>NC_086454.1:117647163-118312788 GCF_028390025.1 Pseudophryne corroboree | reverse complement strand
CGACAGTCATTAGGACGACATGGAAAAAGGTCGACATTATTTTTTTATATATTTTTTAGTGTCGTATTCTTCGTAAAGTGACCGGGAACCCCAATTAGTGCACTGTGTCCACTCGCCATGCTTCGGGCAAGGTGCCGCGCTCCTCTACCGCTGCGCTCAACACAGGTTACTATTCTCAATCGTGTACCGTAAAGTATGAAAAAGTAAAAAAAAATGTAAAAAAAATAATTTCATGTCGACACTTTCATGTGTCGACATTTGCCATGTTGACCTAATGACCATGTCGACCAATAGTGGTCGACCTCATGAGTGTCGACCTAAGTGCTGTCGAGCAGCAGTTCATTAGTATAGTAGTGTCCTAGTTAATTTTATGCCCCATTGTAATGCCCTAATTTATTTTGAGAACCATAGTAGTGCCCTAGTACACGTTATGTCACATTGTAGGGCTGTCAGTAAATTATATAACACAGTATCCCCAATTCACATTATGACAATGTCCCCAGTTCATATTATGCCACACTATGGTGCCTCCATTTTATATTGTGCACATGCGCACAGCGTCTATTCACGGTTGACAGTGGACTGGGGGCATGCCAGCAGCTTATAGAGCGCTAGGCATGCCCCCATAGTGATTCCACAGACCTTTTCGGGAACATTCACCTTCGGCACACAAGGAGTCCCGCGTCTATCTTTTACAATGTTGGGAGGTATGTAAACACACAGTATGATTACAATTTACGAATCATACTACTACTACTACTACTACTACAGAAGATTAACACAGTATAAATATTACGCAAGAAATCTACTTTAAACAAGGTACATTGGGCAAAAAAATTAGAACTAAAAAGATTAATACTAATAGTCATAAAAGACTGATAAACGAAACAATAACCATTTTCAAGGCTGTTCTAGTTGCCACTTGATGTATTTCAAGACATACATGGTGTATTCTGATTGGCTAAATGTATTGGCAAACATGAATCCTTTGTCTTTAAGCTATAATTAATAAAGCTATGACGGCCCCTAGCAGGTCATTTATGATTTGCATAGGTTACACATGAACTTGTGTCATCTTATCATTCATTGACCTCCAACCGGTTGCTAAAGGAACAGAATTCTGACTGATGACTGCAGAGAGTTTATAGACCAGACCTGAAGAGGTTAACATACCCCAACATTTGGGGGCTCGTCCGGGATATTCCAGCATCTCCTCCACTGGCAACAAATCCTCTGATCTTTCAGGAACCGCTGATGACAAAAACCGGTAAGTGAGACTTAATGTGTAGATTTCTACCTGCTCACTTGGCTCAGCGTTTTCTTGAATGCATCTGGGAAAGTCCAGTCGAGAAGATCAGAGAATATCTTAAAGAGCCCAGTATCAGTCAGAAGAAGAATTTTTTTTAAGGTAAAATATATATTGTGATGTTATATTGTTGAATTGTGGGTAAATATCTTCAGCTAATTTGTCACAAGTGTACAGGGGGAATTAATCAAATATTCAAAAAATTTTTACATTTTTAAAAGGTTGCGTATGGCCAAGGTGTATTCTAATGCTGATAAACAGTTTGAATTGAGAAATAACCAAAGAGGTGTATGCAAATCTTGTACCTGTGTTGTTGTGTTAAGAAAATACAAAGGGTCTGTAGCACCGAGATTGGTGGCAATTACAAGCACTGAAGTCTCATTTGGTTATGTGGAAAATGATGATGAATTTTATTGTACAATAGGTTGTCATTTTAAAAAGAGAATTGTTGGAACATTACATTGAGAATGATTGGTCTAACATCATAACCTATTGGCCTAGGAACCACATAATCCCAGGTCTAAGACCCATTTGCCCGTGCAGCCTCAAACAGCTGCCGTGCACATAGATAACAGATATAGCATTTACTGTCATCCTTGTTTTTGGATCCTTGCACTGTTGTATGTACTCTGTCAATATGCTTTTGAAAAGGTGGGGGGAGTCGGGGTGTCTGCTGAATAATGAAACCAGTGTCAGTAACTAGATTCTCCTGCACACATTGTACTGTATATATTGTATGTCCCTATGCAAGACAGTTAAGGGGTAGAATTGGGTCAGTAATAAAGAACAGCTACTGTCTGAAAGAAAACAAGGGATAAACTTACATGGTAACCCCAATAGAAAGGAGTCTCAGGTATGATTGCCTGCGGTGCACAGGACACATAATTTTCCAGACACAAGGTGAACGAATTCCAAGAATAGTGGGGAGTTTACCAAGAACACAAGGAACAACAAGGGCACTGGTACAAGCAGGAGTCTATATAGGCAGGGGGATAGACCCTTGGAGTAACTTAACAATAATATTAGGGACGCATCTCAGTGATCCAGAAGAAATAATCTATTATGCAGGTCTCACTTGGGGAGCAGTACTAACAGATTTTCCACTAATACAGGGAGGAAGGGGCAACACTACAACCCCAGTCATTTGTCCACAGACGGATTTAAGGAGCTCTTTAGGTACAAGGATAGAAGATATTCTTCAGAGTCAGCGTCTCACAAGGAGATTTTAAGTCCCTCATAAGGAGTTACTAAAATACCACATCAGGAGGGGTTCCGCGCACGTTCACCCAGGCATGGGAGCGCGGTCTGTAAAGATGTCAGGGCCCGACAAACCCGTGGATATTGTTAGTAACAGGGAGGGGAGAAAAGCTATGAAAGGAATAAGTTAAGTCCCTCATAAGGTGTTACTAAAATACCACATCAGGATGGGTTCAAACCCGTGGATATTGTTAGTAACAGGGAGGGGAAGAAAGCTATGAAAGGAATAAGAAAAATTTACAAAACAGCAGGTTTTCCGTCAGAAGGGACACTAGACCTAGAGAAATAAAAAAAAAAAAAAAACATTTGCCTCCTGTAACAAGAGTTGGATAATTAAGCATAATAGTAGAGATCAAGCATCCATCTGGATCACTGTAGCACAAGAATTGCAGAAAATACAAGGAATGGTGTGAAAACCAGCAAGAAAAACCTAAAGCATGAAGAAGTGGCTTCCCAAGGTACCTCCCTGCCAAAACACCATCTGAACAAGAAAATGATCAAGTGACCCTTGTACTGCCAATAGGTCACCAATATCAATGCATTATAGACTCGGGAGCAAGCCGAACAATTTTAAAGCAGCAAGAGGTACCAAGTGAATTAATGACCACTGAGACCTAGTCCAGCAACAGCACCTCCACACTATACCCCACCCCTATACCCAGACATGCATGCACACCCAGGTACCCCTAGTATGAACAGAATTGAATCATCTGCAAGCCAGGATAGCCCTGTGGAGGGGCTATATCACCAAGTGATTTATCCACAAAACACACAGCTAAATACAGGATGTGAATGAACTGCTGATTGCCACCACTACTAAAAGAGCACTAAGCACCAAGAAGGGCCAGTGTCCTTAGTGAAGTTTCTGAAAGAACAAGACTGCAGAGCCTCAAAAGGAGAAATTGCAGCTAGTCAAGCAAGAGTTAATCTTCCTAGGACACTCAAGGTACCCGACATCTAACAAAAGTGAGAAGAAAAAGATTTATACTGCAAGCTAAGATGCCAACTAGTGTCAAGCAAGTCAGATGATCATTCCTGGGCCTAGTAGGACACTACAGAACATGGATACCTCTAGCACCAGTCTACATGCAAGCATTGTATGACAACACTGAAAGGGAGGAGGGTCCGCATCCTACATACAGCAACAGATGAATTAAGCTATTGAACACTTGGAAACAGCAGTTGCCTCATCTCAAGCCCTAGAACTACCTGACTATTAAAGAAAGAGGCCATACATAGAAGTCCTTACGCAGAATCATGGACTGAGGTGAAGACCAGTGGCCTACAACTCAAGCAAGCTTGACAGCAGTAATCAAAGAGCACCTACCGGCATCAGAGCAGTGATAGCAGCAACAGTCCTAGCAGAGTACAAGAGCACAAACACAGTGCTGAATCAGTAGTCCTAGAAGAGGACAAGAGCACAGGCATAGTGCTGAATCATGAACTTATCATCCAGGGTCCACATGCAGGTACAGAGAAGCTTCAACAAGCAAGAACCAGACACCTGTCAGTGGCAAGGTTGACCATGTATGAAGTAGCACTGCCAGAGTGCGACAAGTAACCATCAGAAGATGTATTACCCTCAACTCAGCAACCCTTTTCCAACATTAATCAATAAAGGTGTTGAATCTCAAGATTCAAAAGGAGGGAAAAACAGATTATCTACTGATGAATGGGAAAGCCAGAAGTTTCTAACATTCACTCACGAAGGTAAACAATATTGTTGGACACGATTACCCCAAGGGGGAGCAACCAGTCCATCAGATTTCTCAGAGGCAATGGCATTAATCCTGCAGAAATGGAGACCGCACTTTACAAACACCCAGTTAGTTCAATATGTCGATGATCTGCTTATTGCTGCACAGACAGAAGAGAAGTGCAAAAAGGAAACAGCATCACTACTCATCTTTTTGGCAGAAGAAGATTGCAGAGTGTCAAAAAACAAACTACAGCTAGTACAAAAAAATGTTATCTTTTTAGGACACTGCATATCCCAAGGAACAAGGCATCTTACTGATGAAAGAACAAAAGCAATAACTCAAGCAAAAACCCCAAGAACATTAAAATAAATCAGAGCTTTCCTGGGCCTTATTGGTTATTGCAGAGAATGGATACCCTCAGCTTCATTACTGATGCAACCTCTATATGAATTAATAAAGAAGGAGGCATCAGCAGAAAACAGGGACACCATTGAAGAAGCAGTAAGAAAACTAAAGCAAGTCATAATAACAGCCCCAGCATTAGGATTGCCTGATTACAAAGAGCCTTTTAACCTATTCTGCCATGAAAACAGAGGGCATTCTTTAGGGGTGCTCACCCAGAAATACGGACCAAAACAAAGACCAGTGGCATACTGTTCAGCCCAGCTGGATCTGATTATCAGAGGAGCACCATCCTGTGTCCGAGCAGTGGCAGCAGCAATACTGAGGGAAAAGGTGACAGACCTTGTGCTTGATCATCCACTGTGTATACAAGTACCGCACGCTGTAACAGAAATACTAAGTCAAGAAAAAAAGCAAGCATCTTTCTGCAGCCAGACTTACCAAATATGAAGTAGCACTATTTAAGCGCCTCCCATGTCACCATCACAAGATGCACTGTACTAAACCCAGCTACACTCCTTCCAATCAACGATTCAAAAGAGGGGAGGAGAGGGGGAAATGGTAATGATGGTAAATCGTTAGATGAGGAGGAAAATGCTGCTACAGACGCAGAAAATACAACACAAACATTTCTACATGATTGCCTAGCCCTCATGGAATTAGAGACTTTACCTCTTTCTAATGTCCAAGATACACCACTGGACAATCCAGACATGAACCTGTTCATCGATGGATCAAGATATTATGATAATGGATCCCCAAGGACGGGATATGCAGTAACAACTGAAACTGAAGTCATAGATTCTGGACCAAGAATGTCAGCACAAGAAGCAGAACTCATAGCAATGACCAAAGCCTGCATACATGCTGAAAACATGACAGCTAACATCTACACGGATTCACGCTATGCTTGGGGGGTGTCCCAGGATTACGCTGTTATTTGGAAAAGTAGGGACTTCAAAGGTGCAAACGGAAAACCCATCAAACATGCCGGTTTGATTATGGAACTCTTCAGAGCATTGGAACTACCTAAAAGGATTGGCATAATCAAGGTACAAGCACATACTAAGAGCCAAACCATGGAAGCTAAAGGAAATGCATTTGCAGATGCAGAAGCCAAGAGAATTGCCTTACAATCAAAAGAACCTGAGCAAGTCTTAGTAGCTCAAGATGTAAAGCAAATGCCTAGTGAAGAGGAGCTGATCAAAATTCAACAACAAGCATCACAAGGAGAAAAGGAGAAATGGAGATGATTGGGGGCAGAAGAAGATGAACACGGACTTTGGAAGTCAAGAGAATTAAAGTACTGTCTACCAGCAGCTATATTTCCACCTATGTTACAAGTAGCTCATGGACAAGTACATAATTCAAAGGAAGCCATGGTAAATAGAGTACAAGAGCATTGGATAGCTCTAGGCTTCAATAAAGCTGCAACAAACTTTGTAGCAGGATGCTGGATCTGTGGAATCAGCAATCCAGGACAAAGAACCAAGACACCTCTAGGAACTATACCCAAAGCCTCTTACCTATTTCAAAAGACTACAAATCGACTATATACAGTTGCCACGAAGCGGTCCATATGAATATGTACTAGTAACAACGGACAGGTTTAGTCACTGGGCCGAAGCCTGGCCAGTAAGCAAAGCCACAGCAAAAACCACTGCAAAGAAACTGATAGCAGAAGTAGTATGTAGATTTGGGATACCTGAGGTTATAGAATCAGAAAGAGGTACACATTTCACAGGAGAAGTCATGCAGCATATAATGAAAGATTTGGGGGTACAGCAGGCCTTCCACGTGCCTTACCGTCCCCAGGCGAGTGGGGAGGGGGAACATCTGAACTTTGACCTTAAGCTAAAACTACAGAAAATGATGACAGAAACCAAAAGAACTTGGCCAGAATGCCTACCTATAGTCTTGTTCAATATTAGGACCACACCCATGAGACCTAGTAAACTGACTTTATATGAAATATTGTTTGGGTCAGCTCCAAGAACAGGTTGTTATTATCCACAACAATTACAACATAATCATGGTGATTTAACGGGTTATGTACAGGAGGTCTGTAAAACATTGACTAACCTCCATTGCCGAGTGTTTTCTTCCATTCCAGACCCAGAAGGATCAGCTACGCATAAGCTAAATCCAGGAGATTGGGTCTATTTAAAGAGACATGTGAGAAAGACCTTTGAACCAAGATATGATGGTCCATATCAAGTACTGCTAACCATGCCTACCTCAAATTAAGGTGAAAGGTCGTGATACCTGATTACACGCCTCCCACTCGAAGAAGCTGACAGTGACTCTCCAGCCAGAAGAATGAAGTTGCTTATCCTTTGGTTGTTGTTAAGGGTAATCCCCAAGGTTTGGACTATAAGTCCAGGCAACTGGTTTACTGAAAGGGAATAGTTCAGGCCTAGTGTAGGTAGAATAGGGAGAAAAAGTGGAATCAAAAAGAGGGGAAATTATAGTGTAGGAGCTTCCGCAGTATAGCAAATATATATTGATTCACGCTTTTTAGCATTTATTAAGATATTTACTGTTAATCACAAAATGAGTTCATGTGTCCTTAAGAAAAAATGTGCAGAGCTGGTCAGAATACTATATTTGCTGAATATCTTGTTTTAAAGCATGACTTGTAAAAGACAAATGCAACATTAAATGTATCCAAGGAGGACAAAGCAACACCAGATATATCCAAGGCTAATTGAGAAGAATGCTGAAAGAAATCTTCTGAGTTTATGTCCGAAAGACTGATAAACGAAACAATAACCATTTTCAAGGCTGTTCTAGTTGCCACTTGGAACATTGTATGACAATCGATGTATTTCAAGACATACATGGTGTATTCTGATTGGCTAAATGTATTGGCAAACATGAATCCTTTGTCTTTAAGCTATAAATAATAAAGCTATGACGGCCCCTAGCAGGTCATTTATGATTTGCATAGGTTACACATGAACTTGTGTCATCTTATCATTCTTTGACCTCCAACCGGTTGCTAAAGGAACAGAATTCTGACTGATGACTGCAGAGAGTTTATAGACCAGACCTGAAGAGGTTAACATACCCCAACAGTCACTAAACTAAACAGCAGCACGTAGGGCGGTATTCAAATATCTATGGTAATTTACCGCAGATAATTTACCAGCCCAGAACTATCCAATTATCCCCAATGCAGGTATTTATCCAAAATCCACTTAAAACAAATCCACGATAAGCATGCCTTTTTTCCCGACCGCAAAAACACATAGGTCTGTGATTTTTTGCAGAACCTATTTGTTTTCGCACAAAAAAAAATCTATTTTTTCAGACAGAAAAAAATGGGGGTTAATTGAATAGACTGAAAAAAAAATTGAAATCCCCCCATTTTTTACGCCCAAAAAATGTTCAGTGCTAATTAAATGCCCCCTGTAGGGACAGGCAGCTACTGTATATGAACGCTAATAAAATCGTATACATAAAACATAAGGAATAGAGGCACATGATGCAAACTTAATTTCACTGCAGTATAAATCACTTGTCAGGCCACATCTCTACCATGGGCTACGGTTTTCAGCTCCTATTTACAAGGACAGAGCAGAGAACAAGAAGGTTCAAGCACAGTTAATAATATTAATTCTGGAAACGGAGGGGTTATATTATAAAGAAGACTAGACAAAGTGGCCTTGTTTACATGGGAAAAAATACCCATTAAACGTGACCTAATTAGTATGTACAAATACAACCAACATCAATACAAAGACTTGACTAATAAGCCTTTCATACCTAGAACTATGCATGTAACAGGCGGACATCCAATTCCACTGGAAGAAAGATTGCATTAACCAGCAGCACAGACAATCAGACTCTTTACAGAGGGTTATCATTAACTCGATTCATGGATTTAAAAATGGATTTGATGCCTCTCTTACGAGAAATGGCGTCTCCAGCTGTAATTACTAGAGTGCAGTATTGGGTTGGTTGATCATTGGAATTAATCTCAATGCCATCTAAGGTGTTTCAAAAGGATTTTTTTTACCTTCTGAAAACTACAGTAGCCAGCTGCCTTAATGGGCTTTGTCTCTCCCTGCTGGTCCAGTGAACAACAGGTGAAAAATAATTATTTTTTCTCTTTCATAAAACTTGCTTAATGTATGATGATGTAGGAAGCATTAAAAGGAAACTATATGCATCATTGGAACACAATAAAAGAGCATGTTTTCCAGATATCCTTGCTGGAGCACAGGTGTATTCGTTACTGACTGACACATTTCAAAATGCCCACAGATGGTGCTAATTATTTCACTACATTGAGTGAGGTGATCTGGACAACATGCCCTGTGTCACGAGGACTGGATATGTGTAGCACTGCATCATGATTTGATCCAAGTAATGTACTCTGCCGCTTTAAGGAAAGCCTATTTCCATAAACATGGTCTCACACATCATTTACATGCATTGACCGTCTTCTGCCAGCAAATGACACATTGAAACAATCAATGTGTGCGTGCACTGGAAAAGTCATTAAATGGGAAATCTCTATACAAAGAAATAAAAATATGCCATTCTCTTCCATCAAAATACCTTAACTGGGCCCAGTGGAAATAATCATTTTATTGATATAGTGCTCTTTCTCCAAAAGAACTCAAGGCGCTTAGCAGACAGGATGCACTGATTCCTACTAAAACAGGAGGACATCAAGCTTTGGGTCTTCATTTCTACAGTAAAAATCAGCACTAGAACGGATGAAGAAAAATATATGGTAAGAAGAAGCCCCAGCACTTAACATCGCTGTGTCTCTTCCAGTGCTGTGTGTACCAGAGAGTAAATGTATAAAAGATTGCGACCCTGGCAAGGAATCTTTATCACGTCAGTGATCGTGGTAGAATATATGTAAATTAGGATAGGAATAGGAATAATGGGGCAGATGTATTAACCTGAAGAAGGTATAAGGAAGTGATAAACCAGTGATATGCGCAAGGTGATAAAGGCAGCAGCCAATCAGATCCTAACTGTTAATTTACATATTGGAGCTGATTGGCTGGTGCCTTTATCACCTTGCACGTATCACTGGTTTATCACTTCCTTATGCCGTCTCCAGGTTAATACATCTGCCCCAATATTTCTACTGTTTCCTCACTCTTGATCTGGATATGAATGTGACGATTAAAGGAAAGAAATGTTATGATTATATACTAGCAATAGTTTTCAAATTAATTGGAGACGTTTGATTGAAACATAATAGTGGATTTAGAAACAGGTGTCTGAGTACTGGCTGAGACAATTAACTGGCCACATATGATTAATACCTGGAACCACTATATGAATTTATATATATAAATACGATCATTATATCAGCATTAGTTTGTTCTTAAACTTACTAATGGTTATTATTGAGCCAGATGCAGGCATGTAATCCAATTTTTTTGGAGGAAATATGAGAATTAATATTTCTGGCATCTGATATCAATATAACTAATTAACATTCCAACACATTGATTGTTATTATAAGTGGAATTAACCACGCAGACACACTGACCAAACAAGAATAAAGACAACAAGTGTTAATAAATGTGTGTGGAATAAATTGAGTGCTTTCTACTATATTGACACAAGACTACAGTATAGACATATGTTTTCATAAACAATTTAGTTTTATTGAAATAACACACCGGTTACAATTTATTTCAACAATAAGCATTAAAGATGAGTTGATTGAAGAGGTACTGGTGACTGCTGAAAGGAAATATTGTAAAATCAGCAGGGTTGTGAATAACAATAATAGCAGCAGGGGCCATTGAGCTTTTATTGAAAGAGGAAATTTTATTACAGCAGCAGCAGTCTCTGTGGAGAATAACAAATTTTAATCTCACTATTTTTTCACTTTATTTTCACTTAATAAATTTATTTTATATTTCATGTGGCTAAAAATGTATTTTAATAAAGAACAATAAAAGTTATATATTAATTGATAATCTATCTGAATCTCGGTGCACCCCAAGAAAGGCTTCTTTCTCTGTGTGTTTGTGGTATAGTCTTCTAAGCCAGGGGTAGCAGCACTCCCGGACAGGAATAAAGTGTGGAGTCACACTATAGATCAGTTATAAGGGAAAGAGAGCAATTGTCTGGATAAATCTTAAGCTGGTACGGGAATATCTTTGTTCTATATAAGTCAGGGACAAAGTTGTTGAGAAGTACAAGTCAGGGTGGGGTTATAAAAAAAAAATATCCAAATCTTTGATGATCCCCCGAAGCACCATCAAATCCATCATCTTCAAATGGAAAGAACATGGTACCACAAGAAACCTGCCAAGAGAGGACGGCCACCAAAACTCACAGACTGGGCAAGGAGGGCATTAATCAGAGAGGCAGCACAGAGACCAAAGGTAACCCTGAAGGAGCTGCAGAGTTCCACAGCAGAGACTGGTGTATCTACGCATATGACCACAATAAGCCGTACACTCCATAGAGCTGGGCTTTATGGAAGAGTGGCCAGAAAAAAGCCATTACTTAGTGTTAAAAATAAGAAGGCACGTTTTGAATTTTGCCAAAAGGCATGTGGACGACTCCCCAAATATATGGAGGAAGGTACTCTGGTCAGCTGACACTAAAATTTAACTTTTCGGCCACCAAGGAAAACGCTATGTCTGGCGCAAACCCAACCCATACCATCACTTCAAGAACACCATCCCCACAATGAAACATGGTTGTGGCAGCATCATGCTGTGGGGATTTTTTTCAGCAGCAGGGACTGGGAAACTGTTTTGAGTCGAGGGAAACATGGATGGTGCTAAATACAGGGATATTCTTGAGCAAAACCTGTTTCAGTCTGTCTGTGATTTGAGACTGGGACGGAGGTTCACCTTCCAACAGGACTAAAGAAACACTCCAGTGGTTTAAGGGGAAACATTTAAATGTGTTGGAATGGCCTAGTTAAAGCCCAGATCTCAATCCAATTGAGAATCTGTGGTCAGACTTGAAGATTGCTGAACCGTCCAACATGAAGGAGCTAGAGCAGTTTTGCCTTGAGGAATGGGCAAAAATCCCAGTGGCAAGCTCATAGAGACTTTTCCAAAGTGACTTGCAGCTGTAATTGCCGCAAAAGGTGGATCTACAAAGTACTGACTTTAGATGGGTGAACAGTTATGCACGCTGAAGTTTTCTGTTATTTTGTCCTATTTGTTGTTTGCTTCACAGTAAAAAAGAAAAACATCTTCAAAGTTGTAGGCATGTTCTGTGAATGAAGTGATGCAAAACTTCAAACAATTTGTTTTAATTCCAGGTTGTGAGGCAACAAAACATGAAAAATACAAAGGGGGGGTGTGAATACTTTAGCAAGGCACTGTAAATAGCTGTGAACAGCAATGTGACTTCAGTGCTTAACCAATTGTAAGTGGTTTCACACTCTAGCAATGATATGATTGGCTGCATCAACGGAAACACCATATAGCCCTGTTACACCACAGTTCCGGTTCTACCTCGGGTTTTGAAACATGGTTCCAAGCCAGGTCAGACTCGGGACTTATCTCATTCCCACAGTGGCATCGACTCAGGATATTCCTGGATCGGCGCTGTTCACACTGCACACGGGTACAGTGCCGGCATTTGGAGATGATGTCATCTCCAAGCCCTGGAAACCACAGATCTCCCCTGAACGTCGGACTGGGGAGCGCAGACCGGCGACCTGCAGGTCTCTGTGGTTTGTGCTGCAAATACACTACTTGCTCGTTTGACCCACCTGGTGTCTGTCTGATGTCACAGCTGTATGGGCAGGGAGAGATTACAGCCTCCCTGCATGAAGTGGGGATGGGGTAAATAGAGGAACGGAAGAGACCATATGGGGTGGCTGTAATCTCTTCCATTTTTGACCAATCGTGATGCTGTAAATGGGTCAGGGGTCAGATCCCCGTTTACACTGCCCACTTAAATGTTTTTATTTTTATTATTTTTAATAAGGATCCATTATCATGGAACAATAACCCAGGTTGATGCGTGTTCATGTACAAAACCCTGGATTTTTTAAGGCAGTGGAAAAGGGGTATTACATGGTGAGCAGCGCAGATTCACCGGGGTCAAATTAGTTCACATCATAATTTGAGATTTTTAGATTAGTTACCATTGGTTTACAAATTTCCCATGGGATTGCAACGCAATAAGAGAATACAGATTTATTCATTAAGTGATTAATAAGGGTATCACGCAGTGTTACAACTCATTGGGTCCTAAAGATCCTCTGCACTCATAGATTCTGGGTGAGGGTGGCATGCCAAGCCATGCCATGCCTGGGACTTTACACACTATGACATGGGGATGCCCTGCTGTAAATTTCCCTGTTATAGGGAATAGAACACTGGCCTGTCCAACCTAGGGTTGGTTCCTCATCTAGCAGGACCATGGCACTCTTAGTCCCTCTGTTAAAGAAAACCAGCCCAAGTAGACCAGAGCTGGATAATAAAATTTACAGGGGCCATGCAGGCCATATTTACGTGTTACAGAACTTTTCCATTTATTTTGCTGTAGATATTCCTGCAGATCGACTGCCATCAAAAATTGGTAAACTATACGTTATGAATAAATGTGCAGTAAGTTCCAGTACTACAAGCCAAACATTCCACCCATTCATGAAATAACAGCATGTCAACGCCAGACAAAATCCCAAATCTTCCCATAAATGGCACAATGCAATGACATGGTTATGTGCTAGGTCTAGTTTTATTGTTTGCTACATATGTAACATTGTAATCAGTAGCAAGGTCTACATGAAGAATTGCAGTTGCTCAAAATAATGAACACACAAGAGCTGTCCACATTGTGAGACTCGTATTTAACCTCATAACCAAGGTATTCTACTTTACACACGTCCTCTCACTGTACAGACAGTTCTCTAGGATACAAGAGCGCCTTTGACTCTCAGGTACAGATAGACTCGTAGCTCTGCTCTCTTCACTTCAGGCTAGATAGGGGCCCCTGCTCTTTCATCCAATGCATGCAAATGGTGAGACAGCAGAAGCTGGGTTACACTATAGTCATAGGCGTGTGTCACACGCCAGAGGCGGCGTTCGCCGCGCTTACCCCTGCGTGCCTGCTGGTCTGTGTTGCGGCCTCCGCCTTCGGTGGGCCACGGGCTCCGGCGTCTGGCTGTCGCGGCTCCCGGCGGTTCTCCAGGGCAGGGGCGCCGCCATGACACCCGGCATCACGTGGGCGGGGAGCAGGTGACGTCATCAGACTGTTCCACCAATCCAGTGGTGGCGGGAGATTCAAAGTCAGACGCCGGACAGAGCCTCGGCGCCTGAGTATCGTCTTTCCCTTGAAGTGGATGCCAGCGCTCTTGTTCCCGGCGAGAATCTCTGAAGTTGTACTCCAGTGTCTCCGGCATTTCCAGGTGCCAGTTCGCTGCATAGGTTCCAGCGTTCCCAGTGGCTGGTATGCCTCTCTGCGTGTGCTCCTAGGAATCAGCGTGGGCTGCGGGCCCTAATCACCGTTCTCAAGTTCTTCAAATCATCAGCGTCTCAGTCACCGTTCTCAAGTTCTACAAATCATCAGCATCTTAAACCACTGCACTTAAGTTCTTCAAATCATCAGCGTCTCAGTCACCGTTCTCAAGTTCTACAAATCATCAGCATCTTAAACCACTGCACTTTAGTTCTACAAATCATCAGCGTCTTAAACCACTGCACTTAAGTTCTTCAAATCACCAGCGTCTTAATCTCCGTTCTCAAGTTCTTTAAGTCATCTGTGTCTTTAACCACCGTTTACAAGTTCTTCAAATCATCAGTGTCTTTTAAACATCGCTCACAATTTCTTCAGTCACCAGTACCTTTAACATTGCTCACAAACCCTTCAATGGGCCTGGACATTCCCTCATAAGTTTCCTTTATGCTATATGA
Organism: Pseudophryne corroboree; assembly: GCF_028390025.1. Classification (NCBI taxonomy): domain Eukaryota; kingdom Metazoa; phylum Chordata; class Amphibia; order Anura; family Myobatrachidae; genus Pseudophryne; species Pseudophryne corroboree. The sequence goes on along the minus strand of NC_086454.1, from coordinate 118,298,254 downwards.
CTTTGAGTTGTTCTTTTCCTGCAATAAAGCTCTTCAATGTTTCACCAAACCTTACTGTCAGAGTCCTGTATGAAGAAATCCTATATCAGGTCACCTCTGTTCCGGCCCAGTTGTGGTTCCTCTTCCCAACCATCAGAAGAATCCCCGAGTTCACAACACCCTCAATCTAGGTCAGTGACAGTATACTCAGGCCCCATGGACCCGGGGAATCGGAACCCAGAGGCAAGCACCATGCAAGACCTGGTTTCCAGAGTACAGAGTCAGGAAGCAGCACAGAATCAGGTGATGCATTATCTCCAGGAATTATCTGGCCGGCTGGATCAAATCCAGACTTCTCTGGCTTCAGTGGTTTCAGCTCCAGTTCCAGTATCCGCTCCAGTGGTTGTCTCTAGCAATGTTCCGTCCTTGTCTGGAACCAGGTCACGCCTTCAGCTTCCTACTCCTACTCGTTATAACGGGAATCCAAAGAATTGCCGTGGTTTCCTCAATCAGTGTGAGGTACATTTCAAACTCCTTTCACATAATTTTCCTACTGATCGATCTAAAGTGGCATACATTATCTCTTTGCTTGAGGGTTCAGCGTTGGAGTGGGTGTCACCGTTATGGGAGCAATCAGATCTGTTGGTTTCTAGTTATACCAACTTCATCACGTCATTCCGAAGGATCTTTGATGAGCCCGGCAGGACGACCGCTGCCTCTGCTGACTTGCTCCGTGTTCGACAAGGCTCTCGTTCAGTGGGACAGTATGTGATTCATTTTCAAACCATAGCTTCAGAACTGTGCTGGAATAATGATGCCCTTCGGGCTGCTTTTTGGAATGGGCTCTCTGATCGTTTAAAGGACGAGTTGATCACTGGAGATCTGCCAGATTCCTTGGAACAGTTGATCTCACTCTGTGTAAAGGTGGATCTTTGCATGCAGGAACGAGGTGGTGAACGTAGTCGGTCAGATCGGTCAAGATTCCGATCTCTTCCGTCTAAGCAAATAGTTATTCCGAGTCCAGACGAACCCATGCAGATTAATCTGTCTCGGCTGTCCCCAGAAGAACGTCAGCGTCGTCGTGAGGGTAGACTCTGCCTCTACTGTGGAGCTGCTGATCATTTTCTCAAGTTTTGCAAGTCTCGCCCGGGAAACGGGCAGTCCTAGCTTGTTCTGGAGAAGTCGAGCTAGGGGTTTCTTCTCAATCTTCTCCGGCAGTGGACTGTTTACTCTCTGTGTCTCTGTTTTCTGAGTCAGTAGTCAAAACCATTAAGGCACTGTTGGACTCAGGGGCTGCGGGGAATTTTATTTCCCTTTCCGGTGCCCAGAATCTGGGTTTACAGTTACGGTCGGTCGAACGACCTATTACGTTGACTGCTATTAATGGTACCCAAATTTTCTAATGGTCTGATTTCAAGTTGTACAATGCCAATCAAGCTGCAAGTGGGAGCTTTGCATCAAGAACATCTGGAGTTCCTTGTGATTCGGGAGATGCCTCACGATCTCGTTCTTGGTCTTACTTGGCTCAAGCTTCACAACCCTCACGTCGACTGGAGGTCGACACAGATAATTTCTTGGAGTCCATTTTGTCATTCAAATTGTCTCACTCCTGTCTACCCGCTCCATGTATCTTCCAAGTCGGATGAAGGGCTACTTCCAGAGGCTTATCGGGAGTTTTCAGATGTGTTCTCGGAACAGGCGGCCGATCAGTTACCACCGCATAGACCCTGGGACTGTCCTATTGAGCTCATTCCGGGGAAAATGCCACCTCGGGGTCGCACTTATCCTTTATCAGTACCCGAGACTCAAGCTATGTCGGAATATATCAAGTCTAATCTGCAGAAAGGATTCATCCGCCTCTCTACTTCCCCGGCGGGAGCAGGTTTCTTTTTTGTGAAGAAAAAGGACGGAGGCCTTAGGCCATGTATCGACTATCGTGGTCTAAATGATGTCACCATTAAGAATAAGTATCCTTTGGCGCTCATCACGGAGATTTTTGATAGAGTTCGCGGAGCCCGAGTCTTCACCAAGCTCGATTTAAGGGGAGCTTATAATTTGATACGTATCCGACAGGGGGACGAATGGAAGACGGCCTTCAATACTAGGGACGGGCATTATGAGTATATGGTAATGCCGTTCGGCCTCAGCAACGCCCCCGCCGTCTTCCAGGGATTCATTAATGAAATCTTTCGGGATATGTTATACCTAAATGTAGTGGTATATTTGGATGACATTCTGATATTTTCCAAGAATCTCACTGAGCACAGAATACAGGTTAAAGAGGTACTTCTTCGATTACGAGAGAACCATCTATACGGCAAGATTCCAAGTGTACCTTTGAGGTCCCTTCGATTCCATTTCTTGGTTACATCATTTCGGGCACGGAGCTTCGTATGGATCCGGAGAAACTCTCTGCCATTCGGGACTGGACTCAGCCTCTTTCCTTGAAAGCGGTGCAACGATTTCTGGGGTTTGCAAATTACTACCGGAAATTCATAAAGGGTTTGTCTACCATTCTGGCGCCTATTACTGCCCTAACCAAGAAGGGGGCTGACCCAAGCCATTGGTCCTCTGAAGCTGTAGCAGCGTTCGCTCAGTTGAAGGCAGCCTTTATGACCGATCCGGTACTTCAGCAACCAGACTTTTTAAAACCATTCTTTTTGGAGGTTGATGCTTCTACGGTAGGCATTGGTGCCGTGCTTTCGCAGTACGCTCCAGATGGGAAGTTACATTCATGTGGTTTCCATTCTCGCAAGTTCTCTCCTGCTGAACGAAATTACACCATTGGAGACAAAGAGCTTTTGGCAATAAAATCTGCCTTGGAAGAATGGAGATATCTTTTGGAAGGTGCTAAACACCTAATTACGATTTTCACTGATCACAAGAATTTGCTGTATCTCAAGACGGCCCAGTGCTTGAATCCCCGTCAAGCTAGATGGGCGCTCTTCTTTGCCCGATTTTCGTTTGTCATTAAGTACCGGGCTGGAACTTTTAACACCAAGGCTGATGCCCTATCCCGTTCCTTAACGGCTTCGGATGAGGAGAATTCAGTTGAAAAGGCTTTGATTCTCAGTCCAGTTTCTATTTCAGTGGCTCCCACCGCGTTGGGCCCTCCTCCTGGAAGAATGTCTGTGCTAGCTAAATTTCGACCAAGATTGTTGCAGTGGGCTCACGTTTCCAAGTTTTCTGGTCATCCTGGAGTTCAAAAGATGTGGGAATTTCTACGAAGATCTTACTGGTGGGACACTATGAAGAAGGATGTTCAAGATTATGTCAACTCGTGTCCTCAATGTGCTCAGCACAAAATTCTTCGTCTGCCTCCTGCGGGGTTGCTGCACCCATTGTCCATTCCTAAGAGGCCTTGGACCCATATCTCTATGGACTTTGTTACTGAACTGCCCCTCTCTAAGGGTCATAACACCGTCTGGGTAATTATTGGCCGTTTCTCTAAGATGGCACATTTTGTTCCGTTGACCGGGTTACCATCAGCTTCTAAGTTGGCTATGTTATTTATCCGGGAACACTTCTGCCTGCACGGGTTACCTCTGGAAATAGTCTCTGACCGGGGGGTACAGTTTACTGTAAGATTCTGGAGAGCCCTCTGTACGGCCTTACAAATAAAACTCAAGTTTTCATCCGCTTACCATCCACAAACCAATGGGCAAACTGAACGCGTCAATCAAGATTTAGAGACTTTTCTCCGTGTTTATCTCTCCCCCTCGCAAGATAATTGGGTGGAGCTGTTGCCTTGGGCCGAGTTTGCCCATAATCATCTATACCACTCTTCGACTGGTGAGTCTCCATTTTTTATTAATTATGGATTTCATCCCCAAGTTCCAGAATTACCCATTTGTCCTCCGGAGAAGTTCCTGTTGCAGCCTCTACTCTCCGGCACTTCAGTCAAATCTGGAGTCGAGTTCATGCTAACCTCAAGAGAGTCTCCGGCCGCTATAAGTTCTTTGCGGACAGGAAGCGACGGGCAGCTCCTCAATACAAGGTTGGTGACAGGGTATGGCTCTCTACCCGCAATCTCCGTTTAAAGGTGCCCACTATGAAGTTCGCTCCGAGGTTCATTGGTCCTTACCCCGTGTTACAAGTCCTGAATCCGGTTGTTTGCAAATTGAGATTGCCTTCCCATCTCCGGATACCAAATTCCTTTCATGTCTCTCTTCTTCGCCCTCTTGTTTTGAACCGGTTTCATTCCAAGTCCCCAAGGCCAACCTCTGCAGAGGCTGAAGATGGTACGGACTTTGAAATCAAAGCTATTCTTGACTCTCGCTATCTTCACAAGAATCTACAGTATTTGGAGGAATGGAAAGGTTTTAACCCCAAGGAAAGGAGCTGGGTCAAGGCTACTGAAGTTACGGCTCCCCGACTGGTGCGGATCTTCCATTCCAGACATCCAACAAAACCTGGAAAGTGTCCAGGGGCCACTCCTGGAGGAGGGGGTACTGTCACACGCCAGAGGCGGCGTTCGCCGCGCTTACCCCTGCGTGCCTGCTGGTCTGTGTTGCGGCCTCCGCCTTCGGTGGGCCACGGGCTCCGGCGTCTGGCTGGCACGGCTCCTGGCGGTTCTCCAGGGCAGGGGCGCCGCCATGACACCCGGCATCACGTGGGCGGGGAGCAGGTGACGTCATCAGACTGTTCCGCCAATCCAGCGGTGGCGGGAGATTCAAAGTCAGACGCCGGACAGAGCCTCGGCGCCTGAGTATCGTCTTTCCCTTGAAGTGGATGCCAGCGCTCTTGTTCCCGGCGAGAATCTCTGAAGCTGTACTCCAGTGTCTCCGGCATTTCCAGGTGCCAGTTTGCTGCATAGGTTCCAGTGTTCCCAGTGGCTGGTATGCCTCTCTGCGTTCCAGTCGCCAGTGCTCCTAGGAATCAGCGTGGGCTGCGGGCCCTAATCACCGTTCTCAAGTTCTACAAATCATCAGCGTCTCAGTCACCGTTCTCAAGTTCTACGAATCATCAGCGTCTTACACCACTGCACTTAAGTTCTTCAAATCATCAGCGTCTCAGTCACCGTTCTCAAGTTCTACAAATCATCAGCGTCTTAAACCACTGCACTTTAGTTCTACAAATCATCAGCGTCTTAAACCACTGCACTTAAGTTCTTCAAATCACCAGCGTCTTAATCTCCGTTCTCAAGTTCTTTAAGTCATCTGTGTCTTTAACCACCGTTTACAAGTTCTTCAAATCATCAGTGTCTTTTAAACATCGCTCACAATTTCTTCAGTCACCAGTACCTTTAACATTGCTCGCAAACCCTTCAATGGGCCTGGACATTCCCTCATAAGTTCCCTTTATGCTATATGACTTTGAGTTGTTCTTTTCCTGCAATAAAGCTCTTCAATATTTCACCAAACCTTACTGTCAGAGTCCTGTATGAAGAAATCCTATATCAGGTCACCTCTGTTCCGGCCCAGTTGTGGTTTCTCTTCCCAACCATCGGAAGAATCCCCGAGTTCACAACACCCTCAATCTAGGTCAGTGAGAGTGTGCACAGCTAATTTTATTAGGGGGTGCACCCCCGGACGGGCATGTCTAGCACCGCCTTTTGGGCGTGTCTAGCACCACCCATAGACATGTCTAGAACTATTTTACATTCACACATTAAAATTACATGGCTTAATCTAATTTCTCCCTAATAATAAAGTACATATAATACACCCCTGAGAATTTTTTTTTAATATAATGGTGCGACCACCAGGCAGTACTGACTGTCCGCTACTGCATAACCCTTAGTGCTAGCTGCCACTGTACCCTATTATGCCACACAGTATTAGCTGAAATTCACATGACCCCACACAGTATGAGCCAAAATTCACATTAAACCACACAGTATGAGCCAAAATTCACATTACCCCACACAGTATGAGCCAAAATTCACATTACGCCACACAGTATGAGCAGAAATTCACATAACCCCACACAGTACGAGCCAAAATTAATATTCTCATACTGTGTGGCGTAATGTGAATTTCGTCTCATACTGTGTGGCGTAATGTGAATTTCGTCTCATATACTGTGTGGTGTAATGTGAATTTTGGCTCATACTGTGTGGCATAATGTGAATTTTGGTATGAGCCAAAATTCACATTACGCCATACAGTATGAGCCGAAATTCACATTACCCCACACAGTATGAGACGAAATTCACTTTTTGACATACGGCATGAACTGAAATTAACGTTGCGCCACACAGTATGATCCAAAACTCACATTATGTCACACAGTATGAGCCGGAATTCACATTATCGCAAACAGTATGCCAGATACACATAATAGCCCCGTAGTGCTCACCACTATTATAAAAGTATAACACATTATTAATAATAAATATTTTGAGGGATATAAATAATCCATAGTAATAAAAAAATCCAAATTTAACATATTAAACAGAGCTGTCTCAGTGACACACTGACAGATAGCGTGTGTCTTAAGGCCCATACACACTGGGCGATTTTGAGCTGAAAGCAGCTCAGTTTTGGTGTTTTGAGCTGTTTTCAGCTCAAAACCGCCCAGTGTGTATGCCCCGGCGATGAGCGCTGATGCACACCCCAGATTCATCGCTGGCGGCAGACGTTCATCTGCTGGTGTTACCAGCACATGAACGGTGGGGTGGACGGCTTTCCATAGCATCCTGTTATGGAAAGCTGTTCACCCCCACCGACATCACTGGGCGATTTTCAGCCCAGCGATGTCAGCGATTATCGCTGTGCATACACGCTGGGTAAAAACGCCCAGTGTGTATGCACCTTTACACTCTCTGCTGAGTGCTAAATTGTCTCAGGTTTGCTCACCTGTGTCCTCTGCTCAGGCGGCAGCTCTGATTCCTCCTGAGAGGAACGCTACCTGGGCTGGGCCTGTGATGTTGGCCTGGTTGGCACGGCAGTTACAGGACAGTGAGGACACAGCGCTGGGGCAAACGCAGGATTTTTAGGGGGGGGGGGCGGTCCGTATATATATATATATATATATATATATACATACACCAGAGGACTCGGCACTCCCATAGACGGAAATAGCTTGGTCCGGTGCCTTCAACACTGCATGGCAGCAGTATATAATCAAGACTTAGGAGCGGCACTCAGGACACATACACACTAGTGTCGATGCGTATGTGTCCTGAGTGCCGTTTCTAAGTCTTGATTATATATATATATATATATATATGTATATATATATATATATATATGTGTATGTATATATATATATATATATATATATATAGCAAAAAAAATGTCCGGCACTCCTAGGAGATGTTAATAATTAAACCACATCACAGCATGTCACTAATCACATAGTACACATACAGCATACATACACACAGTGAACTCACATAATAGTATACATACACATAAATGACATACAGTACTTACATACATAAACACACATAGCAGTAGTACACAGCATGCATATATACAGTAGACACAGCTGACACCATAGTATACCTACTGTACACACAAATCTCTTTCACAAACAAATAAAACACAGCCACCATAATCGCATATAAACGCTGCCAGCCCCTGCCAGGTCAGCGAGAGCCCGCCCGGCCAGTATCTTTAATCAAAGATGCCCGCATACCGATCCCCCCACCGGACCCGCCACTACTGCCATCACCCCCTGACATGCGGTACATAGACGACATAATTTTTGTTTGCAAGGGTGAGGAGATGGCACTTCAGGAATTCTGCAATTATTTGAACACCACCACTCATAACATTTGTTTGTCATTCGACATCAGTAGATCTGCCATTCATTTTTTAGATTTAAATATAGAGGTGGTGGATGGGAAGTTAAATACAAGTAACTACGTCAAACCTACTGATTCAAATACGTACATACCCTCAGATAGGAACCATTTGCCTGAATAATGTGCCTAAGGGCAATTTTTCAAGTTGCGTAGGAACTTTTCAAATAAGCAGATGTATAAGGAACAGGCAGAGATCATGATGAACAATTTTGGCGAAAAAGGTTATAAAATGTCTATACTTAGAAAGACCGCAGAGGAAGTAGAGGAAGTAGATACGTTGATAGATCTACGTTATTGAAAGAAAAGGACAAAGTTGCACCACACAATTTGGGAGTTCAGGTGTCTTTTCACACACAGTTCAATAAACAGTATAGGAAGATAGAGGGTATCATTAAAAAGAATTGGAAAATCCTCTTGAAGGATGAAATTTTGAGAAAAATCTTACCATCAAAACCAAAGTAAACCTACAGGAGGGCACTAAATATAAAAAAAACAATTAGTATCTAGTGCACCCCATACGGATGGGAAAAGATTCCTTCAAAGAAATAAAGGTTTTTATCGCTGTGGTAAGATGTGTAAAGCCTGTCCAAGCAATGATTCTAAAATAACACACTTTCATTGGGAACAGAAAAAGTTCAAAATAGATGATTTCATCACTTGTCATACCGATTATGTAATATATGGCATTGCATGCAAGTGCAATATGTTATATATAGGAAAAACAAAACGGCAGGTAAAAATTAGGTGGGCAGAACATGTCCGGATCATCATTAAGGGAAATGACAAAACAATATATAAACAGCGCTACCAGGTGCTGGTATTCAAATCATGAAATATTTTTTAATAAAAGGAATTAATAACATGAACACATGCATTTAAAATCACATAAGATAAACAAAGCCTCAAAAGCCAGTAATATGACCAAATGAACTTTCCATGGACTCTTGTAAAGGCCAGGTGATGACAAATGTTCCAATGCTTTAGTATAACATATCCTGCATGGATAACCGTAGAATAGTTACCAGATCCCAAGTGGAGAAAAGCAGGGTATTCCACCTAGCGCGGTAATGATGATTCTGTCCTGCGCAAATATGGATGGCGGTTCTCCCTTTTTATTAAATGTCCACAGGTCTGGATCGGTCTCCGGATAAATGAACGTGAGATGGGTCAGAGCTCTGAAGACCACTGCGGGTCGTCCCAAACTTATATATCCAGTTTTAAAGCAAGCAATGGATGGTCTATTCCATGAACTCACTGGCCTTAGCGACGTCCTGGTCATAGACTGGCAACCTAACGCGTTTCACTGTCTGTTTGGCAGCTTTCTCAAAGGTGGTGTACTAGAGGCTCACTTCCCCTTATATAGGGGATTTAATGAAAAATTATCAGCACCTGAACAAACATTAATTATATAAATTCATTTAAAACAATCTCAAATTCTCTAAGAAACAGCAGGAGAACAGACTTGATAATAATCATATCTTCCAATCAAAAAACGAAATTCATAAACCACTTAAAAAGGACTTTTTCTATCCCATATATTCAAAACAACGATCATGTGATCTTAATCACATGACCGTTCTGTCCCTTATTATTGGCTCTTATCCACAACAGGGCACGTTGCTATAACAACCACATAATCCCCATTCGGATTCCCGGATGTCCATGCCCATATTAGGATTTCAGGCGACGTCATACTTCCGGTCACGTGTTAATGATCACGTGATCGGACACGTTGCTATAGCAACTGTGTAATCCTTATTTAGACTCACAGCTGGTGGATCATTACTCGGATTTCCAATGATGTAATACTTCCGGTCACGTGTCCTTGATCACGCGATCGGACCACACTCCGTGACACAGTAACCCTGGCAACAGGCCCCCTGTTCTTTCAACTGAACTTTTGTTTATCAACATTATACCTCCGATCACGTGAGCAAAGTCACATGATCGGACAAAACCCATGACATGCATCTAATTGCGTGATGGAACCGCAACAATACCAGGGAAGGTCGTCCTTCTATCCCTTATAGGGCTTGGATGATATCATCTATCTAATCATAGATCTAATCATAGAACCCTCCAAATTCTGGATGAATCCTTATACAGAACATAAATGATACAAATATAGCACCAAAAACAATAAACATAGTAATTTCTGATCTTACGGATGTATTTTAAGGTGAGTGATGAATAATGAGTACACGAGATAAAACACTATCTTATATTGGAACAATTTCTATCATGGCATATCTGTCCCAACAAACATGAAAACCTATTTCGTATATACCCATTCTAGATGGTATTAATTTAACCTGAACATGCTGATAGGAAGAATTCACTTTTAGAAAGTATTAATACCCCTTACTCTTCTTTACCAAATGTCTGAAATCTGTCAAAATACACAAAGAACCTCACTGGTCAAGGTAACTGTAGCCTAAAATCGTAGATCACAAGACAGAATTGAGTTCCATTGTTTCGTTGAGACCATGGGGATGTAAGGAATTAAGCTTAAATATCCAATAAATCTCTTGTTTACAAAGGGTTTTGAACCTATCTCCTCCTCGTTTTGTTTTAATAATCTGTTCTAAACCAGTAACTTTTAATGTACTAGGGTCCCCTTGGTGACATTCAAAAAAGTGTCGAGATACACTATGGTCCAGTTTTTTATTTATGACATTACGTCGATGTTCCATAAATCTAATTTTTAATGGGCGCGTAGTCCTACCAATATATCTCATATTACAACCACAGTGTAACATATAAATCACCCAATTGGTGTCACAATTAATGAAACTTTTTATACTATATATGTCTTTATCTGTATCTATAGCTATAGTTTTTGTTCGATTCATAGTGTGGGTACAGGTGGTACACCTAGTTTTCCCACACTTAAAGAATCCCATAGTTCTAGTAGCTAACCACCCTCCTTCCCCAGATTTTTCGCCTAAACCGGAATCATTTTTAAGCATACTTGGAGCCAACAAAGTTTTGAGGGACCTGTTCTTTTTGAAAATAACTTTCGGAATACAAGGTAAGTCATCCTTTAAAAGGGGATCCTGCTTCAAGATCTTATAATTTTGTCTAAAGCTTTGTTTAATTTCTCCAGATCGACTATTATATTTAGTGATGAAGGCTAGATCCCTATACTGAAATTCCATCTTTTTCTTCTTCTCCCTAAAGATGAGTGTCTCTCTGTCTAACTCCGAAACTTCCTCAAAGGCTTTTCTTACTAGTTCCTTAGGGTAGCCCCGACAATTGAAGGAATCAATCATTGACACTGCTTGTTCCGAAAAAACATCTCCTCTGGAACAATTACGTTTTATTCGCAACAATTGCCCTTTTGGAATATTATCTTTCCAGGGGGTATAGTGTGCACTAGTGTAATGAAGATATGCATTACTGCCTATTTCTTTAACATAGTTTCTAGTATGAATTTTATCGTCAACAATCTCCAGAGTTAAATCTAAATAATTAATTTTTTGTCTATCATAAGTGTGTGTGAACTTTAAATTAAAAGTGTTGGTGTTGAGTGATTTGACAAAATCAAAAGCCGTGTCTGAATCCCCATCCCAAATAAAAAATAAGTCATCTATATAACGGCCATAGAGGACCAGGTGCGCGCCAAGATCGCCACCCCAGATGTGCAGGTCTTCAAATTGACCCATATAGAGGTTGGCGTAACTTGGCGCGAACCTGCTCCCCATGGCCGTCCCCATCACCTGTAAATAAAACGTGCCCAAAAATAAAAAATAATTGTGTCGAAGAATGAAAGCAATGGACTTTAATAGAAATATTCTGTGATCCTCTGTGAGGTCCCCATCATTAATGAGTATCCTCTCTATTGCCTCTAATCCCAAATTGTGCGGGATATTTGTATAGAGGCTCTGAACATCCATAGTCAGAAACGCATATGAGGGTTTCCACACAACAGTTTGTATCAACTGTAGAAAATGGGTGGTGTCCCGGATGTGGGACCTCAACAGAGGAACACGAGGTTGAAGGTGACTGTCAACATAAAAAGATAAATTAGATGTGAGGGAATCTATACCTGAAATAATAGGTCGCCCCGGGGGTGCAGTGAGGGATTTGTGAATTTTAGGAAGGTGATAATATATGGGAGTGATAGGATAATGAGAAAACAAAAATGTAAATTCCTCCCTGGAGATTATCCCTTTTTGGTGTGCCTCTTCTAATAGATCTTGAAGTTCTATTTTATAATCCACAGTAGGGTCTTTCAACAGTTTTGTATAGAATCTGACATCCTCCAACTGACGAAGAGCTTCTTTTACATAATCGGACCTATCCTGTATCACTAGGCCTCCGCCTTTATCGGCCTGTTTAATTATAAGTGAGGTATCCTTTAATAACATATTAAGGGCCCTTTTCTCCCATTTATTTAGATTTTGGGATCTAATAGTCTTTTTTTCATTTTTATGGCATATTGTTTTGAAGTCCTCCAATGTCGTTTTATAAAAGCTCTCAATGTGGCTACTTTTATATTTCATAGGGAAGAATTCCGACTTTCGAATAAAGGATGACTTATTTATATCAAAAATCTTTTTATTTGTTTGCTTGACTGCCCCTTCCTCTTGTAACTCAACCAACATCTGTATAATGGGTTCGTCCATACCATCCAGCAGAATGGGAGTAGCTGAATCGTTGTTTTTATGTAGATTTTTTCTAGCGAAATATCTCTTCCTACACAAAGAACGCACAAAGCGATTTAACTCGACAAACAAATCAAAAATATTAGGATCTGATGTCGGTGAAAATTTTAACCCTTTATTAAGAAGAGATAATTCACTATGCGACAAAGTTTTAGATGAGAGATTAAAGATGGCATTATTAATATGTTTTTTAGATGCCATCTTCAGTCTCTTGTGTTGGGGTGGCGATCTTGGCGCGCACCTGGTCCTCTATGGCCGTTATATAGATGACTTATTTTTTATTTGGGATGGGGATTCAGACACGGCTTTTGATTTTGTCAAATCACTCAACACCAACACTTTTAATTTAAAGTTCACACACACTTATGATAGACAAAAAATTAATTATTTAGATTTAACTCTGGAGATTGTTGACGATAAAATTCATACTAGAAACTATGTTAAAGAAATAGGCAGTAATGCATATCTTCATTACACTAGTGCACACTATACCCCCTGGAAAGATAATATTCCAAAAGGGCAATTGTTGCGAATAAAACGTAATTGTTCCAGAGGAGATGTTTTTTCGGAACAAGCAGTGTCAATGATTGATTCCTTCAATTGTCGGGGCTACCCTAAGGAACTAGTAAGAAAAGCCTTTGAGGAAGTCTCGGAGTTAGACAGAGAGACACCCATCTTTAGGGAGAAAAAGAAAAAGATGGAATTTCAGTATAGGGATCTAGCCTTCATCACTAAATATAATAGTCGATCTGGAGAAATTAAACAAAGCTTTAGACAAAATTATAAGATCTTGAAGCAGGATCCCCTTTTAAAGGATGACTTACCTTGTATTCCGAAAGTTATTTTCAAAAAGAACAGGTCCCTCAAAACTTTGTTGGCTCCAAGTATGCTTAAAAATGATTCCGGTTTAGGCGAAAAATCTGGGGAAGGAGGGTGGTTAGCTACTAGAACTATGGGATTCTTTAAGTGTGGGAAAACTAGGTGTACCACCTGTACCCACACTATGAATCGAACAAAAACTATAGCTATAGATACAGATAAAGACATATATAGTATAAAAAGTTTCATTAATTGTGACACCAATTGGGTGATTTATATGTTACACTGTGGTTGTAATATGAGATATATTGGTAGGACTACGCGCCCATTAAAAATTAGATTTATGGAACATCGACGTAATGTCATAAATAAAAAACTGGACCATAGTGTATCTCGACACTTTTTTGAATGTCACCAAGGGGACCCTAGTACATTAAAAGTTACTGGTTTAGAACAGATTATTAAAACAAAACGAGGAGGAGATAGGTTCAAAACCCTTTGTAAACAAGAGATTTATTGGATATTTAAGCTTAATTCCTTACATCCCCATGGTCTCAACGAAACAATGGAACTCAATTCTGTCTTGTGATCTACGATTTTAGGCTACAGTTACCTTGACCAGTGAGGTTCTTTGTGTATTTTGACAGATTTCAGACATTTGGTAAAGAAGAGTAAGGGGTATTAATACTTTCTAAAAGTGAATTCTTCCTATCAGCATGTTCAGGTTAACTTAATACCATCTAGAATGGGTATATACGAAATAGGTTTTCATGTTTGTTGGGACAGATATGCCATGATAGAAATTGTTCCAATATAAGATAGTGTTTTATCTCGTGTACTCATTATTCATCACTCACCTTAAAATACATCCGTAAGATCAGAAATTACTATGTTTATTGTTTTTGGTGCTATATTTGTATCATTTATGTTCTGTATAAAGATTCATCCAGAATTTGGAGGGTTCTATGATTAGATCTATGATTAGATAGATGATATCATCCAAGCCCTATAAGGGATAGAAGGACGACCTTCCCTGGTATTGTTGCGGTTCCATCACGCAATTAGATGCATGTCATGGGTTTTGTCCGATCATGTGACTTTGCTCACGTGATCGGAGGTATAATGTTGATAAACAAAAGTTCCGTTGAAAGAACAGGGGGCCTGTTGCCAGGATTACTGTGTCACGGAGTGTGGTCCGATCGCGTGATCAAGGACACGTGACCGGAAGTATTACATCATTGGAAATCCGAGTAATGATCCACCAGCTGTGAGTCTAAATAAGGATTACACAGTTGCTATAGCAACGTGTCCGATCACGTGATCATTAACACGTGGCCGGAAGTATGACGTCGCCTGAAATCCTAATATGGGCATGGACATCCGGGAATCCGAATGGGGATTATGTGGTTGTTATAGCAACGTGCCCTGTTGTGGATAAGAGCCAATAATAAGGGACAGAACGGTCATGTGATTAAGATCACATGATCGTTGTTTTGAATATATGGGATAGAAAAAGTCCTTTTTAAGTGGTTTATGAATTTCGTTTTTTGATTGGAAGATATGATTATTATCAAGTCTGTTCTCCTGCTGTTTCTTAGAGAATTTGAGATTGTTTTAAATGAATTTATATAATTAATGTTTGTTCAGGTGCTGATAATTTTTCATTAAATCCCCTATATAAGGGGAAGTGAGCCTCTAGTACACCACCTTTGAGAAAGCTGCCAAACAGACAGTGAAACGCGTTAGGTTGCCAGTCTATGACCAGGACGTCGCTAAGGCCAGTGAGTTCATGGAATAGACCATCCATTGCTTGCTTTAAAACTGGATATATAAGTTTGGGACGACCCGCAGTGGTCTTCAGAGCTCTGACCCATCTCACGTTCATTTATCCGGAGACCGATCCAGACCTGTGGACATTTAATAAAAAGGGAGAACCGCCATCCATATTTGCGCAGGACAGAATCATCATTACCGCGCTAGGTGGAATACCCTGCTTTTCTCCACTTGGGATCTGGTAACTATTCTACGGTTATCCATGCAGGATATGTTATACTAAAGCATTGGAACATTTGTCATCACCTGGCCTTTACAAGAGTCCATGGAAAGTTCATTTGGTCATATTACTGGCTTTTGAGGCTTTGTTTATCTTATGTGATTTTAAATGCATGTGTTCATGTTATTAATTCCTTTTATTAAAAAATATTTCATGATTTGAATACCAGCACCTGGTAGCGCTGTTTATATATTGTTTTGTATTTTTCCATGTGGTGACTGACCATCACCTTGATTTAACAGCTGCTTTAGGAAAACAGCCCTGTTTAAGCGCCCGTTTAAATAGAATACACTAATTTATTAGTGTTATTTTATTAATAACCCCCTTTTTTTGCAATTAAGGGAAATGAGAATCATCCATTCTCTATGCATTTTAAAGAAAAACATGAAATGTCTATAAAGGGCCTTAAAATGTTCTGTGCCATTGCTTGGATAAAAAATAACTGGAGAACAAAATATTGGGACAATAGGTTGGCAAAGGCAGAGATGAAGAACATTTATGACTTTGGTACCCTTAAACCCCGTGGTCTTAATCATGATTTTGAAATCAGGTGGTTTTTATGATTTTTATTTAAATGTCCTATTGTATTACTTTGTATTAGGTGTATGCATCAATTTGATATTGGTAGGTCCATGGGTGATATGTGGGCTAGGTTATATTATATCACGGACCACGTGAACCTAGTGGGTCCTGGGGATTATATTTAAGTTAGTTAATATATCCAGTTATTTTGGGTCATGGATGATCTATGTACCCATAATTTTTTATCATTAGAAGCGGCGTCTGTGACGCAGAGTCATTCAATCGTACTGTTGTTAGGTTTAGGATTAAATTGTCTTTTGTACGCTAATTTTTTGGAGTCATGTAACTATGGCGATTGGCACTCCCACTTATTCTAATTGCAGGATATATTATTTCCATTCCCGGTGTGTCCGGATCGCGTGGTCCGACGTCTGGGACGCTGGACCACGTGATCTTGTGACCCGGTGAAATTAGACTGTTGCTAGATTCACTATTATATTGAATTATATCTCTATCCTAAAACGTTGGGTCACGTGACAATCGGACCATACGTTGTTTGATTTCCGCATGTGGAAAGGAAGGTGTCATTTTTTCATGTTTATATCAGCCACATGACGTTGGTGTTTGAGGACATGTAACTATAGTAACCGGCACTCCCATTTTCGAATTGCGGGATTTGTAATATATCTCCATGGAAACTGTCACCCTCTGAGCCCGGTGCATCCGGATCACATGGTCCGACGTCTAGGACGCCGGATCACGTGATTTCTAGACCTGTTGTAATTGGGCCTCACATGTATGTCCCTACATACTCTTTGGTCAGACGTATGGCGCCAGTGTTTCTGTTTGCTATATAACCATGACGACCAGCCTCCGTTCTATTTTTACGGGAGGTAAGATTTGGCGCCAAAAATAAATTAGCTTTCAGTTTTGTCATGCTTACATTGTTGGATAATCATTTCTTACGACATCTTTCATTGGCTCACTAATTTAATCCAATTGGATGCATACACTATAAAATCATGTGATTTGGGATGTCTGTTTGTGCACTATAACTGACCAGGAGCTGAATTCTATGTCAGTGGTATGTTAGAATATTTATATATTTTTTATTGTTTACCATGTGTCTCTTAATTGAATTATGGCTTACAATGTGGATTTTATGTATATTTACATTTTATAGCTTTGTCACACTGTGAATCTTGATAAAGACGCCGCAGTGCGTCGAAACGCGTCCACACAGTGTGATATGTGGCGTTCAATCATCACCATCCATATATGAGATTTTTGGCATATTATTATCTGGGTATTTATGTCCATTCATAACATCATTTCCATTTATGGTATGGCTGTTTGTTCACCACTTTTACCTTTTTACAACTGGCCCCCATTTATATGGTGACGTTTGACCCAGAGTTTTAAAGAAACCTTTACGTGTTTTGCATCACCTGTACACAAGTAAGCATACATGTAAGGATCCTTTTCGGACTCAACATTCGGGTGATCCTTTTCAGACGGAGATGGATCTTGGATTTGGGACTATCTTGTCACCATCATCATCCCTTTCTACACATTGGGAGGAACTTTGTGTATATACCCCATTTTTTACAATATTACACTATTTTGTGTTTATGTATTCTTTTTTTTTTTTTTTTATGTTGATCTGAGAAAACTACATACTCCACTGTGAGGATTGTTGGACATTTGGAATATCTGGACGCGCAAAGTGAGGTTGTACTTTTATGTTGTCTTTTTGACCCCCTGACATGCGTCTCATACCTGCAGACAGGAGACGCTGCATCCGACTCGGCCAGCCCAGCCCCATGAGAAGGGACATGCCTGAGGAGCTGCTCTCGCCCCCCCTGTGTGTGCATAGCCGCGGGAGGAGACTGGAGAGCACGGGCGGGAGGTGGATCTTGACCTCAATCATAATCACCCTCTGTTCGGACGCTGGGCAGCCATTACTGACAGCTTCATGTGCCTCTATAATATATTGTCTGCGGCGGCGGGCGCAGCAGCACAGTTTGAGATCGGCGGCTTATCGCGATCATCGCATGCGTGCAGTGCCGGACATTAGGGGGTGCCTGTGCGCACCAGGCACCTCCCGTGCGCACACCTATGACTATAGTGATAGTTTCTATCTTATAGTACACATATTAATTTCCAGAGATACATTATCATAACCTACATCATATCTTTCCAATCTCAGCACATGGGTGTTATTTAAAGTATACTTAAGATGATGCTACTGAAACATTTCATATGATCAACACAGGAATTGCCGGAAAAGGGTACCTCGAGATACTGTGCAAAGGATGTGGGGGTGTTTAATTGGAGGGACTTATTTTTCATTTACATAACCTTGAGACCTAGGGTTGTGTCACACTATTCTGAAATGTATCCGGCAATTACAGTGTCGGACAGGGGTATGAAGGGCCCACCGGGGGAATGCAGTGGTAGGGGCCTAAGCTTAGGGGTGTGGCCAGCCACCACAGAGGCTTGGAAAACCATTAGAGTGCATGGTTTGGCCCTATATATAAATATATATATATATATATATATATATATAGAGAGAGAGAGAGAGAGAGAGAGAGAGAGAGTGTAAATATTGCTAGTGCATACATGTACCATATTAATAACAGTGACACTATAGAAAATTCACCATGCTGATGTGCAGTATATTGTAACATATGAATAATGCAGAATTCAAGTGCTCAGCCTGGCAGCTGATCCCTAGAGGGTGGGGCAATGGGGCCCACCGGGTTTTTCCCCTGTATAACTGTGGACCAGTTCAACCCTGGTCAATTATCTATAAGGTAATTTAGGGGTCTATTTACTAAACCTTGGAGAGAGATAAAGTACCAGCCAATCAGCTCCTAATTGACATGTTATGGAATGTTTAAAAAGCGTGAGGAGATGATTGGTTGGCACTTGATCTCTCTCAAAGGCTTACTACCCCACACACATACAGTATGTGTTTTACAGTGGTGTCATATATGGTAACACTAAACAATACATGGCATAATTATTGTCTGAATTTTAATTTGTATCATGTATAAAGGCTTTATATTTTATAGTCTTTAATCCGTATTGCATCCAAGGACTGCACCGTTTGTGTTCTGCCTACAGCAAACCCATAGTGGTATTTTGGAATTCATTTCAGGATTACTAATGCTGCTTTTACATCGCAAAACCTGCTTTTGAAATGGTATTTGAAACGGTTCTTAAAACGGGTCTGAGCAGTTAAACCCCTTTCACATCTCATGTTGTAACCAGTAAATTACCATTTCATTACCGTTTTGGTACCTTTCACACTGAACCCGTTTCACCCATAGAAAACAGTGGTTGTCATTATAAATGGACTTTTCTGGCCCACACATTATTAATAATTATTAATTAATTAATTCATTCATTATTAATAATTTGGATAGTCGTACGATGGAACCCAGCATCTTGAAGCATTTTTGCTATGTTTTTATATATGAGGGTATCCTTGACTGTCCCAGTAATTTGGCAGCAGATTTCCTCATCCCCTCTGATCCTAAAGCAGCTCCCTCACCTCTTCATCACTCCATTTAGACATTTTATAATGGCTTTGCAGTCTAAGGGGTATATGCAATTGCGGTGGAATTCCCGAAATTGTCGAATTTCGGGAATTTTTCGCCCCAAAAAAAAAATTGTCAATGCAATTCAGTGCTTTCCGTCCAAAAAACGGACTTTCAAAATTCGACTTTTTGAAATTCGACTTTTGTCAAATTCGACTTTTTCTGCAATGATACAAGTGCTGCAATTCGACCAAAGTGTATTCAATTGAAGTTTGGAAATTCGACAACAGTGCTTTTAGACAGTAAATTCAACATTTTCAATCCGCCACACTTTGGTGGGTGAAACTAATAAAAAAAATGAAAAACATGTTTTTTTTGTGTTTTTTTTATTGATAATAGCATATCTATTTATATTAGAAGGGATTAGGTACTTGGTTTGTCTTTTTTGGAGGCACAAGTATTATTTATATATATTTTTTAAATATTTTTTATTTTTTTTAGATGGAATGGTAAAATTCAGAAAAAAAATGGCGTGGGGTCCCCCCTCCAAAGCATAACCAGCCTCGGGCTCTTCGAGCTGGTCCTGGTTCTAAAAATGCGGGGGGAAAATTGACAGGGGATCCCCCGTATTTTTTACACCAGCATCGGGCTCCACTAGCTGGACAGATAATGCCACAGCCGGGGGTCACTTTTATACAGTGCCTTGCGGCCGTGGCATTAAATATCCAACTAGTCACCCCTGGCCGGGGTACCCTGGGGGAGTGGGGACCCCTTCAATCAAGGGGTCCCCCCCCCACAGCCACCCAAGGGCCAGGGGTGAAGCCCGAGGCTGTCTCCCCCATCCAAGGGCTGCGGATGGCAGGCTGATAGCCTTGAGTAAAATGACAGAATATTGTTTTTTCCAATAGTACTACAAGTCCCAGCAAGCCTCCCCCGCAAGCTGGTACTTGGAGAACCACAAGTACCAGCATGCGGAGGAAAACCGGGCCCGCTGGTACCTGTAGTACTACTGGGGAAAAAATACCCAAATAAAAACAGGAGACACACACCGTGACAAGTACAACTTTATTACACACTGCCGACACACACATACTTACCTATGTTGACACGAAGCAGTCGGTCCTCTTCTCCAAGTAGAATCCACGGGTAACTGAAAATAAAAGATAATTATACTCACCTGATCCATGGTCCAGAGATAAATCCACGTACTTGTCAAAAAAAGAAAACGACACCCGACCAGCGAACTGAAAGGGGTCCCATGTTGACACATGGAACCCCTTTCCCCGAATGCAGAGACACCCCCCCCCGTGACTGCTGTCACTGAAAGGTCTCGTAAGCCAATCAGCGAGCGCAACGTCCTTGCACTCTGCTGATTGGCTCTGTGCGCGTCTGAGCTGTCAGCGCATCGCACAGCTCCCTCCATTATATTCAATGGTGGGAACTTTGCGGTTAGTGGTGGGGTCACCCGCGGTCAGCGGCTGACCGCGGGTAACCCCACCGCTGACGGCAAAGTTACCACCATTGAAAGTAATGGAGGCAGCTGTGCGATGCGCTGTCTGAGCTTAGACGCGCACAGCCAATCAGGTGAGCGCCACGGAGTAGTGCTTCCTGATTGGCTGAAGGGACCTCAGTGACAGGAGTCACGTGATGTCCCGGCATTCGGGGAAAGGGGTCTTATGTGTCAACATGGGACCCCTTTCAGTCCGGTGGTTCGGGTGTTCGTGTTTTTTTTTTGCCAAGTACGAGGATTATCTCTGGACGTGGATTTATCTCTGGACACTGGCAGGTGAGTATAATTTTTTTCACAGGTACCCTCGGATCGTCGGAGACTGTGGCAGTCGGCGTGTCAACATAGGTAAGTATGTATGTGTGTCGGCAGTGTGTAATAAAGTTGTACTTGTCACGGTGTGTGTCTCCTGTTTTTATTTGGGTATTTTTTTTTCAGTAGTACTACAGGTACCAGCGGGCCCGTTTTTCTCCCGCATGCTGGTACTTGTGGTTCTCCAAGTACCAGCTTGCGGGGGAGGCTTGCTGGGACTTGTAGTACTATTGGAAAAAACAATATTCTGTCATTTTACTCAAGGCTATCAGCCTTCCATCCGCAGCCAATGGATGGGGGGGGACAGCCTCGGGCTTCACCCCTGGCCCTTGGGTGGCTGGGGGGGGACCCCTTGATTGAAGGGGTCCCCACTCCCCCCAGGGTACCCCGGCCAGGGGTGACTAGTTGGATATTTAATGCCACGGCCGCAGGGCACTGTATAAAAGTGACCCCCGGCTGTGGCATTATCTGTCCAGCTAGTGGAGCCCGATGCTGGTGTAAAAAATACGGGGGACCCCTACTCTTTTTGTCCCCAGTATTTTTTGCACCAGCACCAGGCGCAGAGCCCGGTGCTGGTTTTAAAAATACGGGGGATCCCCTGTCAATTTTTCCCTCGCATTTTTAGAACCAGGACCAGCTCGAAGAGCCCGAGGCTGGTTATGCTTTGGAGGGGGGACCCCACGCCATTTTTTTCCGTGTTTTTCCCGTTTAAACGTTTATAAAGCCACTCTCACATGTGTCTCCTGTGTTTTCCAAGCTGTTTCCTGGTTGTGGCTGCTGACATCACACATGGAGACAGCCTATGACCTGCTGGGGCTTGCAAACACCGTTTCAGACCCTTTCACACTGCACAGTGAAATGGGACTGAAACGGGTAGGACCCTTCTTTTTTACCGTTTCAAAATACCGGTATTTTGAAAACGGTAAATTGAAGGGGACCCTTTCACATCGCAGCTTGACCCGTTTAGGAAGCCAGTTAAAACGGCAAAATACCGGGTATAAGCTGCGGTGTGAAAGGGGTATAAGGGTATGCTTAAACCCTTTTGAACCTTTTTTTTTTTTTTTTTACACTTTTATGACTGAATCATTGAGGGCCGGACAGAATTAGATTCATTAATTTACTGCGCCGGGAAAAGGTGGTAGCTTCAAACTTTAACACCCGGGGCTATTCAATTAAAGCCCCTTTTCCTTGTTCGATAAATTACCCACTAATGCCCATTAACCCATACAATCCATGGTACGTTCCCAGAGCTATTAACACGTTTGTGTCACTTAACATGGATTTCTGTTCGAGCCTCAGGATCAAACAAAAATTTGCGTTAAGTGCAGACCGTGGGCTGATTGCGGGATCTAATTGATTAGCCCCAGCAGATCACTTAGCCCACTGTAATTAACCACGGCTAATGTATGTATATTAATCAATGTTGTGAGGCTTCCTGAGAATAATTAAAAGTTAAGTTTTAAATGAACTTGTTTAAATGAGTGCCCCACAAAGGAGTTTTCTTCTCTTTGATCTGCTCTCTTGTAGATCAAGGTGGGTATTCAATAAGTGCCGTTTTTACGACTGTCAGAAAACTCTGCACCAATTGAATATCCCACCAAAACTTTGACTTATGTATATCTATAACATTAACTTTGCAGGAGTACCCCCAACTGTAACTGTATTGAACTAACCCACATAGGAATGTGCAGTATATTTTTTGGAATAAAATGTTTGGTTTTTAACAAATTGTGCAAGTCCTGTGCAGAATGAATTTTGCTCCTCTGTATAGAGATTACAGACTGTTAACTCAAGTGGTGCAGTGAATGACTAACTATTCCCTGAAGTGCTTGGAATGTGTGTGTACTATAAACATATAATTTAATATATAAAAAGAAATCAGTATGACATACTTGCCTAATCTCTCAGAATGAGAGACCGAAAAATGTTGGGGCGTTCTCCATGATTTCTAGACTATGAGCAGACGGTGGAACCCACCTAGATCCCACCCAGTTCCCTAGAGAAGATAGCTAGGGGGCTTGATGAAGCTAAACGCATTGCTACAATCCCTGCATTTACCAATAGGATCTCCCCTTCCAGACTCTTCCAGAGGGGAGGTCCCAAAAGCCGGCAAGTATGGTTCCTGGCATCTTTGACGTTGATTAATAATACCACAGCATGGTTGCCTTACTGCAGATATGTGATGGGTGATGGGCACACTTTATGTAACACACATTTTCTCTGTAATACCGAATCACAATTCATTGCAGAGCATCAAGACTTTAGCCCACTTGGCACTTGCACTCTTCCCCAAACAAGATTTTATCCGTAACATGAAGCTTTACATAGTTAAAGGTTAATAACATGAATTATTTACATTAAACACAGGTATAAAGGACAACTAAACATTTATAAAGACTTGATTCTGAGAACTCTTATGGATAGTCACTGTTACAGAATAATTTCCAGGGGGAAAAAACTCAGCACTTCATTTGCACACTCTCTTTCTAACAACGTTTAATTCTTATAGGAGCTGCCATTAAATTCTCCTGCCACCGAGGAGTGAAATATTAGCATGCATATTTGATAGTGCAGAATACCAGGTACTGCAGTTTCTGTGCCAGTAGTTTACTCTTTCAGCATTAAGTGACTCTATTAACAATTAACCGTTATCGCTAGATCAATATAGTCCAGGTAAAGCGGACTACATATGTGGGTCACATGACATGGTGTCATCATTTGCATCTAACTTAAACATCATTTGAATGGAATTGGCTAAGAACACCCAGTTGGCAGGGTAACATGGGATTTCTTTCTTCTTTTTTTATTAAATCAGCCAAGCATCTGTCTTTTTTTCCCTCTTTAAGGAGAACAAGGACTGTGCCAAATTTACTTCTGTCGACACTTACTGAAAGTCTATTCTAACAGATAGCACATAAATTATCAAGACAGTAAAATTAGAAACTAGAACATAAAGTGGATTGGATGACATGAATGGAGAAGGGAATTACAACTTATTTTTTTGATTATGTTCCAAAAGAATGAAAAAGGCTTATAGCAGACTTTCCAGCAAGAATAAATTATCACATCAAGTTGTCAAAGGTCTGATGTAGGAGGGCACTTGTGGCCAGCAGAGAAGCTGGTGACCCAGTTGTGCCACATAGCTTTCTCTGGAAAATGCAGCTGTGGCATCAGCAATAGTGAGTGCTCTCCTGAGCAGAGGTCTATATCAATATAAAGTGGTGATAAATGGCAGCTTGTATTCACATGGGCCTCTGGGATAGGGGAGTGCACATCTATGGGGCTACAATATGGCCGGAGAAGTGACTTAACAGGGCGTTCTCCCTCATTTATTTATTACCAGTTATTTATAGCGCACACATATTCCACAGCGCTTTACACAGAATATTTGGCCATTCACATCAGACCCTGCCCCAGTGAAGCTTACAATCTATATTCCCTACCATATGTACACACATTCACGCTAGGGTTAATTTTGTTGGAAGCCAATTAACCTACCAGTATATTTTTGGATTGTGAGAGGAAACCGGAATACCCAGAGGAAACCCACGCATGCACGGGGAGAATATACAAATTCCGCACAGTTAGGGCCAAGGTGGGAATCGAACCCATGACCTCAGTGCTGTGAGGCAGTAATGCTAACCACTACACCATCCCTCATCCAAACGAAGTCCAGTCTACACCAGCAATTCCAGGTTGCTGGTGTAGACTGGATCTGGAATGTACTCTCAGTTTTATACTTGCACTTTCCAGATGCACTTTATGCAGGAAATTACATTTATTTATTCATCTATTCTACGAATGGAATGAAATAAAAGAATTAAATGTACAATCAAGCATGCTAAGACATATCAAAATGATATCACCTTATTTCCCTCCATTTTTGGATAGAAGGCATCTTTGGCAGAGGTGTACAGAGCATTTATACCAATTAGTTCATTGAATAAGCAGTGGTAATCGTACACACATTCAATGCCAAATTAACAGACATTAATGCAGCTCTATATCAATAAACTGTACAAGGTTTATTTTTCTTTACACCAGTAGGAAGGCATATAGGTTCTCTTTGTGGCGGTACACTCCGAGAGCCTAATTCAGACACGAACGCTGCAACGGCAGCAATCGCAGTCTGCAGCCTGCGCACTGCATTTGCGCACCCCGTGATAAATAAATAGAAGGATCCCAGATGCGCTGTCAAAGCTGCCAGAAAGGGATTGTCAGTCCCAAAACTGAAACCACAGTATACACAAAAAGGATCCAGATACGGACTTTTAAACAAGACTCCCGGGGCTTATGCCGCTTTCAGACTGACAAAAATTTCCCAGGTTATTGCACATGAACGCGCATCAAACCGGGAATTTGGTCAGTGTGAAAGGGTACTGAAAAAATATCCCGGGACGACGAAGGTTGAATCCGGGATCATCCTGGGATGCAGTGTAGTGTGAATGGGCCCTACCCGGTATTCAGTACACGGGACTGTTAAAAGGACTCTCATTGGAGCTTTCTTGGGTTCAGAAAAGATGATGTCATCATCCAGAGCCCAGGGAAGCGCCCTGGAGGCGGAGGAGACAGGCAATATGGCGACCTGGACTGATCAGGAGATCAGAGAGCTGCTCAGCATAAGGGGGGAGATGGAAATAAAGAGACAGAAAACAGGCACAGTGAAGGATGCTATTATTTAGTGATGAGCGGGCTCGGTTCCTCGGGATCCGAACTTCACCCATTTTACACGGTTCCGAGGCAGCCTCGGATCTTCCCGCCTTGCTCGGTTAACCCGAGCGCGCCCGAACGTCATCATCCCGCTGTCGTATTCTCGCGAGATTCGTATTCTATATAAGGAGCCGCACGTCGCCGCCATTTTCACTCGTGCTTTGGAGATGATAGCAAGAGGACGTGGCTGCGTTCTCTCAGTTTCTGTGTTCAGTGTGCTGCAAATATCTGTGCTCAGTGTGCTTGCAAATATCTGTGCTCAGTGTGCTGAAAATATCTACGTTCTCTGCCTGAAAAACGCTCCATATCTGTGCTGCATTGTAGTATATAGTAGGAGGACAGTGCAGAATTTTGCTGTGACCACCAGTATATATATAGCAGTACGGTACAGTAGTCCACTGCTCTACCTCTGTGTCGTCAAGTATACTATGCATCCATACCTGTGGTGCATTTTAGTTGTGCGAAGTATATAGTAGGAGGACAGTGCAGGATTTTGCTGACCACCAGTATATATATAGCAGCAAGGTACAGTAGTCCACTGCTCTACCTCTGTGTCGTCAAGTATACTATGCATCCATACCTGTGCTGCATTTTAGCTGTGCGCAGTATATAGTAGGAGGACAGTGCAGAATTTTGCTGTGACCACCAGTATATATATAGCAGTACGGTACAGTAGTCCACTGCTCTACCTCTGTGTTGTCAAGTATACTATGCATCCATACCTGTGCTGCATTTTAGTTGTGCGCAGTATATAGTAGGAGGACAGTGCAGAATTTTGCTGACCACCAGTATATATATAGCAGCACGGTACAGTAGTCCACGGCTCTACCTCTGTGTCGTCAAGTATACTACAAAAGTTCAGTAAAATGACCCAAAAATCAAAATTCAAAGCGTCTGATGAGAAGCGTAAACTTTCCAATATGCCATTTACGACACGGAGTGGCAAGGAACGGATGAGGCCCTGGCCTATGTTCATGGCTAGTGGTTCAGATTCACATGAGGATGGAAGCACTCATCCTCTCGCTAGAAAACTGCAGTGCCACTCCTAGATGGGCCAGGTGTTTGTGTCGGCCACTTGGGTCGCTTAGCTTAGTCACACAGCTACCTCATTGCACCTCTTTTTTTCTTTGCATCATGTGCTGTTTGGGGACTATTTTTTAAATCTGCCATCCTGTCTGACACTGCAGTGCCACTCCTAGATGGGCCAGGTGTTTGTGTCGGCCACTTTGGTCACTTAGCTTAGTCACACAGCTACCTCATTACACCTCTTTTTTTCTTTGCATCATGTGCTGTTTGGGGACTATTTTTTAAATCTGCCATCCTGTCTGACACTGCAGTGCCACTCCTAGATGGGCCAGGTGTTTGTGTCGGCCACTTGGGTCGCTTAGCTTAGCCATCCAGCGACCTTGGTGCACCTCTTTTTTTGTTTGCATCATGTGCTGTTTGGGGACTATTTTTTAAATCTGCCATCCTGTCTGACACTGCAGTGCCACTCCTAGATGGGCCAGGTGTTTGTGTCGGCCACTTGGGTCACTTAGCTTAATCACACAGCTACCTTATTGCACCTCTTTTTTTCTTTGCATCATGTGCTGTTTGGGGACTATTTTTTAAATCTGCCATCCTGTCTGACACTGCAGTGCCACTCCTAGATGGGCCAGGTGTTTGTGTCGGCCACTTGGGTCGCTTAGCTTAGCCATCCAGCGACCTTGGTGCACCTCTTTTTTTGTTTGCATCATGTGCTGTTTGGGGACTATTTTTTAAATCTGCCATCCTGTCTGACACTGCAGTGCCACTCCTAGATGGGCCAGGTGTTTGTGTCGGTCACTTGGGTCGCTTAGCTTAGCCATCCAGCGACCTCGGTGCAAATTTTAGGACTAAAAATAATATTGTGAGGTGTGAGGTGTTCAGAATAGACTGGAAATGAGTGGAAATTATGGTTATTGGGGTTAATAATACTATGGGATCAAAATGACCCCCAAATTCTATGATTTAAGCTGTTTTTGAGGGTTTTTTTGTAAAAAAAACACCCGAATCCAAAACACACCCGAATCCAACAAAAAATTTTCAGGGAGGTTTTGCCAAAACGCGTCCGAATCCAAAACACGGCCGCGGAACCGAATCCAAAACCAAAACCCGAAAAATTTCCGGTGCACATCACTACTATTATTTAGAACATTGCAAAACTGCTTGAAGCCAGAGGAATTATCCATACACAACAGCAAGTTAATAAAAGACTCTGAAAAAGCAGTTCTTGAAGCATGTGAGCAAGAAAAATGTCCATTTCTAATGACATACATATATATTTGCAGGGATTTCTCGGGATCAGTGTAAACGGGGCTGTCCCGGGTCGATCCCAGGTCTAAGTGCAGTGTGAAAGGGGTCATTCCTGGGTTGTGTCCCGGGATGCGTCCAGGAACACATTCCCGGGTGTGACCCGGCTCTGTCAGTCTGAAAGGGGTATTAATCTACTTCTTGGACCGACTGCAATACAGCATCATTTGGAACACCCAGTGGACTGCACCAGTGCCGTTTCTTGCGGCACTTCTTGAGAACTTTAAATCCCCCCTCCCCTCTCCTCCCGAGTGCCCAGCTCGGGGGGCGGGGTTTCGCGGAATGACGCGATTGCGTTGTGACGTCACGACGCAATCGCGTCATTCCGCGAAACCCCGCCCCCCGAGCTGGGCACTCGGGAGGAGGGAGAAGGGGGAGCCAAGACGCGGCGCCGCGCAGACGAGGGAGAGGCGGCTGAAGAGCGGGAAGAACCGCTTCAAATGTAAGTCAGCCCCTCTCCCTCTCTCTCTCCCTCCCTCCCTCCCCCCTCACCACCACCACCTGCCGTACTGTGTAAAATGGGGACACCTGTCTGCCGGAATGTGTAAAATGGGGACTCTTGCCTGCCGGAATGTGTAAAATGGGGATGCAGTCTGCAGTAATGTGTAAAATGGGGGCACATGCCTGCCACAATGTGTAAAATGGGGACACTTGCCTGTTGTACTGTGTAAAATGGAGGCACGTGCCTGCCGCAATGTGTAAAATGGAGGCACGTGCCTGCCGCAATGTGTAAAAGGGGGACACTTTCCTGCCGCAATGTGTAAAATGGGGACACTTTCCTGCTGCAATGTGTAAAATGGGGGCACGTGCCTGCCACAATGTGTAAAATGGGGGCACGTTACTGCCACAATGTGTAAAATGGGGACACTTGCCTGTTGTACTGTGTAAAATGGAGGCACGTGCCTGCCGCAATGTGTAAAATGGGGACACGTGCCTGCCACAATGTGTAAAATGGGGACACTTTCCTGTTGTACTGTGTAAAATGGAGGCACGTGCCTGCCGCAATGTGTAAAATGGGGACACTTTCCTGCTGCAATGTGTAAAATGGAGACACTTTCCTACCGCAATGTGTAAAATGGGGACACTTGCCTACCATGCTGTGTAAAATGGGGACACTTGCCTGCCGTGCTGTGTAAAATGGGGACACTTGCCTGCCGTGCTGTGTAAAATGGGGTCGCGTGCCTGCTGTAATGTGTAAAATGAGGATTTTTTTTTTATCCCGTGGTGGCCGTGATGATGAGATCAGATGAGGCCACGCCCATCTTAACAAAGCCACGCCCATTTTACCGAGGTCACACACCCTTGCCGGGAATGCGCGCCTTTGGCGCGCACATGCTTTTACTCTTTATATCTATGGGGGGGGGGGGCGCATTTTTTTTTTTATGTGAATGGGAGGGGGGGGGCGCATTTTTAAATCTCGCTCTGGGAGCCAAATTGGCTAGAAACGGCCCTGGACTGCACCTTTACAGCTTGTTTGCTGAACATTCCAAGTGCCTTTGGGATATCACCACAACCACGGTTAATACCAGCTGTCCCTATTCGGTACCTATTGGGAGCAATTGCTACTATTTGTCCGGGATCCTACTGTGGATTAGAAGGAGAGCAGTTATATACTATTAATTTTTTACTTCTCAGCATTTTATTCATGTTTAATCATGTTTTTTAAATGAATTTACATTAATGTTGATAAATAATTTTTAATTTTATCCATCCGTATATATTATTGGAGACACAACATAGCACCCCCATTATGCCCAGTAAGAAGCGAAAGCATCTCAGGGCTGCGATCGCCTCTGCCTGATTGACAGGCAGAGTCGGTCGTGGCGCGGGAGAGGGCGTGCCAATGGCGTAAGAACACCATTGGTGGTGCGCGGATGGGACAATGCGGGCGTGTCCGGACCATTGCGGGGGCGGGCCACGGCGGCTGCGTGGCGTCACACGCAGCCGCTGCAACCCAGAACACGGCGGGTAGCTGGCTGCGCAGGTAGGGAGCTACTTGGCAGGTGCAAAAACATCGCCGCTGTGCAGGGCCTGACATGCAGGGTGGACTAACCCAGTGCTGGGCGTCCCCCCGCATGACAGAGAAATTGATCGGAGATGTGCTAAATTTAGCACATCTACGATCAGCCCTGAATCACCACCCTGAGGCTAGTCCTGCCAC
Organism: Pseudophryne corroboree; assembly: GCF_028390025.1. Classification (NCBI taxonomy): domain Eukaryota; kingdom Metazoa; phylum Chordata; class Amphibia; order Anura; family Myobatrachidae; genus Pseudophryne; species Pseudophryne corroboree. Next base: position 118,267,895 of record NC_086454.1, on the reverse strand, counting down.
AGGAGGAGAATCTCAAGCACTTTTTAACATAACCGCCCCCCCCCCCCCCCCCACACTCCCTCTACCCCGATGGTTCCATCATTGATTCTATCTACAATACTTAATTGCAGTAATCAAGACATGTTGGCTGCAGTCATTTGCTCCTGTCACAGCCTTAGTAGCACAGTATCCTCTTTCTGCTCATGCTCTCCATAGCCATATATATTATTTAGATAAGCATGACTCAGACCTCTGCATGCATTATATTAATATCTAATGACTATTTTACTTGCATTACAGCCCTATACATTTTTAGATCACATATAAAATCCTCCTAAGATTTGCCATATTGATATATCTGACACCCAAGAGCCAAATGTATGAAGTAAATGATCAACAGACAGCAACAGAAAGCCCAAAGGTACATTTCCAGCAAAAAACTCACATATAGCAATGGTATGAATATATACAGCTGCTAAACGATCAGAAAACTAAATGTGCTTCATACATTATAACATGTAACCCATTCTTACTGGGACTCCTCTTTCTCATGTAAGGTGTACACACTGAACTACACATCAAGCTATAGTCTTGAACACTGATGCACTTTTTAACATGATGTGTTTGATTAGCTTAACCCCAAAGATCATCCATATAATTACATTGTGAGGGTAGGGTATGTGTGACCGGCACAATACCGACGCCGGGATCCTGGTTGTGAGATGGCCGGCAGCAGGTGAAAAGTGCAACGAAGCCCTTTGCGGGCTCACTGCGCTCACCACAGGTTCTATTCCCACTCTATGGGTTTCGTTGACACCCACAAGTGGGAATAATCCCTTTTGGTCGGCATGCCAACTGGCGGGATTTTGAGCGAGCGGGATGTAGTGGTCGGTATTGTGACCGGCAGTCTCCTGACCACCGGTCACGTGACTATATCCTCATTATGAGATCCAAATGAGGACAGTGAGTTACTAATGACGTCAGGTAGATATTGGTACAATGACATGTCCCCTACAGACCCTTCATGTTATGGACTTCCGTGACTGCTCCTTCTAGATCTTCATCTTTTCTTCTTACTGTCAACATCCTTACTACTTTCAGTACTTCTGTGCTTCAGTCTTCTGCTTAATTTATCATTTATATTCTTCCGATAACTATTTTTTAACAGTCTCAGCTCTTCCTGAAAGTCCCAAACACTGATGTCAACAACAGTCTCCGGGTGATGGAGATAAAAAGTGCCTGATGGATGCGTCATGATTCCAGCATCACCTCTCCCCTGCTGTGTAGGGAACATCACGGACTCTGTCCACCGGGAGATTCTATACATCATAACATTCCTTTTCTCACCAACTTCACTGAGCCAAAAATTCTGGATCATCCTTTATGACTAACAAGATTCTAATCTATCATCACTTACCCCCTGGCAGTGAGAAACTACAAGCCTAATCACCACAAATAATCTCACCAGCTCATCCTGATTGAATCAAATTTGTCCCCAAACCAGTAAATTATTCAAATATTAGACTACAGTACAGACTCGTGTCTCAACATTCCCTGTGTGCAGAAAACTTCACATGCTTCAATGTAATAGATGGAGGAAAGTTAAAGAGTATTACTAGAAAAATACAGTCACGCAGCTACTATCAGCTGTAGCACCACAGGGGAGAGCCTACTCCAGAACCAGGAGATGAAGCAGGGACAGTGGAGATAAGCTGTAAAGGACGGCATGTAGTCATTACGTTGACATTCAGAATGTTGTCAGGGTGAATGTTGAAATGGACAATATCGTCCCTGTGAATGCTGACAGGCAGAAAGTCAGCAGTCCATTTTAGTGTTAGGGATATATTGTGGTTAGGGTTCAGCTGTGGGTTAGGACTAAAATCGACTGAAACCAATATGTTGACAATCATGCACAGTGTCTGCAATGTAAATTCTGGCAATGTCGACATTGTGTATTTCAATATTTGACATGTCGACGTTAACATCTATGGCAAAGGCCCTCATTCCGAGTTGATCGCTCGCTAGCTACTTTTAGCAGCCATGCAAACGTATAGTCGCCGCCCACGGGGAGTGTATTTTCGCTTTGCAAGTGTGGGAACGCCTGTGCAGCCGAGCGGTACAATTTTTTGAACTCACTCAGCCCTTGCGATCAATTCAGCCTGTCCGGTCCCGGAATTGACGTCAGATACCCGCCCTGCATACGCTTGGACACGCCTGCGTTTTTCCAAACACTCCCAGAAAACGGTCAGTTGACACCCACAAACGCCTTCTTCCTGTCAATCTCCTTGCGATCGGCTGTGCGAATAGAATCGTCGCTAGAAGCATTGCACAGCAACGATGCTGTTTGTACCCGTACGACGCGCGTGCGCATTGCGGTGCATACGCATGCACAGTTTTGTCGGTTTTTTTTACCTGATCGCTGCGCTGCGAAAATCGGCAGCGTGCGATCAACTCGGAATGACCCCCAATATTCTATACTACACTCGAAAAGAACAGTCATGATTGCAGCATCTGATGTTAACAGTTCTACAGTGACCAATTCATCTTTCATGTCTCCATCCCTCACTGTGTCTCCATTCCAGGAGTACCACACCAACAGTGCCTGCACACAAATGCCAGTCACCACACCTCAGAGACTGTACGCTCACTTAGGCAGGGCCATCCTTACCTTCTATTGGAATGGCATTGAACATTAATTATTAGTATCCTGATCCCCTCAATGTATAGCACTAGGAAACATGTTGGCACTAAATAAAGCATAAATAGAACAAGATTTTTTTTTTCCTGGTAACTTGAAAACCATAAACTATTAGCAGCTGAAGTCATTCACAATCTGTGACAAAATCACACAGATTATTGGTCTTAATCCTTAACCACATAGTTCTATTCTCTGCAATAACATCCATCTCTATACAGAAGCAGTACATCCCTGAGTATGATGCAGCTGCATTCATAGACCTAGAACAAAACCTATATCTGAGTGAATGTTCCTTTCACATGTGCTATAAACTGCATTATGCATGTAAGCACCAGTAAGACTCCTTCCTCCCCAGTAATACTGATGCTTACATGCATAATACTGCAGGTATTAGATACCTATGATCACCAAGCCTCTTCACATTCGGCTCTCATTTGCATCAATATAAGAAACAGTGACATACCCATACAGCACCTTATCCATTCGGGTGTAGTATGAGTGGCCGGGATCCCGGGGACCAGCATACCGGCGCCGGGATCCTGACCACCAGCATACCGACAGCTGGGCGAGAGCTAATGAGCCCCTTGCGGGATCGCTGCACTTGCTACGCTGCGGGCACGGTGGCGCACTATTTATTCTCCCTCCAGGGTGGTTGTGGACCCCCCAGAGAGATACTATGTGTCGGCATGCTGGCGGTCAGGATCCCGGCGCCGGTATGCTGGTCTCCGGGATCCCTACCGGCGGCATACTGAAGACTACCCATCCATTGTTTGTTGGTTTTTATTAAACAAAAACAAAGGAAATGTCAACAACTGACTATTGTAAATTATGCAGAAAATAAAAAACTGTAAATACCTTCTGGGTTAAATAAAATAAGATGAGTCTGACAAGGAAACACATACGATGCGCTTTCTGACGCTCATTTCATTCAGGATGATTGCTAATATAAATTGATTTTGAGAAGCAGAAATGCAGTGAAATTATGCAAAATTGTGCAATGTATAAGGAAAAAAGCCAGTGTCATTTGGTATCCGTTTTGCTCTGTTGCAGGGCTAGGAGAGACGCTTGGAAATGGAAATGTTGCTTACTATAAATGACAGCATTAGCGCAGGAACATTGTAGCTCAGCACACGGAGAAGAAAGATGGTGGGTTAGATTTGATTAGAGGCACAGGAAAGAAAAGAAACTTTATTAACCTTTAATTATACTTGGAACAGCGTACTACACAGCACGATCATTTGCAATTAAAATAGTCGAAGCTTAATTTAGAAACAAAAATCTGCCAGTTATTGCATGAATAATAAGGATTTTTGTTTTATTATTTGTTTGCAGCTCTGCCCGTTACAGGGAAAAAAAATACAAAAAGCTCACAACTCACTGCAGCTCTATGTAATATAAATAGATGATCTGTGCAGTGATGGATGATTGACCATTTTATGTTTCAATTAATGGACCAATTTCTGGAAGGGCACGTTTCGCATAAGTGAAATAAATAGGAATTTATTTCACAGAAAAGCTTATTCAGTTAGAGATGTGACACTGGAATATAGTGAAGTGGTTGGCTGGATAGTGATGTGACCACGGTAAGACAGAAGAAAAAGGAAATGCAGATGCACAATGATAGCGCTGTATGGTTATGCAGCAGGAGGGTCTATTACATGCAAATACTTCCTGCTGCAGTAGTGATCCGGCCTGCATCCTAGGATGCAGCATTATTATTATTATTACATTTTTTTATAGGGCGCCACAAGTGTTTCGCAGCGCCGTACAAAGGACAGTACAGGTAGACAAAACTTAGCATAACAGTAAATAAATAACAAAAATGGAGTGCAGGTAACAAAGAGCACCACAATTCTCAAAACATAATACAGCTTAGATGTAAGTAGCAAGGGAGTAATCATTGTACTACTTGGGGCTGGCGGCCATAGATAGAAAGGAGCCTTTACCAGTAGGAGAAAAAGCAGGTAAAGATGGTCGCTGAGTGAAATGTGTCGAGAAGAGGGCTTAGACAACCAGAGGAAAGAGGGCCCTGCTCTGAAGAGCTAACAATCTAGTGGGGAGGGGCGACAGACAGATGACATGAGGTGCAAGCAAGCAGGAGGAAGCCTGATGGCGGTATGCAAGCAAAGCAGAGATGTTCAAGGCGTGGGGCAGGGGGATGGAGGAGCAGCCTAAGGACTAGGTTATGCATTGAAGGGGTACGCTTTGATAAATAGGAGGGTTTTCGGTGCCCGTTGGAAGCTTTGCAAGGTCGGGGAGAGTCTAATGGAGCGGGGGAGCGCGTTCCACTGAAGGGGTGCAGCACGGGCAAAATCCTGAACTCGTGCATGGGTAGCAGTGACCAAGGCAGAGGAGAGGCGACGGTCATCAGCCGACCGTAGTGGGCGGGAGGGAGTATGAAGGGAGAGGAGGTTGGAGATGTAGGGAGCAGTGGAATTAGAGATGGCCTTGTATGTGAGGGTGAGGAGTTTGAAGAGGATTCTGTAGGGGAATGGGAGCCAGTGTAGATTTTGTCGAAGGGGAGTGGCAGAAGTGGAGTGGCGGGAGAGGAAGATGAGCCTAGCTGCGGAGTTGAGGACAGATTGGAGGGGAGCGAGGTGGGAGCAAGTGAGGCCAGTGAGGAGAACATTGCAGTAGTTGAGTCGTGAGATGACCAGTGAGTGGATGATAAGTTTAGTTGCACTCTGGGAGAGAAATGGTCTGATGCGAGCAATGTTGCGTAGCTGTAACCGACAAGATTGCGCCAGAGCTTGGATGTAGGGTGCAAAGGAGAGGGAGGAGTCAAGAGTGACGCCCAGGCAGCGGAGTTGGGGAACGGGGGAGATGATAGTGTGTCCCACCATCGGGCAGCTTTTCACAAACGGAGGCCGTCTATGCCCCCCAGACGGCAGCAGACTGCAAATCACTGATCGTCTGTTTCTGCTCTGCATCCTATGTTGCAGGACCTGTTTGTGCATGCGCTGTACATGTGCAAAGTACCGAAAGTTGGTACTTTGCAACGATGGGTGCATGTGTAACCGCACCTAAATGAGGCCCTCTGTGCCTAATTCAGAAATGTATGTAAACCCAATATTTACGCACATGATGTTTTTAGATCTGTGCATGCGCAGAAACCACACTGCACATATGGAGATCTGGGGCTGCGATGTTGTTCTCAGTGCCCCAAAAGCTGCAGCATGATTGACAGGCAGCATTTGTAGGAGGCAACAGGAAGCATCCCAGAAAACCGGGGAGCGGGTGTCCTATGTGTGATGAAACTAGTGTCTTCGTCCTTAGACGTAGCTTCACTGATCCCAGCTGCGTGATTTAATCAGACATCCTGAGTAACCCAAGAGATGTCTGATGGTCATGCGGTTGATTAATTAACCGGTTCTTGGATGCAACAGTGGATCAAAGAAGCTGACAATGGGCATCTTTTACCTTAAAATGCCTCTTGCGGCTTTTGCATATTTTAACACAGATGCAGCTTACAATATGCAGTAGCAATGCTAACTGCACCCATCTATGAATCAGGCCCTATAAGTACTAAGAAGTAAGAACTAAAACAGATTTAGGGGCCCCCCTCCCTCAAACAATCCATTGCATTATATTTTCACTACTGATTTATGCCCCTTACATTATTTGCTTTTCCTCCTTATATTCTATTACAGTATATTACTCCTCCCTTCACTGATTGCACCATGTCCCCTCACCCCTAACTTCCATTATTACACTACTCAGTTACTGCATGTTAGATCAGTGCTCCCCTCACTGAATGTAGCAGGTTCCCATAGCCCATTATTACACCCTCACTCACTGGGGGAGATTCAAATGTTGGAAAAGTCGGTTGGGTGTCTGTTTTTTCCTGTTTATTAGATATTAAAATACAGACTACCAACTGACTTTTCAAACATTTGAATTTCCCCCACTGACTGCATTATAAATGAGTGACCGAGGCTTACTGATTGTAGCAAGCTCCATCACCTAAAATACTCATTATTATTCCCCCGTCGCTCACTAACCGCATTTTATAACAGCAGTTTATAACAGGATGCAGTCAAAATGCCAGCTGTTGGGATCCCGGCGTTCAGGAGACAAACGCCGGAAACCCGACAGCCGCCATTTTACCGATGGGCGGAATACAGACACCCGCCCGTAATTCCTGCTCTGTTGGTGGGTCCAAGCCACCAACCGAGTGGGAATAGAACCTGTGGTGATTGCAAAGCTGGCCACCTGACCCACGAGGGGACTTGCTACCAGTATCCCAGCATCCTGTCTGCTGGTATTACGTGAGATACCGGATCCTTTATAACACCCATTATTACACCCTCAGTCAGTGACTGTATTGATTATACATCAGTGCCACACAACCCCCCCCCCCCCACACACACACACTGATTGTAGTGCAGTTAAAATCAGTGAGGAGGGGCAGGCACCGATATACGTATAATGAAGTCATGCTAAAGGCATATATATATATATATATATATACTAGGTGATTCATCGCGCACTGCGGGCGCTCTTCACACCGTCGTAAGGGGCTACGCCCCCTTAACCCCTGTATGCCGTTCAATATATGTATTATATGAAGTATTACCTGCATTCCTAGTTTTGTGAGTGGTTAAATATTGCACAATGAAAGGGTGTTGGATGGTGAAGGGGGCGTAGTCCCTTGCGACGGTGTGAACAGTGCCTGCAGGGCACACTGTACAGAATGCAGCGGGTGTGGGGGAGAACGCGGATGGGGTCGTGAGGCGCTGCGGGTGGGGATGTGCGGGGGAGTGGGATCCGGAGGCGGTATGGGTGGGGGAGAGCGGGGGGTGCCGCGGGTAGGGTAGGGGCAGGGGCAGGTACGGGGATCTGGGGGATGGGTGAGGGGGTTCCGGAGGCGCTGCAGGTGGTGAAGGGGCGAGTGCGCCGCAGGTGGGGTAGGGGGTCCGGAAGTGACGCGCGTGGCGTAGGGGGGTTTGGCAGATGGGGTCGGGAGGAGCAGCGGGTAGGTGCGGCGGGTAGGGGAGGGGCAGGTACGGGGATCTGGCGGATGGGGGAGGGGGTTCCGGAGGCGCTGCAGGTGGGGAAGGGGCGAGTGCGCCGTGTGTGGGGGAGGGGCAGGTGCAGCACATGGGGGAGGGGGTTGGGAGGTGCTGCGGGTGGTGGAGGGGCGGGTGCAGTGGGGCAGGCTGTCAGAAGGTGGTGCGGGTGGGGAAGGGGTGAGTGCGCTGAGGGTGGGGTAGGGGGTCCAGAAGCGATGCATGTGGGGGAGGAGCAGGTGCGGGAGTGTGGCAGATGGGGGAGGGGGTCTGGAGGCGCTGCGGGTGGTTGAGTGGTGGGTGCAGTGGGGTAGGAGGTCAGGAGGTGGTGCGGGTGGGGTTGGTTGCGGGGAATGACTGCGGATGGGGGAGGATGTCTGTAGATGTTGTGGGTCTCCTGCGCATGGGGGTGTGCGGATGGGATGTTCTGTGGATGAGGGAGGGGCAGCGGAGTGGGGTGCGTGGGTGGTGTAGAGGGTCTGGAGGCGCTGCGTGTGGGGGAGTGGCAGGTGCGGCGGATGGTGGAAGGGTCCGAGGGCAGTGCGGGTGGTGGATGGGTGGCTGCGGGTGTGCTGCAGGTGCGGTATGGGGTGAGGAGGCGTTGCGTGTGGGGGATGTGCGGCTGCAGGGCTTGACGGTGGATGGGGGAGGGTGTCTGTAGAGGCTGGGGGCTCTGGAGGCGCGGAATGTGGGGGTGGGGTGGTGGTGCAGCAGATGGTGGAAGGTGGTGGATGGGCGAGTGTGGGGGTGCCACAGGTGGGGTAGGGGGTAAGGAGGTGCTCGGGGTGGTTGTCCATTAGCAGCAGCAGGTCCGCAGGCCACCCAGGCGCAGTCTCAGGGTAACTGTGGGGTGTCCCTGCTCCCGCGTGAGGCGCTCTGCCTCACATTTCCCCCGCCCCCCCAGCCAGGCACATGTCCCCCCCCAGCCAGGCACATGTCCCCCCCCAGCCAGGCACATGTCCCCCCCAGCCAGGCACATGTACAGTATATCCCCCCCCCCCCCCTCCAGGCACATCTCCCCCCCCCCCCCCCCCCCCAGGCAGGCACATGTGTCCCCCACGCCAGGCACACCTCCCTCGGCAGCTGGGGAGCACAGCAGTGTGCGCTGTCCCCGCTGCCGCGTGAGCCGCACATCTCCCCCGCGAGGCACATGTCCCCCCCGCCAGGCAGACCATCCCCCTCGGCAGGCACATCTCCCCCCCCAGGGCGCCAGGCACATCTTTCCTTTCCTTTCCTTTCCTTCCCTCCCCCCCCCAGGCAGCCGGGGACCCGCTGTACCTGGAGGTCCGGACGGAGGGTTGCCTCTCTCCTCACTGGGCAGACGGCAGGAGAGAGGCGCCGGGGCTCAGGCGGGGAGCGGGAGTGACAGGCGCTCGGCTTTAGACAGAGCGTCGCCTCCCGCCCTCACATCTTCGGCGCGGGTCCGGGGGGAGAAGGGTGTGTGACGTCAGTAGCTTAGCCCACATCTGTGACTCTGCCCAGCGTTACGGCCAGCACAGAGTCACAGACTTGGGCTAATATATAGGAGATAGTGCATGCACCTATACCTTATAATACTTATTATTACACTGAATCGCAAAAGTGTTGACTGCATAATATATATAATATATGATAGTGTCTCTCCCCTCCCCATTACTGATTGCAGCAGGTTCCCCATCCCTTGTAATACCCATTATTACATCCGTCAGTCAGTGTGACTGTATTGATTATAGACTATATGAAGAAAACTATTTGGTCACACTTGTTAATGATTGAATTCAGGCCTGTTGTCACAGGTGTATAAAATCAAGCACCCAGCCATGCAGTCTCCATTTGCAGACTTTTGTGATACAAAATGGGTCGTTCTGAAAAGCTCAGTGACTTCAAGTGTGGTACTGTGATAGGATGCCACCTCTGCAATAAGACTGTTCGTGAAGTTTCATCCCTGCTGAATAATCCACGGGAAACCGTAAGTGATATTATTAGAAAGTGAAAGAGTTTAGGAACAGCAGCACCTTAGCTGTGAAGCAGAAGACCACATAAAATCAGAGTGCATGGTGCGTAAAAGTCACCAACGCTCTACTGATTCCATAGCTGAAAAGTTCCAAACTTCCACTGGCGTTATTATTATTACCAGTTATTTATATAGCGCACACATATTCCGCAGCGCTTTACACAGAATATTTGTCCATTCACATCAGTCCCTACCCCATTGAAGCTTACAATCTATATTCCCTGCCACATGTACACACACACATTCATGCTGGGGTTAATTTTGATGGGAGCCAATTAACTTACCAGTATATTTTTGGATTGTGGGAGGAAACCGGAGAACCCGGAGGAAACCCACGCAAGTATGGGGAGAATATACAAACTCCACATAGTTTGGGCTATGATGGGAATCGAACCAATGACCTCAGTCCTGTGAGGCAGTAATGCTAACCATTACACCATCCGTACTGCCCAAATGTATGTAAGCACAAAAACTGTGCTGCGAGAGCTTAATGGAATGGGTTTCCATGGTCAAGCAGCTGTACGCAAGCCTCACATACCAAGTACAATGCAAAGCGTCGGATGAAATGGTGTAAAGCATACCGACACTGGACTGTGGAGCAATGGAAACATGTTCTGTTGAGTGACGAATCATGCTTCTCTGTTTGGCCGTCAGATAGGAGAGTCTGGGATTGGCAGATGGTGGAGGAAGAATAATGGTATGGGGCTGTTTTTCAGGGTTTGGGCTAGGCCCCTTATCTCTAGTGAAGGGCAATCTTAATGCTTCAACATACCAAGACATTTTGAGCAATGCTATGCTTCCAACTTTGTGGCAACAGTTTGGGGAAGGCCCTTTCTATTCCAACATGACGGTGCCCCAGTGCACAATGCAAGGACTATAAAGACATGGGTAGAAATTGCATGCGGGGGAAAAGGAATAAAAAAGTTAGTATTGGGTGTATGCTATAGGCCGCCTGGTATCAACGCATCTGATGAGGAATTGATACTAAAGCAAATTGAAAGAGCAGCAGGAGTAGGAGACATAGTAGTGATGGGAGATTTTAACTATCCAGAGATAAACTGGAAAACGATTCATGTGATACTGCTAGGGGCAATATGTTTTTAAACACACTTAATGATAACTACTTAGTCCAACTAATTGAGGAACCAACTAGGTACAATGCAATCTTAGACCTGGTATTAACAAACAATGGGGATTTGGTATCAGGTATTATAGTAGGGGAACCCATAGGAAACAGCGACCACAATATTGTCACATTCAATATCAGTTTCCATAAACAGCCCTATACTGGCTCAACTAGGACTCTAAACTTTAGCAAAGCAAATTTTGAAAAGATGAGGGTATTTTTCAGGGATATTGAATGGGAAAGTTTGTTTTTAGGAAAAAATACTACGGAGAAATGGGAGGTACTAAAATTCCTGCTAGCTAAAAATACACTCAAATTTATTCCTATGAGCAGCAAAAAAAGGAATAAAAATCATAAACCGATGTGGCTTAACAAAAAGATTAAGGAACTTATGGGCAAGAAAAGGCGAGCATTTAAAAAATACAAATCTGACGGGGAAGCAGAGTCATTTCAGCACTATAAGGAATGTAACAAAACTTGCAAAAAGGAAATAAGAGCGGCTAAAGTAGAAACTGAAAAACTAGTAGCAAAGGAAAGCAAAGCGAATCCCAAAAAAATCTTTAAATACATTAATAGCAAGAGATTAAAGAAGGAGAGTATAGGCCCTTTAAAAGACAAGTTGGGAGTCTTAAGCAAAAATGATAATGACATAGCGGACACACTAAATGAGTTTTTTTCAACAGTATTCACTAGAGAGGACCCAATTCAGGGACTGACACACAATCTCAATAATGAGAATATCCCACTGATAGGTACTTATTTAAGCGAGGAAGTAGTCTGTGACCGATTAAAACATTTAAAGATTAATAAATCACCAGGGCCCGATGGTATTCACCCAAGGGTTCTAATGGAGCTTCACTCTGAACTGGCAAAACCGCTATATTTGATCTTTAAGGATTCAGTTATATCAGGTATGGTTCCCAAAGACTGGCGTATAGCGGAAGTAGTGCCTATATTCAAAAAGGGAAGTAAAGCTGAACCAGGTAATTATAGACCAGTTAGTCTTACATCTATAGTGGGGAAAGTATTGGAAGGTATTCTAAGAGATAGTATTCAGAAGTTCCTTGAAGTCAATAAGGTCATTAAAAGGAATCAACTTGGGTTTATGAAGGACAGATCCTGTCAAACCAACTTACTTGGCTTTTATGAAACAGTAAGCGCAAACCTAGATCAGGGTAAAGACGTGGATGTAATCTTTGTAGACTTTGCCCCAGCGTTCGTTACTGTACCACACATGAGACTTATCTACAAGCTACAAGAATCAGGGCTAGGAAGCACAATATGCACTTGGGTCAAAAACTGGTTAGATAATAGGGAGCAGCGCGTTGTGGTTAATGGATCTTTTTCAACTTGGACTGAAGTGCTAAGTGGTGTGCCGCAAGGCTCAGTATTAGGACCGCTATTGTTCAATATTTTCATTAACGACCTAACAGAAGGTCTAGAGAGCATGGTGTCAATTTTTGCAGATGATACCAAATTGTGTAAGGCTATAAATACAGAGGAGGATGCCGAGTCTTTTCAGAACGACTTAGTTAAATTAGAAGCATGGGCAGCCAAATGGAGAATGCGCTTCAACACAGACAAGTGTAAGGTAATGCACTGTGGTAACAAGAACAAAAATTACACCTACCTACTAAATGGGGTAAAATTAGGGGATTCTGTACTGGAAAAGGACTTAGGTGTCTTCATAGATAGCAAGCTAAGCAGTAGTACCCAAAGTAGGACTGCAGCAAAGAAGGCTAATAAGATATTAGCATGCATAAAACAGGGTATTGATGCTAGGGACGAGAGTATTATACTCCCGTTATATAAATCACTAGTGAGGCCACACCTTGAATACTGTGTACAATTCTGGGCACCGTACTACAAAAAGGATATCCTGGAGCTAGAAAAGGTACAGAGGAGGGCGACCAAACTAATTAAGGGCATGGAAACGATGGAATACAAGGAAAGGCTTGAAAGACTAGGCATGTTTACATTGGAAAAGCGGAGACTAAGAGGGGATATGATCAACATCTACAAATATATAAGGGGACAATACACAGAGATTGCGCGGGACCTGTTTTTGGTTAGATCAACACAGAGGACTCGTGGACACTCGCTCAGGTTAGAGGAGATTCCGCACAATACGGCGTAAAGGCTTTTTCACGGTAAGGACAATATGTGTTTGGAATTCCCTGCCCGAGGGAGCTGTAATGGCGGAATCTGTCAACACCTTTAAGAATGGGTTACATAAATTCCTAATGGATAAGGATATCCAGGGGTATGGTGCATAGTCATGCATTATAGTTACTATAAATAGGGATAAAATGCAACGGCTGACGGCAGCATCAGTCAGAAATTTTAGTCAAATCATCATGCATAGGAGACCACAAATAGGTTGAACTCGATGGACAATTGTCTTTTTTCAACCTCAGATACTATGTTACTATGTAACTATTTTACATGGGGCCTAATTCAAACCTGATCGTAGCAGCAAATTTGTTAGCAGATGGGCAAAACCATGTGCACTGCATGGGGGGCAGATATAACATGTGCAGAGAGAGTTAGATTTGGGTGGGGTGTGTTAAAACTGAAATCTAAATTGCAGTGTAAAAATAAAGCAGCCAGTATTTACCCTACACAGAAACAATATAACACACGCAAATCTAACTCTCTCTGCACATGTTATATCTGCCCCCCCCACCCCCCGTGCAGTGCACATGGGCCCTCATTCCGAGTTGTTCGCTCGCAAGCTGCTTTTAGCAGCATTGCACACGCTAAGCCGCCGCCTACTGGGAGTGAATCTTAGTTTAGCAAAATTGCGAACGAAAGATTCTCAAAATTGCGAATAGAAATTTCTAAGCAGTTTCTGAGTAGCTCGACACTTACTCTGCCACTGCGATCAGTTCAGTCAGTTTTGTTCCTGTTTTGACGTCACAAACACACCCAGCGTTCGCCCAGACACTCCCCCGTTTCTCCAACCACTCCCGCGTTTTTCCCAGAAACGGCAACGTTTTTTCACACACACCCATAAAACGGCCAGTTTCCGCCCAGAAACACCCACTTCCTGTCAATCACACTCCGATCACCAGAACGAAGAAAAAACCTTGTAATGCAGTGAGTAAAATACCAAACTTCTTAGCAAATTTACTTGGCGCAGCCGCTGTGCGAACATTGCGCATGCGCAGTTTGCGGAAAATCGCTGCGATGCGATGAAAAAGAACGAGCGAACAACTCGGAATGAGGGCCATGGTTTTGCCCAACTGCTAACAAATTTGCTGCTACGATCAGGTCTGAATTTTTCCTATGGTTTGAGGAGTTTGGTGTAGAGGAACTTGACTAGCCAGCACAGAGCGCTGACCTCAACACCATCAAGCACCTTTGGAATGAACTGGAATGGAGATTGTGAGCTAGGCCTACTCGCCCAACATCAGTGCCTGACCTCACAAATGCTCTACAGAATGAAGGGGCACAAATTCCCACAGAAACACAAAATCTTGTGGAAATCCTTCCAAGAGGAGTGGAAGTTGTTATAGCTGCAAAAAGGGGACCAACTCCATATTACAGTATATGTATTTGAATACAATGTCATTACCAGTGGCGGAACTAGCGAGCAGTGGGCCCAGGTGCAACAAAATGCTTTGGGCCCCTTCTCATCCCGTCCAAGTCCACCCCCTCACCCCCAACTCCAAATTAGGGATTTGCTGGCCACACAGGTATATATATATATATATATATATATATATATACTACATACACATATACAAAATTCAGCGACACTCAGGGATGCAAAGTATAGTATGACATAACAGGGTAGAGATACACATACAGATGGGATCCGTTTAGGTTGTGGATGTGTTCTAGATTTAGGATGTGGAGGGTGGGGGGTGATTATTTGGATGCAATGCGGGCACTGTGCTGGAGAGGATCTGGTGAAGGGGACCTGCTGAGGGCCAGGGAAATGGATGCCTAGCAATAGCGCCATAACTAGACATTTTAGCGCTGTGGGTAAGAAACGGCATCGGCGCACCCCCCCCCCTTCATGCGCATTAAAAATATAGGGGCGTGGCTTCATGGGAAGGGGTGTGACCACAAAATAATGCCAATTCATATTACGGTTCACAGTAGTGTCCATTATTCAAATTACGCTGCACAGTAGCGCCACTACACCAGGTAGAGCTCCTTTTACAGATTACGGCGGACAGCTTCCCCTTTTTACACATTACGGCAGACAGCGTCCCCTTTTTTACACATTATGGCAGACAGCGTCCCCTTTTTACACATTACGGCAGATAGATAGATAGATAGATAGATAGATAGATAGATAGATAGATAGAAAGATAGAAAGATAGATAGACAGAAAGAACAGATGATACTGTCTCTGCTGGCTCAGGCAGTCAGGCTCCTCGGTGCAGGCAGATCCCGGGCAGGGGAGAGGGAGGACGACAACTCGGGAGCCGCAGCAGCGCAATGTAATTGGTGGCGGTGCCGCTGCATCTGTCCCTCTCCTTCCACATTGGCTGGCCGCCACCGCTGGGATGAGGGATGCGCATCCCAGCATTCACAGTGGAGGCGGCCGGCCTATGTGGAAGTAGAGGGACAGCTGCAGCAGCGCCGTCACCAATTATATTGCACTGCTGCGGCTCCCGAGTCCCCCTCCCTCCTCCTCTTTCTCACCGTGGCTGCCAGATGCGTCCCTGCGCTCTGCTGCTTCTCTCTTCGGCGGCCCGAATTACACAGCGGCAGGCGGCATGTAATGAGTCAGTTTGACTCATTACATGCTGCTACCTTTGGGCCCCTTGACAGCGGTGGGCTTCAGTGCAAGGCACCGCTTGCACTGGTGGTAGTTCCGACACTGGTCATTACAGCTTTACAGCTGCTGTTGGTGTAATGGTCAGATGTCCGAATACTTTTATCCATATAGCATATATCAATGCCCAATTGATTGTAGCAGGCATCTCCTATACACAGTAGTACTTAAAATAGAGTATAATAGCATATTGACATATCACTAGCAGTGCCCCCTGGGACCCACAGGGCCCTAAACAGCTAATTTGGTTGCCTTGTAGTAAATCCAATGCTGCTGAGAACACTGTCTCCAAATAACATGGAGTATCAGTTAGGTTCTTAGCGCATATGTGGCCAACATATGAGCCCATCCATCAAGGTGAACCCCAGATAAGACCCTAATATTGCTAAATGGATGCTAAAGGATGGATATCAATAATGGATGGGTGTGCTAACTGGATTATAACGTACACACCAAGGCTTTATGTATGAAGCAAAAGACACCGCTTCTCAGCGTGTTGGAGGTCATCATTTAAAACAGCACTCAGTCAGTGTAAAGCCAAGGCCTGAATTACATTGAATGCAAGTGCCATTTTACAGTTTCACCTCCAACCCGCCGGGAGGCTGCAGCTAGTGGGGTCCCAAGAATGTTTATTTGGTTTACTGTGTAAGGCAGAAAGGAGCCCTGTAAATGTTGTGTGGACTCTGCTGTGGGTGTACAGTGGCAGTGCCCCCTCCAGTGGTAACACCCCCCCCCCCCCCCCCTAACCGTTACTCAGTACCCGGGCCCACCCTAAGTCTCCATGTCCCAGAGTATAATTGAGGTGGAGAGGTGGTCGAGGGTGTAGGGACTATTGCATATAGTATGTTGTGACAGCCTGACTTCTGGGTACAATGTACAGTATGTAATGTATGTGCAGCAATGGACAGAATAGTAAATCTTTCCAACTTTTTCTTTGATGTCAAAATGGCTTTTTCTTACAGTGAACTGATGTAGGCCACTATGTGATAATATTTCTCCATGAAAATGACAGGACATGTGTGTCTGGTAGGCTGTATAGAGCAAAGTAGCCACCAAAAATTAGAGACAATGCCATACAATACAGAGAGCAACACAGTGACTGCCACATAATGCAGGAAACATTGCGGCGCACACCAAATAATGCAAACAGCATTGCAATGAAGCACATACTGTATAAGAAATAATATTAATACACCCTCTCCCTCACCACAGACAGGATTAAAACTAAAACATCCACTCAGAAAAATACAAATATACCCTCCATAACATTTTAACATTTCACACCTCCACTGGCACTTAAATGTTCAGAGGGAGATCTGTCTGGTCCCTATGGGGCTCCAGAGTGTCTTTGACCGGAGGAATACAGAGACAGGCTACAAAAAGTGAAGGGGGATTCAGGGGTAAGGGGGTTGGATCAAAGGCGAGGATATGAGGGAATAGCTAAATAGACGGGCATCACAGTTCAGGTGCTGGCAGCTGGTTCTATCGGGTAGGAAGCAGCTTCCAGCAGTTAATCAGTTCACCAGTGGGACACCTGTGCTCTGACCAAGCCAAAACATGCTGTGCAGCGACCATTACATCCCGTGGATCTCCACCAACTCACAGAAAGCACTGGAGCCTTGAAGCAGAGTGGGACCCCAAGTCTGATCCTAAGGCTGGATTAAGGGAAACCTGGGCTTGGTCTGAAAATGATCAAGGACCTCTCTTGAGAAGTGGAGGTGTGACCAGTGCTGTGTGGGTGTGACCAGTGCTATGTGGGGATCCACACCCCCTTCCCCATCAGCCGTAATGTCTCCCAAAACTACGTAAAAGTAAAAAATGGCATAATTTTGTAAGGAAAATGTAAAAACAATGTAATAATTTTGCTACATGGCTGACATGTGGGTGGCTGATAATGATGTTGTCATGATGATGGCCTATTTTATGTGGAGGCCTGGAGCTGTAGGCCCATCTGCTCCCCACTGTTCATCTGGCCATGGTTACATAGCTGTAGTTTGAGCTACTGTATGATTTTGTTATGTTGACTCCAGCTACATTACAGGGGGAAGTTTTTATCAGGCCTGTTACACTATGCATACAGTAACTTCCTATCTACAGTATACACAACATACAAGACAATTTAACCCCTTTGCTGTGGAGAACGAGTGGGACTTGTGTCTCTGACCACCAGACACTATTGCCCTGCGTTACAAAAAAATCCATATATGTTTAGGAGGGCACTATGTGCCAATTAATACCACTAATTACATCTGTAATGTGGGGTTACCCACATTTGAAATGGGATGGTAACCTATTTTTAAATTAGGTGGTCTCCTTAGCAGCTATTAGGGTATATTCAATTAGGGTCGGATCCATTCCGACATGCATTAGTCGGAATGGATCAGACAACCCCTATTCAATCCCATCTGAATTCAACTTTAAAAAAAGTTGAATTGAGATGAGTCCTGTGAGCGGAAGAGAGGGGGGAGACCAGCGGGGACAGCCGCGGGCAGACGGAGGAGAGCAGTGTTACAGTAGCGCTGCAGAAGGATGTCTCACAGCCGCCAGACCTCACGGCAGTGTCCACCCGGCTCCAGCAAGCGTGACCTCACTTGCTGGAGCCGGGTGGACGCTGCCATGAGCGGCGCGGCTGTGAGACATCCTTCTGCAGCGCTGTGCTGTAGCGCTGCTCTCCCCTGTATGCCCGCGGCTGTCCCCCATATCCCCGCGGCTCTCCCCCCTCTCCTCCTGTAAGGTCCCTCATCTCAGTCCGACATTTTTTTATGTCGGACTGAGATGGTCGGAAACGGGGCCAAATCCTGTCGAATTTGGCCCCGTTTCCCTCAAAAGTACGTGAATTGGCAGCTATACCGCCGATTCACGTACTATTCAACAATTTGAATTCCCCGACTTGTCGAATAATAACAGCTGGGATGGAATAGGTCGGATCATGATTCGACCTTAAAAAGTCGAAAACTGCCGTCTTTTCGACAGACAGCAGTTTTCGACCCTAATTGAATATATCCCATTGTCTGGTGATCATTGTGATCACCAGACAATAACCGAAACAGTACACAAAAAATATAACTTTTCACAAATGGAGGGATCTAACGTCCCCATCTTGTGTCAGATAAAATCCCTCATATAATGCTGTAGGTTGTCTAGTTTTCAATATGGTAGGCCTAACATTTTTCTACTACACAAAGTAAGCATTTAAATCAAGACATTGAAAATTTGCAGTTCAAGTGCAGATTTGTATAAAAAAAAACAACAAACTATAAGATTTTTATTGAAGTCTCGACTCTCAATAAGTCGTATAAAATGGTAATAAACAGTGACAATACAAGTGCTAGAATAAACCCGGCAAGAGGATATATCAAGAGATCTCATAAAAGAAACAATAAGAAAACAGAAACACAGCTAAACCAGATGACATGAACACCCCCCCCCCCCCCCCTAATAGTAAGTAAGGAAATCTGGGAACAGCAAAGTATTTCTTTGAATTGATAATGAGATAAAGTTTGCTTTTCATTCTTTCATTCAATTTCTTTAAATTCCAATAAAATACACTTTTTGAGCCATTTGGTGTAAAAACATAAATAAAAAAATTGATGTGTTAGAATGAGTAAAATTACTAATGGTATTTTCAGAAAATAAAGTCTTCTGAAAAAAAAAAAAAAGGTGTAATGTGTGTGGGTACCACACAAAACAACTAGTGATATTGATGTTGGAATGTGATGAGTGCAAATGTTAAAAAATTACCTCAGCACTAGGGTGAGAAAGCCCAAGGATCAATATTCATATTAAAATGTATTTTCCATGCATATCATGAAGGCTGGAAAGGACTATTGACCAGCACCCTATAATAAGAATAAGAAATGGATGCCTCTGACTTCTAACTAGTTACCTAATCTGTGAAAATGACACCAACCCATTCTATGGAACTGAAACTAGCTTGAAAATAAGAGATGTACTTAACAGAATGTTAAAGGTCTAGCACAAAATGGTACAAGTCAAAAGTATTTGTGAGGCAGGACTGTTTTTTTTTTTTTATGCTGTTGTCAAGAGAGATCAGCGGGGAATCAGCCTGCGGCTTTCAGACGTCAACAGGAGCTCAGTACATTTTAAAAGGTTTTTCTAGGAGGGTGGAATAGACGGTGTTTGTAGTTAAATGGCTTTTAAAACAAAGCCTGCCACTAGAATAATCAGAGGTGGTATGACTTGGTCTATACTGTATGTGACCTTCAGGCTGCTGACCCAAAAGTAGGGCAATGCCCAAAAATTTTTTTTACATCTAGAACTAGGCTTATGTATATAAAGCAAAACATTTTACAACCTAAGGGGAAAAAAATCAAAATAAGAATGTAGATTTGACTGCCGGTGTAAAGAAACATTTATGTGTTATATTTACATTGTACACAAGTACTATCGCACTGTAAAGGGGAAAGTTCTCTCCTGCCCTCTCTTGCTGTCACTTCCTGGTCCTTTCCACGAGGGAAACCAGACACAACCATTGTTTGTCCATCATGTGACAATCCAGATCTGCTTGCAATGTGTATTTCTATCTATCCCTTTCTGCACAATTGTTAAGTTATACGGCCAGGCCTGTCCTTCAAACATTTCCTCTTATTGTTTGCAATTTGCCAGGAATACATAGGAATAATACTCTTGTTGCAAACATTTAGTGACATGGCACATTTGGGGAGGAATTCATTCAGATCGATAGCAAGAAAGTGCCCCACAACAGCTGGACAATGGCACTTTGTGATCAGTAACATCACTAATTTTGCTTCTCACCCCATGATGGAAAATTAGTATTGTTTGGCTACAGTACTATTAAGTGGTAATGTGTGCAGTTGAACATTGCACTGAATTAAATTGCTCCATAGGGGGCCTAATTCAGGTTGGATCGCTTATGCGATCTAACAAACAGTTTTCTGATAGTCTGGAAACTTTATTGGGGTTATTCAGACCCCGCCGCAGTAGCGGCCTGCAGTGCAGTTTGCCGGCGGTGGCAAATTGCATGCGCAGAGGGGGTACGGCCATACACATTGCAGTCGCATGCCCGATGGATGCAACTGCAAGTTGATTGACAGGGGACGGTGTGGCGGGTGTAGGATTACAGCATTGAGAGGGCGGCGCCGGAAAAACGGGAGCAGTCCGGGACCGGTTTCAGGGTGGCTGCATGACGTCACATGCAGCCGCTCCAAAAAAATAACAAGCCGCCCAGCGACAGATTGGCTGAGTAAGATTAGCCTGCCATTGCAAATCATCCCAGACTGTGATGCGATCAGGGCCGGATTAACAATGGGGCGGATGGAGCTGCAGCTCCAGGCCCCCAACTGGAAATAGGCCCACAGATCCCCTGCAGTTCAGATAGTGTTGACAGGAAAAAAAAAACTTTTCTCCTGTCATCACCTATAGCATTCCCTCACTTGAATCCTGTCACAGAGAGCCAAGGCTCTGCCTCTCCCCTCTGAAGCTGCCAGCAGCGGTCACTGCACAATGAAGCGCATACCCATGATCGAAATAAGATCCTCCCCCAGATTGCGATAAGCTCCGCCTCCTGGTGCATCTACAGCTGTGCCCACGATTGCTCAAAGTTCTTCTCACATGCCATCCCAAGCTGTGTCTCTGTGGGACCATTATAAACTCTGCCCCCTGGTTCTTCCACTGCTGAGCCCCCTGGCCCATGTTGCCTAAAGCCACACCCCCGGGTCGTTCTAAGCCCCGCCCACTGGACAGTACACTGCAGTGCAGTGCTCCCCGCCTGGGTCATCTGTGAGGTGTTCTGCAGCTGCGGTTTGAGGTACAGAGGAGTATATGCTGTGTAGCCCTATGCCCAGGACTTTCTCACACTGAACATTATGTGTGCATGTTCTGTGACCTTAATGGCATACTGTTTTAATTCATCATGCATGATAATCAATTGAATTCCGCCCAGTGTGTATACGGACACTGCCGTGCAGTGTAATGTAACTATCGGACGCTGCCGTGCAGTGTAATGTAACTATCGGACGCTGCCGTACGGTATAATGTAACTATCGGACGCTGCCGTGCGGTGTAATGTGACTATCGGACGCTGCCGTGCAGTGTAATGTAACTATCGGACGCTGCCGTGCGGTATAATGTAACTATCGGACGCTGCCGTGCGGTGGAATGTGACTATCGGACGCTGCCGTGCGGTGTAATGTAACTATCGGACGCTGCCGTGCAGTGTAATGTAACTATCGGACGCTGCCGTGCGGTATAATGTAACTATCGGGCGCTGCTGTGCGGTGTAATGTGACTATCGGGCGCTGCTGTGTGGTGTAATGTAACTTTCGGACGCTGCCGTGCGGTGTAATGTAACTAACGGACACTGCCGTGTGGTGTTGAGCGGTGTAATGTAATTGTCGGATGCTGTCGTTCGGTGTAATGCGACTACTGGACGCTGCCGTGCGGTGTAATGTAACTATCGGACGCTGCCGTGCAGTGTAATGTGACTATCGCACACTGCCGTGCGGTGTAATGTAACTATCGGACGCTGCCGTGCGGTGTAATGTAACTATCGGACGCTGCCGTGCGGTGTAATGTAACTATCGGATGCTGCCGTGCGGTGTAATGTGACTCGGACAATACTGTGCGGTATAATGTAACTCTCGGACGCTGACTTGCGGTGTAATATGACTATCGGACGCTGCTGTGCGGTGTAATGTGACTAACAGATGCTACTGTGCGATGTAATGTGACTTAGCGGATGCTACTGTGCGGTGTAATGTGACTAACAGATGCTACTGTGCGGTGTAATGTGACTTAGCGGATGCTACTGTGCGGTGTAATGTGACTTAGCGGATGCTACTGTGCGGTGTAATGTGACTTAGCGGATGCTACTGTGCGGTGTAATGTGACTAACAGATGCTACTGTGCGGTGTAATGTGACTTAGCGGATGCTACTGTGCGGTGTAATGTGACTAACAGACGCTACTTTGTAATGTGAATTGGTACGATTATGTGACCACGCCCCCTCCCCATGAGGTTCACATCCCTCTATAAAATATGGAGGTTGGTACCAATGGTCTTTCTGGCACAGGCACCAAAATGTCTAGTTATGGCTCTGGTGGTCACTGATACTCTCTGTAGTATACAGGGGTCACTGATGCTCTCTGTAGTATACAGGGGTCACTGATGCTCTCTGTAGTATACAGGGGTCACTGATGCTCTCTGTAGTATACAGGGGTCACTGATGCTCTCTGTAATATGTAGTGGACACTGATGCTTTCTGTAAAATATGGTGGTCCCTTGTGCTCTCTGTAATATATGGTGGTCACTGATGCTCTCTGTAGTATATAGTATACTAGTTTTATAAGATGGGGGACGGTTTATATATTTTTATATGTAAAGACTTTTTTCAGGTATTTTTTATCATCCTAAATATTTTTTATTGAAAAGTGTGTTTGGATTTTTTAATTAAAAAGTAAAACCCAAACCAGCTCAAGCATGCACATCTGCAAAGCAGTAATAGGCCTTACACACTGGCTGATTTTTTTGAAAGATATGAACGATCTCGTTCATAAATGAACGAGAACTCGTTCATATCTTTCAGTGTGGAGGCTCCAGCGATGAACGATGCGCGGCCCCGCGCTCATTCATCGCTGGTCCCCCGTCGGCTGTGCATGCAGGCCAATATGGACGATCTCGTCCATATTTGCCTGCACTTCAATGGAGCCGCGTGACGGTGGGAGTGAAGAAACTTCACTCCCCCCGTCACTTCCCCCCCGCCGCCGGGTCGCCCGTCGGCCGTATCCGCCGTCGGGCAGCTCGGCGGCGGATCAGCTAGTGTGTAGGGCCCCTAAGTTAACCCTTACAGCCCTGGTGCAGAATTGCCATTGCAGCTACAATGTTTATTTCCTAAACAGACAACAGCAAAGAAAGCAGTTAATTTTATAATTAACTGCAGTGGCTGGAAATGTAATAAATAGTGCGTGGTCACAGATGCTCTCTGTAGTATATGGTGGTCACTGATGCTCTCTGTAGTATATGGTGGTCACTGATGCTCTCTGTAGTATATGGTGGTCACAGATGCTCTCTGTAGTATACAGTGGTCACCGATGCTCTCTGTAATATGAAGGAAATCACTGAACACATAGGGTCGGGGCTCTCCCATAGCTGAACTTCTTCATTAAAAAAAAAATGCAATGGGCTGGTGGTTGAGGGCAGGCACGGGGGGCCCTGAGAGAGTGGGGACCAGGATAACATATCCCCTGCTCCTCTCTCCTTAATCCGATCTGCTGCAGCGGTACACAATAGGCCTTTCCTATATTTCAGCTCCAGGCCCATGTGCACATTAATCTGGCACTGGATGCGATCGCAGTATTGCTATCTCAAATACAGGAAAGAGGTGCTATACACCTTCTGCATGTGCATTGCTAAGGATTGCATTTGCAGCTGTGCAAATGCAATCCTACTGAATTAGGCTCAGAGTGCAGGAAGCAGCTCTTTTATGGTCATTACCTTTTACCCACAATTAATATATCTATAAGATAATTCATTATTATTTTTTTATAGCTATAACACCAGAGGAATGCATATTTTTTTTAACATTTATTTTTTATTCAGTCTGAAATGTCGCAAACCACAAATCAAACACAAAAAACCCCCGCAATGCAGTAATAAGAGACAAACACCGTACATCAGAGTTCAGCAGAATAAAGTATTAAATAACAATTTACATGAAAGAGGAGTAACCTAGCGGACTAAAGGATCCACCCCTATGCACCTGTATAGACTGATTATTTATTGCTATTAGTAACTCATACGCAGTGTAGCAATGCATCTTTGTCATATGTCAAAAATGTGCCCACCCTGGATACTTGCTGAAATTTAAAAAGCCCTCTCAAGTAGAGTTCAAGAGGAAGCAGCCATGGCAGAGGTGCAGGGGTGCTTCAACTGAGTAATCAAGGCTCTGTCTCCGCTGTTCAAAGACGTGAGTTGCGGCCAGGGCCGGATTAAGCCTTATGGGGCCTGGGGCACTTAAAACAGAGGGGCCCCAGTGGAAGGTTGGGTGTGTATATTAGATTGTGCATACCTCCCAACATGTCCCATTCCCAGAGGGACAAAATGCTCTCTACTTGGACTTCCCACTTAATATAGGATTGGTGTCACCTGTGTTGAACTATTTAATTGATAAGAAAGATATTTCAACACAGGTGACTGCAATCATAAATTAAGAAGGAAGTCCAGGTAGAGAGCATGTTCTCCCTCCTGTAATGGGTCATGGTGGGAGGTATGGATTGTGTATATTAAATTTAAACCAATGGTGTATGTAAGTTTTAAACTAATAGTTTAGTAATGTCTGGGTACTGTTTATAGCTCCACCTAATTGAAAGACAACTATTTTATAAAACTTTCTTGTAGTGTAACAAAGACAACTTAACCTTAAAATACACATAGAAAACTAAAATAATTTATCTTGTAACATGCAAGAATAGCACTTACACACTGGGACAGGACTCAGGAGGAGTCTCTGTATCACTAGACCCAAATGGTTTCGTTGCATAACAGTTTGCACAGGACCCAGACACCCAAGCAAGGAGGAGGAGAAGCTGGGATCCCTGTGTCACTTACAGCTCTCTCCACTCCCCTCTCTCTCCTCTGGTCGGGTAGCTCATGAAACATGATACTCCTGTGTCTCTGCCTGCACTGCATACTGTCCTGCTCGCATTCTGGCTGTTGGTTCTGCTGCTGCTTAAGAGGGAAAGCTAGTGATGTCAGTATGCCCTGCATCCCCCCTTAATCTGGCTATGAAATTGCAGCATTTTACAACAGGGAGCAGGGTTATGATGACATGATTCAATGCGAATTGCCCACTTCACTCTGGAATTAGGAGGCATGCAAGACACTGGTACACTTTTGGGAGTCCAGCAGAGCCCCAGGTAATTTGGGACTTTCTCAGAAATGACAGGAGAGTTGGTAAGCACGGATGGTCTACTCCCTATTATATCAATATATAATATATTGTTATTCCTACATGGAAAGCACTTTAGATAAACAAGGATTACAATAAAAGTGCAGGAAAACTTAACTGTGCACCTGAATTGTCACATCACAGAGGCACAAACTGCTGGGTTGTAGTCTCTCCACACTCTTGCAGAATTTAAAAAACACTGCCTAATAAATTATCAGCCCTTGTCAGTACACCCTACCTACTCTGTTTATTAATGCCAAGAGAACAAATCCTACCCTCCAGCAAATGGTATATTGTGTGTAGGGTTCCTCCAGAGCTGGATTTAGGCCTCAAGGAGCCCTAGGCAGGGGTGTAGCGAGGGTGGCTCCAATGGAGCGCGAGCTCCGGGCACCGAAAAAGTTAGAGGGCGCGCTACTGCCCCAACCTTCCCACGGGCCACTATACTGGCAGCCGCAGAACAGGAGAAGCAGGGGGCGCACACTGATTCGGAGACTAGGTAGGGAACAGGGCAGGCCAGAGGCGACAGCAGGAGACACTGACAGCCGGCACATGCCGGAGGTCTGCCTGCCCTCTTTATATGTCTCACTGTCTGCTTGTAGCTGTGCAGCAGGGTTACTTCTGTCCTGCCCAGGCTGCTGTGGCATCTCTCTGCCCCGGCTGCTGCAGCACTTCTCTCTACATTGATGTTGCAGCACCTCTCTCTGCCCCTCAGGAAATTCTGGGGCATTATTTTCATTGAAGCACAGTGGGATTATCAGGTCTGGGATAACAGTTCTAGGGTTAAGGCATTGGGGACTATGAAACAGTATGTATGTGGGGGCGGGGGGGGCAATTTTGATGCAGTATTTTCATTGAGAGTTTAGGTTGGGTTCGGGTCTGTGGGGGGGTCGCATTGGGAGATTATCAGATTGCCATGAGCTCCACAAGGTCTGCAACCACCCTTGTCACCAATTTGGGATTTTTAAATATTGTTTCTTTTCAAATGTAACATGTCACCACATGTTGGCTAGGCCCCCAATTCAGTATTCAGTGTAGGGGGTCACCAAATCATGCCCTTGCTCCGGGCACCATGGTGCCTAGCTACACCTCTGGCCCTAGGCAAGATACTGGCTTGGGCACCCTTCCCTCCTTTTTTATTTAAAGTACACTACAGGATTTATTATTTTATGGTAAGTGGGAAATGGACAGGGCTGCCTTATATTACAAGTATACAGTAGTGGCCAAAATTGTGGAAACATTTTGTAAAATGTGCATTTTTGAATGTTTATCAGCTTATAGCAATAATATATTTTAGTATTTCACCAAATAGCACACATCATTACAATGGCAATTTAATTTAGAACATAATACAACATAATACAATGAACTTTATAACACAATTAAAAAAAAATTGATAACAGTTATACGTACTGAATTGTAGAAAAGTAAATTTCTTTGTTTCGCACAATGGTTCTTCGCTGCTGTGTGAACGGGTCGGAAATGCGCACGTGCGGCGGACGCATTGCGCATGAGTCGTTGCCTGGCGATGATTGTCACCGGGCAACGGTGCCGCCAGTGACAAATTTGATCGCAGCGGCGATCGCAAGAAGATGGACAGGCGGGAGATGTTCCAGGGCGGATACTCACCGTTTTCCAGGCGTGGTGAGTCCAATGCAGGCGTGTCGAGGCGTTTGGAGGGTGGATGTCTGACGTCAAAACCGGGACCTTCATCGCTGGATCCGTCGCACAGTGTAAGTAACTCTTACTCTGGTCTTGTTTTGCAGGAAATTTTTTTAGCATAGCAGGGCTGCACAAGCGTTCGCAGCCCTGCTATGCTAAAATGCACTCCCCCATAGGTGGAGATGAGTTGATCGCACCAGCAGCAAAAAGTTGCTTGGTGCGATCAACTCGGAATGAGGGCCAATATTCATTAGTACTTCGTCAGGAAGCCTTTTGCTGCAGTTACGTACCTCCCAACATTGGTGGCAAGTGGGTCGGGACCTTTGGCATTCCGAAAGAGCGGTCGCATCAGAAAAGGGGTGGAGCCTAGTGAAAAGGGGCGGATCCTTGTGTCATTCCCTTTTCCGTCACTGTGGGGGCATGCCCGGCACTCTCTGTTATGCTGGGCTGCCCCCAGGCTCTCTCTGCACTGAGTATAGATGCTGTGTGCATGCGCACAGCGTCTATTCACCCACTGTTTACCCACTGCTCTGTATAGTTTGGGCTCCCCTACACTGTTCCCCTCTCCCCACTGCGGGACACTGATGTATTTGCTGCTATTTAAATTACATTGATCAAATAAATTCGACCCACACCTTTTGCTGTCATACATCCCCATAGTATACCACTAACTGGATGCGTCACAGTAGGTGTTGTGCACTCGGGGACCAAATTTTCTCGAATTCTTCTGCGGACATATTTCATGCCATCACTACCAAATATGGATATTCTGGTTTTGTCACTCCAGATGACACTGTTCCATTGCTCTTCTGACCAATTAATATGCTTTTTAGCCTATTCTAATCTTTTCCGTCTTTGTTTGAGAGATAAAAGCTACTCTTTTCTTGGGATTCTGGTGTTTAATCCAAAATATCGAAGTCTGCGTCAAACAGTCTTGGCACTGGTATTTACACCACATTCACGTAAATTATTTTGGGTTGCCTCAGATGATTTTTTTCTGTCTCTCAAGCACAGTTTTTCCATTCTTCTATCACAGCACGATGTTGTGGATCTTTTCTTACATTTACCTATTTGGTTTTGAATGGACAGAGTCTGTTGATACTTATTCCACAGTTTTGAAATTCTTCCCTTGGTTATGTTGTCGTTTACTTTTCTTCTTCGTGTAAAATTATTTTGAATCTCTTTCTAGGTGACCAGTCAACTCTCTTTACTTTGTTTGTCACCCTATATAAATTACACAGCTTACTGCAGGAAATTAAAGTAAAATAAATGCATAAAAAAACAGCGACCAACTTAGTGATAATCAAACAATTAAATAAGTTGTTTTACTATCAATTCTTATCACAACAAGGTTTAAATGGTCAAAGAAAGGCTTACACAATAACTATGATAGAATGGTTCCAGCTCCAGATTGATTTTCACGCTTCTGAAGAAGGATAAACTATCCGAAAGCGCTTAAGCCTGTGGGACCTATCTGTGCGGCATTGACGGAGGATCCGGAGGACATACTCAGCAGTTTTTTGGACACCTTCAGTAACCGGGACTTTGGCTCCGTATGGGAACGGTATCGTAACACATTTAAGAAGTAAAACCAGCCAGAATGAGATTCTGCCTACTACATGCAAATTTACCAGCTATACTATGTGAGTGGGACCATTGAGTAATAAAATCACACTTTCATTCAAGCGGAATACACTATGTGTTGTATTTTTTCATTATTTTTTTTAGCCCACTGTTAATCAATCTGGAGCTGGAACCATTTTATCATATTTATTGTGTAAGCCTTTCTTTGACCATTTAAACCTTGTTGTGATAAGGTTGCGCCACCT
Organism: Pseudophryne corroboree; assembly: GCF_028390025.1. Classification (NCBI taxonomy): domain Eukaryota; kingdom Metazoa; phylum Chordata; class Amphibia; order Anura; family Myobatrachidae; genus Pseudophryne; species Pseudophryne corroboree. The sequence goes on along the minus strand of NC_086454.1, from coordinate 118,238,885 downwards.
GGTTTCACTAATTTTGGGTGCATGATTCTATATTAAAACCACGGTGAAGGTTTTTTGTGTGACCAAGGGCTGCCACCTATTTATAAGCGCAATTAGGATCGTCTATTTTCATTTTACTATCAATTCTGGTAGCAACAAATGAGAGTTTACTCATGCTAACACCTTATTGGATCCATTTTGTGGCATTGCAACACCTGATTGGCTCTCAGAACAGTCACTCCTATCGGTCAGTTTTCAGTTGAACAAATCCTCACTCTTTACAGATAAAGTCTCCCTATCTTCATTAAGCTATAACTTTTTATGTAATACAGATAATTCATTGCGGTGAACTGCATTATACAGGTTGAGTATCCCATATCCAAATATTCAGAAATACGGAATATTCCGAAATACGGAATTTTTTGAGTGAGAGTGAGATAGTGAAACCTTTGTTTTTTGATGGCTCAATGTACACCTACTTTGTTTAATACACAAAGTTATTAAAAATATTGTATTAAATGACCTTCAGGCTGTGTGTATAAGGTGTATATGTAACATAAATAAATTGTGTGAATGTACACACACTTTGTTTAATGCACAAAGTTATAAAAAATATTGGCTAAAATTACCTTCAGGCAGTGTGTATAAGGTGTATATGAAACATAAATGCATTCTGTGCTTAGATTTAGGTCCCATCACCATGATATCTCATTATGGTATGCAATTATTCCAAAATACGGAAAAATCCCATATCCAAAATACCTCTGGTCCCAAGCATTTTGGATAAAGGATACTCAACCTGTATATGGCAGTCCAAGTACCATAAAAATAAATCCTACATAATTCAATCTCCTATATATTAGCCCTGTGACTCTGTGCCTGCATTTCTAACGCTGGGTGGATTCACAGACCCTGTCCTGTCCCAGTGTCAGCACACCTGGGTGGAGTCAAAGACCCTGCCCTGTCCCAGTGTCAGCACACCACACACCACTAGCAGAACGGACCACCAGGCAGACACACCATTCTCTGACTGCACTGACGGCCCACACTGCCAGGTAAGCAAGGAGACCCACACACCCCTCCCCTGCAAACACCCACCACCACCTACTACACCCACCTTACCCTCCACGGCGCCACACACAGCTGCTACCCAGTTCGCCACTAGCCCGCCCCCCCCTACCATCTCTTACAGTGCAGCCGCGCCGCGGACTGCGGACATACAGTCACAGCTACACGGCCTCCACACCCCGCCCGCACACATCGCTTGCCACTACCGCTCCACACACACTCACGGAGCCCGACCACACCGCACAGCCTGGCTCCCTCACTATCACGCCAGCTCCCATTCACGCTGTCAGAAGACACCCGACAGGAGCCTACCACAGCAGCTCCCTCCGGCCTTCCCCAGCCCCGTCACCCGCAGCTCTCTTCCGCCGGCCAACAGCAACGCACATAACTCTCCTCCCCTCCCCACTACCGCTGCACACCCTGTCTCACGGAGCCGCAACACATCAGACCGCAAGCCTCCGTCACTACCACGGCAGCTGCGCCTCCGTTACCTCCGTAACCCGCACCGTTCTGCTTGCGCCCGCCAGCCCTGTCGCCACTCCACCATCCTCCAGCACAAATCCACCCCCGCACCCACCACCATCAGTATAGAAGCCAGCAGCAGCGCACCCCCCCCCTTCCCAGTTTGGGAGTAAAGCTGATATTGCTGGGGGGGGGGGGGTTCTATAACTTGATGGCTGCTATTGTGCTGGAAGGGGGGCAAGTGGAATGACTTATAAAGGGGGGAAGATTACTCATCCACTATCACCCCAGCACAATCCTTGAAACAACACCATCCCCATCCACCCCCCACTTCCACCCCCACCCCCACCACCACCATCATCAGCCACACAACAGTATATCTGGCCTACATAGGAGCCAGCAGTAGCGCACCCCCCCCCCCCTTCCCCAACTTGGGAGTAAGGCTGATATTGGTGGGGTGGGAAATAACTTGCTGGCTGCTATTGTGCTGGAAGGGGGGAGTGGGGGGGGGAGTGGAATGCTTTATAAAGGGGGGGAAGATTCCTGATATTGGGGGAGCGGCCTGCCTTATATTATGGGGGGGGGGGGGGCTGGCCATCTATTAGTGTGTGCGTCTTGCAACGGTGGGGGTGTGCCAGGATACTGCTGCCATGCCAGACACTTATTTAAAACCAGCCGCTTGGGACAACACTGCCAACAGGACACTCTCCCCCACCCACACAGCTGCCAGTGACGGTCATGTGGACGTGCACAGGGTCACCACATTGTGCTGATGGGGCCTTCCGGTACAGTGTGGAACGGAGTCCCCTCTACCATACACTTTGTGCTGGGGTAGTGGGGAGCCCTGGAACTTTAACTGTGGACCCCCTGATTACATCACTGTGTGTCCGCAGCACACCTCCCTACCAACACATGGTGGGGGGGTTTGCACACCACTCTCTTACCCTTCTCTGTTCCGGCATGGTGGGGATGCTGGGTATACTACGCAAACACCATACATCACTACCCAACACTGTTCAATTAACCACACACACAACCACTTACCCCTCTACAATTACACTGCAACACCTACAGTACCTTCCACACACTCCACAATCCTGCACACCACAACAAAACACCTACTAGAACACCCACCTCCCTGTCTATACTGCCCATGCATTCTGTCAGCCCATTAACACAACAATCTGCCCACAATGGACCCGTCCCACACACAAGCAATAACATGCCAATTCATGTGTTCCCCACCACACTCCCTTAAACGTCCACACACACACACACACACACACACACACACACACACCACAATACCCTACACAAAGCTCCCAAAACATAACACACACCGCCATGCCACCTCTCAACTCATCCTATAACACACACATACACCTCCTACAACTACCACACCTCCTATAACCTCACCCAGCCCTCACCCCTACACCAATTTATACACTGACCACAGCACACCACATCCACACTCCACACTCACCTAACGGCCCCAAACACACCACATTTCATACACCTACCACAATCCATGTACCCCTTTCACAACAAACTACACTCCACACATTATCACGCTCAAGAAAAGCACATCACGTCAAAGTACACATTACACCAACTGAACAACAAGGACAGCTCCATGGTGACACCCAACACTTTACTAAAAATTTAGTTTTCACACAAATTTTTCAAATGTAAACCATATCTTCACATACTTGCCTTGCACAACCATCTTTACTATACATTACATTTACACCAACAATCTAACCAGCCACCCCTATAAACACTGCTCACCCACTCACAAAACCCTACACCCCATTCACCATCACATTCTCTTTTGTCATACTACATCTACACACAAACAAACCAAATATTCCACAACAACTTCACCATCTACTATTCTACACCTTCACTTTTCTGTCGAGTTTAGCGGGGCGTAGCCCCTTATGACGGTGTGAAGAGCGCCCGTAGGGCGCGATGAATCACCTAGTCATTATATATTTACAGTACTGTGCAAAAGTTTGAGGCAGGTGTAGAAAAAATGCTGCAAAGCAGAATGCTGTCAAAAATAGAAGTGTTAATAGTTTATTTTTATCAGTTATAAAAATGCAAAGTGAATGAACAGAAGAGAGCTCTAAATCAAATTAATATTTGGTGTTACCACCATTTGCCTTCAAACAGCATCAATTCTTCTAGGAACACTTACACACAAATTTTGAAAGGAACGTGGCAGGGAGGTTGTTCCAAACATCTTGGAGAACTAACCACAGATCCTCTGTAGATGTAGGCTTGCTTATATCCTTCTGTCTCTTCATGTAATCCAAGCCAGACTTGATGATGTTGAGATCAGGGCTCTGTGGGGACCATATCATCACTTCTATGACTCCTTGTTCTTCTTTATGCTGACAACAGTTCTTAATGTCATTGGCTGCATGTTTGGGGTCGATGTTCTGCTGCAGGATAAATTTGGAGCCAAGCAGATGCCTCCCTGACAGTATTGCATTATGGATAAGTACCTGCCTGTATTTCCTGGAGATCAAGTGATACATATATATCTAATGCAGCAATGAAAGGCTACTTTAGATATATATAGGCAGTGTATACATGTGTAAGGAATGCTACTAGTCTGCCAAGATATATTTGGTGCAAAAGCTAATAATTTGAAACATATCTGGTGCTAAATATAAAAGAAAGCAGAGTCGGTGTGGCACACAGGGGAACAGGGGAAACCACCGGTAGGCCCCACTGCCTGTGGGCCCTGCTCCTCCTCTAGGTATCAGGTTCCAGTCTCTATAATAGTGCACATGAATTATGCATTATACATATGTTACATTATACTTCATAAGAACATGGTTTATTATATATTTACCAAGGGGCACAGAACGTGTACTCTGTAATGGTTAGCCAAACCTCTGTGGTGACTGGCCACACCCTTAAGACCCTACAACAGCATTCCCCCAGTGGGCCCTTCATTCCCCAGTCCGACACTGAAAGAATGACCCAAATTTGGGGTTAAGTACAGAAAGTTTAACCGTATATTGTACCAAGCAAAATATGCTGAGCAATATGTGTTGTAAACTAAACTGTAGCAAGCTATTTCTGTTTCCAAGTAGACAATATTAATACATCTGGTACCACATATAATATTTTGCATCCTATCTAAAGATCCTGGTTAGATCCCTCCTGTGAAACCACATTCAAAGCAGCTTAACTCTAGCAGCCAAGCAGAGTAGAGTGTAGCATAGGAACATGAGCTGCTAACAGACAGTGATTAAAAAGACTGATAAGAGTATCAAAAGATAATATTTATTTTTATTTTACAAATTAAATTTTCTTAGATGAAATCACTAGAATCAATAATATTGGTATAACATAGCAAGATCAAAACGAAAACTGTGTGAAGCGCATAGACTGAGGGGGGAATTCAATTAGCCTTGATGATGTGTTAAATTAATGCACTTATCGCCAATATGTGCGCTCCCATTTCTCAAGCAATTCAATTAGAAATTACGAAATCTGCAATTGCGTGATCATTCCTGCCTATGCTACAGGCGTGCAGTAAAGGTCAAAATGGCTGAATCTGCCTGTACCCCAAAAAAGTCAAACTAAGATAGGATAACAGTATAAAAGTATATCATTAAGCATTAAATAAATGCTTTACTTAAAGTAGGGGTACATAAAAATGGGTAATAATACTTTATATATATGGGTAATTTTAAACTACTTAAAACAAAAAAATTGCAAACCCCCACCCCAATAACTTCCACCTGCAAACCTTAAAACACCAGTCCCACTTATAAAGCACCCCTATCTACCTGTCCCATAACTTGTACCCCAATTTCCTGCTTTTTTTTTCCACTCCAAAAATGTCATTACTGCCCAAATAAAAATCAATAAAAGTGCCTCGCTAGTCATTATGGGTGGTGTCTCAGAGGTTCTGAACCAATGGGGTAATTCCAAATTGATCGCAGCAGGAATTCTGTTAGCAATTGGGCAAAACCATGTGCACTGCAGGGGAGGCAGATATAACATGTGCAGAGAGAGTTAGATTTGGGTGTGGTGTGTTCAATCTGAAATCTAATTTGCAGTGTAAAAATAAAGCAGCCAGTATTTACCCTGCACAGAAATAAAATAACCCACCCAAATCTAACTCTCTCTGCAAATGTTATATCTGCCACACCTGCAGTGCACATGGTTTTGCCCAACTGCTAAAACATTTCCAAGTCCCAACATTTTCACCTTAAATTAGGGGTTTTCCCAAACTTTTTACCTGCTCAGGAGGTGGTAAAAAAAAAAATCCCTGTTAAAACCTGTGAAGAATTATCGTGGGTAAAGTTTCATGAATAATTTGATAGGTCCGCTTTCACGCAAAAATAAGTTATCGCGGCTAACTGAATTCCCCCACTTAGTAGTATATTTAAGGAAAGCTTCCAAGCAAACATACAAACATGCAGATCAAATTGACTAATGGGGCCATGTCAAATTCAATATCTTTTGATGACAAATGAACTATATTTATGGTGCCACTCAAAAGCAACAACCACTAACTAAACTGCATAATATGACGCACCAGGAGAATACACACTATTCTTGTTCAGACAATGGATTTATTTTTGTCTGCCTGACTAATGATGTGATTAGAGGGGCTGGAAACAAAGCGAGTGGGAACAGTCTGATCACCAGATACAGGATAAAAATCAGACGCTTAATTTACAGGACACAAAGGGCCTGTAATAGAAAAAGGAAAAAATCCTCTGAAAGGTAAAAGAAGAAACAGCAAGAGCAGCAGGGTCAACCAGTGTGGAAAAGAGACAGAAATCAATTTCCAAAGCCCTGAACTGGAATAGTTTTTAATCTATTCGAAAAAAAGAAGATGATCAAACACTAGGGCTGGCGTTTTATCTCCGTGGATTCAGTAGAGAGGAGGGAGGACTGGTGCACAGCAAAAGGTTATACGCAGAGTCTGTGGATAGTTTAATGGACTTCCCTCTGAGAAGTGAACATCACAGAGAAGAGGTATATGGACCAATGCCGCCTGTGCTCCAATTCAGATCCCAGGCGTTTATGGATGCTATTGAGCGTCTTCATTCGCTGCTGGTGGCATCAACCACGGACAATTTTCTCACCTTGTTAATGGCCTCCTGTGCTATGTGTATCAGGTGTACCAGATACAAACAAATAAGCCAGTGTTCAACAGGTGTTAGGGGACACTACCTAGTACGACTCCTCTGGAATTAAGGGGGAGTAGAATGCCCCTATAAAGGGTTTATTTTTCCCATGGCTGTAATTTATGGTGTGCGGAGAATATAAGATTCTCGAAAATACTTTAGATCGGAAACCAAAAAGCAGAAATTTCAGTGCTTTATAAATGTAAGAATCAGCAACAATACCAGGTTCAGGAAATAACAGGATTTTGATACCTACCGGTAAATCCTTTTCTCCTAGTCCATAGAGGATGCTGGGGTCCACTTCATGACCATGGGGCATAGACGGTTCCGCAGGAGTCATGGGCACTCCCAAGACTTTTCAATGGGTGTGAACTGGCTCCTCCCTCTATGCCCCTCCTCCAGACCTCAGTTATAGGAACTGTGCCCAGGGAGACGGACAGGATTTAGTTTAAACTAGTGGTGAGATACATACCAGCTCACACCTCAACCATGCTGCACACATGGCATTCAACAGAACACACGCCAACAGGCATGAACCAATTACAGCAACATGCTGAAACTAATATAACACAACTTGTGTAACTCTAATAACAAAACTGTAGGTAAAGTCCTCTACGGACTAGGAGAAATGGATTTACCGGTAGTTATCAAAATCCTGTTTTCTCATACGTCCTAGAGGATGCTGGGGTCCACTTCATGACCATGGGGTTTATACCAAAGCTCCAGTACGGGCGGGAGAGTGCGGATGACCCTGCAGCACCGACTGACCGAACTTGAGGTCTTCATCGGCCAAGGTGTCAAACTTGTAGAATTTAGCAAATGTGTTTGACCCCGACCAAGTAGCTGCTCGGCAAAGTTGCAATGCCGAGACCCCCCGGGCAGCCGCCCAGGATGACCCTACCTTCCTAGTGGAATGGGCCTTCACCGACGTCGGTAACGGCAATCCAGCCGTAGTATGAGCGTGCTGAATCGTACTTCTGATCCAACGCAAAATAGTCTGCTTGGAAGCAGGACACCCAATCTTGTTGGAAGCATACAGGACAAACAAAGACTCTGTTTTCCGTATTTGAGCTGTTCTAGCGACATAAATCTTCAAAGCCCTAACCACATCTAGAGACTTTGACTCAGTGAACGTGTCAGTAACTACTGGCACCACAATAGGTTGGTTTATGTGGAAAGATGAAACCACCTTCGCAAGAAAATGTTGACGAGTCCTCAACTCTGCCCTATCTTCATGGAAGATCAGGTAAGGGCTCTTGTGAGACCATGCCCCCAATTCAGACACCCGCTGCACAGATGCCAATGCCAAAAGCATCACCACTTTCCAAGTGAGAAACAAACTTTAATTCTATCTCTTGTAGAGGCTCAAACCAATCTGATTGAAGGAACTGCAACACCACGTTAAGGTCCCATGGTGCCACTGGAGGCACAAATGGAGGCTGGATGTGCAGAACCCCTTTCACGAAGGTCTGAATCTCTGGAAGAGAGGCCAATTGTTTTTGGAGGTACACTGACAAGGCCAAAATCTGGACCTTGATTGATCCCAATCGTAGGCCCGCCTCCACACCAGCCTGCAGAAAATGGAGAAAACGTCCCAACTCAAACTCTTCCGTAGGAGCCTTCTTGGATTTATACCAAGACAGATATTTTCTTCAAATACGATGGTAATGTTTTGACGTTACTCCTTTCCTGGCCTGAATAAGGGTGGGGATGACTTCCTTGGGAACACCCTTTCGGGCTAGGATCCGGCGCTCAACAGCCATGCCGTCAAACGTAGCCACGGTTAGTCTTGATACACGCACGGCCCCTGCTGCTGCAGGTCCTCACGAAGAGGAAGAGGGCGAGGATCTTCTATGAGCAACTCCTGAAGATCTGGGTACCAAGCGCTCCTTGGCCAGTATGGGGCAATGAAGATTGCTTGAACTCTTGTTCTTCTTATGATCCTGAGCACTTTTGGGATCAGCGGACCGGAACACCCACTGGGCCACCAGCGCATCCACTTCTATTGCTTGAGGGTCTCTCGACCTGGAACAATATTTCTGAAGCTTCTTGTTGAGACGAGATGCCATCATGTCTACTTGAGGAACTCCCCAAAGACTTGTCACCTCTGTGAAGACTTCTTGGTGGAGGCCCCACTCTCCTGGATGGAGATCGTGTCTGCTGAGGAAGTCTGCTTCCCAGTTGTCTACTCCCGGAATGAAAATTGCCGACAGAGCCTTTACATGTCTTTCTGCCCAGAGGAGGATCTTCGTGACCTCTGCCATTGTCGCTCTGCTTTTCATTCCGCCCTGCCTGTTTATGTACGCGACTGCTGTTACATTGTCCGACTGGATATGCACGGGATGATCTCGAAGAAGATGTACCGCTTGTTGAAGGCCGTTGTAAATGGCTCTCAATTCCAGCACGTTTATGTGAAGGCAGGCTTCCTGACTTGACCATTTTCCCTGGAAGCTTTCTCCCTGAGTGACAGCTCCCCAGCCTCGGATACCTGCATCCGTGGTTACCAGGAGCCAGTCCTGAATCCCGAACCTGCGTCCCTCTAGTAGGTGAGAACTGTGTAGCCACCACAGGAGCGAAATCCTGGCTTTTGACGACAGGATTATCTTCCGGTGCATGTGTAGGTGGGAGCCCGACCACTTGTACGACAGGTCCCACTGGAATACCCTAGCATGGAACCTGCCAAACTGTATGGCCTCGTAGGCCGCCACCATCTTCCCCAACAACCGAATGCACTGATGGATCGACACATCTCTGATGGATCGACAATTCCCTGCCTCAGACAGGGAATTCCAAACACGTAGGAAGTACGTGTTTGGAATTCCCTGCCTGAGGGAGTTGTATTGGCGGAATCTGTCAACACCTTTAAGAATGGGTTAGATAAATTCCTAGTGGATAAGGATATCCAGGGTTATGGGGCATAGTCATGCATTATAGTTAACACAAAAAGGGATAGACATCAGCATCAGTCAAAAATTTTAAACTAATCATCATGCATAGGAGAACAAAAATAGGTTGAACTCGATGGACAAATGTCTTTTTTCAACCTCAGATACTATGTTACTATGTTACACTCGATGGTTTCAATATCTGTTTTACCATTTTCTGGATTTCCAGAGCCTTTTTCACCGGAAGAAATACTCTCTGAACTTCTGTGTCCAGAATCATCCAGAGAAAAGACAATCTTGTCGTCGGTTCCAACCGTGACTTTGGATAAGTTATGATCCAACCGTGTTGTTGGAGTATTGACAGGGAGAGAGTGATGTTTTGTAATAACTGCTCCCTGGATCTCGCCTGATCATCTAGATAAGGAATTATAATGACTCCTTTCTGACACAGGAGAACCATCATCTCCGCCATCACCTTGGTGAATACCCTCGGTGCTGTGGAGAGACCGAAAGGTAATGTCTGGAATTGGTAATGGCAATCCTGAACCGCGAATCTCAGATAAGCCTGGTGAGGAGGATAAATGGGAACATGCAGGTAAGCATCTTTTATGTCTACAGACACCATGTAGTCCCCCTCCTCCAGACTGGAAATCACTGCCCTGTGATTCCATTTTGAACTTGAATCGTTTCAAGTAGAGATTCAGATTTTTCAGGTTTAGGATCGGTCTGACCGAGCCGTGCGGCTTCGGAACTACAAAAAGGCTTGAATAAAACCCCTCCCCTTGTTGTGACAAAGGTACCAGGACTATGACCTGATCCTGACATAATTTTTGGATTGCCGCTGTTACTGCTTCCCTTTCTGGAAGAGAAGCTGGCAAGGTCGATTTGAAAAATCGGCATGGGGGAACGTCTTGAAACTCCAGCTTGTATCCCTGGGACACTATTTGCAACACCCAGGGATCCAGGCCAGACAGATTCCAACCTTGGCTGAATAGTTTGAGACGTGCCCCCACCCGAGCAGCCTCCCGCAAAGGAGCCCCAGCGTCATGCTGAAGATTTGGCAGAAGTAGGGGTAGACTTCTGCTCCTGGGAACCTGAAGCTGCTGTGGACTTCTTTCCCTTTCCCCTTCCCCTACCCGCAAAGGGGGAACCTCTCGCTTTTTTGTATTTATTGGGCCAAAAGGACTGCATGTGCGGATGATATGTCTTTTTTGCCGGTGCAGGCGCAGAGGACAAAAATGTTGACTTACCTGCGGTAGCCGCCGAGACTAATGCATCCAGTCCATCGCTAAATAAGGCCTCACCTTTATATGGGAGAGCCTCCATATTTATTTTGGAATCTGCATCCGCATTCCACTGGCGAATCCACAACGCCCGCCGAGCCGATACTGCCATGGTAGCGGATTGTGAACTCAAGAGTCCAATATCTTTCATCGCTTCTAGCATGTATGCGGTAGCGTCTTTGATATTCCCTAACTTAAGGAGTATCTCATCTTTATCAATCGTGTAAATTTCTGATGACACGCTTTCTGACCATTTTTCAATAGCGCGACTCACCCACGCGCAAGCAATTGTGGGCCTGAGCAGCGTACCATTGGCAACATAAATGGATTTCAATGTAGTTTCCATCTTTCGGTCTGCAGGCTCTTTTAGTGAAGCCGTGCCAGGTGCAGGGAGAATTCCCTTCTTTGACAAAACAAAGGACGACCGGGCACTGGTGAAGATTAGATTAGGGTTGATGTGTGAAAGAACCAAAAAGTGGACGATTGTAATTTATGGAAAGAAAATTTCTTTCTTTCAATTATGGTCCTAGTTGGTGGTGCGCCCAGAGCTAGGAAGTACAAGTACTAACAGGGGAGAGAGAGAAAGCTCTTGTGTGGGCGCACTCTTGTTCAAAAAAGGAGGAAAATTCCTCAGATATGTATCAGAAAGTATATAAAATATCAGTTTATTCTTGAAAGTTAAAAATACAATTACCCATATATATGATCCAAATGTGAATAAAGAAAATTATAAAAAATATTAAAATGTTCTGGTCTGTTTTTCACAAAGAGTGATTTGAAAGGTTGTAGACACCTGATTGTCTAACACCCATTTCTCCTGACCAGTACAGAAATTCTGTATTAATGGGACCACGGAGAGGTCTAGATTGTGATAAGTGTATCTTCAAAAGACCATTTTGATTAGGTCAATACCATACACTTTGCTGGTCGCCAGTTAATCTAAATGCACACATATAGGATATATATTACTTATGTAGTCAAAGCCTGACGCTGAACTAATATATAGAAAAGAAGAAGGGAGAAAAGAAAGGAAAAAAGATTAGTGGTGATACTGCTGTTGGTGTCGCCTTTCAAATAAAGGGAATAGTTTATACTCTACAACACCAGGTATTCGCAGGAAGTCTCCTATCCAGGTACTAACCCAGCCCAACGCTGTTTGGCTTCCAAGATCGGACGAGATCGGGCATTAGCAGCGTGGTATGATAGTAGAGGGACTGTACACCAATGAGAGTGCACCTATATAAGAATGGTAGAGAATGTAGATAGTAAAGAAAAAGAAAATATATGTGGATCTGCTTTCCACGTTAGACACGGCACAACAAGCACCACAGCCGTGGCGTTGTGCACCCTGAATCGTGGATGAGAGTCCACAGAAAAATAGTAAGCCAAAAGGAGATTGTAGAAGAAATTATAATATTAATTTTTATTATATATTTGGTCAAATAGGAATGAAAATCTCCAAATTGTCTCAAGCGTCAAGCAAATTCTAAACCATATAGGAGTCGGATATACTTAATCCCATATGAAACACCAGATATATTTGTAGCCAAAAAACCATACATTCATTAGGCACAGATTTAGCCAAAATATTGGGTGTAATTAAGTGTAATTAGTACACTGCTGATTATAGTCTGGAAGTGAGCTAAAGGTGAGTCTACACACAAAAAAGCTAAAATAGCAACGGTGTTCCTTGATAAGGTAAACTGTACTTTGCCTGTATTAATCTAGACAGTATGTCAGTTAATGTTTGCAAGTCAGACAGATCACTTTAGATTTTAGACTATATTCAGCACACAAGATTTGACTGTGCCTTGAAATACAATGATACAATGATCTAGATGAGTATACTCATCTAGATCATTGTATTTCAAGGCACAGTCAAATCTTGTGTGCTGAATAAAGTCTAAAATCTAAAGTGATCTGTCTGACTTGCAAACATTAACTGACATACTGTCTAGATTAATACAGGCAAAGTACAGTTTACCTTATCAAGGGACACCGTTGCTATTTTAGCTTTTTTGTGTGTAGACTCACCTTTAGCTCACTTCCAGACTATGGCCCTCATTCCGAGTTGTTCGCTCGCTAGCTGCTTTTAGCAGCATTGCACACGCTAAGCCGCCTGCCCTCTGGGAGTGTATCTTAGCTTAGCAGAATTGCGAACGAAAGATTAGCAGAATTGCGAATAGAAATTTCTTAGCAGTTTCTGAGTAGCTCCAGACTTACTCAGCCATTGCGATCAGTTCAGTCAGTTTCGTTCCTGGTTTGACGTCACAAACACACCCAGCGTTCGCCCAGACACTCCCCTGTTTCTTCAGACACTCCCACTTTTTCCCCAGAAACGCCAGCGTTTTTTCGCACACGCCCAGAAAACGTCAAGTTCCCGCCCAGAAACACCCACTTCCTGTCAATCACAGTACGATCACCAGAACGATGAAAAAATCTTGTTATGCCGTGAGTAAAATACTTAACTTTTGTGTAAAATAACTAAGCGCATGCGCTCTGCGAACCTTGCGCATGCGCAGTAAGCGACTAATCCCAATATAGCGAAAATCGGCAACGAGCGAACAACTCGGAATGACCCCCTATAATCAGCAGTGTACTAATTACACTTAATTTCACCCAATATTTTGGCTAAATCTGTGCCTAATGAATGTATGGTTTTTTGGCTACAAATATATCTGGTGTTTCCATATGGGATTAAGTATATCCGACTCCTATATGGTTTAGAATTTGCTTGACGCTTGAGACAATTTGGAGATTTTTTTTCCTATTTGACCAAATATATAATAAAAATTAATATTATAATTTCTTCTACAATCTCCTTTTGGCTTACTATTTTTCTGTGGACTCTCATCCACGATTCAGGGTGCACAACGCCACGGCTGTGGTGCTTGTTGCGCCGTGTCTAACGTGGAAAGCAGATCCACATATATTTTCTTTTTCTTTACGATCTACATTAGGGGTGGGCAAAATACGGCCCGCGGGCCGGATGCGGCCCGCAAACCGATCCTGTCCGGCCCACTGCCTCCCACCAGCGAACAATGACAAGCGGCCCGAACGGCTGAGCTGCTTGTCATTGCTCTGAGCTGCAGTACCTCCAAGCTGCCGGCGGCGCCTCTCTCCCCTGCTGCTCCTGCGTTGTAGCAGCCTCCTCCTCCTCCAGAGTCCCCAGTGACAATGGCTGGGTTCAGCCGAAAAGGGGCGGAGCTACGTGTCGAGGAGGGGGCGGGGCTACACGGGACCTCAGGGGGCGGAGCTACACGGGACAAGAGCCAGACTTGTACAGAATAGATCCATCCTTCCTGCCACTGCCAGCCAGCTAGATCAGTAAAGTTAATGGGAAAAGTGAGTGAGAGAAAGAAAGGGGGGGGGGGGGGGTGTGATAGTGTGCGTATATTTGTGTGTGCGGGCAGTGGCGTCAGTCTGTTTTTAGGTTTGGGGGTGAGATCTTTAGCTCTCGCTGTACCAACCCCTCCCGTGTTCTGTCACCATGTCACCCCCGTGTTCTGTCACGTATAACCCCCCCGTGTTCTGTCACTGTCACCCCCCCCCTGTGTTCTGTCACCCCCCGTGTTCTGTCACTCTGTCGCACCCCCCGTGTTCTGTCACTGTGTCGCACCCCCGTGTTCTGTCACCGTGTCACACCCCCGTGTTCTGTCACCGTGTCACACCCCCCGTGTTCTGTCACCGTGTCACACACCCCGTGTTCTGTCACCGTGTCACACACCCCGTGTTCTGTCACCGCGTCACCCCCACCGTGTTCTGTCACCGTGTCACACACCCCGTGTTCTGTCGCTGTCACCCCCCTCCCCGTGTTCTGTCACCGTGTCACACACCCCGTGTTCTGTCGCTGTCACCCCCCTCCCCGTGTTCGGTCACCGTGTCACCCCCCCCGTGTTCTGTCACCGTGTCACCCCCCACCGTGTTCTGTCACCGTGTCACCCCCCCGTGTTCTGTCACAGTGTCACACACCCCGTGTTCTGTCACCGTGTCACCCCCACCGTGTTCTGTCACCGTGTCACACACCCCGTGTTCTGTCACTGTCACCCCCCCCCTCCCCGTGTTCTGTCACTGTGTCAAACCTTTCCCCAGGGGCCATAAGACACTGGATAATTTGCTTGCTGCACAATAATTATCCTAAATAAAATGTTAATGTGTAAAAGGGGGCTCTACCTGCTGTAATGTGTAAAAGGGGCTCTACCTTCCATACTGTGTAAAAGGGGCTCTATCTGGTGTAATGTGTGTAAGTGGCGCTGTGTGGCGCAATTTGAATAATGAAGACTATTGTGCAGCCTAATATGAATCTGTATTCTTTTTGGCCACACCCCTTCCACATGAAGCACGTCCCTATATTTTTGGCAAGTGGGGGGAGCTGCTATTTTGTATGTGGCCCTCGGATACTGACAGGAAATGTCAAGCGGCCCCTCAGCTGAAATAATTGCCCACCCCTGATCTACATTCTCTACCATTCTTATATAGATGCACTCTCATTGGTGTACAGTCCCTCTACTATCATACCACGCTGCTAATGCCCGATCTCGTCCGATCTTGGAAGCCAAACAGCGTTGGGCTGGGTTAGTACCTGGATAGGAGACTTCCTGTGAATACCTGGTGTTGTAGAGTAGGAACTATTCCCTTTATTTGAAAGGCGACACCAACAGTAGTATCACCACTAATCTTTTTTCCTTTCTTTTCTCCCTTCTTCTTTTCTATATATTAGTTCAGCGTCAGGCTTTGACTACATAAGTAATATATATCCTATATGTGTGCATTTAGATTAACTGGCGATCAGCAAAGTGTATGGTATTGACCTAATCAAAATGGTCTTTTGAACATACACGTATCACAATCTAGACCTCTCCGTGGTCCCATTAATACAGAATTTCTGTACTGGTCAGGAGAAATGGGTGTTAGACAATCAGGTGTCTACAACCTTTCAAATCACTCTTTGTGAAAAACAGACCAGAACATTTTAATATTTTTTTATAATTTTCTTTATTCACATTTGGATCATATATATGGGTAATTGTATTTTTAACTTTCAAGAATAAACTGATATTTTATATACTTTCTGATACATATCTGAGGAATTTTCCTCCTTTTTTGAACAAGAGTGCGCCCACACAAGAGCTTTCTCTCTCTCCCCTGTTAGAATTACCTTCTTTGTCAACCTGGATAGTGCACTGTCTAACACAGGGGGTGACTCCCATTTTTTCCTGTCTTCCACCGGGAAAGGATAAGCTATCTGAATTCTCTTGGGAATACGAAATTTCTTTTCGGAATTCACCCACATCCCTCCAAAGAGTGTATTAAGCTCGTGGGAAGGAGGGAAAGTGACCTTAGATTTATTTTCTTTATAGAAATAAGCCTTCGCCTGAGGTACAGGAGTGGCTTCCGTGACTTCCAGAACTTCCCTTATAGCCACAATCATATATTGTATATTTTTTGCCAATTTATGATCTATTTCTCTGGAGTCACTATCGTCGACACAACAATCAGTGTCCGTGTCGGTATCAGTATTCACAATATTCGCAAATGGTCTCTTATGTGACCCAGAGGGGTCGCCCGAGGATAGAAGAACAGAGCCCTGAAAAATCACATCCTTCACATATTTTCTCCAGCACTCAGCATGAGATTCAGACTTATCTAATCTCCTATTGATATGATGCATACTATCACGTATTTCTTTCACCCATGCAGGCTCTTGATGTGCCGGCAGTGCCACCACATTACACTTCTGTGTCCCTAAAATGGAACTCCCTGCCTCTGACATGTCTTACACACGTGTACAACACACACACAGACACACTGGGACTTATAGGGGACAGACCCACAGTAAAATCTGTCAGAGGGACACAGTTTAGGAGCAGCCAGTTCACAACCTCAGCGCCAGTATCTAATGCCTGTGAACACAGAATGCCCACTGACATGCAGCGCTTTTTACACAGTAAAACACACTTGTAAAGCACCAAATTCGCTTGTGCCCCGTTTTGCACCCTGATACTTGTAGTCAGAAGTGAAGGAGGACCAGCAATGTTTCTGCAGCCGGAGAGAGAACATGGCACTGAGCAGTGTGCTGGCTGCCTGAGGAAGAAGCTCCGCCCTTTTTACCTCAGAAACTTTTCATAATATTTATACTGGCGGGTGTAGGGCTGTGCCTGGGCATCTTATGCCCCATTTTTGCCAGTTTATAGAGGTGTTTTTGCTGCCCGGGGCGCGCCCCCGCCCCCTGCAGTGCCTGTGTGTGTGGGCAGCAATGGTGCGCTGCGCTCCCGCCAGCCACGCTGTACCTCAGACGTCACTTTTCTTGATAGAAGATCTGTCTTCTTCTACTCACCTGTCTTCTGACTTCTGATCTGTGAGGGGGGTGACGGCGTGCTGTGGGAGTGAGCATCTAGACACGGCTAGCGTTCAGTTCCCTTCAGGAGCTAATGGTGTCCTGTCAGCCAGAAGCAGAGCCATGAAACTCTTCAGGAAGTTGGTTCCTACTTCTGCCCCCTCAGTCCCACGAAGCAGGGAGTCTGTTGCCAGCAGTTCTGCCTGAAAATAAAAAACCTAACATAAGTCTTTTCAGAGAAACTCAGTAGAGCTCCTCAGAGTGCATCCAGTCTGCCTGGGCACATTTCTAAAACTGAGGTCTGGGGAGGGGCATAGAGGGAGGAGCCAGTTCACACCCATTGAAAAGTCTTGGGAGTGCCCATGGCTCCTGCGGAACCGTCTATGCCCCATGGTCAGGAAGTGGACCCCAGCATCCTCTAGGACGTATGAGAATAGGAAGTAAGTAGTGCAATGGGGCGGATTCCCCATAAATATTATTATATACTTTTACAAAACTGAGTTTGGATTCTGTACAGTGCACCAAATTGCATTGCAGCTATAAAATATTCTAATTTGGGTAAATTGTGGAGGGAAGTTAAGTACAAACCACCACACGTGAATGTGAGCTTATATATATATATATATATATATATATATATACACACACACACACACACACACACACACACACACACACACACACACACACACACACATTTCTTATGGACAGAGGTTAAATAATATCGTCATCTGTGGAGAAATGTCTGATTTTTGTGTAATGGTTAGCATTACTGCCACACGGCACTGAGGACTTGGGTTCCATTCCCAACATGGCCCTAACTGTGTGGTGTTTCTATATTCTTCCCGTACTTGCGTGGGTTTCCTCGGGGTACTCCGATTTCCTCCCACACTCTGAAAATATACTGGCAGGTGAAGTGGCCCCAGAAAAAAATGAACCCTAGTGTGTATGCATGTGGTAGGGAATATAGGGCCTAATTCAGAGTTGAAAGGTAATGCAATTGCGATTTTCTAGGCTACGGAAATGCTAATGTTAGCAAGTGAAGCTGACGCCCAGAAATGAGCAGCCCACCGAAGCTATTGCAGCTCATTCGCAACTGTGTACAAATTCACAGCCTTAACACACAAAAAAAAAAAGAGGATCATAGACTGTTCGAGTAGGTCTATTACTACACAGTCTGGACAAAGCAGTAGCGATGCAGACGCCATGTTTTTCTGCATACATGATTGCAGCTGACAGGCCCATAGATTGTAAACTCCATTAGGGCAGGGACTGATGTGAATGGCCTAGTATTCTCTAAAGCACTGCAGAAAATGTATGCGCTATAATATAAATAACTCTTACTAAAATAAATAAAACTTTGTGGTTTTCCCCTCACCAATAACTCCAGGGCTGGAAACAGACAAGAAAGTAGGGTTAGACAAATCCTCTCTCCAAAATGCAAATTCAAGGTTCTCCCATCTGTTCTTTTCTACATGTTGCCATGGTCCACACAAGCAAAATCTCTCAGCTTGACTACTTCTACTCCCCATCCTCTGATATCCCCTCCATCATCTTCCTCCGCCTCCAAATTACCCTCTCTAGCCATTTCCCTGTTGCCAGACTCTTCTTCTCTTCATGAGGGACAACGTTTGATCTTACTTCCCGTTACTAAGTTCAGTTTCCGATTTCACACTGGTTTCCTCCTATTGGGCCATTACCTAAACTTCATCAAAACCTTACTCTTACTTAGTCGCTGCTGAAATATCAGTTCTATTCACCTTAACACCTTATTCCCTTTCTAGAACAACCTTCCGCATGATCTAGCAAGTCGCACATTCTAATCACACCACAGTATGTGCCTCCAGCTGCTCTTTCTTCTCAGCACTGACTACTGCAGCTGTGCCACACTAAAGAAAAGGAAGGCACTAACTCTTTATTTTAGAACTCTCTGGCATAGTAGATCTTAGGTATTCGTTTCCTGCTTCTCATGGTTTCCTCAAATACTGGATTTAACACTTCCACCAAAAGACTGGATACTGTCATACCAATGTACTTCAAATCGCTCACCTTCATTCAGGTTTATTATAGATAATACTGTACAGTAACGCAAACATACAATAATACTACTAATCATCATCGATGTAAGCCTCAACGTGTGCATGCCCCCCCCTTCTTACAGCGCTCACCGACAACAGCTAAGATTTAATACAGAGATTTCCTCTTCTCTCAGTTCTAAGCACTCAGAACTTCATCGGACAGGGAGCCTTGGCTTTCCTGAGGGGGGGAACACTGGATTCCAGACTAGAAGCCCCAGTAGCACACAATCTGCAACGGTCCTCAACATAGCTTCCGCTCCAGTTACTTTCTGACTTCCGATCATGACACCAGTGGCGAAATAGGACTTTAAACAGGGAGGTGGAAGCATGGTTGCAAGATAATGGTAGATATTCACCTCTGAATAGCTGTTGAGGGATGTGTGCAGTCATTCGAAAGAACATGTAAAGACTTAAGAGATGGATGAACTACAACCCCTAAATCATTATACACCTTGCAGAAGAGCTATTTAGAGCTTGGATTAATCCAGATATGTGGCTGTGAGAATAACTGCATTACTCTAATAGAATATTAGCCAAATGTAAAGATAAGGCACCAGTGGGTGAAATAAACATTCCAGTAATTTTATACTGAGCTTTGTCAATGACCCACTCCATTAACTAAAAAGGTTGTCAATAGTTATCGACTGGTATGAGAATATAAAAGAGGGGGAGAGAGGAAAAAATAGGCAGTGGGAAAAAAAAGGGTGAGGAGCAGAACTGGAAAGAGCAAGAGAGAAACTGGAGGGAGAGACAAAGGGGAAAGAAAGAAAGACCGAGAGAAAGTGAGAGAAACATAGAAAGGGGGGTGACAGAATATCAGAGGTATAAAGTGAGACACAGGGGTGGAGGTGGAGAATAATTGTAAAAGGGTAGAGGGGGTGAGAGAAACACAAAGCCTGGGTACAATATTTACAGCTGGCCATACAGATCACATTTCTCATACTCACGAATTAGCAAATGCCGGGTCCAGAATACTAGGATTACATGTCACAAAACTGCAGAACAACATACAGATGTGCCCTCATACAGTATATCTAGGCGCAATACACCATGCCACTCTGCTAGCATCGGGCATCTTTTATTTTGCTCAAAATGTGTCTTTGTTGCAACGAGGTGCGAGTCAGATGCAGGAGACTGTGCTGATTAAGGTGATACACAACACTTGTATATCTGTGTGCGACTGAGTATACACATGGAGCACAACAGAGCTGGGCATAGAAAAAAAATCCACAGACTCTGCATCACAGCATTTCGAATGCAGATTCAGAGACTATGGGGGACATTTACTAAGCAGTGATAAGAGCGGAGAAGTGAGCCAGTGGAGAAGTTGCCCATGGCAACAAATCAGCACTGAAGTAACATACTATAAAATGATACAGAGCTGGTGATTGGTTGATAGGGCATCTTCTCCACTGGCTCACTTCTCCGCTCTTATCACTGCTTAGTAAATGTCCCCCTCAGTCGCACACTGATATACAAGTGTCACATTACAACTAAGACGCATTTTCAGCAAAACAGACGTAAAAAAGTTGCCCAGCGCTAGCATAGTCTCAGACAAGGTGGCGCATTGAGAAGGGCTGTTTGGCGTGACTGCAGCAATAATGTATGAGAACACATTTGTACAATGATGTTGTTCAGAAAATATGTGCAATGAATGCTATAAACATATATAGGATATATACAAAGATTTCAAATCCGAACACATGCAACGCTACAAATCTCTTCCAACAGCTGCCATTTCCAATACCAGCGACTTCAATTAATAAGGTCTGAGTAGCCCAGAGAGCCAGTCTGAATAAGATATTACACACTCAGCTTTATAAAAACTTTGCTGCCATTTTTTAATACTTGTTTCAGTGCTGTGTAGGCAGAAAATAAACGTAAATCTTCCATTAATTCCCCTGTTTTCCTAGCATTGTGAAACCATTCAATACTTTGCAGTTCCACAGAAATAATGATGGCAAAAGATTGCCTCCGGGGGATAATAAAGATGGAGGTCATTATGATTTTCAACAAACTTCCCAATAACTCAGACCCAAATCTTTGAAAATGTGCTTGATCTCCCTCTTTGGGACAAATTCTCAACTCATCGTAAAGAGCAAGTAGCGGCAAATGAGAATCAAAATGAACTGGACTATTAAACTATCCCTGACTAGTGGAAGTTTGATCTCTATGTTAGTGAAAGCACCAGCATGGATCATTGCGAGATCACCCTCTGCGCAGGAACTCTCTGCAAATCAGTCAACAGTAGGTGCACATATAATGCTGTAGCCAGAAGGCATGAACTAGAAACCCCTTATCCAGGGGTGGATTTGGATGGAAGCCCTAATGGGGGTGGGGTGTGATGAGGGGGTGGGGTCTGTTGAAGGGTACGGGATCCCTCCTCATAGGGCCTGATTGTACACAATTGCGGCCTTCCTTGCGATTTTTTGCTGCAGTTGTATCTGAGACCAGGGGGTGGATTGGGAACTAAAAGCGGCCCTAAAAAAGTTTGCAAAAGTGGCCCGACATGGGCAGCACAAGAGGTATAACATACCGTGTAGCCATTGCTGCATTACCGGATGGCGGAGTTGCTGTACTGCAGAGATGGAATAACAGAATGAATGTGAACAAAGCAGTTTACTGGGTGCGGTGGGCTGCCTGTCATGTGGGGGGTGGGGCCACGTGGCAACACACAAAACAGGCCCCACAGACACGTCGGCCTATCAGGAATCTTCCTGGTGAGTCCTATGGCCAGTCCGGCCCTGCCCTTATCCTCAAATATTTGATCACAAGGACAAAATATCAACTGGAGGCCCAGAAGGCAAACACATATTATTGTTGCATAAAAGAATATGTTATCTTGAGCACCAGGAATACAGAGGGAGCACTGTATTCACACTTGCCCTTCAGCAATACAGATACTTACTGTGTGTGACAACATACTATGAACATGACCCCCAGCGGAAGCAACAAACAAGAACTTCACACTGGTAATTTGGTCACATCAGAAATTGTTTGCTAACGCACCAATAACAGTTACTGTGATTAAATTCCCAGACTGGTGCAGACCACTTGAAAGGCCAATGACCATATAACTAACTGCCAAAAGGCCAATGGGGCAGTGAAATAGCAGATACAGTTTGTTATTATAAACTTGCAGAGCACAATGTGTCACACATAAGACTTCTTTCATAGCTCTATGTCACGTCTCAGTGCAAATTATGGCCTAAATATCCTCCGTCAATGATACAGACACTCACTAACAGTGCTAATGAGCAAGTTTTGCCAATGACAGCTATTTGTAAGCAGCTAATGAGGTGAGTCATCTTGCAAAGTGGGCGTAATTATTTCGAGTTTGGCAGCTGCGTATATATGATTACGCTCCACAGGAACCATCTACCTGAATTGCTTCAACTCTTCCCTCTGTAGAGCTCACAATCTCTCATTACTATCTTACACAGTGTTGTGCTAGAAAATGATTCAGATCTTTCCCTTGCCGCTTGCACCATTAGGAGTGCCCAAAGATGCTAAATGGAAAAGACTTTTGGCCTAGCAAGAGAAGAGTTCAAGATAATCTCAAAGAACAAGATGTAAATGTATTCTACACCTCCTAAAAAGAACACACATTCAGGTTACTCGTGATGACTAAATAAAATATCAAATATAATAATTTCTTAACTCCTGAATTCCAACAGACGGCCAAAAGGAGGTACTGAGTATAACTGACTTGCCTGCTGTAAATGAATGTGTCTTTACTGTAGAAATAAACCCCCTTGATACCACACAGTAAAATGCAGTGCACAGTTAGTTAACAGCTCCCTGATTGCCACTGCTATACTACCAGAGGCTACAGTGGTTGCGATGCAAACGGGTTCGGTGTGAAATATCGGCGATCAGGATTCCAGCATATGACCAATTGTAGCATCACGACACCGGACACGGGTAAGTATTTTACACCACTCCTGCCCCCCCTAACCTTGGGGCGTGGTGGCTAGGGCTAATCCGCGTGGGGGTGGCAGCTACGGATAACCACCCCCTAGTGTCTAACCCTAACCCTCCCTGGGGCCCTGACCACGATACTCACCTTCAGCATTCTGGCAGTCAGGATTCCGGCGTCGGTCACATGACCGCCGGCATGCAGACTGCCGGGATGCTCAACGCATCCCTTCAAACTACAGCAAGTAGACCAATTCATACTGAAATGTCCTTGTGTGGCATAGCCCCAGCACTGCGCTTTTGCAGTCGCCATTCTCTTCCTCTAAATCTAAATGGAGGATTGAGAAAGAAGCGTTTGCTCTGAAATGTTTCTCTCTCGATAGCCGTTCATTTGGAAAAAAATTAAATACAGAATGAGTCTTTAACCCTAATGGGCCCTACACACTTATCGACCCGCCGCCGACCCGGCGGTGGGGGGGAGGTGACGGGGGAGTGAAGTCTCTTCACTCCCCCCAGTCACCCGGCGCCATAGCAATGCATGCTAATATGGACGAGATTGTCCATATTGGTCTGCATGCATAAGCGACGGGGCACCAACGATGAACGTGCGCGGGGGGCCGCACATAGCTCATGCCTACACACTGAACAATATGAACGAGTTCTCGTTGTTCATATTGTTCAGTGTTATCTGCCAGTATGTAGGGCCCATTAGAAGCAGCAAACACTTTTGTGCGAGATCGGGCTGCTGTACAGGTGGCTATTGTGCTGATTCAGCTGGGGGAACGGATTTGCCCTTAATTGAATTGCCTCCATGTGCGCAGAGTTTTGCAATTCCCAGGTGGCCATCTGCTGAGATTAGCACCTAATTAGCTATTTCATATTTGAATACTTTTTGCTTTAATATTTGAAGTCTTCTCAAAATCAAAACAGCTCACGCGGTTTCCTTCAGGTGGTCAAGTATGGCTGGCTGTGACCTCCAGGGACCTGGCAAGCTATAAGCTATAGCAAGCAACCGCTGCCTCAAAATACAACATGTCATGGTGCAAAAACATTTTTTTTTTTTTTTAAACTTGAAGGTGCAGGTGGTGGGTTTGTACAGTATTTTAGGGTGGCAAACCACTTTTACACAAACTGCTTTATTTCACTTGCCGTGGAACTAGGATGCCTGTATTGCTAGGTCGGAAAGGCTAGACAACGGGTTGAGTTTGAAATGGCGGTGCTGGGGATGCTGGCGGTCAAAATACTGACGGCAGCATCCCGATGTTCAGAATCCTGAAAAGGGATTCTGCCCCCCTAACTTCCCACACCCTAAGTCTAACCCTCCACCCCCCATTGTCACACTCGCGGCGCTGCGGCTGCCGCGCTTACCGCTCCGGGTGCGCTGGGTCTCCCGGCGGTCGCCGCCCCCGGTGGGCACCGGGTTGTTGCATCTTGCTGGCGCTGCCTCTGGCGGGTTCCCGGGGTGTGGGCGCCGCCATTGCACCTGGCGTTCACGGGAGCGTGGTGGGCGAGTGACGTCATCGGCCCCTTCCGCCAATTGGGAGAGAGCGGGAAGTTCAAAGGAAGACGCCGTGCAGAGCTCCGGCGCCCAGGGCCGGCTCTAGGCACGTTCGACTAGAGCGGCCGCGCGGGGCGCCACCCTTAATGGGCGCCGCGCGCTGGCGCCGCCATAGTCTTACCTGGAGCCGGCCCTGTACACTGCTGGCAGCTCTCCCCACCGTCCCCGGCCTTTCAAAACTGTGCGCTGCGCGGCGCCGGCGTCTGACGTCAGACGCCGCGCAGCGCGCACCAAGCAGCCGGGAACAGTCGGTGGCCCTCAGGCTCAACAGCAGCACGTCCCCTCCCAGCGTCGCCGCAGGTATGTTGGGATCGTCGGGGCCGGGCACTGGCACTGTGTGTGGGGGCACTGGCACTATGTGGGGGCATTGGCACTGTGTGGGGGCATATCTGCACTGTGGGGGCACTGGCACTGTGTGGGGGCATATCTGCACTGTGGGGGCACTGGCACAGTGTGGGGGCATATCTGTCGCTGTGGGGTCATATCTGCACTGTGGGGGCATTTATGAATCTTGCACTGTGGGGGCATTGGCACTATGTGGGGGCATTGGCACTGTGTGGGGGCATATCTGCACTGTGGGGGCACTGGCACTGTGTGGGGGCATATCTGCACTGTGGGGGCACTGGCACTGTGTGGGGGCATATCTGCACTGTGGGGGCACTGGCACAGTGTGGGGGCATATCTGTCGCTGTGGGGTCATATCTGCACTGTGGGGGCATTTATGAATCTTGCACTGTGGGGGCATTTATGTATCTGGCACTGTGGGGGCATTTATCTGGCACTGTGGGGGGCATTCATTTATCTGGCAGTGCGGGGGGGGCATTTATCTGTGCACTGTGAGGGGGCATTAATGTATCTGGCACTGTGGGGGCATTTCTGGCACTGTGGGGGCATATCTGCGCTGTGGGGGCATGTATGTATCTGCACTGTGGGGGCATGTATGTATCTGGCACTGTGGGGGCATGTATGTATCTGGCACTGTGGGGGCATGTATGTATCTGGCACTGTGGGGGTATTTATGTATCTGGCACTGTGGGGGTATATCTGCACTGTGGGGGCACTTATTTATCTGGCACTGTGGGGGGCATTTATTTATCTGGCACTGTGGGGGCATATCTGGCACTGGGGCATATCTGGCACTGGGGCATATCTGGCACTGTGGGGGCATATCTGGCACTGTGGGGGCATATCTGGCACTGGGGGCATTAATGTATCTGACACTGTGGGGGGAAATAATGCATCTGGCACTGGGGGCATTTATGCATCTGGCAATGTGTGGGCATTTATGTATCTGGCACTGGGGGCATTTATGTATCTGGCCCTGTGGGGGCATATCTGGCACTGTGGGGGCAATTTTATATATGGCACTGTGGGGACAATTTTATATATGGCACTGTGGGGACATATCTGGCACTGTGTGGGCATTTTTATATCTGGCACTGTGTGGGCACTTATGTATCTGGCACTCTGTGGCCATTTATGTAGCTGGCACTGCTGGGGGGGGCATGTCGCGTGTAGCTGGCACTGCTGGGGGGCATGTCGCGTGTAGCTGGCACTGCTGGGGGGCATGTCGCGTGTAGCTGGCACTGCTGGGGGGCATGTCGCGTGTAGCTGGCACTGCTGGGGGGCATGTCGCGTGTAGCTGGCACTGCTGGGGGGGCATGTCGCGTGTAGCTGGCACTGCTGGGGGGCATGTCGCGTGTAGCTGGCACTGCTGGGGGGCATGTCGCGTGTAGCTGGCACTGCTGGGGGGCATGTCGCGTGTAGCTGGCACTGCTGGGGGGCATGTCGCGTGTAGCTGGCACTGCTGGGGGGCATGTCGCGTGTAGCTGGCACTGCTGGGGGGCATGTCGCGTGTAGCTGGCACTGCTGGGGGGCATGTCGCGTGTAGCTGGCACTGCTGGGGGGCATGTCGCGTGTAGCTGGCACTGCTGGGGGGCATGTCGCGTGTAGCTGGCACTGCTGGGGGGCATGTCGCGTGTAGCTGGCACTGCTGGGGGGCATGTCGCGTGTAGCTGGCACTGCTGGGGGGCTTGTCGCGTGTAGCTGGCACTGCTGGGGGGCTTGTCGCGTGTAGCTGGCACTGCTGGGGGGCTTGTCGCGTGTAGCTGGCACTGCTGGGGGGCTTGTCGCGTGTAGCTGGCACTGCTGGGGGGCTTGTCGCGTGTAGCTGGCACTGCTGGGGGCCGTGTCATGTAGTGTTCCCGCTAGGCGTCTGTGGCTAGGCAATGTGTCTCAGTGCTGTGCCTGGCGCAAAGTGTATAGGAGGTTCTACCTGGTGCAGTGTGTATTAGCTGCACTACTGTGTGGTGTAATGCAAATTGCCACTATTATGTGGCCACGTACCTTCCCCACGAAGTAACTCCCCTTAATTTTTGCTGCGCGCCTTCGGCGCGCACTGTCCATTCTTTGACATATAGGTATGGGAACAACAAGCAGTATGTACATCATTTTGCCCTCCTAACTTAAAAATGTGCCCTCCCTGTGATCAGCACCATGCCCTAAAAAGTGAACACTATCATGTGTAGCTGGCACTGCTGCGGGGCATGTCATGTGTAGCTGGCACTGCTGCGGGGCATGTCATGTGTAGCTAGCACTGCTGCGGGGCATGTCGTGTATCTGGCACTATACTGGAGACATTGTGTGTAAGGAACACTACTGTGGCTATGTGTAAGGCTGCTAATTGTGTGAAAATATGTTTATAGTTTGATGATATGAAGTTATGAGACCACGCCCACTTTTCCAGAGGCCACACCCACTTTTCCGGAAGCGCGCGCGCCTTCGGCGCGCGCATGGGGGGGGGGGGGGGCGCTTTTACATTTTCTCGCTCAGGGTGCTAGTAGGCCTGGAGCCGGCCCTGCCGGCGCCTGAGTATCGTCTCTTCTATGATCACCAGTGCTAGCAGCGTTCAGTGAGTTCTCTAACTGAACGTCTCCTGTGTACCAGTGTTTGCAGAGTATCTCTCAGTGGAACATTCCTTGTGCTTCCAGCGTTTGCAGAGTATCTCTCAGTGGAACATTCCTTGTGCTTCCAGCGTTTGCAGAGTATCACTCAGTGGAACATTCCTTGTGCTACCAGCATTTGCAGAGTATCACTCAGTGGAACAATCACTGTGCTACCAGCGTTACAGTGTATCACCTAGGGGAACATTCACTGTGCTACCAGCGTTACAGTGTATCACCTAGTGGAACATTCACTGTGCTACCAGCGTTACAGTGTATCACCTAGTGGAACATTCACTGTTCTACCAGCGTTACAGTGTATCACTCAGTGGAACAATCACTGTGCTACCAGCGTTACAGTGTATCACTCAGTGGAACAATCACTGTGCTACCAGCGTTACAGTGTATCACTCAGTGGAACAATCACTGTGCTACCATCGTTACAGTGTATCACTCAGTGGAACAATCACTGTGCTACCAGCGTTACAGTGTATCACTCAGTGGGACATTCTCTGAGTTACAGGATTTCTCTTAGGGGGACACCTCCTGTGTTTCCTGTATTACATGATATCTCCAAGTGGAACGCCTTCCATACTTCCAGAGTTACACTGAATCTTAAATCCTCATTCATTTCTTCAACATCACTCATAAGCTTCTCATTCTTCAAACATCGCTCACAAATTCTTCATTCTTCAGTGTGCTTCACCATCGTTCTCAAATCCTCATTCATCTCTTCAGCATCGCTCACAAGTTCTTCATTCTTCTGTGTGCTTCACCATCGTTCTCAAATCATCATTTAATTCTTCAGCATTATACGCCAGTTACTACGGCTAGTTCTGCATGAGGAAAACTTACATCCGGCCATCCCTGCTTCGGCCCAGCTGTGGTTCCTCCTTCCGATCATCGGAAGAACCCCTGAGTTCTCGACACTCCGAACCCAGGTCAGTGACACCCATAGCTTAATCCTAACCCTCTCTGGTGGTGTCTGAACCTAACCCCAACTTCCCTCAGCCCAAACCTAAACCCCCTACCTTTGCAGTCTAACCCTAACCCTCCCTAGGGGCAGGGCTGTTTCTAGCCAATTTGGCTCCCAGTGCAAGATTTAAAAATGCGCCCCCCCCACCATGACATAAAAAAATGTGCCCCCCCACACACACACACACCTAGAGAGAAAAAAACTTGCGCGTGCACCGGGCATGGCCTCCTCTAAATGGGTGTGGCCTCATTTAAATGGGCATGGCCTCGTCTGAAAAGACTACCTCACAATCCAGTTTTTGACCCTGCTCCAACAGATCACGACCACCACAGGAAAAAAAAATTCTACCATATTACGCCCCACACAGTAATGCCCCCTGCTCCATATTATGCCACACACCGCAATGCCCTTGATACATTAAATCCCCACACTACGGCAGGCAAAAGTCCCCATTTCACACATTACGGCAGGTGTCCCCATTTTACACATTGAGAGAAAGAGAGAGAGAGAGAGAATACGAGAATACTTACAGAGGCGATTACCGCCCTTCGGGCCGCCTCACCAGTTGCTCCTCGTGCCGGCCTTTCCCTCTTCCTAACTTGGATCCCCCTCTGTACTCCGCTCGGGGGGGCGGAGTTTCACGTCGTGACGGGGTTGCATTGTGACGTAACGACGCAAACGCGTAATTCCGTGAAACTCCGCCCCCGAGCGGGTTACTCAGGGAGAAATAGGAGGGGGAAGCAGGGAGCCACAGTTAGTGCCGCGGCGGGCGCCCAGTGCGGTTGCACTGCTCGCCTGCCCCAAGAAACGGCCCTTCCTAGGGGTGAGTAACACCTCTTCCCTCAGCATAAACCTATATACCCCTCCCTGCAGCCGCGTGTGTGTTAGGTTTAGGCTGCGAGGGAGAGTTAGGTTTAGGCTGCGAGGGAGAGTTAGGGATAAGCTGTAGGAGGAGGGAAGGTTAGGGTTAGTCAGTGGGGAGGGAGGTTTAGGGATAGGCACCACTGGGGCGGGTTAGGGTTAGTCTGCAGAGGAAGAGGGGGGGGGGTCAGGCTGCGGTATAGGAGGGTTAGAGTTAGGGATGTTAGTGGTAGTTAACTTACCAAATTGGTGTAGGGATCCTGAGGTGTCAGAAGGCCGATGTCTGTATTTTGACTGCCGGCATCCCAAGGGCCAGGATACTGGTACCACCCCATAAATGAGTACAGCATTCTGTGTAGCTAGGCTTGATGTAAACAAAAATGTGTTTCATTTTCCAAGTAAACTCTTTTCATCACTTATTTGTACATTATACTGTATGTACTCCGAACTTTACTAGATATATCGGATTTCATTGCTGCCTCTGGTAACCATTATGGAGGGAGGAATTGGGGGCAAGTGAAGCGTTGCAATGTTGGTGATATGGGACAAAGGGCAAGGCAGTCTCTCACACTCAACAGTGATGGAGTAGGCAATTAGCAGAAGGGGGCATGTGGGCTGAGTATGTGTTTCTATTACTGCATATATACAACAGCTGGCAGCTAGCAGTGAGGGAAATCTGCCAATACTTGGTGGCAACGCATCAGCAGATCTCTATCAGGGACACAGACCTGAAACACTAAATGTATAAAACAAAAACATAGAGCGGAGGGGGCGTGGCCTGGCTAGCATAGAGGAAGGTCGGGTCTCTGCTGAGCTCCGGCTGGCACTGTATCAAAACCCACTTTTTGACCAGATTTGGAGGCCCACCGACAAGGGACTAGTCCCCTAAGCCCCACCACTACACCCACCACCTGGAGGAAGAAGCTGCGGAATCGGGGGGGCCCTGCGTTGCCCCCTGCGGATTGCGGCCTACCTCCACCCCAGAAGCCGGGGCCTCGATTTTGGAGCTGTGCCGGCGTTTCCTGGGACCCGGTTCGGCGACCCTGCAGACTCTCCCACCCACCTGAAAGGCTCTCCCTGGCACTGGGGGACTCACCCACCGGGCGCTGATCCTCGCAGGAGACCAGGGACCGGACGATCGGCGGGAGGTAAGGGCCGAGAAGTGTCTGGCTGGCAGCCGGCGGCCATCTTGCGGTTGGCGCCGCCCGGCCTCTAGACTTTACCTGGCCGATTCCCGACCTCTCCAGGCGCCTGCCCTTCCTCCCCCGTCTCACACAACACTGCAAGCAAGATCTAGCAAGATCTCTTCCCCCGCTGGCGGGGATCGACGACTGGGAGTCCTCCGGTGGACCTAACTCTCACTGATAAGCGGCGGCCATCTTGGGACTGGCAAAGCACCCATCAAACTCCCTGACTGGTGCTGGCTGTAACTAAGGCTCCCTCTTGTGGCGAATACTGGTATAGTCAACTCAGCCACTATACTTATATCTCTATAACCCTGCCTGTTCTCCTATCTCCTGAAGCCAGCACCTACTCCAGAGAAAGGCCGACGGAATAGCTCTAGCGGCTGCGTGCGGCGATTATCATACCCCGCACCCAACACTCAGACCCGCAGCTCCATCCCCCCTCTCCTGCGACCTCAATCAATCACTGGCTCTGTGCCCCTCCTGAGACTGAAGGGATCTCCTCCACCCCTGCCACCCACCTCGAAGCCCCTATACGCTCTCTTGGGAGGTGCCGGCTTGGACCACCCTCAACCTCCGGCTCTCTGCAACCCGCTCCAGCGGCGGCCGCTTGGTGAGTCTCTGGGACCGTGGTCCCTTCTGCCTCCATCCACCTAAACTCCACCGAGGCCTCCACTGGCACCCACCTGGGAGCCGCTTTCACATCACCCTGCGGTCCTCTCCCCCGCCGGGTCCCCGCCCCAGGGCTGCCCCGATCGCCGGCTGGTCCGTGCCCGGGACGCGTCCCTGTGGTCCCCGAGCGGTGGAGATAGTCTCCGGGATCCCCTCTCCTGCGACTTCGGACTCACACTCTCCAGTCCGGGCCGGGGTGCCCTCCCTCTGCTCTCGTGGTCCTCCCTGGGCGGACTCCATCTGCCGGGCTCGGCTGATGACCACACCGTAATGTCTCCTTAAGGCCCCCGAGTCACCTTCCCTGGCCCTGAGCCTCATAGCGGGAGCGCCACCCCCATTCCTCACCCTACTTTCCACCTACCCCCCTACGCCCCCAAGATGACCAGGGGTAACAAAAAATCCCAGGGGTCCGACCTCACACCATTTCTGACCAAAAAAGGCACCCCAGCCACGAACAGGCCTGACAATCCCGGCCCCTCTCAGGCCCCCTCCGAATCGGAGGCCGAAGATGACGATCTCACGCCCCTCACCCGTAAGGACTTCCTCTCCCTCCTTAAGGAGATGCGGGACATTAAGTCCTCAGTCCAAGCTCTACACTCCCTGAAATCCGATATAGCCGATATCGGCTCCAGAACTGACCAACTCGAAAGAAGAGTCGAAGAGGTGGTAACGTTCCAGCAAACAGCAGAGACCGAGTTGCATCAACTCCGTCAGGATGTTGCCCACCTCCGGGAGGAGAACGAGGACCAAGACAATAGAGCAAGGAGAAATAATATGAGGATTCGGGGTATCCCTGAGGAGGTCGAGGCATCTCATCTTGAACTCTACCTTAAACGCCTTTTCGCACACCTATCGCCCGACACCCCCGAGGAACATCTCCTCCTGGACCGAGCCCACCGGGCCTTGCGGCCGCGCTCCCAGGACTCTTCTCAGCCCAGAGATGTCATTCTCCGAATGCACTACTTCACTGCAAAGGAGGCCGTTATGAGGGAGGCCCGACGGCTGGGATCTGTGACTTTCCAAAACACCCCACTCCAGATTTTTCAGGATTTATCCCCGCTAACCTTAGCTAAACGCAGGGACTTCAAACCCATCACTTCCCTGCTCTCCCGTCACAACGTGAAGTACCGTTGGGGTTTCCCTTTCCGGATCTTAGTGTGGCACCAAGGGAAGCTCCTCACAGCTAGAGACCAACCTGAGGCCCAAACACTCCTCTCCAAACTGGGCATCCCCGTTCCTGACCAAGATGTCCACTCTCCACGCCTCCCACCACGGACACAGCGAGATTCACTTCGGTCTCCTCGTTCTGAGTGGTTCACGGTGCCGTCCTCCGGGGCCTCCCAGGCCCCACCTCCAGTGCCCTGAGAACTCTCACCTCTCTACGCTACAGCACCCTACATTGAATTGGGACGATCACTTCTGGTCGTACCCCCCCACCTGAAGTGCTACATTACCTTAGGTTCTTAGTGACCTTACCTCCTGACCCCTCGGTTGCTTCACAATAATATTGTTGTTATCCTCTATTGAAATGTTACATCGTTTGGTAGTTTAAATGTCTAACTGCCCACATATTCAAAAGTTACTCTCTTGATATGTTCCCATGCAGATACTTGACCCACTCTTTCCCCTCCTCCCCCTCCTCCTATTCTCCGCCCCTTGGGGCGGGCGCTCCGGCTATCATCTCTTCCTGTCTTCTCTCCAGCTCTCTCCCTCAGGTACCCCCAGGGGAGGCTTGCCTCCTGTCTTTCCCCGAGCGGCTCGTGACCCGCGATCGGGGCCCCATGCCGCGCCCCCACAGGGCCCCGGGCCCTACCGCTGACCTAGGTGCTTCCCCAACGCCTAGTATTCCTTCCCCTTGTCAGCTTTACCGGTCCTGGCCTCCTCCGCCAGACGACCAACCACCCCCCCACCCCCTCCGGTCCTCTTCCCCTACCACCCCTCCTCTGACCACACTCTCTCTCATTTCATATATCTTCGATCTGTCTCCCCCTCCCCCTTCTCCACCCCCAACCACTCCCGCCCTTTCAAATCCGACCACCTCACTGCTGCCTGCCCATGGGTCTCCGGGTACTCTCCCATAATGTGAAGGGCTTGAACAGCCCTCAAAAGAGAGGCAAGCTATTTACCTCCCTTAAACACCATAGAGGCGATTTGATTTTCCTACAGGAAACTCACTTCGTGCACGAATCTCACCCTACCCTGCAATGTAAACCATTTCCCGTTTCCTTTCATGCCTGCGATCACCTAGCCAAAAAACGTGGAGTAGCGATCTTAATTGCCCGCCACCTGTCTTTTGAACTCCTAGACTCTCATGCTGACAAAGACGGCCGATTCCTTGTCCTAGTGGGTAAACTCAACAATAATATATGCACCCTGGTTAACGTTTACGCCCCTAATCAGCGACAGGAACGGTTTTTTACAAGGATAGATAATCTCCTCACTCGAGTCCGACAGGGCGACCTTATACTTGCAGGTGACTTCAACTCCGTTCTCAATCCACAGCTAGACCGCTCTACCTTTCCCCCTACTCCTTCCCCGTCAGACTCCCTTCGCTCTAGATCCCTCCTCCGACTCATGCGATCCCAACTTCTCTACGACTCCTGGAGGATAAAAGACCCCTCTGCCCGCGACTACACCTTCTACTCTGCCCCGCATAACTCCTACTCCCGCATTGATATGGTCCTGCTCAGTCATGATCTTGCTTTGAACCTCCGCGATGCCCATATCCACCCACTGATCTGGTCCGACCACGCCCCCATCTCCTGCGACCTCGCAGGTCTGGCTTCCCGTCCTCGCCCTATGACATGGCGCCTCAACGATTCCCTCCTACACAACCCTGAGACAAAGTCCCATCTCCAAGACAAAATCTCTGATTATTTCACCTTAAATGACTCCCCCGATATTTCTAGACCCACCCTCTGGCTGGCGCACAAGGCTGTCCTTCGAGGACACCTCATCAGCCTAGCCTCAAAAGCTAAAAAGCAATCCCTTTCCCAATACAACAGGCTCTCCATTAAACTCCATGCACTTGAGACCCAACACAAGGCGTCTTCCGACCAGGCGGTCTTGTCCGAACTTCGCACCATTAAAGCGGAACTCGATCTTCTTCTTACTACACGGGTGGCCAAGCGCCTTAAGTGGCTTCGCCAGTCCTTTTATGAGAAGGGTGACAAGGCGGACAGGATCCTGGCGGCTCGACTCCGCTCCACAAGAGCCAAAACCAACATTGTCACTATCAGAAACTCTCTCAACCAACTTATTCAGGACCCCACAGCCATTAGAGCTGCCTTCCAATCCTACTACACCGACCTATACAACCTTCCGCCCCCTCCACCGGGCTCTTCCCCCCAACCTCGATCCGACCTTATCTCCCACTTTCTCTCTGCTTCTAAACTACCCAGACTACCCCCGGACGCCTTGGACCTTCTCAACGGTGAGATTACGGTGGAAGAAATCACCCAGACTATACTCATGCAAAAAACCGGCAAATCTCCGGGCCCAGATGGGTTCACCGCTCTCTACTACAAGAAATTCTCTGCCCTTCTCTCCCCCCACCTACACTCTCTCTTCAACGGGATTGTCCAAGGCGACCCTTTTCCCCCTGAGATGCTAGAGGCTAGAATTGTGGTGATCCCCAAAGAAGGCAAGGACCCCCTTAATTGCGCAAGCTATCGCCCCATATCCCTCCTGAACCTAGACCTGAAAATCTTCGCTAAGATCCTGGCCAACCGTCTTAACCCATACCTCCCTTCCCTTGTTCACTACGACCAAGTAGGCTTTATCCCGGGCCGCCAGGCAAGAGACAACACCAGACGTGCCATTGACCTTATACATATCTCTAATTCCAGGAGATGCCCCACGATCATGCTTTCCTTAGATGCCGAAAAAGCATTTGACCGGATCTCCTGGGACTTCTTGAGACCCACCTTGGAGGCCTATGGCTTGTCCGGTGGCTTCCTCACCAGCATCCTAGCATTATACTCCACCCCCTCGGCCACCGTCCTTATCAATGGTACCCCATCCGCCCCACTTAGCATCTCCAATGGCACACGTCAGGGCTGCCCCCTCTCCCCCCTAATATTTGCCCTTATTATAGAACCCCTTGCCTCTCAAATTAGAACACATCCAGATATACACGGAATAAAGGTAGGCCCCACAGATCCCAAAATCTCCCTCTTCGCAGATGACATCCTACTCTCCCTGACCCAGCCCCTTATTTCACTCCCAAACCTATTCTCGGTTCTACAAGCCTATAGCCTCATCTCAGGCTACAAGATCAACTACTCCAAATCTGAGGCCATGATGCTACATATCCCCCAACACCAGGCGGAGTCCCTTCGCACCAATTTTAAATTTAAATGGCAACCCTCAAAGATAAAATACCTAGGGATATACCTAACCCCGCGTTACGACTCCCTCTTCCGGGAAAACTTCCCACCCCTTCTTACCAACACACTAGCCGACCTGACCTCTTGGAACAGTCTCTTCATCTCGTGGCTGGGCAGGATCATAGCAGTTAAAATGACCATAATCCCCAAATGGCTCTACCTTTTCCAGACTCTCCCTGTGGCGGTCCCGGCCCCCTTCCTCCGCAATATCCAACGAGCCCTTGTGCGCTTTATTTGGAACCACAGACCTCCCCGCATTGCTGCCAACACCCTGAAAAGAGCAACCTCCATGGGAGGCAGAGGACTTCCCGATGTCAAATTATACTACCTCGCCTCCCACTTATCCCACATTGTCACTTCCTACGCTCCTCCAGGATCGGTTTCTTGGCTGGACATCGAAGCAGCCTTCATTGGCATCCCAGATCTGACCCCCCTATGGGGACTCCCCTCTGCCTCTCGACCCCCAACCTCTAAACTTCTTCCCACCATCAAATTCAACCTCAAAACCTGGGACACCCTCTCTCTGAAGTGGGGTCTCACTACTACACCCTCACCCTTAACCCCCATCTGGCAGAACCCCATGTTTCCCTCCGGACTCTCAGCTACGAGATCCCGGACGTGGATAACTCTGGGCCTTAAATTCCCAATCGACTTTGCCGATCGAGGCCAATGGCTGTCCCTCCCGGACCTCCAGCAGAAAACCCCCTCACAGCCACTCAACCCCTTTCAATTCTTACAAATACGCCACTTTTTAACCTCCCTCCCTTCCACCGCCTTACTCCGTGCCCTTACTCCCTTTGAATCCCTATGTGTCAACTCCCACTCCTCCAAAGGCACAATCTCCCAACTTTACTCTCTCCTACTGGATTTTTCCCTGCCCCTATCCCGGCCCCATGAACTTGCATGGGAACGGGACCTCGGGCCCCCACCTGAAACTCAGGATTGGGAGGACATGAGACTAGGGATTGCTAAAAGCTCTATTGCCACCGCCTTTAAGGAAACGGCCTACAAAGTTTATTACCGCTGGTACTATACCCCCGACCGTCTTAACAAATTTTTCCCGTCCTCCTCTCCAGCCTGCTGGAGGAACTGTGGGGAGAGAGGTACTATGCTCCACATATGGTGGACCTGCCCGGTTATCGTCCCCTTCTGGGATCTGGTCCACTCCCTCCTCAACTCACTTCTAGAATCCCCTGTAATGAAAGACCCTTGGGTCTCCTTACTGTGTTATCCCCCCCCACTCCTCAATAAATTCTCCCAAAAGCTGACCTCACACATTCTAGCCGCAGCTAAATCACTGATCGCCCTCAACTGGAAGAACCCCTTACCACCCTCCCTACTATCCCTCAAAGCTAAAATCTGGCACATCGCCTCAATGGAAAAGATAACCTATTACCTCCACGACCGGGGCCACGTCTTCGAGCGGGTCTGGGCTCCCTGGCTCGCCGCTGAACGTGGTTAGCCGGCTCCCTCCACCTGCTCCAGCTCCTCCCGTAGACCCATGGGCACCCACTTACTTCTCCCTTTGACATTCCTCCTTATCTCATCTCCTATCTTTCTCAATTATCTCTTCCTCCTATTACCCTCTCTGTCCGTGTCTCTTCTCCGTTTCCTCCCCCCCCTATTATGACCGTCCTGTTCTCAAGACTTATATTATGTATGGTTACAAATGTGGTTATTTCCCCCCCCCCCCTGTTTCTCTTCTCCCCCCCCCCCCCGATTCCCATGTTTGAACTTGATTGTTTTTCCCATACCAATTAACCCTGTTACTCACTGGAAAACTGTGGTCTATTTTGGACACTGGCTATGTTGGCCATATGTCCCTTGTACTCCTAGAATGCCTTCTTTATGTACCTGACCACGCAAAAATAAAGAATTTCAAAAAAAAAAAAACATAGAGCGGCAGTAATAAAATCAGTTACCAATATGCTGCCACCACGTATATGAACATTATGGGCAGAGGTTAGCACAGATAACTAATCAGCTAATGGCCAGTAAGACAAGGTGCTGGTCATATACTTAGTCTGACAGGAAACATGCACAAACATTACAATACGGGCTGGGTCATACAGTAGAATACTGGTGGAACCACAAACCTGACTGGAAAGTTATAAACACTGTTGTAATATTATTTTATTTATAGTCTATTGTCAACCCCCCCCCCCCCAATCTATTACTTTATTTATGCATGACCTTATGGAAATAATGTTCATCGTTAAGGCACTGGTTAAGGTTGCTATGACTTAATACAAAAAAAGTGAGATAGAAGTGTTTGTGGTTAAGAAGCGAATGTGAACCCATATACAATATGGGGGATATGCAATTGTTTGAAAAGTCAGTTGGTTGTCTTTTTTTTTCCTATCTGAAAGACAGGAAAAAAACAGACACCCAACTGACTTTTCAAACATTTGAATTCCCCCCTTTGTGTTGTTAAGCTGCTGTAACAGTTACTTACTGTCAGACTGAAGTTAAAGTTAAGCTGGGTACACACTATACAATATATTGTGCGATCTTGGTACTTTCGACCAATCTGCTCTACTATCGTATAGTGTGTACATA
The DNA here is from genome assembly GCF_028390025.1 of Pseudophryne corroboree. Taxonomy (NCBI): domain Eukaryota; kingdom Metazoa; phylum Chordata; class Amphibia; order Anura; family Myobatrachidae; genus Pseudophryne; species Pseudophryne corroboree. Next base: position 118,200,573 of record NC_086454.1, on the reverse strand, counting down.
ATTTTATTGTTTTCACCTGTCGTTCATCGCATCTTCCCATTGGATGGGCGATTCCACGCCGCTGCGTTGTTACACGAAACATGTGATGATATTTTGCATTGTTGTACAATGGATCAGTTAGTGTGTATGGTGATACGATACATCGCTACGTTACATCGCTGGGTTGCAGTCATTCAGGTGTGTACCCAGCTTAAGAGTGCTGCATACAGTACAGTCCTCAGTATAAAGATTCCCCATGGCACAGGAAGATGTACTATGTCAGTAAGAAGTTCAATAATAGATTATCAGTAATATGCCATTGATTGTGTACAGTAATGTGCTTATAAGACGCCCAGAAAACAGCAAGCAAAATGCTTAATGTACTGCACAGGATGAAGCCCAGAAATGTGTGAATGGTTAAATGTTGATGTACCATTCCCAGTCTTCATATTCCACAGACCTGGCTGCCCAGTGGAGATGTGACAGGTAGTGGCGCAGCACACTGTCACACACCCCACATACTGAGTTACGGATCGATACAATGGGAAATCAATTAGCCCAGTTGACCTCTCATCTACAGATTGCAGTAATCGAGCAGGGCAGTAAGGAATCAGAAGATGCACCGGGAACCTTGTGCCCAGGTCATGTAGGGCTTGGAAAGTCAATAAGACAATTCTGAAATAGATTTGCCATTTCGGAGGGCGTAGAGAATGGGTGTGATGAAGCTGGCACGTAGATGGTTGGTTAACAGCCTGCTGCTTTTTGTACCAGCTGTAAACGGTGCAATTCTGTTGCTGGGACACCAAGGTCGCGGGTTGCATTAGTCTTTACGTGATGATACAAATGCATGTATAAACTGTAGGTAGATCTTCTAATGATAAGGGCAGCACTGACTGGAGTGTCCTGAGGATGCTCGATGTGACATGCAGCCTTCCCAGGCCCTACTTTATTGATCCAGGGTTTGACCACTTTATCATGGTAAGAGACTTAGGCGCTGTGCCACGAACAGCAAGTTCTAGACTTTTGTACTCCAGCGTCTCTTTTCTCATCACAACCGTGCAGAAACAGGATTGAAGTGTAGTGAACTATTTTTCATGGCACGCCAAATGGGTCTCTCTGGCTTGATTTGCCAGGGCCACCTTAATGTACAGGCAAACTGGGCAGCTGCCCAGGGCCATATAATTCAAGGGGCCTTTGAGCAGGAGCGGGTGCTCACACAATCAGAGCGGCACGGCAGAATTTTTTACCTGCCTCCCAGCCTGCAGCCAGACAGTAAATGGCTGTCAGCATGCTGATTGGAGGATGGCTGGAGCTATCTACCAAGTTATGATTTTTTTTTTATTGGTTCCCGTTAATGGGAGTGTACTGTAGAGGCCTCAGCGCAGTACTTTGCCTTGGGCCTACACTGCTGTTACTACGGCCCTGATTTAAGCACAGGTGGACACAGCTTTATGCCAAGCAACACTGACAGAATTCCAGCTATACGCTGATGTGTTCCCCTCACATACACACCTAACACCACCATCAACTTGTTCAGGTTAGAGCAGCAACCAGGTCACACTTTGCTAATTTTACAGATGTGAGGTTCCATGCTGGCAATTTCTAATCTACGGTGTCAGCCAAATGACGCAGTGTTTGGATGGGCTCTGAGCACTGCACACTGGAATAACATAACAAACAGGGAACCAATGCATAGCTTCGGTGTAGTGCATCCACAATGATGCAGTGTTGGGACAGGCTCTGAACACTGCACACTGGAGTAACATACCAAACGGGAAACCAATGCAAAGCTTCGGTGTAGTGCAGCCACAATGATGCAGTGTTGGGACAGGCTCTGAGCACTGCACACTGGAGTAACATACCAAACGGGAAACCAATGCAAAGCTTCGGTGTAGTGCAGCCACAATAATGCAGTGTTGGGACAGGCTCTCAGCTCTGCACACTGGAGTACATACCAAACGGGAAACCAATGCAAAGCTTCGGTGTAGTGCAGCCACAATGATGCAGTGTTGGGACAGGCTCTGAGCACTGCACACTGGAATAACATACCAAACAGGAAACTAATGCATAGCTTTGGTGTAGGGCAGTCATAATGATACAGTGTTGGGGCAGACTCTGAGCACTGCACACTGGAGTAACATACCAAACAGGAAACCAATGCAAAGCTTCGGTGTAGTGCAGCCACAATGATGCAGTGTTGGGACAGGCTTTGAACACTGCACACTGGAGTAACATATCAAACAGGAAACCAATGCAAAGCTTGGTGTAGTACAGCCACAATTATGCAGTGTTGGGACAGGCTCTGAGCACTGCACACTGGAGTAACATACCAAACGGGAAACCAATGCAAAGCTTCGGTGTAGTACAGCCACAATGATGCAGTGTTGGGACAGGCTCTGAGCATGCACACTGGAGTAACATACCAAACGGGAAACCAATGCAAAGCTTCGGTGTAGTGCAGCCACAATGATGCAGTGTTGGGACAGGCTCTGAGCACTGCACACTGGAATAACATATCAAACAGGAAACTAATGCATAGCTTTGGTGTAGGGCAGTCACAATGATACAGTGTTGGGGCAGACTCTGAGCACTGCACACTGGAGTAACATACCAAACAGGAAACCAATGCAAAGCTTCGGTGTAGTGCAGCCACAATGATGCAGTGTTGGGACAGGCTCTGAGCACTGCACACTGGAGTAACATAACAAACGGGAAACCAATGCAAAGCTTCGGTGTAGTGCAGCCACAATGATGCAGTGTTGGGACAGGCTCTGAGCACTGCACACTGGAATAACATACCAAACAGGAAACTAATGCATAGCTTTGGTGTAGGGCAGTCACAATGATACAGTGTTGGGGCAGACTCTGAGCACTGCACACTGGAGTAACATACCAAACAGGAAACCAATGCAAAGCTTCGGTGTAGTGCAGCCACAATGATGCAGTGTTGGGACAGGCTCTGAGCACTGCACACTGGAGTAACATACCAAATGGGAAACCAATGCAAAGCTTCGGTGTAGTGCAGCCACAATGATGCAGTGTTGGGACAGGCTCTGAGCACTGCACACTGGAATAACATACCAAACAGGAAACTAATGCATAGCTTTGGTGTAGGGCAGTCACAATGATACAGTGTTGGGGCAGACTCTGAGCACTGCACACTGGAGTAACATACCAAACAGGAAACCAATGCAAAGCTTTGGTGTAGTGCAGCCACAATGATGCAGTGTTGGGACAGGCTTTGAACACTGCACAATGGAGTAACATATCAAACAGGAAACCAATGCAAAGCTCGGTGTAGTGCAGCCACAATGATGCAGTGTTGGGACAGGCTCTGAGCACTGCACACTGGAGTAACATACCAAACGGGAAACCAATGCAAAGCTTCGGTGTAGTGCAGCCACAATGATGCAGTGTTGGGACAGGCTCTGAGCACTGCACACTGCAGTAATATACCAAACAGGAAACCAATGCAAAGCTTCGGTGTAGTACAGCCACAATGATGCAGTGTTGGAACAGGCTCTGTCTGAACAATGCACACTGGAGTAACATACCAAACAGGAAACTAATGCATACAGTAGTTTTTAGTGTAGTGCAGCCACAATGATGTGATTAGCTACAACTTGTGCCATCAAGACCCACACTACCCACTTCATTAGGGAAGTGGGCTGGATGCCGGAGGGCGGTCTAATTGCCTGGCAGAGCTCCCCTGAAAATCTTGAGTCTCCCCGACATTCCGTATGAGTAAGCAAAATTGATCAAATAGATTATATTGGTATAAGGACAATGCTTCAAGTTCATGGAAACCACTTTGAAGATGATTCACTAAAAAAAAAAGTGTCTATAGAATGTTCATTTTCACATATTTTTTTCTACCTACTGTATTTTCCCAATTGAGAAGCAATACGCTGGCTCCAAATCCACTGACAATTTGTATTTATTTTTTTATGAACTTTGTGTAAAACACCTGTAAAATAATCATTTCTCTATCATTTAAACTCCAGTAGATATACTGCAATAAATTGTGGTTTAAAATCATCTTACAGCAGTGCATACTGTAAAAGACACATTGGAACTAAAAGAGTTTGGGGGTAAACCCAAAATGCCTTAGGGAAATATGGTGCACAGCTATTAAATGGAAACTAAGCGGAATAATGGATTTTCTGGGTCGTTACCAAGTACCTGAAGGGATTTCTAGAATAATGTAATTAGGAGACACCTGCACAGGCAGTTATGGGTCACAGGATTTTATAGGGTTATTACTGGTGATAAGCAGCCCACGCAGTGACTGCATATATTGGACAGACTCAGGTCAGGCACAACACACGTTTTTGCATCACTCAGACACCTTGAGAGGAATGTCATGTTCCATTTATAGGTAGGAGTACAGCATGCACTATGCGCTACAAAACACAACTTTCAGTCATGCCTGCAAAGACGAATATTACCACAGACAGAAGACAGGCATTAAGCACAGGGTTTTCTAACTGCAGAAATTAAAATGATACAGGCTTTCTGAGGTTTTGTACTAAAAAGTGTATTTGCACAGAAGTTCATATAGAGATGTGTCCTTACAAAGCTTTGCTCTCAGCCCGACACATTCACTACAGTGGCACCAGTGTCATCACTACTGCACTATGCTTACCATAGTACTTCCAAATGCACACAATTTGCACACACAGCTGTGTAAACGTAGAATATTATTAGCAAGAGACTAGCGAAGAGCATGAAGACTAATTAACATTGTGTCTGTATAGAAGACCGCCAATGTTACTAAACATGGAAAATTATCAAACATACAATGCAGTGATCTATGACAAATAACAATGTAGTGAGTGACAACACAATTTTACGCTTTTAGTTGCCCTGTCAGTCTCCTGTTTACACGGTAATGTTAATTAGTCTTCATGCTATTGCTACATTTCCATTTATATGATGCTATTTTCCCGCTATATTCTGCTGCTGTTTTGCTTATAATATGCTACTTTTATGCAAATCCTTGTGCAATTGAAAGTGCTATTTTCCAGCATACTTCATATACAGTGAGACATACGTCATATAGACAGACAGGCATGTTCCGGGATAGCCTGCAAGGGATCCGGTCTGAAGATCGACAGTGTCTAGGTCGACAATGTTAGGTCGACCACTATAGGTCGACAGTCACTAGGTCGACATGGATGGAAGGTCGACAGGGTTTCTAGGTCGACATGTGCTAGGTCGACAGGTCTAAAGGTCGACATGAGTTTTTCACATTTTATTTTATTTTTTGGGATTTTTTCATACTTAACGATCCACGTGGACTACGATTGGAACGGTAAAGTGTGCCGAGCGAAGCGGTAGCGGAGCAAAGGCACCATGCCCGAAGCATGGCGAGCGAAGCGAGCCATGCGAGGGGACGCGGTGCACTAATTTGGGATCCCGGTCACTCTACGAAGAAAACGACACCAAAAAAAAAAAAATTCCTCATGTCGACCTTTAGACCTGTCGACCTAGCACATGTCGACCTAGAAACCCTGTCGACCTTCCATCCATGTCGACCTATAGTGGTCGACCTAAACATTGTCGACCTAGATACTGTCGATAAAACGAACCACACCCAGCCTGCAACATGGCGCATTCCTGTATCCAGTACTGTGGCAGAAGACAGGAAGGCAAAGCTTAGTGTAGATACATCGTTAATCGTTTACTGAAAGTTACTGAAAATAGCATGACTAATACTACAGTAGTACTGCTAGATTTCTGAGACTGCGCCCTTCTCCAACATGGCGCAGGAGTAACACCGCTAGGTCAGATTCACAAACACAGCTAAATTAGCACTCACCCAAAACAGTTTTATAATGCGTATATTATGTGCATATATACAGTATTATTGATTTATGGAATCATATTTATGAATATTAATATTTAATATAACATATATGGTTATTAATATATGGATATATTTAAATTAATATGCGTTATCATATATATCTGCAAATATATTATGTCAGGCTTACAAATTAATTGGCTGATAAATATATGCAGTCCTTATATATACATATGACATGAAATTATGAAGTTAAGATTCCTTAAAGAGAGTTCAAGCTTGAATATTACCGCTCTTTTTATATGATTCTTTATTTACAGGCAGATCAAATCGTACAGAATAAGATATACACAGTAGTGATATATATACTAATTATAATTATATTAAGCTATGCTATGTTTCCTTCGTTACATAACATAAAACAACATGACATAAGTTTCACAAACAGTTTCAATTATTATCATATTTATACTTGCAAGTTAAAGATTGCCATCCCAAGAATCATTCCTTCTGCATGTTCTCCATGACTTCTCCTCCTGACTGACTTCCTTCCTTCTCCTTCTTCTTCTCCCTCTCCCTCTTCCTTCTAACTCCTAACTACAAGTCTGGTCCTTTTATCTCATATTTTACCAATTCAAACTATCATATTCTCATAGTTTCCAATGGAATAGGTAATTATAGGTTTGTCAGATTCCAAGGTGTAATAAAACAAACATTGAACTGGGCTGTCGTGTCCTGTTCACGGAGGCATGGTGTCATAAAAGTGTGGTGTCCACACTGCCTTAAGCAAGTATAGTATTGTAAAATCTGGAATGTCTTTTCATCCAAAGTTCTGTTGTATTGACAAGTTTTCCTGGGGTCGGTTACACAATGTTTTATCAATGGATGTGATCTCTTTTCATAGTAGTTAATTTATACTCCCTAGCTTTTAACCTTCACTGGACAATAGACAAACCAGTAGATTCTGATCTACTGTAAGCACACCTGTGAATTCCAATGACCAACAGAGCTCTGTCACATACCTATTATCATTTATGGCCTAATACCTTTTCTCTACAATGACTCTTGATCTTACTGTAACCTCTCTGGCCTTATTTATGGCTAGAGCAGAATAAACCTGTTCCCTACACTATTTTTTACCATCTTGCTGTAAAACACAAATATACAGTATATCTATATAAACACATACACAAACCTAATTTCTTAAATCAGCTAAACATTACCTCATACATTCAAACTTATTTCATATCTATTCCTTACTATATATATCCACTATACTGTCCACTATGGTAACATCGCCTATTTATAATGAATTATATTTTGATTCAGACAACATCTATTGCCCTAATATTAGACTAAGTGCAGACAATTACCTATAAGGCAACAGTATATATAAATACATCCATACTGTACATTGAGAGAGATGTAGATATGAGAGAGATGTAGATATCTATATAAACACACACACAAACATTTTTTATGGGGGAGTTGTGTATATATTTTTACTAAATTGCCTATATGATTGCATACAGTAGAAGAGGTTAAAAAGATATTTAAATATAAACTACTACTAAAACTACTGGAAATTAATTAAAACCTAAGAAGTACAGATGTGTCCTCCTCATACAGCTTGCCTGAATAAGCCACGTAGCGGGAGATGCCTGGTGTAAGTGAGCTGACAGGTCCCATGCAACTCCGTTAGCGCTGGGCGTCTTTTTTCCCCGAAAATGTGTCTTATCTGCTTCGCTATGCGAATAGGACACACAAGCAGACTCTGCTGATTAAAATGATATGCGGTATTATTTGTAAATGAAATGGTATGTGTAGCATTTCGTATGCAGATACAGTCGCAGTTGCACAGAGAATATAGGCATGCCGCATATCATTTTAATCAGCAGAGACTGCTCGTGCGCCCTATTAACATCGCTTTGTGAAGACGATGCACTGTAATGGACAAAGACGTTTACCACTACCGAGTCACGCCACGGCATGGCATAACAAGAAGGGCTAGATGCATACCTCTCAACTTCTTTAAACTACAATGCTGACCCTTTCAAGCGGCGGAGCCATGCCTGCTGGGAAAGGTGGCATGGCCTGCGGAAAAGGCCCACACCCCCGGTTTCCGTCACTGTGGGGGCATGCCCAGCACTCTGTGAGCTGTTGGCATGCCCCCAGTCCCTCTGTCTCCTCTGAATAGACTGCTGCTCTTCTAATGAGGGCAGCGAGTGACAGGAGCCTCCCAACTGCCTCCTCCACCGTGGGACACTGCGGCCTGCGGGCGGGACAGCCCCCCCAAAAAAAACGGGACTGTCCCATGAAAGTCAGGACAGCTGGGAGGTATGTAGATGTAAGTGGACACATCTGTAACTGTGAACAACAGGTTATTTTATTACCAAAGTAGGTGCCCTGGCAACTGCATCTCTGTGTTCTGTGGTGTAATCACAGCACTGTTACGGTTAGCGTTCTTCAGAAATTCATACATGGCCTAAATAGAAGCAGTGATCATTTCTTAGTACACAGCACTGATCTGCGCGTATTGATACGGTGAGCCTGACAGTAAGCAAAGCCGAGGGAATGAGCACAATTTAAACCTATTACTGTATGTTCATGGACAAAGTCCATGTCTGAATCAGTGAATAGAATAGCATTGTCATGGGCAGAAGAGAAGAATTGTGTACTCCCTATGAAAAAAATCCTTCTCTCCAGAAATAACCTATTTTGTACATAAGAAAAAAACAACAACAAAACAACAACACCGGCCAAGGCCACTGATCTCCAGAAATAATTGGTTTACTCACCCAGGTGCTACTGCTGGAGGAATAACAAGGATGAACTGAAGCTTGGCCTGGTGGAGAGCCGTCCCGATGTGTGTCAGCATATGAACCAGCTCCCTGTGAGGTGGGAACACAAGATTCATCAAAACAGGATATACATGCAGGGCAAAGCGATCCATTTCCACAAATGTGTAGATACTGTATCTATACGGACAGACAGCAAACGTCCTGAGTGCAGGCTATACATCTACAACTGATCCATCAGGGAATCGGTAAAAAAACAGGATGTTAAAAATCCCTGACTCCCCAATCCCGATAATCAGCAAATCAAAGCATTCCAACATCTTACATTTTCCCAATCCCCTGATACAGGCATTGGGAGAATTGCCCCGATACTTTTATGATGTATGGGGTGCTAGTTTGCATAACTCAGTACTAATGAAACATAATACCCATGGAAAGAGAAATATGAGTGGGGAGAGGGACAGGGGAGGGCAACAGGAAAGTATACAATATAAAAGATGTAACATAAAAGATTATCAAATATAAAAAGCTAAACAATGCACAGCCTAAAGCTGAAAAAGGCAACACTGTATAAAGATAGTATGAATTGTACCCCTTCCAGATCGCCACCTATGAACACGGGTTATGGGCACATGAGCGAGCATAACCCGTGTTTTAGGTACGGTCTAAAAGGTGCAAGGGTTGAAATACCGGGTCCAGTGACCCGGTATTTCAAGCCTGTTCGTGAGCAGGGTTGAACACGTCTTCAACCCAGCTCATTGTGCGGTGTGAACGGGAGCTGGGCCGAAGCGACGGTTTCCCGTTCACTCTCTGTGTACTGGTGGCGTTTGGAGATCATGTGATCTTCAAGCACTGCCACATCACCACTGACACCACCAACCCTGTAATATGCCAGGTTGCAGTCAGCGGTAGCGGAGCGCCTGAAGCAGGTTGCACACTGGGAGCTCCTGTGTCAAGCTCCCATGTGCGACCCACCTCAGGCGGTCTGAAAAGGGCATTAGGTAACCTAAAATAAGATTTTTCATATAAAATAAAAATGAACAGAAAAGGAAAAGTAGCAAAATGTTATTATTTTGTTAACCATAATTGAGATTGTATAGCCATGAAGAGAACAGCTGTAAGAGAGTGAGTCCACAATAAGGCGGCACCAGGTGTTCACAGGCTGAAAGCCAAGATGCAACACACGTAGAGGAAAGACAGCAAAGAAGTATTTCCAGAAAAAAAAGATCTTTAATAACAGTGAGACATAAAGACAATTTGTGGTATTTTATGACTAGATGGGTGTGTGAATGCAGGCAGAGGGCATGCTCGTGCAGCAGTGAGTGCCAGTAAGGTAGTTAAGCCGCAAATTGCTACTAAAATGACTGGAGATTAGTCGTAAACATACTGAGGGCTTGCTGGTGACTCTGGTGTAAGGATAATAAACACGATGACTGCATGCGACTGGTCACATACAGAGAAAACACAGCCTACTAAAACTGCTGCAAGAGTGTCAAAGCAGATTCTATACTCTAGTGCACGTTTATTTTACATAAATAATGCTTCTTACTCAGGAGAGGAGAAGCCTGTACATATGTATCAGTGATGTGCGGTGGGGTGAGGCAGAGCCTAACGTAAATGCCAGAGGTTTGAATATATAAAGTACTAGCTGCAGTACCCGGCGTTGCCCGGGATTTTAAGAATGTCTGTTTACAAAAATAAAAGGAAATATTAAACACACAGTATAAATAACATTGTAGATAGCTAAATATCCGTGCTTTGCTACGGGAGGAGGATGGTAAATTAGAATGTTAGTTATTCGTTAATTTACATTGGTTGGAGTTCTAGTATATAGGCATATCTTGCTTCCCTGATGCACTTTGTGTAGTGGCCGGACCCCATTTTGTTCCCCCAAGGAACCCTGCTCTTCCCACTATACAACTCTCAGTCTGTGGCTTTCTGCTGCCTTCATTCCCCTCCTCACATCATGTCAGTGCCCCTGTGAAATTATTGATTTATTTAAAGTTTCTTATTTAGCGCTGCACATTATGTATCTCCCAGTGGTGCAAGTAAGCGGGTACGGAGTACCCTTAAGAATTTGGCAGTGGGTACGCAGTACCCACTACCACACACTTTGCCATTACCACAATTATAATGTTCCACAAAGCAACAAGACCATGGTGCTTGGCAGCATGACTGCTCCTCCCACTCTGTCAGGGTTACTGGGAGTAAGACAGTGGCTGTATTTTCCTGTTATAATAGAGGCATTACTATATATTGTTATTAAATTGGGGTCATTACTATATATTTCTATTATACTGGAGGTATCACTATATATTTCTAATATACTGGAGGCATTACTATATATTTTTAGCCTTGCCTCCAGATAAAAAATAAAAAATGGGTCTGTGTCATGTGGCCACGCCGCTAGTGTCATGTAGTCCCACTAGCAGCATGTGGCTACGCCCCCTCACAACACATGACCACGCCCATTTTTCAACACTCAGTACCACTAAGAAAATATTTCTACTTGCACCACTGGTATCTCCTGATATACTCTGTGCTGCTGGGGGACCGTGCTACCTCCACTATATAACTGTCAGTGTGTGGGTTCGTACTACCTCCATTCCCCTCCTCACATCACGTCACTGCCACTGTCACATGCAGCCCTGTCATCACTGACATATCATGCATGTCCTGGGGTGCTAGTGGTGTGTTACCCTCACAGAGTTTGTTTCCAGAGCGTAAGTCATATGTGTAGCAAGTTTGGTGTAAATTGCTCCAGGCATTCCGGAGTTATGCGGTCTGCTGAAAAACTCTGTGTTGCTGCCTCACCCCTAGGGGTGCTAGGCAGGGCCGGCTCCAGGCACGTTCGCCTGGAGCGGCCGAACAGGGCGCCGGCTATTTAAGGGCGGCTGCCCATTTCAAACATGGTGTCGGCCATCAGCCAATAAGAGCTCGCGGCCCGGCAGCAGCGGCTCCTGATTGGCTGCTGGGCCGCGAGCTCTGATTGGCTCGAGGACCGGCACCATATTTGAGAAGACCGGCGCCGGAGAGCAGCCGCAGCTCCGCAGACATCGCGCTGGGTCACGGGTGACTCTGGTCCGGGGGTTGAGGGCAGGATGGGTGTCCCTTGTCCCTGCTGCCGTAGCTCGATCTTGTCCCTGCTGCCTGCATGTAGCTGAGGTCCCGGGAGCAAAGCATTTGTGTATCTGGCAGCACTGGGGGTGGGCATTTTTGTATCTGGCAGCACTGTGGGGGCATTTATGTATCTGGCACTGTGGGGGTATATCTGCACTGTAAGGGCATATCTGCACTGTGGGGGCATGTATGTATCTGGCACTGTGGGAGCATATCTGCACTGTGGGGGTATTTATGTATCTAGCACTGTGGGGGCATATCTGCACTGTGGGGGCATTTATGTATCTGGAACTGGGGGTATTTATGTATCTAGCACTGTGGGGGCATATCTGCACTGTGGGGGCATTTATGTATCTGGCACTGTGGGGGCATGTATGTATCTGGCACTGTGGGGGCATATCTGCACTGTGGGGGCATGTATGTATCTGGAACTATGGGGACATATCTGGCACTGTGTGGCCATTTGTGTATCTGGCACTGCTGGGGGGCATGTCACGTGTAGCTGGCACTGCTGGGGGGCATGTAACGTGTAGCTGGCACTGCTGGGGGGCATGTCACGTGTAGCTGGCACTGCTGGGGGGCATGTAACGTGTAGCTGGCACTGCTGGGGGGCATGTCACGTGTAGCTGGCACTGCTGGGAGGCATGTGACGTGTAGCTGGCACTTCTGGGGAGCATATCATGTAGTGTTCCCGCTAGGCGTCTGTGGCTAGGCAATGCGTCTCAGTGCTCTGCATGGCGCAATGTGTCTCAGTGCTCTGCCTGGCGCAATGTGTCTCAGTGCTGTGCCTGGCGCAAAGTGTCAAACGTGCTGTGCCTGGTGCAAAGTGTCTAACGTGCTGTGCCTGGAGCAAAGTGTATAGGAGGTTCTACTACTGTGTGGTGTAATGTGAATTGCCACTATTATGTGGCCACGCACCTTCCCCACGAAGTAACGCCCCCGCGCACTGTCCATGCTTTGGCATGTAGGTATAGGAACAACATGCAATACAGTATTTACATAATTTTGCCCTCCTAACTTAAAAATGTGCCCTCCATGTGATCAGCACCCTGCCCTAAAAAGTGAACACTATCATGTGTATCTGGCACTGCTGGGGGGCATGTCATGTGTAGCTGGCACTGCTGGGGGGCATATTATGTGTAGCTGGCACTGCTGGGGGGCATGTCATGTGTAGCTGGCACTGCTGCGGGGCATGTCATGTGTAGCTGGCACTGCTGCGGGGCATGTCATGTGTAGCTGGCACTGCTGCAGGGCATGTCATGTGTAGCTGGCACTGCTGGGGGGCATATCATGTCTATCTGGCACTGCACATTATGTGTATCTGGCACTATACTGGAGACATTATGTGTATCTAACACTATACTGGAGACATTGTGTGGAAGGAACACTACTGTGGCTGTTATGTGTAAGGCTGCCAATTGTGTGTGTGCAAAGGGGGTGTGAAAATATATTTATTTATAGTTTGAGGATATGAAGTTATGAGGCCATGCCCACTTTTCCAGGAGGCCCCGCCCACTTTTCCCGGAGCGCGCGCCGAAGGGGGGGGGGGGGGCGCTTTTACATTTTCTCGCTCAGGGTGCTAGTAGGCCTGGAGCCGGCCCTGGTGCTAGGGGTATCTTACCCGCACAGTGTTTGTTCCCAGCTTGTAAGTCATATGTGTAGCAAGTAGAGATGAGCGCCTGAAATTTTTCGGGTTTTGTGTTTTGGTTTTGGGTTCGGTTCCGCGGCCGTGTTTTGGGTTCGAACGCGTTTTGGCAAAACCTCACCGAATTATTTTTGTCGGATTCGGGTGTGTTTTGGATTCGGGTGTTTTTTTCAAAAAACCCTAAAAAACAGCTTAAATCATAGAATTTGGGGGTAATTTTGATCCCAAAGTATTATTAACCTCAAAAAACATAATTTACACTCATTTTCAGCCTATTCTGAACACATCACACCTCACAATATTATTTTTAGTCCTAAAATTTGCACCGAGGTCGCTGTGTGAGTAAGATAAGCGACCCTAGTGGCCGACACAAACACCGGGCCCATCTAGGAGTGGCACTGCAGTGTCACGCAGGATGTCCCTTCCAAAAAACCCTCCCCAAACAGCACATGACGCAAAGAAAAAAAGAGGCGCAATGAGGTAGCTGTGTGAGTAAGATTAGCGACCCTAGTGGCCGACACAAACACCGGGCCCATCTAGGAGTGGCACTGCAGTGTCACGCAGGATGTCCCTTCCAAAAAACCCTCCCCAAACAGCACATGACGCAAAGAAAAAAAGAGGCGCAATGAGGTAGCTGACTGTGTGAGAAAGATAAGCGACCCTAGTGGCCGACACAAACACCGGGCCCATCTAGGAGTGGCACTGCAGTGTCACGCAGGATGGCCCTTCCAAAAAACCCTCCCCAAACAGCACATGACGCAAAGAAAAAAAGAGGCTTTTTACTGATATTTGGTGTTTTGGATTTGACATGCTCTGTACTATGACATTGGGCATCGGCCTTGGCAGACGACGTTGCTGGCATTTCATCGCCTCGGCCATGACTAGTGGCAGCAGCTTCAGCACGAGGTGGAAGTGGATCTTGATCTTTCCCTAATTTTGGAACCTCAACTTTTTTGTTCTCCATATTTTATAGGCAGAACTAAAAGGCACCTCAGGTAAACAATGGAGATGGATGGATTGGATACTAGTATTGGATACCTGCCGACTGCCGACACAGAGGTAGCCACAGCCGTGAACTACCGCACTGTACACTGGTTGATAAAGAGATAGTAGTATACTCGTAACAACTAGTATGACACTATGACGACGGTATAAAGAATGGAAAAAAAACCACGGTTAGGTGGTATATATTATAATAATAATACAATTATGGATGGACGGACTGCCTGCCGACTGCCGACACAGAGGTAGCCACAGCCGTGAACTACCGCACTGTACACTGGTTGATAAAGAGATAGTAGTATACTCGTAACAACTAGTATGACACTATGACGACGGTATAAAGAATGAAAAAAAAACCACGGTTAGGTGGTATATATTATAATAATAATACAATTATGGATGGACGGACTGCCTGCCGACTGCCGACACAGAGGTAGCCACAGCCGTGAACTACCGCACTGTACACTGGTTGATAAAGAGATAGTAGTATACTCGTAACAACTAGTATGACACTATGACGACGGTATAAAGAATGAAAAAAAAACCACGGTTAGGTGGTATATATTATAATAATAATACAATTATGGATGGACGGACTGCCTGCCGACTGCCGACACAGAGGTAGCCACAGCCGTGAACTACCGCACTGTACACTGGTTGATAAAGAGATAGTAGTATACTCGTAACAACTAGTATGACACTATGACGACGGTATAAAGAATGAAAAAAAAAACCACGGTTAGGTGGTATATATTATAATAATAATACAATTATGGATGGACGGACTGCCTGCCGACTGCCGACACAGAGGTAGCCACAGCCGTGAACTACCGCACTGTACACTGGTTGATAAAGAGATAGTAGTATACTCGTAACAACTAGTATGACACTATGACGACGGTATAAAGAATGAAAAAAAAAACACGGTTAGGTGGTATATATTATAATAATAATACAATTATGGATGGACGGACTGCCTGCCGACTGCCGACACAGAGGTAGCCACAGCCGTGAACTACCGCACTGTACACTGGTTGATAAAGAGATAGTAGTATACTCGTAACAACTAGTATGACACTATGACGACGGTATAAAGAATGAAAAAAAAACCACGGTTAGGTGGTATATATTATAATAATAATACAATTATGGATGGACGGACTGCCTGCCGACTGCCGACACAGAGGTAGCCACAGCCGTGAACTACCGCACTGTACACTGGTTGATAAAGAGATAGTAGTATACTCGTAACAACTAGTATGACACTATGACGGTATAAAGAATGAAAAAAAAACCACGGTTAGGTGGTATATATTATAATAATAATACAATTATGGATGGACGGACTGCCTGCCGACTGCCGACACAGAGGTAGCCACAGCCGTGAACTACCGCACTGTACACTGGTTGATAAAGAGATAGTAGTATACTCGTAACAACTAGTATGACACTATGACGACGGTATAAAGAAAGAAAAAAAAATACCACGGTTAGGTGGTATATATTGTAATACAATTATGGATGGACGGACTGCCTGCCGAGTTCCGACTGCCGACACAGAGGTAGCCACAGCCGTGAACTACCGCACTGTACTGTGTCTGCTGCTAATATAGACTGGTTGATAAAGAGATAGTATACAATACATACAACAATATACTACTATACTGGTGGTCAGGCACTGGTCACCACTAGTCACACTGGCAGTGGCACTCCTGCAGCAAAAGTGTGCACTGTTTAATTTTAAATTAATATAATATTATGTACTCCTGGGGGCTCCTGCTATAACAACCTGCAGTGCTCCCCAGTCTCCCCCACAATTATTATAAGCTTTGCCTTTTATACATTGATGTGCAGCACACTGGGCTGAGCTGAGTGCACACAGACTGAGTCACACTGTGTGACTGGCTGCTGCTGTGTATCGTTTTTTTTCAGGCAGAGAACGGATATAGCAGAGAACGGATATATTAAAATAAATAAAAGTTAACTAACAACAACTGCACTGGTCACTGTGGTAAACTCTGTCTGACTCTGCACAATCTCTCTCTCTCTTCTAATCTAATTTCTAATGGAGAGGACGCCAGCCACGTCCTCTCCCTATCAATCTCAATGCACGTGTGAAAATGGCGGCGACGCGCGGCTCCTTATATAGAATCCGAGTCTCGCGAGAATCCGACAGCGTCATGATGACGTTCGGGCGCGCTCGGGTTAACCGAGCAAGGCGGGAGGATCCGAGTCTGCTCGGACCCGTGAAAAAAACATGAAGTTCGTGCGGGTTCGGTTTCAGAGAAACCGAACCCGCTCATCTCTAGTAGCAAGTTTGTTGTAAATTGGCCCAGGCATGTGGGAGTTATGCTGTCTTCTGAAATATTCTGTGCTGCTGTCCCACCCCTAGGGGTGCTAGGTATTTCTAATTGTTTTAGTTGCCTCTGCTGTGTTTTAATACGCTTGTATGTAAAATTTCACGATCATAGCTTGTAAACTGTGGATTTGTATAGAAAGACAGAAGGACAAATTTTCGCTTTTATATAGTAGATATCTTCTTTGTATTCAAATTATTTTATAGCGAAAACTCTGGAGTAAATAGTCTATGGCAGGTGAGGTAGAGCCTCTTTTCTGCACGTCTCTAATCAAAAACTCACATTTGCAGCAGTGCATACTACTGCAGCTGTGTATAATGGCCGCATGAACCATTTGGCTCATACACTATATTGTGTGTAAATCTGGCTCTGGTGCAAGCCAGTGCCTCCTGAGCAATTTACCTCACCACACGCCCCTGATAGATTTATATATATATATATATATATATATACATACACACACACACACACACAAAGGTTGAGTATCCCTTATCCAAAATGCTTGGGACCAGAAGTATTTTGGATATCGGATTTTTCCGTATTTTGGAATAATTGCATACCATAATGAGATATCATGGTGATGGGACCTAAGTCTAAGCACAGAATGCATTTATGTTTCATATACACCTTATACACACAGTGTAGAAAGCAAGGATAGTGTAACCAATGGCGCAATGCTGCTAAGGTACTTGAAAGTTTAAAAATAAATGTCACCACATTTAGAATATACAATAAAACATAGAAAATATAAACCTCCCTAGTATGTTCAGCGCAAACGCATAAAACAAAGAAAAGGAATACGTCCCTGATTCAATATGTAGGATCAAATGTTTCTGTCTTGAATTCTTCGAGTGAGTGGTATTCGATTTGTATATCCCAATATGAAACAAAGAAATGACAAAAACACAAAACCAATGTGTAGTAATTCACATAGAAGTGGCAGTCTCAAAGAATAAAGGCGTGCATAAGTCTAGGTCCGGTGTACCCCACTCACTCAATAATAGATGGATATAAACGTATCAAGGTATCTTTTGTGTGATGTCCTAACGTATTCATTCACCCTCAAAGTGAATAATAAGGAATGAAGTTGAATGGCTGGTCAGATATGGAGCGTACCCCAAAACTCACAGAAGAGAACGGTGTGTGAAACACATCAAGGTATCTTTAAAGTGTATAGTTTCTCATGTACAGTGTACCCCAACTCACACTTGACGATGTAAAGTGAATCCTATGAAGGTATCTTTAGTCAGTCCTTCTCCTCCTTGGATATCAATCGTCGGACGAATCCCATATGTCCTCAGTATGATACGTAAAAAACAAAAAACAAAAGGACCAATGTGTAGTATGTAAATCCTCAACCACACAGTCAGATGCTATATTCAAGCTGAGTGATTATAAAAAGTAGCAGGCCCTGACACTCACAAGAGGAACAACCGTGTCCCAACGTATTACTATACCCTCAAAGTGAGTAATAAGGGATGAAATTGAATGGCTCATGAAATATAGAGCGTACCCCAAAACTCACAGGAGAGGGTGGTGTATTAAACACATCAAGGTATCTTTAAGGTGTAAAGTTTCTCATATACATTGTACCCCAACTCACACTTGACGATGTAAAATTAATCCTATAAAGGTATCTTTAGTTAATCCTTGTCCCCGACATTCATAAAAGCAACACACGTGTCAAGCACATCAAGGTATCTTTAAAAAGGTGTAACGATCTTCATATATGGCATACCCTGACTCACACATAGGGATGAGGCACCATTCCCATCAAGGTATCTTTATGCTGGGTGCTGGAAACTTCAAGTCCACATCACGATTTTTCTTAAAAACATAAATTTATTGGGCTGCACAAGAACTCCACAAACTCCGCCACAGAGTATACAAAATTACAAAAATAAAAATAAAAAATTAATCCCAAAGGGAGTCTAATTCACAATAAAAAGTTAAAAACAAATCCACCAGAATTTAATCGAAGTGAAAAAGATGAGAAAAGATGGCTACTCACACTCCTAGAAGTATATTCAATGAAGTCAGGGTATGCCATATATGAAGATCGTTATGGGATTCGTCCGACGATTGATATCCACGGAGGAGAACGACTGACTAAAGATACCTTTATAGGATTCACTTTACATCGTCAAGTGTGAGTTGGGGTACGCTGTACATGAGAAACTATACACTTTAAAGATACCTTGATGTGTTTCACACACCGTTCTCTTCTGTGAGTTTTGGGGTACGCTCCATATCTGACCAGCCATTCAACTTCTTACTTATTATTCACTTTGAGGGTGTATGAATACGTTAGGACATCACACAAAAGATACCTTGATACGTTTATATCCATCTATTATTGAGTGAGTGGGGTATGCCGGACCTAGACTTATGCACGCCTTTATTCTTTGAGACTGCCACTTCTATGTGAATTACTACACATTGGTTTTGTGTTTTTGTCATTTCTTTGTTTCATATTGGGATATACAAATCGAATACTACTCACTCGAAGAATTCAAGACAGAAACATTCAATCCTACATATTAAATCAGGGACGTATTCCTTTTCTTTGTTTTATGCGTTTGCGCTGAACATACTAGGGAGGTTTACATTTTCTATGATTTACCTTATACACACAGCCTGAAGGTAATTTTAGACAATATTTTTAATAACTTTCTGCATTAAACAAAGTGTGTGTACATTAACACAATTCATTTATGTTTCATATACACCTTATACACACAGCCTGCAGGTAATTTAATACAATATTTTTAATAACTTTGTGTATTAAACAAAGTTCGTGTACATTGAGCCATCAGAAAACAAAGGTTTCACTATCTCACTCAGAAAATTACGTATTTCTGAATATTTGGATAAGGGATACTCAACCTGAGTGTATGTGTGTATATATATATATATATATATATATATATATATATATATATATAGAAGTGGACATGTAACCAATACTAACAACAAAAATGTAAGTATATCAGTAAAAAAAAAAAAATACTCCTTGTCAATAAAACCAGTGTCACCAGCAGAAATCTGGCTTTGCAATACTTATATTCTTACAGCGTAAATCCGAGCTCTAGAGACAATGAATACAGTATATTAGGTACATAGCAGAGACTATTTATAGCACAGGTTGGTTGCGTCTTTTGAAATGCATATGGCATAACTTCCACTAATGAGAGTGAAATGTACAAACACATTAGCAAAGCAGAGGTTTTTGTGCTATAAAACATATGGAGCACGGAACGGGAAGTCACAGCTGCTTGGTGCTCGTCATATGCTGTTACACCTCCGTTCCTGTTTGACAGTTGCTTTTCAAGTATTGAGTGTATTTATATATGTTCTTAACCAGGTTTCAGGATTACAGTGCAATCAGGGCCGGTTCTTGCCCTTGCGGCGCCCCGGGCAAAAGTTAGGGGCGTGGCTTAACATGGGGGCGTGGTCAGTCACGCCCCCCATTTGTAGCGCCGCTGGGGAAAAAAAGAAAGAAAAAAAAGTATACTTACTGTACCCCGCTCCTGTTTCCAGACCCTGCAGACCGGCGCCGCTCTTCTCCTCGGATCTATGGGAGAGACGTCAGTCATGACGTCTCTCCCATAGCACAGCATAAGCGCTAGAGGTCAATTATGACCCCTAGCGTCTATGCCACAATGCTGTGCGGTGCGCGATGACGTCATCGCGCACCGCACACCAAAGGTCCTCTCCATGAAGGGAAACTAGACGCTTAGCGTCTGATTCCCTTCAGAGCGGGGGAGGACCAGCGCCACGAAGGGAAACCAGACGCATAGCGTCTGGTTCCCTTCTCACAGCGGGAGGGGGGGCACAGCGGGGGGACACTGCTGGGGCGCACACTGACAGTGGAGGATCTTGCCATGGTGCGGCGCCCTCCTGATGGCGCCGGCGCCCTCCGGAAGGCGGCGCCCCGGGCAAAAGTCCTGCTTGCCCGTGGCAAAATCCGCCACTGAGTGCAATATCCACTCATTGTATGTATGGAGCTCTGCCAAAACTATAGTCTTACTTATATTAAGCAACCCTAGAGAGTTAACAAACCAAGGATGTGCTGCACTAAATGCATTTTCCTTGGCTATCACAACAGCTACGTTTGACATAGAATATCTTTAAAAAAAATTAAAAAAAATATTTTAGATTAGTATTGTCCTTAAAATTCGTTCATACACACACATACTGTATATACCTATTGTCTACTGCCTGCTCTCCAGAGACTCAACACAAAGACCTAGCAACTGTTTTCAGCGAGGTACACACTATACAATAATTCTACCAATTTCCCAATAATCAAATAATTGGCCTGTTTTATCGAATAGTGCGTATGAATGAATGTTTCAGAGTTTTACTGATAAACTGGAAAAATCACAATCACAAACACTTTTGATTATCCAATCGGTCAGCTAAAGCTGGGTACATACCTAAAGCTAGGTACACACTATACAATTATCTGCCCAATCTGGTTGGTTGGAATTAAATTCTGTGGAGCGTCAATTGATCATTTGCTCCCAAACACTGGACAACATTCATACAAATTGGTAAAATCCATTTGATTTAACCAATTTATCTGAATGACCATTTTTGTTTATTTTCCAGTGTTTGTGAACAAATGGTCGATTGTCACTAAAGCTGGGTACACACCTACAGTATACAACCGTCGGCTTTCGTTTTCAAGCCATTCGTTTGATATCGGACGAGTGTGTGCTCACGTCTGATCACGTTTTGTCAGAAGAAAACCAGTCGAATCGGAGGAACAAATCTTCTGTGCATTTTAATTGTCATCCGATTCAACGGGGCCAGGTCGGACCAAAAGTGCTGTATGTTTGCACCTTCGACTGTTCTTACGTTTGTACACCAAACCAGGTCCGCCTCTGTGGGCGTGCAAAATTAAACTCAGTTCAGGTAGCAGTGTGTGTGTGTGAGACGCTCCTCTTCTTGTAAGCATTCGCCCTTCAGTTTGTTCTGCACTGCTGCATACATCCTTTCACCGTTGCCCCACCACGTAAACTGCAATCCAGGACTCGCTGGCATGTGCAGTTTTGCAAATGCCAATGCGCACAGGGATACACCCTTTTAACCTTTTCCCCGCCACATAGTGTATACTCCAAGTGTGTTTTCAATACCAGTATAAACTATATCAGGGCTTGATAACATGTGTAGTTACACAACCTGCTGTGATAGAGGTGTCCTCTTACATCTTTGTTATGTGCGCTATAAGTCGCGTTATACATAATGTGTGGGTGCCGTGTGACTAGGGAGCGTCGAGCATCCTTTTTTTGCGTTTTCCCCTGCGAAAATGCGTCTTAGTAACAAAGTAATGCACGAACAGCTTCTGCTAATTAAAATGATATGTAGCATGCTTATAGTCTGCATGACTGTTACTGTATTTGCATGCAAAATGCTGTGCTACAGTGTTTTCCTGGAACCCCGGGTGTTTGCAGGACAGGGCACAACAGTTCGAGTGCCCCGAGCTAAGGTGACCTGGGTTTAGGGCTGGACCAAGAGGAAGCCCAGGGAGGTGTTGGGACACAGCAGGTTGTCTCTTTAATGTTGTGTCAAAGATTGCAAAAACAAAGGAAGAAGAAAGAAGCGTTTTTCTGTTGGATGCACAGGAACCACAATAATGGTTAAAATAACTATTCTTTATTGGATATATATTAAAATTATGGGGACTGGTGAAATATTAAAATATAGTGTGATTAGAAGAATAAAGTGTGAAATAAAACTACAAGTAGTTTTATTTCACAGGTATTAGCGCAAGCGCTCCCAGCAATCAGGCACACCTGTGCCACACTTTTATAAAGCTCGTTAGGGCAAGGGCTCAGGGCTCCAGATGCCAACAAGTGGCCAGGCGATAGAGGGCGGGCCAGTGGGTTAGAGACAGGGAGCCTGAGATTTTATACATGCTGCTTGTGAACTGGTGCCTAATTAAGGTACCCATTGAAACTTGCTGTGAAAACTCTGTTTACTATGCTGTGGAAATAAACGGTCTGCATTTCTTTCATACAACTGTGTCAGCGTCTTGTCTGGTGGAAGGTCGCTTGCTAAAATATATTTATATATATATATGTATGTATAGAGTCACATGCCAATCCCTCGAAATGAGGTTGGAGACAGAACCAGCACTCTGTGTGATTTTCAAAACAGATCTTTACTTCAAGTTGAACTTCTCTCATAGAGCAATTACATCGACATCAGCATATATCGACAATAGCATATACTCATCGCTTTGCGGTAATATTTCATCACTGGCAAACTCCCAAACAGCCGTTTTCGGTAAGTAACCTTCCTCAGGGGAACAACAAGGCAAAGTATCAAGCTGCCATGTCAGAAAGTGCTTGCGTGTAAAGATCTGTTTTGAAAATCACGCAGAGTGCTGGTTCTGTCTCCAACCTCATTTCGAGGGATTGGCATGTGACTCTATTTACCTCTATTTAACCGGACACCTGCTTTTTCTAATGGAGAGTGTCAGTGCGGCTTCCCGGAACTTTGTTCTGTGATTTGGCTATATGTATGTATATATATATATATATATATATATATATATATATATATATATATATATTTAAAGAGAGAGAGAGAAAGAGAGAGAGAGAGAGAAAGAGAGAGAGAGAGAAAGGAGTTCCCTTTAACTGCGCTGACTTCTGTTACCTAAGGTGCACCTTTAACCCCGTTAGTGGAGGTTAAAAGAACGGATAGATACAGAAAGATACCTTAGATGCGCTAGTATAGTGTATTATCTGTGTATATAATTATTAAAACACTTTTTGCAAATGGTCACTCAATATTACAATATTAAAATACAATGATTAGGAAACTACCATCACATTGGATACCTAAAAATGTATTTTTGGAATATTTCACATTTTCAGGACTTTTTCATATTTTACCATCCATGTGGACTACAAATGGGAATAGTAACCTGTGCGGAGCGGAGCGAGGCACCTTGCCCGAAATATGGCGAGCGAATCGAGCCATGTGAGGGAACACGGTGCACTAATAAGGGGTCCACGTGCTGAAATGAACATTTTGACACAATTTTTTTTAAAAAGCCATGTCGACCTTTTTATGTGTCTAGCATTTCGTTGCCGACCCTGTCAACTTTTTGACCATGTCGACCTTCTGACTGTCGTCCCATTTATCCATAACCATTTCATCTTGTCTTTCACCATTTATTCACCCTGTTATCACAAGCAACTGGTCACCTTATTTATTAAGTAGTAATTTCACCATTGCCAGGGTTGCTATAACGTTTACAGTCAAATAAAAATAATATTCCCTTCAGCCCTGCTACATGATACCGCCTTTGGCAATGTGCCACCCATACAGAAACTCTCCTCTGGTGACATGCTGCACACAGTTCTACTGTATAGGTAGGGTTGGCTCTACCATTAGTCTTAGGGCATATTTGCCTACCCTCCTGCATTCTGCAGGTGACTACCTGAAATAGCAGCAATCTCCCTGACTCCCTGAATATAACAGCAATCTCCCTGATTGCATCCTACCCCCATTATGCAGCTGTTATGTTCTTGGGGAGGGGATAAAAATTAGAGATACATACATTCAAATGGGATCATCAGTGCCATTTCCCTGCATTGAAGATAAGGAACAATGATCCCTTTGGCTACATGCATTTTAAATCAGATTTCTCGTGGCCGCTTACTGTATATGGAACCTTTTGTAAAACACTATACATGAACAAATCCTGAATAATATCAGTGTCTTAAACAAGTAGATCTTACCAACTTTGGGGCTCATTTACATATGGATGTAAGTCATTTTCATGACACGCCTCTCAGATGTCGTAGCAGAGCCGTAACTAGGTGTGTGCCGATGGTGCCTTGCCCACAGCGTAAATGCACTGAGGGCGCACCATCGAGCATCACACCCGCACGGCCGCAGATTCACTGTTTTAGGCGGCGCCGCCGCCTGCGTCCCGCTGACGGCGGCACCGCCTGCGTCCCGCTGAAGCTGCTGCCGCCCACACGACTGTGTCCTGCTACTGAAGCCGTCACCCGCCCGCCCGTGTCCCGGTGAAGCCACCGCCCGCCTGCCTGTGTCCAGCTTAAGCCACTGCTGCTGCTGCTGAGGTCCCACCAGCGCTGCGGCTGAGTTCTCTGCCTGTGGACAGGAGGAGTCAGGAGCCGCTACAGCACATAAGTGCCTACTCAGACACTACACTTCACTACAGTACACTACACTACAGTATATTACACTACACTTCACTACAGTACACTACACCACACCACACTCTAAAAGTGGGGGGTGGGTGCAAGGGGGAATCTGCCTGCCGTACTGTGTTAAAGGGGGACTCTGCCTGCCATAATGTGTAAAAGGGGGACCTATCCTGCCGTAATGTGTAAAAGGTGGGCTCTGCCTGCTGTAACGTGTAAAAGGTGGGCTCTGCCTGCTGTAACGTGTAAAAGGTGGACGCTGTCTGCCGTAACATGTAAAAGGTGGGCTCTGCCTGCTGTAACGTGTAAAAGGGGATGCTGTCTGCCGTAACGTGTAAAAAGTGGACGCTGTCTGCCGTAATGTGTAAAAAGGGGATGCTGTCTGCCGTAATGTGTAAAAAGAGGCTCTACCTGGTGTAGTGGCGCTACTGTGCGGTGTAATTTGAATAATGGAGACTACTGTGCACCATTATATGAATTGGTATTATTTTGTGCCCACACCCCTTTCCCGTGAAGCCACGCCCCTATATTTTTTGCGCATGCCTACGACTCACACTGCCAACAGTTTGCGTTAAAGGGGGGCGCCGATGCCGTTTCTTGCACACAGCGCTAAAATGTCTAGTTACGGCACTGTGTCGCAGCGCTGATAGGTGTTACATTCAAAATCTTTCTGAAATGCTTTTTCAAAAGTAGGCAAGTATTTCTTATGGCCTTCCATAGAGAGAGTGGGGGATATCTTAGGATAGGGTGGAGAGAACTTGGGAAGAGAGGGCAGCCACTGTACTATTTCAGGGTGTTGTTTCATGAAGCAGCCTTCTTTTGCAACCCGCTGCTTTATGTCGCTATTTCTGGTCTATTTAAGAACTCTGTTAAGAAATATGATTTGATAATATGTTTTAATGTCCAGCAATTGAAGACCACCCATCTCTTTTCGGCGTTATTTATTAAACAAGGAGGGACATGATGCGAACAGTCAAATGATTGAGTAAGACATGTTTGTGATCCCTTCAGTTTCCAACAGTAATTTTTACACCTTTACAGTGTTTTTCTGTTTTTGTTTTGTTTTTTACTTTTTTATTTTAAAACAGTAGGGACATAATGTTATAGGACGTACTGTGCTGGCGCAGGTTCCGGTATGAATGGTCGACAATGTTAAGGTCGACAGTTATTAGGTTGACAACTATTGGTCGACATGGACAAATTGACACATGAAAATGTTGACATGAATGTTTGGACTGTTTTTGGTGTCATTTTTGGTGTAACATGACCAGGAACCCCAATTAGTATACCGTGTCCCCTTGCATGGCTCGCTGTGCTCGACACAGGTTACCGTTCCCAATCGTAGTCCACGTGGATGGTAAAGTATGAAAAAGCCATGTCTACCTTTCCATGTGTCGACCTTTCATGTGTCGACCATTTGTCCATGTCGATCATATCAATGGCAGCAATTAGTGGTCGACCTGAGTGTCGACCATCTGAACGGATACCGGTGGCGCATAGCTTCCAAGTGTTTGGTGCTAGGAAACACAAAAGGGTAATTACCTGTTAGATAAATACTATAACTGCTCTGGGTTCCTGTCTATAGATAGACAGTCATTAATTAGACACTATATGGTCGACAGTCAAAAGTCAGAGTCAAAAGTCATACAGAGCAAAAGTCAGACACACAAAAAAAAGTTTTGTTTTTCTGTGTTTTTTACAACTTTTGGCTCATTTACTATCCATATCACAAACTACCTTTTAGTAAAGTTGTGGAGAGTGAAGCGGAGCGAGACACCGAGCCCGAAGCATGGCGAGGCAGCGAGCCCGCGAGGGGACTAATTTCACCAAATTTGGGTTAAAAATGTTTAAAAAAAAAAAAAAAAAATTGTGTCTGACTTATGACCCTGTTGGTCTTTTGAATGTCTGACTTTTGACCCTGTCTAGCTTTTGACTGTTGACCATTTAGTGCTTAATGACTGTCTATCTTTTAACTGTCTATGAGCTATACCACACCCAACTGCTCCATACAGATGTGTCCTCTTACATCTTTGCACCATGCGCTACAAGTCGTGTAACACATATCACATTACAGGTTGAGTATCCACTTATCCAAAATGCTTGGGACCAGAAGTATTTTGGATATGGGATTTTTCCGTATTTTGGAATAATTGCATACCATAATGAGATATCATGGTGATGGGACCCAAGTCTAAGCACAGAATGCATTTATGTTTCATATACACCTTATACACACAGCCTGAAGGTCATTTTAGCCAATATTTTTAATAACTTTGTGCATTAACAAAGTGTTTCTACATTCACACAATTCATTTATATTTCATATACACCTTATACACACAGCCTGAAGGTCATTTAATACAATATTTTTTAATAGCTTTGTGTATTAAACAAAAGTTTGTGTACATTGAGCCATCAAAAAACAAAGGTTTCACTATCTCAGCCTCACTCAAAAAATTCCGTATTTCGGAATATTTGGATATGGGATAATCAACCTGCATAATAAAATAAGCATGCTGAATATCATTTTAATCAGCAGAAACTGCTTGTGCGTTCTATTACACTACTTTGTGTCTTTTTTTTTTGCGTTTGGGAACGAAAATGTAAAAAAAAGACTATCGGCTTAACAGAATTCCACCACGGCATGGCGCGACTTCAAGGGCTGTTTAGCGTGACTGCAGCAAGGATGTAATAGAAGAAGACACATCTGTAGGTTTCCCCTGATGATGCTGAAAATGTCCCTGGGCACGTTCCCTAGCACCTTAGTATGAACTTGCATGATTTATTACACCACATTACAGTGATTGGGTCCATTCCCCTTTTATAACGATCAGTTCAATGAGTTAATAGTGCTAGTAAGATGCAACTTATAGGTTGTGATATTTCAGATCTGCAGATAAATATATTTAGCATATTTCTGTAAAGTAAAATGTTTTGCATTTTAGATTTTAAACTAGTGTATAGCAATTAATAAGGGTATATCTATTTTTTCAATTACTATTATTATATATTATTTCTAAGTTGCTATAAAGGTTTCCTAGCACCATACAAGTAGATAAAACGGACTACAGGAAACATGCTGTAAGTCAGAGGTTCCCAAATGTTTTTGAGTCACGGCGCCCTAGAGTACCAGAATTTTTTTCAAGGCACCCCTAGGCCAAAAGTTTCTAATTGAGAAATCTAGAAGAAGAAAAAAATTAAGTAAAATGTGCTTATACGTCATCCTTAGGTTCAATTATGTGGTGAGGTACAGGATTCACTTCTGGTTGTCCACATGTTTTATGATTGGCAGCCACCAGCACTGGTTTATGGTTGACCATAAATATTTTAATTGGTTCTTGACCACCAATCCAAGGCACCCCTGCAAGTGTCCCGAGGCACCCCAGGGTGCCACGGCACACAGTTTGGGAACCACTGCTGTAAGTAAATACAGTATATAAAATCACAGAGATAGAGTGAGCAGTTTGCATAATTTAGAGAACAATAGCACCCCCAGTGGATAAAGATCCCCAGCGTTATCTACACCCACCCCTTTAGTGATACAGGTTGAGTATTCCATATCCAAATATTCCGAAATACGGAATATTCCGAAATACGGACTTTTTTGAGTGAGAGTGAGATAGTGAAATCTTTGTTTTTTGATGGCTCAATGTATACAAACTTTGTTTAATACACAAAGTTATTAAAAATATTGTATTAAATGACCTTCAGGCTGTGTGTATAAGGTGTATATGAAACGTAAATGAATTGTGTGAATGTAGACACACTTTGTTTAATGCACAAACTTATAAAAAATATTGGCTAAAATTACCTTCAGGCTGTGTGTATAAGGTGTATATGAAACATAAATGCATTCTGTGCTTAGACTTAGGTCCCAACACCATGATATCTCATTATAGTATGCAATTATTCCAAAATACGGAAAAATCCGATATCCAAAATACCTCTGGTCCCAAGCATTTTGGATATGGGATACTCAACCTGTAATAGATCCCAGTGACAGAACCCCAACCCTCACCCACAGTGTCAATGGACCGCCCACTGTTTAGTGCCCAGCCTCCCCATGTGTGACTAGTAATGAGTAGTTTATTATTTCAAATTTATCCAGCCCCGCTTCCATACCTTATGGCAGAGCGTGGGTCACAGGTGAGTCATCATCAGGTCCCCCTCTGCTGCAGATAATCTTTCTACACACAGAGATCAACATAGTTGTGCTGTGGGAGAAAAATGTTACCCTCTACTCACTTTTAGTTCCGGTGCATGCACCCTGGAATGCCACCAGCACGGCATTCTGGGGCGCAATATCTGGAATGATGACAGCAGTCACGGATTGGGAGATCACTCCCTCGGTGGCTGCAGCAGCAGGAAAAAATCCATTCAGAATAGATAGAGAAGCAGCAGGGCATGTCAGATGCATGGCATATGACCTGGTCGGGTAACGCACTCCTGACTGCGAACGTATGAAGAGTTTCAGGAAGTATTGTGGCATCTAGGATGAGATGGCTGGCAGGAGGTGATATGGGAGAGAACACAAGTCCAGGGAAGATATGTCAAATTTGGGTTTTATCGAACATAACTGGCAGCGACACTTCTTCTACACATATTCCCTCATAAGAAAGAAAAAAAAAAAAAGAGACCCAAGGAAATAAACTTGGGGAGTCTTATGGGGAGTGGAAGCAAAAGGGAGGCGACGGTGGGTGGAGTTACATAGAAGGTGTGATATTGGACATGGAGGTAAACCAGGAGATTTCTAAACAGTAATTTTGGTTAATTTATTTATCAGATGACACAGCTCTGTACTAATCAGGCTTTTCTTTTCCTTCAGTAGAACTGTGATTAACCAGTCAGTCCCACAGGAGTAGGGAGGCCAATCCCGGGCCTTTTTTTTCAATGCCGGGTATCGGGATTGAAAAATGGTCAATCCCGGGATTCCCCGGGATTGGCTCTCAACTGTGTCTGGCCGTCCCCCACGCTCCACCCTGCCTCTCCCCACCTGCCATGCAGACATAAATACATACAAGACCGCAGGGCCGGGCAGGTGGGAAATTTCTTCCACACGCGTTGAGTGCAGGGGGAACCGGTGGGTGGCGACCGCCGTACCATCGGGCTCAGCGGCTGATGACATCGCAGCGTGACCTCATAGTCACAGTTCAAGCTGCGCAGGGGAAGCCGGGCAGCGTCTGAGCATCCTGAGGACGCTCAACGCTTCTGGCATTAATGGGCCGCCTGATCCCGCAATCCCCGGGACTGGAGCTTTCAATCCCAGGATTGAATCCCGGCCTATTTTTGGCCTAAATCCCGGGATCCCGCCAATCCTGATCCTGGGATTGGCCACCCTACACAAGAGTTATAATTCCTCCCCAGTACTGACACACATCCTGCAAAAACCCAGGGTACAAGATGGAAACGACCACAATGCGGAACATGTACTCTTTATATAGCCCTAAACCCAATATCCGCCTCTGCCATAAAATCAAGTAAGATCTTGAAATTCCACATCAATCCTTCTTGGTGTTTGAGTAGCATGGACATGAGAAGAAAGGGGAGAAACCTGCCCTAAATCAGCAAGGAGGACTAGATTTGACAGGATCAATGGACAAGCCCTTTAGGCTCACAGAGACCTGTTCTGAAACATTGTACTTCATATATTTACCAATAGCATATCAGTCAGAAGCTTCGATAACTATATAGCTACATTCATAACAAGCAGGTTTTTCAATTCTGGTGACCACCACTACATCTTTATTAATTATGCTAATAACGGTAGGTGACATTTCCTTATGATGCCAGCCAAAACTAGCACATATTTCCGAGCCTGAACGAGCTGGGGTATGGGTCGTTGGGTAGACACAACTTAGGTCGACAGTCATTAGGTCGACCATGAAAGGTCGACATTCATTAGGTCGACGTGGCCAATAGGTCGACATGGGCATTAGGTCGACAGGTCAAACGGTTGACATGCTTCTTTTGTTAAAACTTTTTTTGGCGTCGTAAAGTGATGGGGTACCCCAATTAGTGCACCGTGTTCGCTCGCCATGCTTCAGGCAAGGTTACGGTTCCAATCGTAGTCCACGTGGATCGTTAAGTATGAAAAAAATACCTAAAAAGTTGAAAAAATCATGTCGACCTTTTGACCTGTCGACCTATTGACCTTCAGTGGTCGACCTAATGACTGTCGACCTAACGACCGTATCCTACAAGCTGAATGAAAGTGCACTGGTCAAGGTAATATAGATCCATGTAATAACAAGTAGGGGAATGTACAACATACAGTAGCAAGCTATTGCAATGATCCTACAGCCAAGCTTAGCCCTGCACTAAAGATGACCATTTATGATGAAACAAACGTTTGCCAGTTATAGTGTATGACAGGGACACAGCAAAAGCACAGTAAAGTATCAGTAAAATAGGAAAAGACATCTATTTCAGAGGAAACAAATGAGTACATGTGCATTTCTTGATTAACACTCTTTAAGAATCTCATAACAGGACCTCACTAATTGGAAATCCAAAAACAAAAGCTATTCCACTTCCTGAAGGGCTAAATAATTCCCATCATTAAAAATTAAAAGATAAAGCAGTTCTCTCTCTCTAGTTTATGTGAACACATAGCCATCACCTTATAATATGGATAATCCGCTCCTCCATCCCCGCCTCATGCCTTGAACATCTCAGCTTTTCTTACATACTGCCATTAGGCTACCTCCCACTTGCTTGCACCTCATGTCATCTGTCTCTCGACCCTTCCCACTAGATTGTTAGCTCTTCAGAGCAGGGCCCTCTTTTCTCTTGTTATCTAAGGCATCTTCTCAACACATTTCACTCGCAGCTCTCACCTACTCATACCCCTTTTCCACCTACTGAGCACGGGTTGCAGCCGGGAGCCTGACACAGGTGCTACCCGGCTGCGGCCCGTGCTCAGCCCCCTTTCCCACTGTGCTCACCAACCCGGCATATTGCGGGTTGGTGACGCTGCTAGTGACGCGGCAGGGGAGGCGCTGGGAAATCACATGATCTCCCAGCGCCGCCCTTCCATACAGTGTAAACGGGAGCCGTGTCGCATCGACGCGGCTTCCATTTACACTAGAACCCTACCCGGATCATTCCAGTGTCCTACCTAGATAGTTACCCGGGTAGGATTCACGGGTTACTTGATCCGCGTTTTTGCGGGAGGACCCTTTTCCACTAGCAAAAAAATAAGAATTTACTTACCGATAATTCTATTTCTCATAGTCCGTAGTGGATGCTGGGGACTCCGTCAGGACCATGGGGAATAGCGGGCTCCGCAGGAGACAGGGCACATCTAAAAAAGCTTTTAGGTCACATGGTGCGTACTGGCTCCTCCCCCTATGACCCTCCTCCAAGCCTCAGTTAGGTACTGTGCCCGGACGAGCGTACACAATAAGGAAGGATCTTGAATCCCGGGTAAGACTCATACCAGCCACACCAATCACACCGTACAACTTGTGATCTGAACCCAGTTAACAGTATGATAACAAAACGAAGTAGCCTCTGAAAAGATGGCTCACAACAACAGTAATAACCCGATTTTGTAACAATAACTATGTACAAGCATTGCAGACAATCCGCACTTGGGATGGGCGCCCAGCATCCACTACGGACTATGAGAAATAGAATTATCGGTAAGTAAATTCTTATTTTCTCTAACGTCCTAGTGGATGCTGGGGACTCCGTCAGGACCATGGGGATTATACCAAAGCTCCCAAACGGGCGGGAGAGTGCGGATGACTCTGCAACACCGAATGAGAAAACTCCAGGTCCTCTTTAGCCAGAGTATCAAATTTGTAAAATTTTACAAACGTGTTCTCCCCTGACCACGTAGCTGCTCGGCAAAGTTGTAATGCCGAGACCCCTCGGGCAGCCGCCCAAGATGAGCCCACCTTCCTTGTGGAGTGGGCCTTTACAGATTTAGGCTGTGGCACGCCTGCCACAGAATGTGCAAGTTGGATTGTGCTACAGATCCAACGTGCAATCGTCTGTTTAGACGCAGGAGCACCCATCTTGTTGGGTGCATACAATGTAAACAACGAGTCAGTTTTTCTGACTCCAGCTGTCCTTGAAATATATATTTTTAATGCTCTGACAACGTCCAGTAACTTGGAGTCCTCCAAGTCGCTAGTAGCCGCAGGCACCACAATAGGCTGGTTCAAGTGAAATGCCGAAACCACCTTAGGGAGAAATTGAGGACGTGTCCTCAATTCTGCCCTGTCCGAATGGAATATCAGATATGGGCTCTTGTATGACAAAGCTGCCAACTCTGAAACTCTCCTGGCAGAAGCCAGGGCCAACAGCATGGTTACCTTCCATGTAAGGTATTTTAATTCTACCGATTTTAACGGCTCAAACCAATGAGATTTGAGAAAATTTAGAACCACGTTCAAATCCCACGGTGCCACTGGAGGCACTATTGGGGGTTGTATATGTAGTACACCTTTTACAAAAGTTTGTACTTCAGGCACTGACGCCAATTCCTTCTGGAAGAAAATTGATAAGGCCGAAATTTGAACTTTAATGGACCCCAATTTTAGGCCCATAGACAATCCTGCTTGCAGGAAATGTAAGAATCGACCCAATTGAAATTCTTCCGTTGGAGCCTTCTTGGCCTCACACCACGCAACATATTTTCGCCAAATGCGGTGATAATGTTGTACAGTCACTTCCTTTCTAGCCTTAATCAAGGTAGGAATACAGTAACTTCCTCTGGAATGCCCTTTTCTTTTAGAATCCGGCGTTCAACCGCCATGCCGTCAAACGCAGACGCGGTAAGTCTTGGAACATACAAGGTCCCTGCTGAAGCAGATCCCTTCTTAGAGGTAGAGGCCACGGATCCTCCGTGAGCATCTCTTGAAGTTCCGGATACCAAGTTCTTCTTGGCCAGTCCGGAGCCACCAGTATTGTTCTTACTCCTCTTTTCCGTATAATTCTCAGTACCTTTGGTATGAGAGGCAGAGGAGGGAACACATACACTGACTGGTACACCCATGGTGTTACCAGAGCGTCCACAGCTATTGCCTGAGGGTCTCTTGACCTGGCGCAATACCTGTCCAATTTTTTGTTGAGGCGAGACGCCATCATGTCCACCTTTGGTTTTTCCCAACGGTTCACAATCATGTGGAAAACTTCTGGATGAAATCCCCACTCTCCCGGGTGAAGGTCGTGTCTGCTGAGGAAATCTGCTTCCCAGTTGTCCACTCCCGGGATGAACACTGCTGACAGTGCTATGACATGATTCTCCGCCCAGCGCAGAATCCTTGCAGCTTCTGCCATTGCACTCCTGCTTCTCGTGCCGCCTTGTCGGTTTACGTGGGCGACTGCCGTGATGTTGTCGGACTGGATCAACACCGGCTGACCCTGAAGCAGCGGTTTTGCCAGACTTAGAGCATTGTAGATCGCTCTTAGCTCCAGTATATTTATGTGAAGAGACGTCTCCAGGTTTGACCACACGCCCTGGAAGTTTCTTCCCTTTGTGACTGCTCCCCAACCTCGTAGGCTGGCATCCGTAGTCACCAGGACCCAGTCCTGTATGCCAAATCTGCGGCCCACTAACAGATGGGCAGTCTGCAACCACCACAGGAGTGACAACCTTGTTCTCGGTGACAGTGTTATCCGCTGATGCATGTGCAGATGCGATCCGGACCATTTGTCCAGCAGATCCCACTGAAATGTCCGTGCATGGAATCTGCCGAATGGAATCGCTTCGTACGAAGCCACCATCTTTCCCAGGACTCTTGTGCATTGATGTACTGACACAGTTCCTGGTTTTAGGAGGTTCCTGACAAGTTCGGATAACTCCCTTGCTTTCTCTTCCGGGAGAAATACCTTTTTCTGAACCGTGTCCAGAATCATACCCAGGAACAGCAGATGCGTTGTCGGGGTCAATTGAGATTTTGGAAGATTTAGAATCCACCCGTGTTGCTGAAGCACTACTTGTGTTAGCGCCACACCGACTTCCAGCTGTTCTCTGGACTTTGCCCTTATCAGGAGATCGTCCAAGTAAGGGATAATTAATACGCCTTTTCTTCGTAGAAGAACCATCATTTCGGTCATTACCTTGGTAAAGACCCGAGGGGCCGTGGACAAACCAAACGGCAGCGTTTGAAACTGATAATGACAGTCTTGTATCACGAACCTGAGATACCCTTGGTGTGAGGGGTAAATCGGGACATGTAGATAAGCATCTTTTATGTCCAAGGACACCATGAAGTCTCCTTCTTCCAGATTCGCTATCACTGCCCTGAGTGACTCCATCTTGAACTTGAATTTCTGTATGTACAGGTTCAAGGATTTCAGATTTAGAATAGGCCTTACCGAACCGTCCGGTTTCGGTACCACAAATAGAGTGGAATAATACCCCTTTCCCTGTTGTAGGAGGGGTACCTTGACTATCACCTGCTGAGAATACAGCTTGTGAATGGCTTCCAAAACCGACGTCCTTTCTGAGGGAGACGTTGGTAAAGCAGACTTTAGGAACCGGCGAGGGGGAAACCTTTCGAACTCCAGCATGTAACCCTGAGATATTATCTGCAGGACCCACGGGTCCACTTGTGAGTGAGCCCATTGATTGCTGAAAATCTTGAGTCGACCCCCCACCGTTCCTGAGTCCGCTTGTAAAGCCCCAGCGTCATGCTGATGGCTTTGTAGAAGCCGGGGTGGGCTTCTGTTCCTGGGCAGGGGCTGCGTGCTGCCCTTTCTTACCCTTTCCTCTGCCTCTCGGCAGATAAGACTGTCCTTTTGGTCGCTTTTTATAGGAGCGAAAGGACTGCGGCTGAAAAGACGGTGTCTTTTTCTGTTGTGAAGGGGTCTGAGGTAAAAAGGTGGATTTGCCGGCAGTTGCCGTGGTCACCAGGTCCGAAAGACCGACCCCAAACAATTCCTCTCCTTTATATGGCAATACTTCCATATGCCTCTTGGAATCCGCATCACCTGACCACTGTCGCGTCCATAAACTTCTTCTGGCAGATATGGACATCGCGCTTACTCTTGATGCTAGAGTACAAACATCCCTCTGAGCATCTCGCATATAAAGAAAAGCATCCTTTAATTGCTCTAGAGACAATAAAATACTGTCCCTATCCAGGGTCTCAATATTTTCAGTCAGAGAATCCAACCACACTACCCCAGCACTGCACATCCAGGCTGAGGCTATTGCCGGTCGCAGTATAACACCAGTATGTGTGTATATACTCTTCAGTGTAGTTTCCAGCCTCCTATCTGCTGGATCCTTGAGGGCGGCCGTATCAGGAGACGGCAACGCCACTTGCTTTGATAAACGTGTGAGCGCCTTATCCACCTTAGGGGGTGTTTCCTAGCGCGCCCTAACCTCTGGTGGGAAAGGGTATAATGCCAATAACTTCTTTGAAATTAGCAATTTTCTATCGGGGGTAACCCACGCTTCATCACACACATCATTCAATTCCTCTGATTCTGGGAAAAATACAGGTAGTTTTTTCACCCCCCACATAATACCCCTTTTTGAGGTACCAGCAGTATCAGAGATCTGCAACGCCTCCTTCATTGCCGTGATCATATAACGTGTGGCCCTATTGGAAAATACGTTTGTTTCTTCACCGTCGACACTAGATTCATCTGTGTCGGTACCCGTGTCGACTGACTGAGGTAAAGGACGTTTTACAGCCCCTGACGGTGTCTGAGACGCCTGAACCGGTACTAACTGGTTTGCCGGGCGTCTTATTTCGTCAACTGACTTTTGTAGTGTGCTGACATTATCACGTAATTCCATAACTAAAGCCATCCATTCCGGTGTCGACTCCCTAGGGGGTGACATTACCATCATCGGCAATTGCTCTGCCTCCACACCAACATCGTCCTCATACATGTCGACACACACGTACCGACACACAGCAGCCACACAGGGAATGCTCTAATTGAAGACAGGACCCCTTAGCCCTTTGGGGAGACAGAGGGAGAGTTTGCCAGCACACACCAAAAGCGCTATAAATGTATATAAACAACCCTAGAAGGTGTTGTTTACTATATATGCGCTCTTAATATATAAATATCGCCAATTTATGCCCCCCTTCTCTTTGTTACCCTGTTTCTGTAGTGCAGTGCAGGGGAGAGTCCTGGGAGCCTTCCTCACCAGCGGAGCTGAGCAGGAAAATGGCGCTGAGTGCTGAGGAGAATAAGCTCCGCCCCTTTTTCGGCGGGATTTTTCTCCCGGTTTTTAAGAAACTGGCCTGGGTCAAAATACATACATATAGCCTTAATGGGTATATGTGATGTATTTATTTTGCCACTAAAGGTAATTATATTGCTGCCCAGGGCGCCCCCAGCAGCGCCCTGCACCCTCCGTGACTGAGTCAGTGAGCCGTGTGACAACAATGGCGCACAGCTGCAGTGCTGTGCGCTACCTTCATGAAGACTGTGGAGTCTTCTGCCGCCTGTTTTCCGGACCTCCGTTCTGCCGTCTCTTCAGCGTCTGTAAGGGGGATCGGCGGCGCGGCTCCGGGACGAACCCCAGGCTGACCTGTGTTCCGACTCCCTCTGGAGCTAAGTGTCCAGTAGCCTAAGACTCCAATCCATCCTGCACGCAGGTGAGTTGGAAATCTCTCCCCTAAGTCCCTCGATGCAGTGATCCTGTTGCCAGCAGGAATCACTGAGATTGAAACCTAAAAAAAAACTTTTCTAAACAGCTCTTTAAGAGAGCCACCTAGATTGCACCCTCTCGGACGGGCACAAAAACCTAACTGAGGCTTGGAGGAGGGTCATAGGGGGAGGAGCCAGTACGCACCATGTGACCTAAAAGCTTTTTTAGATGTGCCCTGTCTCCTGCGGAGCCCGCTATTCCCCATGGTCCTGACGGAGTCCCCAGCATCCACTAGGACGTTAGAGAAACACGGGTAAATGCACACCCCCGTGCATTTACCCGTGTTTTTTGAGCTAGTGGAAAAGGGGTATCAGTGACCATCTTTACCAGCCCTTTCTCCTGATGTTAAAAGGCTCATCTCTACCTATGACCGCAAGCTCCTAGTAGTACGATGATCACTCCCTCACTACTTACATCTTAGCTGTATTATGTCTTGAGAATTGTGGTGCTCTCTGTTACCTGTACTCTATTTCTGTTATTTATATATTGTAATGCTAAGTTTTGTCTCCCTGTACTGTCCTTTGTACGGCGCTGTGAAACACTTGTGGCGCCTTATAAATCAAATGTAATAATAATAATAATAATAATAAACCCTCCCACCAGGAATCCAGTGTGGATTTACCATGTGCTTGCAGTGAAACTATTTGTTTAAAAGCTGCAAGGCCACCTAATTGGCTGCAGCATTCATAAGCCATTCTCCAGCTTCCATCATTCTGTTCCAGCTATGAGGTGTCCCTTAGGAAATTCACTTGTAATGAGCCAGGCTACCCTTAAACGAATGAGATTACCATTAAAAGAGCTAGACTGCTTTCCAATAAGCAATAGCCCCCACCTCATCGTCCCCACCTTGTAACACAAGAGGCAACCACATTTATTCCCATTAACCTTTATAAAGCTTAAGACAAACGGTGTGTTTGAAATGAAAATGTAAGCTGGGCCCCTTTGGGAATTTGTGGATGTAGGGAGCATTACAAGCAGCTGGCTGGATAAGTGAGTGGGTGACAGGCTCAGCGGAGATCTGACAGCTCTCCTGGTGCTTGATGCATGAGAGGTACACAGAAGGGACCAGCTCAGGCAGAGCAATGGAATGTAATCCCAGGGCCAGCCCTCATCTATAATACTTTCATTTCTACTCTTCGTAGGATGGAGAATTTAAAAGTAAATTACAACTGAAGTACATAAAAAGGTATACGGTAACATTTGAAGGAACACACTGTATTTTATTCTGCGATAGCAGTATAAATGTAATTCTTACCAGTGTCATTTTTACCAATATATAATATAAAGCACTTGGTGATACAGCGGTTACACTCGTGATGTGGCCACGGTTTATTTGAGTAATCATTATTTTCTTGTCCGTCACAATGGATAATTTAGTGTTAGATAACACAAATAGATTTTATACCTTTGTTTGTTTTTCTGAACACCTAGAACTTTATTTCGGAAGCATGGAAAATATCTTTTTAACTTATAGCCATCTTAGGATATGTGTGTGTGGGGGGGGGAGGGGGGGGGGGACGACGACACTCACATGCTATGTGACTTTAAACAACCGTATTATCCTTTATTGATATGCTGTCAGAAGGGTTCTACAGTGCCATTTACACGTAGAAATAGCATACAGATAGATCACATACAGAAGGTACTGTACAACATGACCATTCAAAAAACCAAATAAAGAAATTCACAGTGAGTGTGTATATAGTATAATATATATATATATATATATATATATATATATATATATATAGAGAGAGAGAGAGAGATACTGTACATATATCTATATATATGTATATATACACACACATATATACTCATCCACTGTAATAAACAGCACTAACAGGACATGTTATAGCTGAATAATCCTGGTGTCTTTAATTATCAACGTTTCAAGGCTTTTTCACCCCTTCATCAGGACACACCACATGGGGCCCTTCTGATCCTTGGGGCCCGGTACAGGTATCCCCTTTGACCCCCCGTCACTGGCCCTGGGCAAAACAATGCACTGGGTCCCCTACCCATCCTCCAGCAGTAGGGTTGTTATCAGCGGCAGCTTTGATGTCCCGCGGGCGGTAGGGAGTGTTCTATCTTCCGCTCAGCATGTAGGACTTGGAGCAGTAATATTTGCTAATTACTCCTTTACTGCACAGATAATGGGAAATGAGGCAGGAGGGAGAAAACTAAACTGTAGATGAGGGCATTGGGCTGAATGAAGGGGAGGGGAGGATTTTGGAGTGGGCTTAATATTCATCATTTTCCAGTGGGAGGGCAGCTTGCTTGACTGCAGATATCCTGGAGATAGATTTCTTAACTTTCAATTGGAGAGAAAACCCCCCAAAAACTAGCGAGTCCCACTTTTCAGGTGGGACGGGGGACTTGGGGATCAGAGTTCAGGAGCAAGAGCAATCCACTAATAAAAATATAAAACTGCATACCAGGCATGTAGAGCTGGAGCAGGGACCGGCTGCTCGAAGGCGGATATCTCTGGTTCTGCGCATAGTCTCCACCGAAAAGGGAAAGTCTCAGCTTTTGGACTATACCCTCAGAAAGACTCTAAAGCTGACCATACAACCTAAAGAATTATTGTCCAATCTGGCTGGTTGGAATGAAAATAGGATTTTGGTTACCTATCGGTAAATCCTTTTTTCATAATCCGTAGAGGATGCTGGGGTCCACATTAGTACCATGGGAAATAGATGGGTCCACGAAGAGCCATTGCCACTTTAAGAGTTTGAGAGTGTGGGCTGGCTCCTCCCTCTATGCCCATCCTACCAGACTCAGTCTAGAAACTATGCCCGAGGAGATGGACAT
This sequence comes from Pseudophryne corroboree, assembly GCF_028390025.1. Taxonomy (NCBI): domain Eukaryota; kingdom Metazoa; phylum Chordata; class Amphibia; order Anura; family Myobatrachidae; genus Pseudophryne; species Pseudophryne corroboree. The sequence continues at coordinate 118,160,235 of NC_086454.1, read as the reverse complement.
CTTCGATAGAAGGATATAACACAGATAGTGGTGAGATTCATACCAGCTCACACATACAGGGCACATCAAGCTAACTTGCTTGAAACTCTCAGCAACCGCTGAAATATTACTTACCAAGTAACAATGCAGTACCTAACTGAAACAAAGAGGTACTGAACCAAATAACATTTCCAGGAAATCGAAGCGCTGGGCGGGCGCCCAGCATCCTCTACGGACTACGAGAAAAGGATTTACCGGTAGGTAGCCAAAATCCTATTTTCTCTTACGTCCTAGAGGATGCTGAGGTCCACATTAGTACCATGGGGATGTACCAAAGCTCCCAGAATGGAAGGGAGAGCGCTGAGGCTCCTGCAGAACTGATTGACTGAACTTCAGATCATCAGCGGCCAAAGTATCGAACTTGTAGAACTTAGCGAACGTGTTCGACCCAGATCAAGTTGCAGCTCGGCAAAGTTGTAAAGCCGAGACACCCTGGGCGGCCGCCCAGGAAGAACCCAACTTACGAGTAGAGGGAGCCTTAAGAGATTTTGGACACGGCAGTCCTGATGTAGAATAAGTGTGCCGGATAGTGAACCTAATCCAGCGAGAAATAGAGAGTCCGACTTTCTGTGACGGGAAGTTCTCTTCACATAGACCTTCAGAGCCCTTACAACATCCAAGGACTTTGAAGGAATTGAGAAGTCAGTAGCCACTGGCACCACAATAGGTTTGTTGATATGAAATGTCGACACAACCTTCGATAGAAACTGCTGACGTGTCCGGAGTCCAGCTCTATCTTCGTGGAAGATCAAGTAAGGGCTTTTATAGAACAAAGCCCCCAACTCGGACACACGTCTAGCAGAAGCTAAGGCCAACAACGTAACCGCCTTCCAAGTAAGAAATTTGACCTCAACCTCCTGTAGAGGCTCACACCAATCCGACTGTAGGAACTGCAACACCACGTTAAGGTCCCAAGCCGCCGTAGGCGGTACAAAGGGAAGATAAATGTGCAGAACTCCCTTCAAAAAGGTCTGAACCTCAGGGAGGGCAGTCAATTGTTTCTGAAAGAAAATGGATATGACCGAAATCTGGACCTTCACAGATCCCAACACCTCAGGCCCATATCCACACCTGCTTGCAGGAAGAGGAGAAAACATCCTAGTTGAAACTCCATTATAGGAAACTTCTTGGATTCACACCAAGAGACATATTTCTTCCAAATACGATGGTAATGTTTAGACGTTACCCCTTTCCTTGCCTGTATCAGGGTAGGAATGACCTTCTACGGAATGCCCTTCCGAGCAAGTATCAGGCGTTCAACTTCCATGCCGTCAAACGTAGCCGTGGTAAGTCTTCATAGGCGAGCGGCCCCTGCTGCAGCAGGTCCTCCCGAAGAGGAAGAGGCCTCGGCTTTTCTTGCAGTAGATTCAGAAGGTCTGCGTACCAAACCCTTCTTGGCCAGTCTGGAGCAATGAGGATCGCTTGAACTCTTGTTATCCTTATGAGCTTTAGAATTCTTGGGATGAGTGGGAGTGGTGGAAACACGTACACTGAACACCAGGGCGTCCACTGCCACTGCTTGTGGGTCCTTCGACCTGGAACAATAACGCCGAAGCTTCTTGTTGAGACGAGAGGCCATCATGTCTATTTGGGGTAACCCCCAAAGATCTGTTATTTTCTTGAACACCTCCAGATGGAGACCCCCCCTCCCCTGGATGGAGCTCGTGTCTGCTGAGGAAGTCTGCTTCTCAGTTGTCTACTTCCGGAATGAAGATGGGTGAAAGCATCAAAGCGTGCTTTTCTGTCCAGAGGAGTATTCTTGTCACCTCTGACATTGCCGCTCTGCTCTTCATTTATGTAAGCCACTGTTGTTACATTGTCCGACTGCACTTGAATGGCCCGATTCCTTAGAAGAGGGGCCGCCTGAAGAAGACCGTTGTAGACGGCTCTAAGTTCTAGGATGTTGATGGGCAGGCCGGCTTCCAGGCTCGACCACCGTCCTTGGAAGGTTACTCCTTGAGTGACTGCTCCCCAGCCTCGAAGGCTCGCATCCGTGGTTAGAAGGACCCAGTCCTGAATCTCGAACCTGCGGCCCTCCAGAAGGTGAGGCAAATGGAGCCACCAGAGGAGTGAAATCCTGGCCTTTGGCGACAGACGAATTCTCTGGTGCATGAGGAGATGAGATCCCGACCACTTGTCCAGGAGATCAAGTTGGGAGGTCCGAGCGTGGAACTTCCGGTACTGAAGAGCCTTGTAAGAGGCCACCATCTTTCCCAATAGGCGAAAGCATTGATGAACCGACACCCGGGCTGGCTTCAGGACATCCCGGACCATAGCGTGTATCACCAACGCCTTTTCCTGTGGAAGAAACACCTTCTGCACTTCCGTATCTAGGATCATCCCCAGAAATGACAACCTTTGGGTTGGTTCCAAATGTGGAAGGTTCAGAATCCAACCATGACTCTCGAGAAGTCATGTTGTGAGAACAATGGACTGCAGCAGCTTCTCCTTGGACGATGCTTTTATCAGCAGATCGTCCAGATATGGAATGATGTTCACACCCTGTTTGCGGAGGAGAACCATCATTTCTGCCATCACCTTGGTAAACACCCTTGGTGCTGTGGAAAGGCCGAATGGCAGCGCCTGGAACTGGAAATGACAGTCCAGCAATGCGACACGGAGATGAGCCTGAAGCGGCAGCCAGATTGGAATGTGGAGGTACGCATCCTTGATATCAGGAATTCCCCCTCTTCCAGACCTGATATCACCGCCCTGAGAGACTCCATCTTGAACTGGAACTCCTTTAGAAAGGGGTTCAATGATTTTAGGTTCAGAATGGGCATGACCAAACCATCCGGTTTCGGTACCACGAAAAGGTTAGAATAGTAACCTTTGTTCTGCATGTGAGGTGGTACTGGCACAATGACTTGTGCCTCCACCAGTTTTTGAACAGCGTCTTGCAATACAGCGCTGTCTGCCAATAGAGTTGGTAAGCCTGATTTGAAAAAGCGATGAGGAGGGAGGAGGGAGACTCTGAAATTCCAGCCTGTATCCCTGGGTCACAATATCTATTACCCAGGGATCCAGGCCGGACGATACCCAGACGTGACTGAAGTATCTCTCGCTTCCATCAGTCCCACCTCCAGGCCGCGCGGTCCACCATCATGCAGAGGATTTTGGCGTACCTGAAGCAGGCTTTTGTTCCTGGGAACCTGCAGCGGCATATCCACGCATCTAGAGCTTCCCTAAAGAAAGCCTGACCTGTATAGGGAAGGGACTCCACACTTTATCTAGATTCTGCGTCGGCCGACCACTGGCGCAGCCACAGTCCCCGACGAGCTGAAAAAAGACATGGAAGATATTCCTGCAGCCATGGAACCCAGGTCCTTCATGGATTCTACCATAAAACCTGCTGAATCATGTATGTTGCGTAATTATAATGCAACCTCATCCTTATCCATCGTATCCAAATCCTCAAGTAAGGCAGCCGACCACTTTACTATTGCCTTTGCAATCCATGCAGTAGCAATAGTGGGACGTAATATGGCCCCTGAAGCAGTGTACATTGATTTAAGTGTGTTATCAATTTTCCTATCAGCCAGTTCCTTTAAGGCGGTAGATCCTGGAACAGGTAAAACCACCTTCTTTGAGAGTCTGGACACAGATGCGTCAACAATCGTCGGGTTTTCCCATTTTTTCCTATCCTCCTCAGGGAAAGGAAACGCCACCTGGACCCTTTTAGGGACCTGGAATTTTTTCTCAGGGTTTTCCCATGCTTTTTCAAATATAGCATTCAATTCCTTTGACGCAGGGAAGGTTAGCGAGGTCTTTTTATTTTCAGTGAAAAAGGCCTCCTCAACCTGCTCAGGTGTGCTATCATTAACATTCAACACATCCCTGATAGCCTCTATCAACAACTGCACCCCCTTTGCAATAGATGCGGACCCCCGCAACACATTCCCATCACCGTCTGTGGTGTCGGAATCGGTATCCGTGTCGTCTTGTGTGACATGCACAAGCGCACGTTTGTGGGGGTATATAGCGGGGCGTACTAAGGTACCAGAAACCGGCCATACTGCCATAGAGCTCTGCAATACCTGGGTTGCAGATTCATTACTTGCAACCCTGTAAAAAATCAGAGAAATCCAAGATTTGATAGAGGAAAACCACTCAGGATCCCTTGCTGGTATCTGTGCTAAACCAGTGCTATCCTGATTACATGAAATGGGATCATCCTGGGAGGATAAATCCTTTGCAGCATATGACAGAGTATCCCTGGACATAGCTAAAGGAGACCACCAAACACTCCACACACACACACACACACACACACACACACACACACACACACACACACACACACACACACACACACACACACACGTGAGGGCAGACAGAGTTTCCCCCCCAAGAATGGCAAGAGAGACACACAGATTGAAGCCAACCTACACACAGCGCTTTTTAGCAAAGGGAGACCCCTTGTCAGCGCTGAGTGTGCAACTTAATAGGACACACAGTCTAATTACAGCCTCCCCTCCCTTCTACAACCCCCTGGTACCGTGTACAGATACCTGGAGTTGCTGTGGAGGGACCTGTTCTTCCTCTCAGCGCTGTGCAGGCAGGAAAATGGTGCTGGAACGCTGCTGGGTCCACTCTGAGGAGAAGCTCTGCTCCCTTAATGGCGCTGTCTTCCCGCTCTTCAAGGATTATACTGGCCTGAGGAAAAATGTGCTGGCTGAGATCCGCGGACCCCGACAGTCTTCTGGACCAGTGTGGGGGTAAGCGCTGGCCCAAGGCGCCCTTCACAGCGCCGCACCATGCGCCTCTGAACATTTCCAGGAGCGCAGTTAATACTGCGCTCCCTCCCCATTGCCGCCATCTTCACACCGGCCCCCCGCTTGCTTGGGGGGGTCGGTGTCTCACTCACCACATCTTCAGCTCTGTAAAAAGTCGGCGGCATGCTGCTGGGGCGAGCAGTCCCCTGTGGTGGAGAGCGATCCGACCCCTCTGGAGCGCAGTGTCCAGTCAGCGGAGACAGTGGCTCAGACCCCACAGGGTAGACACTGCTCCCCCCCCCCCTAAGTCCCTCGCTGCAGGGAGGCTGCTGCCAGCAGCCTCCCTGTAAAAAAAAAATAAACTCTAAAAATAAACTTTACTAGAAAAGCCCAGGAGAGCTCCCCTAGCTGTGACCAGCTCCACCGGGCACATTTTCTAAACTGTGTCTGGTAGGAGGGGCATAGAGGGAGGAGCCAGCCCACACTCTCAAACTCTTAAAGTGCCAATGGCTTGTTAAAATGTGGCAATGAATGTTACATGTACTGTTTGTATAAAAACACAATAGCTGTTAAAAAAGAAAGGGGGAGGGTTAATTTACGTTTACAGTTCATTCACTTGATAAATTTGAGGTATCCCGGGAAAATCAGTGGGTTCCTTATATTGCCGATTGGTGGTCCGGTGGTATTGTAAAAATAAGAATTTACTTACCGATAATTCTATTTCTCGGAGTCCGTAGTGGATGCTGGGGTTCCTGAAAGGACCATGGGGAATAGCGGCTCCGCAGGAGACAGGGCACAAAAGTAAAGCTTTCCGATCAGGTGGTGTGCACTGGCTCCTCCCCCTATGACCCTCCTCCAAGCCAGTTAGGTACTGTGCCCGGACGAGCGTACACAATAAGGGAGGAATTTTGAATCCCGGGTAAGACTCATACCAGCCACACCAATCACACCGTACAACTTGTGATCTAAACCCAGTTAACAGTATGATAACAGCGGAGCCTCTGAAAAGATGGCTCACAACAATAATAACCCGATTTTTGTAACTATGTACAAGTATTGCAGATAATCCGCACTTGGGATGGGCGCCCAGCATCCACTACGGACTCCGAGAAATAGAATTATCGGTAAGTAAATTCTTATTTTCTCTATCGTCCTAGTGGATGCTGGGGTTCCTGAAAGGACCATGGGGATTATACCAAAGCTCCCAAACGGGCGGGAGAGTGCGGATGACTCTGCAGCACCGAATGAGAGAACTCCAGGTCCTCCTTAGCCAGGGTATCAAATTTGTAGAATTTAGCAAACGTGTTTGCCCCTGACCAAGTAGCTGCTCGGCAAAGTTGTAAAGCCGAGACCCCTCGGGCAGCCGCCCAAGATGAGCCCACCTTCCTTGTGGAATGGGCATTTACATATTTTGGCTGTGGCAGGCCTGCCACAGAATGTGCAAGCTGAATTGTATTACACATCCAACTAGCAATAGTCTGCTTAGAAGCAAGAGCACCCAGTTTGTTGGGTGCATACAGGATAACAGCAAGTCAGATTTCCTGACTCCAGCCGTCCTGGAACATATTTTCAGGGCCCTGACAACATCTAGCAACTTGGAGTCCTCCAAGTCCCTAGTAGGTGCAAGGCACCACAATAAGCTGGTTCAGGTGAAACACTGACACCACCTTAGGGAGAGAACTGGGGACGAGTCCGCAGCTCTGCCCTGTCCGAATGGACAAACAGATATGGGCTTTTTTGAGAAAAAACCACCAATTTGACACTCGCCTGGTCCAGGCCAGGGCCAAGAGCATGGTCACTTTTCATGTGAGATGCTTCAAATCCACAGATTTGACTGGTTTTAAACCAATGTGATTTGAGGAATCCCAGAACTACGTTGAGATCCCACAGTGCCACTGGAGGCACAAAAGGGGGTTGTATATGCAATACTCCCTTGACAAACTTCTGGACTTCAGGAACTGAAGCCAATTCTTTCTGGAAGAAAATCGACAGGGCCGAAATTTGAACCTTAATGGACCCCAATTTGAGGCCCATAGACACTCCTGTTTGCAGGAAATGCAGGAAACGACCGAGTTGAAATTTCTTTGTGGGGCCTTCCTGGCCTCACACCACGCAACATATTTTCGCCACATGTGGTGATAATGTTGTGCGGTCACCTCCTTTCTGGCTTTGACCAGGGTAGGAATGACCTCTTCCGGAATGCCTTTTTCCCTTAGGATCCGGCTTTCCACCGCCATGCCGACAAACGCAGCTGCGGTAAGTCTTGGAACAGACATGGTACTTGCTGAAGCAAGTCCCTTCTTAGCGGCAGAGGCCATAAGACCTCTGTAAGCATCTCTTGAAGTTCCGGGTACCAAGTCCTTCTTGGCCAATCCGGAGCCATGAGTATAGTTCTTACTCCTCTACGTCTTATAATTCTCAGCACCTTAGGTATGAGAAGCAGAGGAGGGAACACATACACCGACTGGTACACCCACGGTGTTACCAGAACGTCCACAGCTATTGCCTGAGGGTCTCTTGACCTGGCGCAATACCTGTCCCGTTTTTTGTTCAGACGGGACGCCATCATGTCCACCTTTGGTATCTCCCAACGGTTTACAATCATGTGGAAAAAACTTCCCGATGAAGTTTCCACTCTCCCGGGTGGAGGTCGTGCCTGCTGAGGAAGTCTGCTTCCCAGTTTCCATTCCCGGGATGAAACACTGCTGACAGTGCTATCACATGATTTTCCGCCCAGCGAAAAGTCCTTGCAGTTTTTGCCATTGCCCTCCTGCTTCTTGTGTCGCCCTGTCTGTTTACGTGGGCGACTGCCGTGATGTTTTTCCCACTGGATCAATATCGGCTGACCTTGAAGCAGAGGTCTTGCTAAGCTTAGAGCATTATAAATTTACCCTTAGCTCCAGTATATTTATGTGGAGAAAAGTCTCCAGACTTGATCACACTCCCTGGAAATTTTTTCCTTGTGTGACTGCTCCCCAGCCTCTCGGGCTGGGCTCCGTGGTCACCAGCATCCAATCCTGAATGCCGAATCTGCGGCCCTCTAGAAGATGAGCACTCTATAACCACCACAGGAGAGACACCCTTGTCCTTGGATATAGGGTTATCCGCTGATGCATCTGAAGATGCGATCCGGACCATTTGTCCAGCAGATCCCACTGAAAAGTTCTTGCGTGAAATCTGCCGAATGGAATTGCTTCGTAGGAAGCCACCATTTTTACCAGGACCCTTGTGCAATGATGCACTGTTTTTAGGAGGTTCCTGACTAGCTCGGATAACTCCCTGGCTTTCTCTTCCGGGAGAAACACCTTTTTCTGGACTGTGTCCAGAATCATCCCTAGGCACAGCAGACGTGTCGTCGGGATCAGCTGCGATTTTGGAATATTTAGAATCCACCCGTGCTGTTGTAGCAGTATCCTAGATAGTGCTACTCCGACCTCCAACTGTTCCCTGGACTATACCCTTATCAGGAGATCGTCCAAGTAAGGGATAATTAAGACGCCTTTTCTTCGAAGAAGAATCATCATTTCGGCCATTACCTTGGTAAAGACCCGGGGTGCCGTGGACAATCCAAACGGCAGCGTCTGAAACTGATAGTGACAGTTCTGCACCACGAACCTGAGGTACCCTTAGTGAGAAGGGCAAATTTGGGACATAGAGGTAAGCATCCCTGATGTCCCGGGACACTATATAGTCCCCTTCTTCCTGGTTCGTTATCACTGCTCTGAGTGACTCCATCTTGATTTGAACCTTTGTAAGTGTTCAAAAAAATTTTTAGAATAAGTCTCACCTAGCCTTCTGGCTTCAGTACCACAATATAGTGTGGAATAATACCCCTTTTCTTGTAGTAGGAGGGGTAATTTAATTATCACCTGCTGGGAATACAGCTTGTGAATTTTTTCCCATACTGCCTCCTTGTCGGAGGGAGACCTTGGTAAAGCAGACTTCAGGAGCCTGCGAAGGGGAAACGTCTCGACATTCCAATCTGTACCCCTGGGATACTACTTGTAGGATCCAGGGGTCCTGTACGGTCTCAGCGCCATGCTGAGAACTTGTCAGAAGCGGTGGAACGCTTCTGTTCCTGGGAATGGGCTGCCTGCTGCAGTCTTCTTCCCTTTCCTCTATCCCTGGGCAGATATGATCTTATAGGGACGAAAGGACTGAGGCTGAAAAGACGGTGTCTTTTTCTGCAGAGATGTGACTTAGGGTAAAAACGGTGGATTTTCCAGCAGTTGCCGTGGCCACCAGGTCCGATGGACCGACCCAAAATAACTCCTCTTCCTTTATACGGCAATACACCTTTGTGCCGTTTGGAATCTGCATCACCTGACCACTGTCGTGTCCATAACATCTTCTGGCAGTTATGGACATCGCATTTACTCTTGATGCCAGAGTGCAAATATCCCTCTGTGCATCTCGCATATATAGAAATGCATCCTTTAAATGCTCTATAGTCAATAAAATACTGTCCCTGTCAAGGGTATCAATATTTTTAGTCAGGGAATCCGACCAAGCCACCCCAGCTCTGCACATCCAGGCTGAGGCGATCGCTGGTCGCAGTATAACACCAGTATGTGTGTATATACTTTTTATGATATTTTCCAGCCTCCTGTCAGCTGGTCCTTGAGGACGGCCCTATCTATAGACGGTACCGCCACTTGTTTTGATAAGCGTGTGAGCGCCTTATCCACCCTAAGGGGTGTTTCCCAACGCGCCCTAACTTCTGGCGGGAAAGGGTATACCGCCCATAATATTCTATCGGGGGGAACCCACGCATCATCACACACTTTATTTAATTTATCTGATTCAGGAAAAACTATGGTAGTTTTTTCACATCCCACATAATACCCTCTTTTGTGGTACTTGTAGTATCAGAAATATGTAACACCTCCTTCATTGCCTTTAACGTGTGGCCCTAATAAGGAATACGTTTGTTTATTCACCGTCGACACTGGATTCAGTGTCCCTGTCTGTGTCTGTGTCGACCGACTAAAGTAAACGGGCGTTTTAAAACCCCTGACGGTGTTTTTGAGACGTCTGGACCGGTACTAATTGTTTGTCGGCCGTCTCATGTCGTCAACCGACCTTGCAGCGTGTTGACATTATCACGTAATTCCCTAAATAAGCCATCCATTCCGGTGTCGACTCCCTAGAGAGTGACATCACCATTACAGGCAATTGCTCCGCCTCCTCACCAACATCGTCCTCCTACATGTCGACACACACGTACCGACACACAGCACACACACAGGGAATGCTCTGATAGAGGACAGGACCCACTAGCCCTTTGGAGAGACAGAGGGAGAGTTTGCCAGCACACACCAAAAACGCTATAATTATATAGGGACAACCTTATATAAGTGTTTTCCCTTATAGCATCTTTTTTATATATTTCTAACGCCAAATTAGTGCCCCCCCTCTCTGTTTTAACCCTGTTTCTGTAGTGCAGTGCAGGGGAGAGCCTGGGAGCCTTCCCTCCAGCCTTTCTGTGAGGGAAAATGGCGCTGTGTGCTGAGGAGATAGGCCCCGCCCCTTTTTCGGCGGCCTCGTCTCCCGCTCTTAACGGATTCTGGCAGGGGTTAAATATCTCCATATAGCCTCCGGAGGCTATATGTGAGGTATTTTTAGCCAAAATAGGTATTCATTTGCCTCCCAGGGCGCCCCCCTCCCAGCGCCCTGCACCCTCAGTGACTGCCGTGTGAAGTGTGCTGAGAGGAAAATGGCGCACAGCTGCAGTGCTGTGCGCTACCTTTAGAAGACTGAGGAGTCTTCTGCCGCCGATTCTGGACCTCTTCTTACTTCAGCATCTGCAAGGGGGCCGGCGGCAAGGCTCCGGTGACCATCCAGGCTGTACCTGTGATCGTCCCTCTGGAGCTGATGTCCAGTAGCCAAGAAGCCAATCCATCCTGCACGCAGGTGAGTTCACTTCTTCTCCCCTAAGTCCCTCGTTGCAGTGATCCTGTTGCCAGCAGGACTCACTGTAAAATAAAAAACCTAAGCTAAACTTTTCTAAGCAGCTCTTTAGGAGAGCCACCTAGATTGCACCCTTCTCGGCCGGGCACAAAAATCTAACTGGCTTGGAGGAGGGTCATAGGGGGAGGAGCCAGTGCACACCACCTGATCGGAAAGCTTTACTTTTGTGCCCTGTCTCCTGCGGAGCCGCTATTCCCCATGGTCCTTTCAGGAACCCCAGCATCCACTAGGACGATAGAGAAAAGGCTCTAACTCTCCCTATTCTACCCACCTTTTGTCTGGTGAAATTAATGATCTCACTAGGTGAACGTCTGTTCCCCGCTGTGGCTGCTGCTGGCGCAAGTCGTTCAGCATATGCTGACAGTGTTAGCTGTGGTCTCCCATGCTGTGCATGTGTGTGGTCTCTGGGTGTCCGCTGGGGCCACGGCCGTTATGCAATGTTCAGCAATATCGGCAACAGTCTCCTAGTTACTTGTGATTAGCGCTTCCAACATGTTTCAGGCTGCATGCCCTTTACCCTTGAGACCGGATAAACTGCGGGAAAACTGATTTATCCTTGAAACCGGATGGTGCTGGAGACCGAAAGTCTGAAGATTGTGTGTACATGCTAGATCTCTCTAAGTGACACATACTGATGCACTTATAATATTAAGCAGTACTTCAAACATACAGATATAAATACAGGGCTCAAATGTCCAAATATTATTGTATACCTAGAGAGGCAATTTCACTTTCAGTCCCATTTATCACATTACTAGATTGACAGTGTCTGGTGGAGCATGTGGACCCGCTGGACATCATCGATGTTTAATATAAGAATTGATTTGTATGCGGTATAATGTGATAATAAACACAATGTTCATGCACTGTGAAATATAAAAGATTACATCTTTGGAAATATGAATACGGACCACTAAGTGCAGATAAATACAAAGATATAATTGATTTAATAAGAGGAAGTTCTCTGCTTATATAACACTCCTACTGATTATGCATATTAAGTGTCCAAATAGTGTCATGAACTTTTACAATTAGCATACGGAGCGTGTATACGATACTGAACAGTACAAAGTACTGCCAATTGAGAACACCACTTATTGGGGGGAATTTAAATGTTTGGAAAATCGGTTGGGTGTCTGTTTTTTCCTATCTAATTGACAGGAAAAAAGACAGCCAACTGACTTTTCAAACAATTGAATATCCCCAAAAGTGTTTGATACAATGTACCAGTATTTGGCTTGATACAGTGAATGTTGATAAATTCACAAAAACACAGTGGGTAAGAGTTTAAGCAACACTGGGCAGAATTCAAATGTTTCCCCGCCAACAGCCACTAAATGGCACCCAAACTAAGCTATTCAATTGTAGCTCCATTCGGGCGCAATAGGCTGCCGGCGCCTGCATTTCAGCTCACACCCCCCGGTGGTGGCAAGCTGACATGCGCAAAAAAGGGACCTGTTTGGGCACCCAAGCAGCACTTTTCACAATTGCGCTCAGCATTTTGGTCGGGTTTAGCTGGTTTACGCAGCGAAACCCAGCCTCTATGGGTGCGATCAGCGCGATAAAGGCATACAATTGAATATCGCCCCTGTGATCGCTCGTTACTTTAAACGGGAGATCGGGCGCGATAACACTGGTCAACAAAAATAAATAAAAAATTGTTAGTCTTTATTTTAATGACTATTTTCCGATTCTCTATATCGAAAAATTCCAAAACCTTCGTTTATTTTTTTAAAACTTTGCTTTTGTCCCTTTTATAATCATCAATAAATATGAAAGTTTTTGAATGACCATATAAGGAGAAGCATGTTTTACTAAGTAAGGGAGGGGACAAGCGGGGGGAAAGCAAGTGGTATTCTGACCCTCATTACACATAAGCAGTGTGTAACTATTCAGATAGCTAAACCATGTCCATCTCTCAATGTACAGACGATGAACCTTTTATTAATACAGACTAGAATGATTGTCCATATAATACAGCTGTAGTATTTTTGGAACAACTCAATGCATGTCAATGGGGGCTATAATGCCTTTATAATCATTTAGATCATCACAATAACAGCAGTAGTCTCTGTTGATTGAGAACAACTTTAAAATACATTATTCTTTACTATGTTCACTTTATATTTTAGAATATTGGCTGATATAGTTTTATATCATTTTAATGTAAACGAATTAAATGTACATGTTTTAAACCGAACAATAAGAAGAGCACAACTGCTTTCTTTTTCTTGTCTAAAGGTCCATACACACTTAACGATAAAATGAGCGACGTCGCTCATTTTCCCCCTCCTTGAGCGACGTCGCTCATTTTATCGTTAAGTGTGTATGCCGCCAGCGACGACCGATGCGCGGCCTGCGGGTCGGCAACGATCGTCGCTGTCGGTAGGGCATGCATGAAGGATGTGGACTGTCATCCACGACCTTCATGCAGGGCTGGCGGGGGCGTGACGTCACTGAGCGATATGAGCGGTCATATCGCTCAGTGCATACAGGCGGCCGCCGACCGGCCGGCCCGGGAGGGGGAAACGTTAGACGATGTCGCTCACAGAGCGACATCGTCTAATGTGTATGGGCCTTAAGTGTTGTAGCTGCCTAAAGTTGCCTAATGGTAGCTCTGGCCCTGGGTGTAAATAGATCATCTAAACAAGTAAACAGACAGGGTTTTCTGTTAGGTAGCAAGAATAAAGATGAGTCCATTTAAAGTAGAGACGAGCCAAACAGAACTCTCAACATTGAAAGTAGAAATGCTTATTGGGACACTTGCCAGAAAGCTAAGAGACTTAGGGGTCTATTTACTAAGCCTTGGATGATAAAGTACCAACCAATCGTCTCCTGCCATTTTTCAAACACAGCCTGTGGCATGTCAATTTGGAGCCGATTGGCTGGTGCTTTCTCTCCAGTGACTTTATCTCCATCCAAAGCTTAGTAAATAGACATGAGTTCCCCAGAGAACTAGAGAAGACAAGTGGAAGTAAAGAAGGGGCTGGAAACTAGACCAATAGCCTGCCATCAATAATAGAGATATGAAACAAGACAAAATCTCAAATCAAGCAATTTATAAAATCTTAAGCATATAGCTTATTTAGAATTAGCATGGTCTTCAGTACTGTCTCACAGCGAAGATGGATAAATTGGAATGCTTGCCAGCAGATTAAAAGTTGGTTGAGTGGATCAGTAGCAGGTGGCAGAGGTATAGCTAGGTGCTATGGTGCCCGGAGCAAGGGTATGTTTTGGCGCCCCCCTCCCCTGTACTGAATTGGGGAACTGGCTAACATGTGGTGACATATTACATTTGAAATTAAAAAATATTTTAAAATCCTAAGTTAGTGACAGGGCGAGTTCTAGACTTTGTGGAGCTCTGGGCGAAAGTTTTCTTTGGGTGCCCACCCCATGTTTAAAGTATGGATAGTGCACATGAAAAGCTTGCAACTAAAATATAGGGGCATGGCTTCATGGGGGAGGGGCGTGGCCACAGAATAGTACCAATTGACATTACACCACACAGTAGTGTCCGTTATTCACATTACACCACGCAGTAGTAACCCTTATAAATGTAATGCCACACAGTAGAGCTGCTTATACATGTTACGCCATACAATAAAGCTGCTTATAAATGTTACACTACAGTAGAGGTGCTTATACAGATTATACCACAGTAGAGCTGTTTATACATGTTACACCAAAGAAGAGCCCCTCATACACATTACACCACAGTAGAGCCGCTTATACACATTATGCCACAGTAGAGCCCCTTACACGTTACACCACACACTAGAGCTGCTTATACATGTTACGTCACAGTAGAGCTGCTTATACACATTATACAACATTAGAGCTGCTTATACACATTACACCACAGTAGAGCTGCTTATACATGTTACGCCACAGTAGAGCTGCTTATACACGTTACACCTGTTATGCACACCAGTGCCTGCAGGAATGTACTGGTGTTTGAACTGTTATACACACCAGTGCCTGCAGGAATGTACTGGTGTCTGAACAGAGAGGGATGCAAAACAAATGAACTCACAGACAGACTGGGAAATATGACATAACGTACACAGAAGGTGATAGGGTAACAAAACCAACACAGAGTGAACAGAGAAGCCCAGAGGCTAAGAAACTGGGTGTCTCCCTAGTATTAGAAATGCTCAGATGGAAAAAGCAAGATGTTGTGTTTTAATACGTAGAGAACCCGAAATGCTGTTGCTAAGGGCAACAGCAAAACCCTAAAGGGTTACCAACGGGTGTGGCAGTAAACTCCTTGGTCAGAGATGGAATAATAGACACAAGGAGAGTCTCCACAATCCTAATTCTCACTTGCAGGGCCCAGGTTCAGCTTACTGCCACTAAACTGACACATGGACGCCCTGCACAGTGAGAGAGGATTATGCAGGCAGGTCTGAAAGTACAGCCACAAACCTGCTGGGTTCACAGAATAGCAAAAGAACCTCAGCAGGCTAAACGACTGACTCCAGTCTTACTGCTAGGTCTGGATTGGCAGAGTGTAGTACCAAATGCCCAGGCCTATTTGCAGTAAGCAACAACAAAATACAAAGCTACACAGTACTGGCTAACTTTCAGGAACTGACTAACCAACAAAGATTCAGCAGCATCTGCTTAACCTGAGAAGAGGCCTTATAAAGCAGGTGCTGTCCACGCCCCCCTCAGACCTCACAGACTGTGAGCACAAAAACCAGCACCGGATCCCATGCCTGTAACCACTGCACAGCAAAAGACCTGAACCGGAGTATCAGCTGCGCTCAGGTTACTCCGCTAGCACTTGTCTCCCGGTTGCCATGACGACGTGGCAGCACAGGGCAGGAGACCCTAACAGTACCCCCCCTCTGACGAGGGGTCAAAGAACCCCTACCACCGGGTTTATCGGGGAACTGCGAGAAGAAAGAGCGTATCAGTATGGGGGCATGAAGATCACAACTGCGCACCCACGACCGCTCCTCCGGGCCATACCCCTTCCAGTGCACCAAAAATGACAGCCGACCCCGAACCATCTTGGAGTCAAGAATCCTTTCAACCACAAACTCCCTCTGGCCACGTATCAGAAGAGGGGAAGGTCTTCCTCTGGAAGAAGGATTACTAATCGCCCGTTTTAAAAGGGAACAATGAAATGTTTTATTGATACCCAAAGAACGGGGCAGATCTAACTGAAATGCCACCGGATTGATAACCCTGGTGATCTTATAAGGGCCGATGAACCGGGGGCCTAACTTATGAGATGGCTGTTTCAACTTCAAATTCTTGGTAGACAACCAGACGAAGTCTCCTAATTTGAAGCTGCAGGGTCTTTTCCGCTTATCAAAAACCCTTTTGGTCACTAATGACACAGACACAAGGGCTTTCTTCACTTTCCTCCAAATACCTCTAAGGACCGAAACGACAGAGAAACCACCAGGCGTGGAGACCAGGGGGTCAAAAGAATTGGCCTTGGGATGATGCCCATACACACAAAGGAAGGGATAGATCCCTGTAGCAGAGTGAGCCGCGTTGTTATAGGCAAACTCCGCCATTGACAGATGAGCAACCCAGTCAGTCTGACACTTGGAGACATAACACCTGAGGAACTGCTCCAAGGTCTGGTTCACCCTTTCAGTCTGCCCATTAGACTGCGGATGGTAGCCTGACGACAAGCTGACAGAAATCTGGAGATCGGAACAAAATGCCCTCCAGAATTTGGCCACAAACTGGGATCCGCGGTCAGAGACCACATCAAGTGGCAACCCGTGGAGGCGCACAACATGCAGCATAAATAATTCAGACAGGCGTCTGGCCGATGGCAGCCCAACCAGTGGAACGAAGTGCGCCATCTTCGAAAACCTGTCAACGACAACCCAGATGGCTGTCATCCCAGAGGATTTGGGCAAGTCCACAACAAAATCCATTGAAATGTGGGTCCATGGCTTAGATGGAATAGAGAGTGGATGTAATGGGCCAACAGGAACCCCTCTAGGAGTCTTATTTCGGGCACAGATGTCACATGCCCGAACCCACTGATCCACATCCTTAGCCACCGAGGGCCACCACACCGCCCTAGATAGCAACTCCCGAGTTCTGGCAATACCCGGGTGACCTGCCGACTTCTTGGCATGGAATTCCAGGAACACTCGCTGTCTTAACCTAGGAGGTACAAACAAAAGACCTACCGGAAGGTCTGGAGGAGCCTGCTCCTGTGCTCTAAGGACTAATGACAAGAGGTCCTGGGTAATGCCCACTTTAATACATGATGGGGACACAATGGGCAACGGCTCCTCGTGGTCTCCTGGATTGGAGCAAAACTCAGCGAGAGCGCATCAGCCTTGATGTTTTTTGACCCAGGGCGATATGTTATCAAAAAATTAAAGCGAGCAAAAAACAAAGCCCATCGTGCCTGCCTGGCATTGAGACGCTTCGCTGACTCTAAATATGCCAAATTCTTATGGTCGGTGAGAATTGAGACCACAAACTTAGCCCCCTCAAGCCAGTGTCTCCACTCCTCGAGTGCATCCTTAATAGCCAACAATTCCCGGTTACCCACGTCATAATTCATCTCGGCAGGCGAAAATTTACGGGAAAAGTAAGCACAGGGATGAAGGAGATTATCAGACACTCCCATCTGAGAGAGCACTGCCCCAATACCCATCTCAGAGGCATCCACCTCCACCACAAAAGGACGCTCTGGATCTGGGTGTCGCAGCACCTTGGCCGAGACAAATGCCCTTTTGAGACGGGCAAAAGCCGCTTTGGCCTCACGAGACCAGTGAGCAACATCCGCCCCTTTCTTAGTGAGTGCCACCAAGGGCGCCACTATAGACGAAAATCCAGCGATAAATCGTCTATAAAAATTTGCAAAGCCCAGGAAACGCTGAAGCGCCTTCAAACTAGTGGGCTGCACCCAATCCAGGACTGCCTGTACCTTGGAACCCTCCATTTGGAAACCTTCTGGGGAGATAATATATCCTAGAAATGCGATTTGCTGAACTTCAAATTCGCACTTCTCCAGCTTCGCCCCAAGCCGGTGGTCTCTGAGTTTCTGGAGGACTAAGCGTACATGCTTCCGATGTTCCTCCAGGGAATGGGAGAAGATTAGGATGTCATCTAAGTATACAACTAAGAATCTATCCAAATATTCCCTGAGCACATCGTTCATGAAATCCTGGAAGACTGCCGGGTGTCACAACTGAGGGCCTGAGCTGACGGGAGGCAGCCTCAGTTGTAGGGGCTGAGATGTACCGGAACCTGGGAGGTTGTATCAGACCCCTGGACATGTAAGTAACATGAATAATAACTGCCCGAAGGCGTGACCACGACAACTTGGATAAAAGTCAATGATGTTTATTATGACAACTCCGCAACACAGCAGCAGTAAAAGAAAACGTAAAAGTCAGCAAAGAATAAATACAGTTCCTGGGTACTACAGGATGGCAGGAGCCACAGGGCACTGGTAGTGTGAGATAGTTCTTATGATCTTCTAGATGGAAAGTCCTTACCAGGCCCGACTGTAGCAATGGAGATAACCCAGGATTGTGCCAGCTGGTGTTCCAGGAAAAGCTGGGTTGCTGAAGATAAAACAGCTGCTGTGGATACTGGCTGGAACCAGACTGTTGTTAGCACGGAGTGGATACTGGCTGGAACCAGTTAAATAATAAATGAACTTGGGAGCGATGAAATATGAACTGAAATGTAGAACTTGAGAGCGGAGAAATAATAATACCGGTGGAGAGTGGTAAAGTGTAGAAAGGACACCGGCCCTTTAAGGGAAGCTGTACTCTGCTGGAAGCTGAGCTGGAAGCAGGTAATGTTGTAGCTGGAAACAGATGAATCCACAATGGATTGGAGAGTCAGGCTACACCGCAGGTGGAATGCTGGTGCGGGTCTCTATGGTGGAAGTCTTGAGACAGGAGCTGGAACCTGGAAGACAATCACAGGAGAGAGACAAACAGGAACTAGGTTTGACAACCAAAGCACTGACGCCTTCCTTGCTCAGGCACAGTGTATTTATACCTGCAGCAAGGAAGGGATTGGCTAGGCAATTATGCAGATTAACAATACTGACAACAGATTGGAGGAAATGATCAGCTGACAGAATCCAAGATGGCTGCGCCCATGCAGACACTTGGAGGGAAGTTTGGTTTGTAATCCATGTGGTAATGAAAACAGTAATGGCGGCGCCGGCCCTGGAGACAGGAGACGCCAGGCTGACAAGTGCACATCCAACCACGCGGACACAGCGGAGGCCGCGGCTGACGTAATCGCCACTCTGACACTCTGCATGCAGAAGCTCAGGGACGGCGGCGGAGGCCGCGGGAGACGCCATGCCAGATGTAATATGGCGTTACTGTGACAGCGTCTCAGAGAGACAGGAGAGGATGCAGGAATGTGAACATTAGGATAACAGATGGGATCCGGTCCTGGAGCGCTGAGCCAGCCTTAGGAGACATCTGATGGGTAAGAAATGGCGTCCAGATACCCGGATCGTGACACCGGGGCATTACAGAGCCCAAAAGGCATCACCAAATATTCATAATGCCCTGAGTGGGTATTAAAGGCAGTTTTCCATTCATCCCCCTCTCTTATTCGGATTAGATTGTACGCACCGCGTAGGTCAATCTTAGAAAAAATGGTGGCAGTACGAAGCTGGTCAAACAAGACCGAAATGAGAGGCAGTGGGTATGAGTTTTTAATCGTGATACGGTTCAATTCCCTGAAGTCGATGCAGGGTCGCAATGAACCGTCCTTTTTACCCACGAAGAAGAACCCCGACCCAACTGGAGACTGTGAAGGTCTGATAAATCCTTTAGCCAAGTTCTCCTTAATGTACTCTGCCATAGCCTGAGTCTCAGGACGTGACAGGGAGTACAACCTGCTCTTGGGAAGCTTAGCATTCGGCAACAAATCAATGGCACAGTCATAGGGGCGATGGGGAGGTAGTACCTCTGCAACTTTTTTGGAGAACACGTCCGCAAAATCTGCATAACACCCTGGCAATCCTGGCAAACTTAGCTGCGAGAGCCTGACTGGAAGGCTCAAGCAACTCCTGAAACAATCAGTACCCCAACTAAGAATCTCCCCAGAGACCCAGTCAAATTGAGGATTGTGGGCCCTTAACCAGGGTAACCCCAACACCAATGGGGCAAAAGTACAGATAGTCACATAAAAGGACAATTTTTCAGAGTGTGTGGCTCCAATAAACAAAGAAATCTGGCTAGTGCAAGAGGTAATTTTACCCTGGGATAATGGTTCCCCGTTTAACCCACAAATCTCAATTTCCGACGCCAAGGGTACTAAGGAAACAGAGTGTTTCAGGGCGAATTGGCGGTCCATAAAAACCCCGTCGGCCCCACTGTCCACAAAAGCCTCAGTCTTGACAGTTTGACCGAGGATCTTCAAGGTCACCGGAATGATAAAAGTCTTCTTGGGAAATTCTGACTTCTGGCCTGACAGGATATTTCCCATCACCCTCAGGCCCTGAAGTTTTCCGGCTTTTCTGGGCATGATACTACCACATGACCCTTATTCCCACAGTTCAAACACAACCCCTGCTGTCTCCTCCGCGTCTTCTCACGCGAGGAGAGGCGGGTAGCCCCAATCTGCATAGGCTCCTCGGAAAATTCCTCAGAGTCTGAGGTTCCCTTGGGAAAGAAGGAAACCTCGGTCTCCCTTTCAAGCCTACGCTCTCTCAGCCGTCTATCCACCCGGATGGATAACTGCATGAGCTGATCCAAGCTATCAGGCAAGGGATATTGTACCAGTTGGTCTTTTATCTGGTTAGAAAGACCTCTTCGGTACCGGTGTCTCAGGGCTGGGTCATTCCACTGGGTATCATGGGCCAACCTCCGAAACTCCGTACAGTAAACCTCAACTTGCCTTCGCCCTTGCTTAAGGATCGAAATCTGAGCCTCGGCTGAGGCCGTCTTGTCAGGGTCATCATACAACATGCCCAGTGCCGTAAAAAAAGCATCAACACTTTTAAGCGACGGACAGTCAGGCTGCAACCCATATGCCCAGACCTGTGGGTCTCCTTGTGGCAAGGAAATCACTATGCCCACCCGCTGAATCTCTGACCCAGAAGACTGAGGCCTAAGCTGGAAATATAACTTGCAGCTCTCCTTGAAACAAAAGAACTGCGAGCGATCTCCAGAAAAACGATCCGGAAGATTTACTTTCGGCTCCTTAACCCCTGAAGGTGCTGCTGCTGCGGGAGCTCCGCCAGCGGCCTGGGAGGTGTGCATTTTAATGGACAAATCATTAAATTGACGAGTCAGGACCTGCACCTGATCGACCACCTGTTGCAACGTATTTTGAGGGGTATGCTCCATATTCCCACAAAATTTCAACAGGAGTATTGGGCTGCTGAATATGTTATGCACACCAGTGCCTGCAGGAATGTACTGGTGTCTGAACAGAGAGGGATGCAAAACAAATGAACTCACAGACAGACTGGGAAATATGACATAACGTACACAGAAGGTGATAGGGTAACAAAACCAACACAGAGTGAACAGAGAAGCCCAGAGGCTAAGAAACTGGGTGTCTCCCTAGTATTAGAAATGCTCAGATGGAAAAAGCAAGATGTTGTGTTTTAATACGTAGAGAACCCGAAATGCTGTTGCTAAGGGCAACAGCAAAACCCTAAAGGGTTACCAACGGGTGTGGCAGTAAACTCCTTGGTCAGAGATGGAATAATAGACACAAGGAGAGTCTCCACAATCCTAATTCTCACTTGCAGGGCCCAGGTTCAGCTTACTGCCACTAAACTGACACATGGACGCCCTGCACAGTGAGAGAGGATTATGCAGGCAGGTCTGAAAGTACAGCCACAAACCTGCTGGGTTCACAGAATAGCAAAAGAACCTCAGCAGGCTAAACGACTGACTCCAGTCTTACTGCTAGGTCTGGATTGGCAGAGTGTAGTACCAAATGCCCAGGCCTATTTGCAGTAAGCAACAACAAAATACAAAGCTACACAGTACTGGCTAACTTTCAGGAACTAACTAACCAACAAAGATTCAGCAGCATCTGCTTAACCTGAGAAGAGGCCTTATAAAGCAGGTGCTGTCCACGCCCCCCTCAGACCTCACAGACTGTGAGCACAAAAACCAGCACCGGATCCCATGCCTGTAACCACTGCACAGCAAAAGACCCGAACCGGAGTATCAGCTGCGCTCAGGTTACTCCGCTAGCACTTGTCTCCCGGTTGCCATGACGACGTGGCAGCACAGGGCAGGAGACCCTAACAACACCACAGTAGAGCCGCTTATACACAGTAGAGCTCCTTATACATGTTACACCATGGTAGAGCCCCTTACACACTTTACACCATGGTAGAGCCGCAATGAAAGTAGCTGTATTTAACTATTTACCTGTTCAATTAAAATTAAATCAAAAACACTATATATGCCTTGACTGACCTGACAACACCCCCCCCCCCACAAAACTGGACACTCCCCCCAAACTCTCAATGAAAATAATGCACTAAAACTACCCCACCAACTCAATATTCCCCCAATGCCTCAATGAAAATAATTCCCTGGGACTGCCATTCCAGACCTGATAATCCCACCATGCCTCAATGAAAATAATGTTCTAGAATTAAGGGGCAGAGAGAGGTGCTGCAGCCGCCTGAAAGGTAGAGTGAGGTGCTGCAGCAGCAGCTGGGGCAGAGAGAAGTGCTGCAGCAGCTGGGCTTGACAAAGAGAGGTGCTGCAGGACAGAAGTAACCCTACTGCATAAATACAAGCACACAGTGAGCCATATAAAGAGGATGGGCAGTGCTCCAGCATGTGCCAGCTTTCAGTATCTCCTGCTGTCATCTCTGACCTGCAGCCTGCATAGTCTCAGAGTCCGAGTCAGTGTGTGCACCCTCTGCTCCTTCTTCTGCTCTGCATCTTCCTGTACAGCGATCCGCGGTACAGTTAGAGGCAGTAGCACGCCCTCTAACTTTTCCAGCGCCTGGAGCTCGTGCTCCACTGAAGCCACCCTCGCTACACCACTGGCAGGTGAAACAGAGGCAACAGTATTAATGGGAAGGGAGAATAGGCCTTTTTCAAGATCACACAAAGATAAGCAACTGCGTAGATGCACCAGCGGAAGGGTTATTTATTATCTAACTAGTCAAGAAAGTGTGACAACTACAGATCAAAGTCATAACATGCAAAGACATGCACTCAAAGTCCCAAAAGTATCATTTTTGTATTAAAAAGATACAAACCTGAGGCATAGATGGATCTAATAAACAATGGTGTCGATGTATGATCCGGTGTTATGGGGCTTAGCAGTAACTGCACACGTTATGTGCTGCAGTTACCACTTTGCCCCATATATGAATGTGGTGCAGTGTGCAAACTGATGTGGTCCCGTAATTATCAGCGCGCCTATCTTCAAGATAGTGCTTCAATGTAACAAGTAAATGCAAGAACGGTCAGTGGAACTGAACGTCAGTTGCAGCTGTTATTGCCACACCACTAGGGAGGCCAATCCCGGGATCGGGAGGATCCCGGGATTTAGGCCCAAAAACGGCCGGGATTCAATCCCGGGATTGGAAGCTCCAATCCCGGGGATTGAGGGATCAGCGTTGAGCGTCCTCAGGACGCTCAGATGCTGCCCGGCTCCCTCCTCCTGTCTCCCCCTGCGCAGCGTGACCTGTGACTGTGAGGTCACGCTGCGCTTTCAGCAGCCGCCGAGCCGGAAAGTACGGCGGTCTTCACCCGCCGCCTCCTCCCGGCTCACCCCGTACTCACCCGCTGCCTCCTCCCGGCTCCCCTACATTCACCCGCCGGCTCCCCTACACTCACCCGCCGGCTCCGCTGCACTCACCCGCCGGCTCCTCCTCACCTGCTACCTGGCTGTGCAGGTTTGTACGGGGTTTTTTATGTCTGCAGGGCGGGAGGGGTGGGGCATGGGGGGCGGCCGGACACAGTCTAAAGCCAATCCCGGGTATCCCGGGAATCCCGGGATTGACCATTTTTCAATCCCGATACCCGGGATTGAAAAAATGGCCCGGGATTGGCTTCCCTACACACCACAGCACTGCCCCTGGCTGTTGGAATACGGAGCCAGGTACTGTGCTTACCAAACAGAATAAAGTTGTTGTTTTTTCTCAAACAGAGCCGCAGGTGCTGCTGGGGGATTTCTGGCAGGCACCGATTAAATACCGAAAGAGGTAGAGTGCGATTTGCCGGAAAGGTGAGTTAACACTCTAGCTCGTAGTCTTTTTTTTTTGTTTGTTTGTTTTTTGGGTTTTTTACACACGCCATCAGTAATTGACCCTACTTTGCCTTGATAATGGCCCTCATTCCGAGTTGTTCGCTCGCTAGCTGCTTTTAGCAGCATTGCACATGCTAGGCCGCCGCCCTCTGGGAGTGTATCTTCGCTTAGCAGAATTGCGAATAAATAATTCTTAGCAGTTTCTGAGTAGCTCGAGACTTACTCCTACACTGCGATCAGCTCAGCCCGTTTCATTCCTGGTTTGACGTCACAAACACGCCCTGCGTTCAGCCAGCCACTCCCCCGTTTCTCCAGACACTCCTGCGTTTTATCCTGGCACGCCTGCGTTTTTCCGCACACTCCCTGAAAACGGTCAGTTTCTGCCCAGAAACACCCACTTCCTGTCAATCACACTCCGATCACTTCAACGATGAAAATTCTTCGTTCGAACGTGAGTAAATCTACTAAGTTTTGTGCTAAAATACTTAGCGCATGAGCACTGCGTACCATGCGCATGCGCATTTTTGCCTTAATCGCTCCGTTGCGAAAATCGGCAACGAGCGAACAACTCGGAATGACCCCCAACGTGCGAAGCAGGTCCAAGCAGTTATTGAACATTACACACCCATTCTTACATCATCTTCCCTTGTCATAAAACCCTACATTGCTTGCAAAATGTGCTGGGTTAGTCCATGCCTGTTCTCCTCACTGCTTCCACATGCTCAACATGCAAAGCCTGATTTAAGGTAGGGGGAATAGGAGACAAGTACCCCTAGGCCCCGTTTATCAGGTGGTCCCCCTGGCTGAAGCTGCTCCAATCAAGCTCTGGCTGCTGTGGTACCAACTCTGTAACCTGGGCCAGTCCAGAGATTTTGAATGTGTACCGTCCCCGTGCTTGCACCGCTAAAGGGAACAGGAAGCCCATTCACTGGAATCACCGCAACCCAGCACAATACAGTTTTTTTCTGCTGGGCTTAATCCAACCCAGTCAACACGGACTATGGGGTATATTCAATGAGTCAGATCCATTCCGACATGCATTTGTCGGAATGGATCTGACAAGCCCTATTTAACGAGCAGCCAAATCCGACTGTCGGATTTGGTCGTTCTCTGTGTCCCGTCCTGTTGCTGCTGTCAGCAGTCCCCCGTGTGCGAGATCACAGGGAGCTGCTGGAGGGAGCCACACTCAGCCGTCTAGCCACCTGCCAGCCAGGGAGCACTGCCGGGAAAGAGAAGCCTGGCCGGGGGACGCCCGTCAGAGAGGAGAGTGTCTTCCACCGATCGCTGCTCCAGCTGCCCCCGCCGGTACGCACTCTCTCTCCCTCCCTCGCCCCCCGTCTGATCTTCTCAATCTGACTTTTTTTTTTAAAGTCGGATTGGGATCGTCTGAAACGGGGCCAAAACCTGTCGGATTAGGATGCGTTTCTAACAAAAGCATGTGGATCTGCGGCTATTCCGCCGATCCATGTGTTTTCCGACAAGTCGGGAATTCCCGACTTGTTGGAAAAAAACAGCCCATATTGAATAGGTCGGAACGCCTTCGGACAAGACGGCAGTGTCCGACTCTTATTGAATATACCCCTATGTTCTGTAGGCGTGGTCGCACGGCGCTTCTGTTGGAGGCAGGATGTTGAAACAGGGCATCCAAATAAAACACTCCATTCCAAGCTGCCAGAGTATTAGGCTCACAACCTTGTTCCAACTACTTTAAGTTTCTTATGGTGCATTAGACTCTATGGGGTATATTCAATTCAAACCGGATCCATTCCGGCATGAATTTGTCGGAATGGATCCGACAGAACCTATTCAATGCGGCCAAATCCGACAAGATTTGGCCGTTCCTGACATCTCAATCCAACTTAAATAAAAGTCGTATTGAGATGAGGGTGCTGAGGGAGAGCAGTGGGGAGACGGCGTTGAGAAGGGAGGAGACGGCGGTGAGAAGGGAGGAGACGGCGGTGAGCAGCGGCTACAGCAGCGTAGCCGGAGGATGGGGCACAGCCGCCAGACTTCACAGCAGCGTACCCCCGGCTCCAGCAAGCGGGACCTCACTTGCTGGAGCCGGGTGGACGCTGCAGTGAGCGGCGGCTGTGACACATCCTCCTGCTATGCTGTGCTGTAGCCGCTGCTCTCCACCATCTCCCCCCTTTTCACTGCAGTCTCCCTGCTGCTCACCGCCATCTCCTCCTCTCAGGTCCCTCATCTCAATCAGACTTTTAAAGTCGGATTGAGATGGTCAGAAAGGGGGCCAAAACCTGTTGCTATTACGCCAATCCACGTGCTTTCCGACAAGTCGAATTCCCCGATTTGTCTGACAATTTGGGGGTTTATTGAATAGGTCGGAACCCCTTCCAACCTAAAAAAGTCGAAAATTTACGTCTTTCCGACAGACGGCAGCTTTCGACTTCAATTGAATATACCCCTAAGCCACTGCTATTGAAAGCACAAACAATAGCCATTTCCCTACAGATAGGCCAAAAGTACCGCACAGTAATGAGAAAAGTCAGTTGGATACTAGATTGCATAAGAAGAGTAAATAAAGAATGAGGCAATGCCACTTTATAAATCAGTGGTGAAACCTCACCAAAGCTGATAGCTGGCTGACTGGCCCAAAAATTTAATAGTGTCTGTGCATCCAGGGCCTCACTTACAGTAAGACACAAATAGCATTTCAAACAAGCATTTAACCAAATAATTAAAATATAATGTAGGTCTGATTCAGAGTTGCCTACAAATGCTGCCCACATTGCCACTGGGAAATAAATGTAGATCTCTACCTGTATTCCGAGTCAGCTGCATACATGAGAAGGAATCATCCCTATCCATCTGGTAGTGACAGTACTGTAGCCAACATCACCATCAGAGTGATTCTGTACCTGTCCTATGCCTAGGTCAAGAGACTAACTGATCTCTGCGTCTACTCGTTCCGAACTAGTCTGGGTAGGCATGTCCACAAGACACCCTCAGACATTAGCCTATGAATGTGTGAAGGTCCAGCTGCCAGCCAGTTACACCCAATAAGTCGCATTTGGAGATGCAGCTGAGATGTGTTCATCTGCAGTTGCATATATTCAGCTTGGATGCATTCGTACTGCATAAAAAAAAACAACAACCCTCAGCCTCTGTATTCATCAACATGTATAATGGGTACAGTAAAAACACAGCAAATATAATTTAATCATATCTGCAGCTGATGGTCTGTTTAGACTTTGTTATCTATTAATAAACCAAACATCTAAAAAATGATTGCCTGGTGTATGTAGTTACACTGTCAATATTTGAGACCTATGCCAAATATATTTAAGTAATAACAACATTTAGTTAAGAGTGTTTATGGTATGAGCTATTTCTGTCTTGAGATAAGATTAGTTCAATTAGTTACTCTGCTGATAAAGCAGTGGGAAGATTATGCCCAGATATTAAGGGCTTCGTACAGAAATGAGAGCAAAGCAAAATAAAGCAGCACATTTACTCCTGGACAAACCATAGTGTAATGTAAGGGGTGCAACTGTTCAGCTTTATATTTACACTGCAGTTTTAGAGTTGAGCTAGGAGATGACTCTCATAATCCTCAATCTTTCCACACACCTTAAACTGGTCTCGGTAATACTTGGTTACGCGATTTGTCTGGATTACTTCATGGCTGTTTATCTCCCTACTGAGATCTCCAATCACTGAGTACCCAACATTAATCTCTACTGTATACTATTATCTGTTTGGGGGGGGGGGGGGGGGGGCACTGACTCATTGTGAAGTTTCCGTGCTAAATAGGAATCTATATTGAAGAAAGATGAATTATCTATGGTTTGGGGTTGCATCGCTAAGCCACTGCATCAGTGAGATTCCAAAAACAAATACAGACGTGTATTCTCCAAAGGGTTTATTGGACCCCGGTTAGGCTGGATATATTAATGGGGGGAGGCGGGAAATAATTGTCCTCATTGTGGAGCCTGATATTGGTCTGTAGATGTAGAATGTGTTATAAAACGGGCTGTATATTTTTGGGATTGGCATGAAGGACTCTGATGTCTGTACTCCAACTTTATCTCTAACCTTTTTATGTCGGCAAAAGTCTGCATAGCCAGGCGTTGGATGGTACCTAAATCGCCCTCTCTCAGAATGGGTGGCCTCAGTTATCTCTATAGTTGATCACACATGTTTCTTATATGATAGTATAAAGCAGGCCTGGCCAATCAGTGGATCTCCAGCTGTTATTAAACTACAAGTCCCAGCATGCCCTACAATACTTCTGTTATTAGGAAATGCTAAACTGGTGGCAGAGTATGCTGGGATGTGTAGTTTCACAACAGCTGTAGTGCCACAGGTTGGCCAAGCATGGTATAAAGGGTCTCCCAAAACTTGAAAAAATATGGTCACAATAGCAGTAGACCCCATATGCTTTGGAGACTTATCCCTCTACATAACTTCAGTCTTTGTTGCCCGTGTGTGACTGAGTCACATCGTCTGAGTCTTCGCAAGATGTCCATGCATGGTTTGTGTTTTAAATTATGCATTGCATTCTAACAGCATCAGTGTCTTCCAGACATACGGGCAGATGTACTAAGACTTGGAGAGATATAGAACCAACCAATCAGCTATTGTCGTTTTTCAAACTAAGCCTATAAGGGTGTGATAGAGTATTCCGGTGGTCACATGACAGACACTGGCATCCCGACAATTGGAATGCTGACAGGTGACAGGGTAATTATTTTACTCCACCCCTAGCCTGTCTGGGGTGGTGGCAAGGGTTAAGATAGTGGGGGTGGTGGCTAGGGCTAAGTCACAGAGAGTGGCAGCTAGGGCTAAGACTTTGGTTGGGAGTGACTTCTGCGGATAACCCCTCCTCTAGTGCCTCATCCTAACACCTTCCCCCCGGGGGCTCTAGCCCTAACTGTAACCCAGATACTTGCCTACGGAATGTCGGCGGTCAGTGTTCCAACTCCAGGATTCCGAGTGGTATCAGGATTCCGGTGTCTGTCACATGACGCCTTTAACACGGCAGTTAGGAGCGGATCGGTTGGTACTTTATCTCTCTCCACTTCATCATTTTCAAGGCTTAGTACATATGCCCCACTGTCATTTGGCTTTGTACAGCTTTACATTTAGTAACCCCAAATTTTTCCATTTATGTTGAAAACACATATCACGTTATGTATTAATACTTCAAAAGTGAATTGTAATGACTTGTTCTGTATTTCTCTGTATGATTACAAAATGGGAATAAAAATACACAAAAAAAAAGGCAGCAACTTTCAAATCCAAATGCGGCACATTTCAGGTGTAGATTATATGAACTCATCATTTGAGAACTGTATTATAATTATTGCACATTTATGTATTTAGAAGTAATTTTCCATTAATGTATGTAAATGTATTCATGCACGTTTATTAATTACTTCCGGAACTGAAATTTCTCACAGTAATTAACGGTCTATAAATATGCTTTTTAAGACTTGGAAATTGGCAGCAGCCAAAACAGGTCACCCTTAATTTTTATTTAATGCTTTCAATAAATTGATTACATTTTAATTGATTTCTCTGAATTGCTTTCCCATTCATGCAGGGACATTTATGCTGTCCCAGCTGTGCTCACCTACCTGACTGTTCTACTGCTCACATCTATTGCACCTGCTCCCGCTTCAGATGTGTCATTTAGGAGCATATCTTCAATACAGTCTCTTGCACAAAGTAATCACTTAATGTAAAGCAGCCAAATCCATCCTTCTTACATACATTACCTGAGCTGGGGCTAATGGAATCACTATCTCTGTAAATACGTATTTTGTCACAAATGTTTTCTTTCAGCGCCTGGAATCCTGTCATATAGCCGTGTCGAGTCAATCGAATATGGAGAGAAGCTTAGAAACCGCTACCTGGAAGTGGCAGACTAATTGAAAACTGTGATTATTCAGATGATCTTTTAAAACTCCAATTCAAGTCTTAAAAGCAAGTCTTATGGTCTGAAAAATAATTAGAAATGTTATACGATTTACAGAGAGGAGGATTTTCACTCAGGATTTCGGATACGGAACAGTTTAGAAGGTAAAAGGATGTTCAACTTATTAATTCCAAGCAACACTTGAACACACAAAAACCCAAGTTACTTAAATTTCCTTAATCTCTGCTCTAAGCATCTGGTGCAAATGGGCCGAGGGAATAATGTAAAATGATCTTTAGAGGTACTATTGAAAGCATAGGTTCATGTGAGCAACAGAATGGTGATGTGAAGGGAAACAATCAAGTCTGGGTAGTAGTGGCTAAGGAATAAAACCTGTATTTGTAGGCATGGATTCAAAATAAACTGCTGGGCTGTACAGATAAGTGCTGCAGGTCCGGTATGTAATACTGGCGGTCAGGATCCTGGTGGTCCCGAGACCGATGCCGGAATCCCAGCGGCGAGTGCAGCATGTCCCCTTGCGGGCTCGCTGCACTCGCCACACTTCGGGCCCAGTGGTGGCACTGGCACTATATTCCCTCTCAGGTGGTGGAGTGGACCACTATCCAAGTGTGAAGTCGCGGTTCTGCTCGGGATTCCGACTGGTGGCATTTCACCGTATGTCGGCATTCTGGTGTCGGTCTCCTGACTGCTGGGATCCTAAACGCCGGTAACTGAACTGCATCCTATTCTCCTACATCTCACTCACACCAGGCAGCGCAACAGATGGTCCACCACGGGTAGCGACTCCCAGGATTTTGTACTTTTGCCTGAATTGTGTGTCTTATTCGCAGCTGTAGACGAAATTCGCTTATGTCCTAAATCTTCAGGAATAGCTTTTTATCGGAATTGGTATGAAGTGGCAGATTAAGCATAATGATGCATGGGCATGGCACGAGCCACTCGTATCAGACCTTTGCCTTTGCCCAGATTAGTGTTACATAGATATGCATGACATGCCAGTATAAGTATTCAGAGTCCCCTTGCACTAGCGATGCGAATAAGTCACGTTTTGTGGAAAGGTCTTTGGTAGGATACATGGCGCAGCTAATTCTCCAAGTCTGTAGCACGGCAAACCAGTGGCAGATCCAGTTTGGCGTGCCACATACTTTCAAATCAGCCTGCCTAACATAACGCAGCAACAGTCTCCTGGATCTGCCCCTGTGCCAGACGGGGTTATTTGGCTCAATCTGAGGATAGGTCTATGTGGACACATATGTATTTACCCTATACGTCTAAGGAGGCACAGTCATAGGGCATTACAGCTCAATAGATTATTTTTCCATTCTTATTCTCATTTTGCAAAACATTGTTCCTAACAAAGAGGGAAGTGACAACACAAATAGCTTCCAGTGCCTAGGACAGGAGCAACTGTATATACAGCAGTAGCTTTCAGGGCATAGGACAGAAGCACCCCACATACAGCAGTAGCTTCCAGTGCCTAGGACAGAAGCACCCCACATACAGCGGTAGCTTCTAGTGCCTAGGACAGAAGCACCCCACATACAGCAGTAGCTTCCAGTGCCTAGGACAGAAGCACCGCACATACAGCAGTAGCTTCCAGTGCCTAGGACAGAAGCACCCCACATACAGGGGTGGTCTTCTGTATACCGGCGGTCGGGCTCCCGGCGCTCAGTATACCAGCGCCGGGAGCCCGACAGCCGGCATACCGACAGCCGGCATACCGACACTTATTTTCCCTCGTGGGGGTCCACGACCCCCATAGAGGGAGAATAAAATAGCCACCGTGCCCGTAGCGTGGCGAGCGCAGCGAGCCCGCAAGGGGCTCATTTGCCCTCGCCACACTGTCGGTAAGCCGGCGGTCGGGCTCCCGGCGCCGGTATGCTGGTCGCCGGGAACCCGACCGCCGGCCAGCCGTAGTGAACCCCACATACAGCGGTAGCTTCCAGTGCCTAGGACAGAAGCACCCTACATACAGCAGTAGCTTTCAGTGCCTAGGACAGAAGCACCCCACATACAGCAGTAGCTTTCAGTGCCTAGGACAGAAGCACCCCACATACAGTGGTAGCTTTCAGTGCCTAGGAAGGAGCACCGCACATACAGCAGTAGCTTCCAGTGCCTAGGACAGAATCACCGCACATACAGCAGTAGCTTCCAGTGCCTAGGACAGAAGCACCCCACATACAGCGGTAGCTTTCAGTGCCTAGGACAGAAGCACCGCACATACAGCAGTAGCTTCCAGTGCCTAGGACAGAATCACCGCACATACAGCAGTAGCTTCCAGTGCCTAGGACAGAAGCACCCCACATACAGCAGTAGCTTCCAGTGCCTAGGACAGAATCACCGCACATACAGCAGTAGCTTCCAGTGCCTAGGACAGAAGCACCCCACATACAGCGGTAGCTTTCAGTGCCTAGGACAGAAGCACCGCACATACAGCGGTAGCTTTCAGTGCCTAGGACAGAAGCACCCCACATACAGCGGTAGCTTTCAGTGCCTAGGAAGGAGCACCGCACATACAGCAGTAGCTTCCAGTGCCTAGGACAGAATCACCCCACATACAGCAGTAGCTTTCAGTGCCTAGGACAGAAGCACCCCACATACAGTGGTAGCTTTCAGTGCCTAGGAAGGAGCACCGCACATACAGCAGTAGCTTCCAGTGCCTAGGACAGAAGCACCCCACATACAGCAGTAGCTTTCAGTGCATAGGACAGAAGCACCGCACATACAGCGGTAGCTTCCAGTGCCTAGGACAGAAGCACCGCACATAGGTGGTCATTCCGAGTTGATCGCTAGCTGCCGTTGTTCGCAGCGCAGCGGATCAGGCTAAAAATCGGCACTTCTGCGCATGTGTATGCGGCTCAATGCGCACGCGCGACGTACTTTCACAAAAGCCGATGCAGTTTTACACAAGCTCTAGCGACGCTTTTCAGTCGCACTGCTGGCCGCTGAGTGATTGACAGAAAGTGGGTGTTTCTGGGTGGTAACTGACCGTTTTCGTGGAGTGTGTGTAAAAACGCAGGCGTGTCAGATAAAAACGCAGGAGTGGCTGGGGAAACGTAGGCGTGGCTGGGCGAACGCAGGGCGTGTTTGTGACGTCAAAACAGGAACTAAATAGTCTGCAGTGATCGCAATCTAGGAGTAGGTCTGTAGCTACTCTGAAGCTGCACAAAATTATTTTGTAGCCGCTGTGCGATCCTTTCGTTCCCACTTCTGATACGCTAAGATACACTCCCAGAGGGCGGCGGCTTAGCATTTGCACGGCTGCTAAAAGCAGCTAGCGAGTGAACAACTCGGAATGAGGGCCCTACAGCGGTAGCTTCCTGTGCCTAGGACAGAAGCAGCGCACATACAGCAGTAGCTTTCAGTGCCTAGGACAGAAGCACCGCACATACAGCGGAAGCTTTCAGTGCCTAGGACAGAAGCACCCCACATACAGCAGTAGCTTTCAGTGCCTAGGAAGGAGCACCGCACATACAGCAGTAGCTTTCAGTGCCTAGGACAGAAGTACCGCACATACAGCAGCAGCTTTCAGTACCTAGGAAGGAGCACCGCACATACAGCGGTAGCTTTCAGTACCTAGGAAGGAGCAGCGCACATACAGCGGTAGCTTTCAGTGCCTAGGACAGAATCACCCCACATACAGCGGTAGCTTTCAGTGCCTAGGACAGAAGCACCCCACATACAGCAGTAGCTTCCAGTGCCTAGGATAGAAGCACCCCACATACAGCGGTAGCTTTCAGTGCCTAGGAAGGAGCAGCGCACATACAGCAGTAGCTTCCAGTGCCTAGGACAGAAGCACCCCACATACAGCGGTAGCTTTCAGTGCCTAGGAAGGAGCAGCGCACATACAGCAGTAGCTTCCAGTGCCTAGGACAGAAGCACCCCACATACAGCGGTAGCTTTCAGTGCCTAGGAAGGAGCAGCGCACATACAGCAGTAGCTTCCTGTGCTTAGGACAGAAGCATCGCACATACAGCAGCAGCTTTCAATACCTAGGACAGAAGCACCGCACATTGGGGGTAATTCCGAGTTGATCGCAGCATCAAATTTGTTAGCAGTTGGGTAAAACCATTTGCACTGCAGGTGTGGCAGATATAACATTTGCAGAGAGCGTTAGATTTGGGTGGGGTGTGTTCAAACTGAAATCTAAACTGCAGTGTAAAAATAAATTAGCCAGTATTTACCCTACACAGAAACAAAATAACCCACCCAAATCTAACTCTCTCTGCACATGTTATATCTGCCCCCCCCCCCCCCCCTGCAGTGCACATGGTTTTACCCAACTGCTCACAAATTTGATGCTGTGATCAACTCGGAATTACCCCCATACAGCAGTAGCTTCCTGTGCTTAGGATAGAAGTACCACACATACAGCAGCAGCTTTCAGTACGTAGGACAGAAGCACCGCACATGCAGCAGTAGCTTTCAGTGCCTAGGACAGAAGTACCGCACATACAGCAGCAGCTTTCAGTACCTAGGAAGGAGCACCGCACATACAGCAGTAGCTTTCAGTACCTAGGAAGGAGCAGCGCACATACAGCGGTAGCTTCCTGTGCCTAGGACAGAAGCACCCCACATACAGCGGTAGCTTTCAGTGCCTAGGACAGAAGCACCCCATATACAGCAGTAGCTTCCAGTGCCTAGGATAGAAGCACCCCACATACAGCGGTAGCTTTCAGTGCCTAGGAAGGAGCAGCGCACATACAGCAGTAGCTTCCTGTGCTTAGGACAGAAGCATCGCACATACAGCAGCAGCTTTCAATACCTAGGACAGAAGCACCGCACATTGGGGGTAATTCCGAGTTGATCGCAGCATCAAATTTGTTAGCAGTTGGGTAAAACCATTTGCACTGCAGGTGTGGCAGATATAACATTTTCAGAGAGCGTTAGATTTGGGTGGGGTGTGTTCAAACTGAAATCTAAACTGCAGTGTAAAAATAAATTAGCCAGCGTTTACCCTGCACAGAAACAAAATAACCCACCCAAATCTAACTCTCTCTGCACATGTTATATCTGCCCCCCCCCCCCCCCCCCCTGCAGTGCACATGGTTTTACCCAACTGCTCACAAATTTGATGCTGTGATCAACTCGGAATTACCCCCATACAGCAGTAGCTTCCTGTGCTTAGGATAGAAGTACCACACATACAGCAGCAGCTTTCAGTACGTAGGACAGAAGCACCGCACATGCAGCAGTAGCTTTCAGTGCCTAGGACAGAAGTACCGCACATACAGCAGCAGCTTTCAGTACCTAGGAAGGAGCACCGCACATACAGCGGTAGCTTTCAGTACCTAGGAAGGAGCAGCGCACATACAGCGGTAGCTTCCTGTGCCTAGGACAGAAGCACCCCACATACAGCGGTAGCTTTCAGTGCCTAGGACAGAAGCACCCCACATACAGCAGTAGCTTCCAGTGCCTAGGATAGAAGCACCCCACATACAGCGGTAGCTTTCAGTGCCTAGGAAGGAGCAGTGCACATACAGCAGCAGCTTTCAGTACCTAGGAAGGAGCAGCGCACATACAGCAGTAGCTTCCTGTGCTTAGGACAGAAGCATCTTTCAATACCTAGGACAGAAGCACCGCACACTGGGGGTAATTCCGAGTTGATCGCAGCATCAAATTTGTTAGCAGTTGGGTAAAACCATTTGCACTGCAGGTGTGGCAGATATAACATTTTCAGAGAGCGTTAGATTTGGGTGGGGTGTGTTCAAACTGAAATCTAAACTGCAGTGTAAAAATAAATTAGCCAGTATTTACCCTGCACAGAAACAAAATAACCCACCCAAATCTAACTCTCTCTGCACATGTTATATCTGCCCCCCCCCCCCTGCAGTGCACATGGTTTTACCCAACTGCTCACAAATTTGATGCTGTGATTAACTCGGAATTACCCCCATACAGCAGTAGCTTCCTGTGCTTAGGATAGAAGTACCACACATACAGCAGCAGCTTTCAGTACGTAGGACAGAAGCACCGCACATGCAGCAGTAGCTTTCAGTGCCTAGGACAGAAGTACCGCACATACAGCAGCAGCTTTCAGTACCTAGGAAGGAGCACCGCACATACAGCAGTAGCTTTCAGTACCTAGGAAGGAGCACCGCACATACAGCGGTAGCTTCCTGTGCCTAGGACCAGTGGCGGGACAAGCGAGCGGTGGGCCCAGGTGCGACAAAATGCTTTGGGCCCCCCCCACACACACACACATATCCCCACACACACACACATCCCATCCAAGTCCACCCCCTCACCCCTGGAGAGGATCTGGTGAGGGGGACCTGCTCAGGGCCAGAGAAATGGATACCTAGCAACAGTGCCGTAACTAGACATTTTAGCACTGTGTGCAAGAAACGGCATCGGAGCCCCACCCCTGCATGCAAAACAGGGGCAGTGCGCGCCTCAGGCGCGCGCAAAAATACATAGTGGCGTGGCTTCGTGGGGGAAGGGGTGTGGCCACAAAATAATACCATTTCATAAAACGGTACACAGTAGTCTCCATTATTCAAATTACGTCGCACAGTAGCACCACTACACCAGGTAGAGACCCTTTTACACCTTACAGCGGACAGATTCCTCTTTTTACACATTACAGCAGACAGCGTGCACTTTTTACACATAACGGCAGACAGCGTGCCCTTTTTACACATAATGGCAGAGAGCGTGCCCTTTTACACATAACGGCAGACCGCGTGCCCTTGTTACACATAACGGCAGACAGCGTACACTTTTAACACATAACGGCAGACAGCGTGCCCTTGTTACACATAACGGCAGACAGCGTACACTTTTTACACATAACGGCAGACAGCGTGCCCTTGTTACACATAACGGCAGACAGCGTACACTTTTTACACATAACGGCAGACAGCGTGCCCTTTTTACACATAACGGCAGACAGCGTGCCCTTGTTACACATTACGGCAGACAGCGTGCCCTTGTTACACATTACGGCAGACAGCGTACCCATTTTTACACATTACGGCAGGCAGATTCCCCATTTTTACACATTGCGGCAGGCAGATTACCCCTTTGTACACATAGCGGCAGGCAGATTACCCCTTTGTACACATTGCGGCAGCCAGATTACCCCTTTGTACACATAGCGGCAGGCAGATTACCCCTTTTTACACATTGCGGCAGGCTGATTCCCCCTTTTTACACATTACGTCAGGCAGTCCCCCCTTTTTATACATAGCGGCAGGCAGTCCCCCATTTTTACACATTGCGGCAGGCTGATTCCCCCTTTTTATACATAGCGGCAGGCATTCCCCCCTTTTTATACATAGCGGCAGGCAGTCCCCCATTTTTATACATTGCAGCAGGCAGGCCCAAGAAAGGAAGAAAGTAAAAAAATAAAGAAAGAAAAAGAGAAAAAGAAAGAAAGAAGAATTATACTTACCCTCTCCGCCGGCTCAGGCTCCTCGGTGCAGCTGCGTCAGACGACGATTCCCGGGCAGTAGAGAATGAGGAGGAGGGAGGTGGAGGAGGGAGCCGCAGCAGCGCTTTGTTACTGGTGGAGGCGCTGCTGCTGCTGCTCCTCTGCTTCCCTATAGGCTGTTCTCGGAAGACAGCCTATAGGGAAGCAGAGGAGCAGCAGCAGCAGCGCCTCCACCAGTAACAAAGCGCTGCTGCGGCTCCCAGTCCCTCCTCCACCTCCCTCCTCCTTCCCCCGTCCGTGCCGCTGCTCCTCTCCTCGCCGGGCGGCTGTGCGCTGCGGGCAGCGGTTGCCCGCAGCGCACAGCGGCATGTAATGAGTCAGTTTGACTCATTACATGCTTTGGCCCCTGGACAGAGGCGGGCCCCAGTGCAGTGCACTGCTTGCACTGCCGGTAGTTCCGCCTCTGCCTAGGACAGAAGCACCGCACATACAGCAGTAGCTTACAGTACCTAGGACAGAAGCACCGCACATACAGCAGTAGCTTACAGTACGCAGGACAGAAGCAGCGCACATACAGCAGTAGCTTTCAGTGCATAGGACAGAATCACCGCACATACAGCAATAGCTTTCAGTGCCTAGGACAGAATCACCGCACATACAGCAGTAGCTTTCAGTACCTAGGACAGAAGCACCGCACATACAGCAGCAGCTTTCAGTACCTAGGACAGAATCACCACACATACAGCAGCAGCTTTCAGTGCCTAGGACAGAATCACCGCACATACAGCAGTAGCTTTCAGTGCCTAGGACAGAATCACCGCACATACAGCAGTAGCTTTCAGTGCCTAGGACAGAATCACCGCACATACAGCAGCAGCTTTCAGTACCTAGGACAGAATCACCACACATACAGCAGTAGCTTTCAGTGCCTAGGACAGAATCACCACACATACAGCAGTAGCTTTCAGTGCCTAGGACAGAATCACCGCACATACAGCAGTAGCTTTCAGTACCTAGGACAGAATCACCGCACATACAGCAGTAGCTTTCAGTACCTAGGACAGAAGCACCGCACATACAGCAGCAGCTTTCAGTACCTAGGACAGAATCACCACACATACAGCAGCAGCTTTCAGTGCCTAGGAAGGAGCACCGCACATAGGCCCTCATTCCGAGTTGTTCGCTCGCAAGCTGCTTTTAGCAGCATTGAACACGCTAAGCCGCCGCCTACTGGGAGTGAATCTTAGCTTATCAAAATAGCGAACTAAAGATTCGCAATATTGCGAAAAGACTTCTCTGTGCAGTTTCTGAGTAGCTCGAGACTTACTCTGCCAGTGCGATCAGTTCAGTGCTTGTCGTTCCTGGTTTGACGTCACAAACACACCCAGCGTTCGCCCAGACACTGCTCCGTTTCTCCAGCCACTCCCGCGTTTTTCCCAGAAACGGCAGCGTTTTTTCACACACTCCCATAAAACGGCCTGTTTCCGCCCAGAAACACCCACTTCCTGTCAATCACATTACGATCACCAGAACGAAGAAAAAACCTTGTAATGCCGTGAGTAAAATACCTAACTGCATAGCAAATTTACTTGGTGCAGTCACACTGCGGACATTGCGCATGCGCATTAGCGACTAATCGCTCCATTGCGAGAAAAAAATAACGAGCGAACAACTCGGAATGACCACCATACAGCAGTAGAATAACCAGACTAAACAAATTTTTTTACTATTGGAAATATATGTATGTTTGAAAATAACTCACAATTAAGCATAAGACAATATTTAATTTAAGAAGATATACAGTACAAAGTTAATATGTTGAACTTCTACATTTAAAAGATAAAGTTTCCGGTATAAATTGCTTTTTAACATATAAATATTTATAGGCGCATGCAATATTAGGTCTGGAGTAAAAATATTCTTGCCATACATTTGACCAGTAAACGAACACTCAGATAGTCAATCACTACTCTCCGTTGAGGAGTCAGCAGCTGCTAATGTGCATTTAAAAAAATAGGATTTTGGTTACCTACCGGTAAATCCTTTTCTCGTAGTCCGTAGAGGATGCTGGGGTCCACATTAGTACCATGGGGTATAGACGGGTCCACAATGAGCCATTGGCACTTTAAGAGTTTGAGAGTGTGGGCTGGCTCCTCCCTCTATGCCCCTCCTACCAGACTCAGTCTAGAAACTGTGCCCGTGGAGACAGACATCTTCGAGAGAAGGATTTTACACAGACAGTGGTGAGATTCATACCAGCTCACACATATAAGACACATCAAGCTAACTAGCTTGAAACGCAGCAACCGCTGAAACATTACTTACCAAGTAACAATGCAGTACCCAACTAAAACAAAGTTGTACTGACCCAAATAACGATAGCAGGAAAACGAAGCGCTGGGCGCGCGCCCAGCATCCTCTACGGACTGCGAGAAAAGGATTTACCGGTAAGTAACCAAAATTCGATTTTCTCTTACGTCCTAGAGGATGCTGGGGTCCACATTAGTACCATGGGGTTGTACCAAAGCTCCCAGAACGGGAGGGAGAGCGCGGAGGCTCCTGCAGAACTGATTGACCAAACTTCAGGTCCTCGGCGGCCAAAGTATCGAACTTGTAGAACTTTGCAAACGTGTTCGACCCAGACCAAGTTGCCGCTCGGCAAAGTTGTAACGCCAAGACACCCCGGGCAGCCACTTAGGAAGAACCCACCTTACGAGTAAAGTGGGCCTTAACAGATTTTGGACACGGCAATCCTGCCGTAGAATAAGCATGCTGGATAGTGAACCTAATCCAGTGAAATATAGTCTGCTTTGAAACAGGACACCCAATTTTCTTGGGATCATACAGGACAAACAAAGAGTCCGATTTCCTGTGACGAGCAGTCCTCTTCACATAGATTCTCAAAGCCCTCACAACATCCAAGGACTTTGACGAAATTGAGGATTCAGTAGCCACTGGCACCACAATAGGTTGGTTGATATGAAATGCAGACACAACCTTTGGAAGAAACTGCTGACGTGTCCGGAAATCAGCTCTATCTTCATGGAATATCAAGTAAGGGCTTTTACAGGACAAAGCCCCCAATTCTTACACAGGTCTAGCAGAAGCTAAGGCCAACAACGTGACAGCCTTCCATGTAAGAAATTTGACCTCAACCTCTTGTAGAGGCTCAAACCAGTCCGACTGAAGAAACTGCAACAGGCGGTACAAAGGGAGGTTGGATGTGCAGAACTCCCTTCAAAAATGTCTGAACCTCAGGGAGGGCAGCCAATTGTTTCTGGAAGAAAATGGACAGGGCCGAAATCTGGACCTTCACAGATCCCAACCTCGGGCCCATATCCACACCTGCTTGCAGGAAGAGGAGAAAACGTCCCAGTTGAAACTCCACCGGAGGAAAATTCTTGGACTCACAACAAGAGACATATTTCTTCCAAATACAATGGTAATGTTCAGACGTTACTCCTTTCCTAGCCTGTATCAGGGTAGGAATGACCTTCTTCGGAATGCCCTTCCGAGTTAGTATCAGGCGTTCAACCTCCATGCTGTCAAACGTAGTCGCGGTAAGTCTTGATAGGCGAACGGCCCCTGCTGCAGCAGGTCCTCCCGAAGAGGAAGAGTCCTCGGCTCTTCCTGCAAGAGATTCAGAAGGTCCGCGTACCAAGCCCGCCTTGGCCAGTCTGGAGCAATGAGGATCGCTTGAACTTTTGTTCTCCTTATGAGCTTTAGAACTCTTGGAATGAGTGGGAGTGGTGGAAACACGTACACCGACTGGAACACCTTCTTAGTTGTCCACTCCCGGAATGAAGACTGCAGAGAGCGCCAACGCGAGTTTTTCTGCCCAGAGGATGATTCTTGTCACCTCTGTCAAAGTCAGAAAAATATCTCTATGCACACTGCCATATTTGCACCTCACACAGGTCTGCGCTGCGCATGCGTACGCTCTCCCGTACGTGCGCATACTCACAGTCGCGGGCACCCGCAGGCGCACGGTATGCGTATTTACGGTAGAGTTTATGTGATCGTAGCGTGCGACTCAATCGTTACATATTTTCACCATATAATGTATTTTGTAGATCATGGTCCCTTTGATAGATTCTGAAAGTTTGGTTAATGTAGAATGTTCATGAACAGAGGAATCCCCCTTTGTTTGATACGAAGGGTCAGACAGGAGTAATACAGTGGTGTTTAGTACCCATCGGAAGAATATTTAATTAGCAATATTCCGGTGTTGGTTTGAAGCGGATCAATCGCTCGTGCGAATAGTTATGGACATAAGAAGTTTATGAACATTTACTGTATTTGCACTTTATTACCCATGCGGCGGGAAACCCAGTTTCCCTCCCACCTGAGCTGTTGGAAATAGTCACAGCCCACCTGTATGAATCAACCTATGACCTTTTGTTATAATGCGAGGAGGAATTCCTGTGTCCAATGAACAATGAGATTGTAGGGACCATTGAATTGTATTGTGTGTGGGGCATAAATAGAGAAGCCGACCACATCCAGCTCTTACTCTTCAACGGTTATCATTGCTGAAAATCGGGAGCTGGATGTCCAGAGGCGCATGCGATCGTTTCCTTTGTGCGTAAGTTTTTCTCCGTAATTATACTGTTTCTCTCTTGTTATTATGGGCCATATCTTTCTCTCTCTCTCTTCTCTTTCTCTCATTTTCTCTTAAACGTAATTGTATTGTATTTACTGTGTAGTTACCTGGTTAGTTAGTCTATGTTATATTGTAGTGTATGACTTGTATTGTGTTAATTCTTTTGCAAGTATATCATTCATAATATATATATGTTAGGCGTTGGACCCTAAGCAAAGTATCTGTGTATTTCTTATAGTGCTAAGTGTTCTCATAGCGTCGGTGACGCTCAAACAACTTTTAAGTTAATAAGGTTACACTAGGTTGCATCTACACCCTATCTCTACACTAAGGTTTTACAGCATATTGCATTGTTTATAGTTTAGATATAAAGGTTTAACATTGTGAGCGTCTGCGCCGCTGGTGATCTCCTCGTGGTCTCAAGCGTTCGCATCGCTATAGCGAATCATTACGGTAGTCGGCAGCCAATAGCGTGCCTGCCAGTGATCTCTTGGCCGTGAGCGAACGTGACGCTTGAGCGTCTCGACCACGGCTAAGCGATTGTTACGCAACGTGCGTACCCTTACGGTACTTCATACGTACATAGCGTACAGTGTTCTTAGACCTCATAAAGGGTATTATATAAGATAAATATTTAGCTTTATCAATTGGCGGCTCGCCCGTCCTTCACATATCTGCACTAGGTAGATACAGCAGACATTATCCATCAGCAAAGGGCGGGAGATTATATTCCTCGTAGTGCTGTCGGGATAAGCGTCTGCTTCGCTTAGTAAAGGGTGCTGAAGGAATCCGGGACCGGAGGTAAGAACAAAACGATAGTGTCTTTCTTTTAAAACTGTTTATTTTTCTGTCTTGCGTACACACGCACGCACATATATATCTGCATTTCTTTTTCATTTGTGTATTTTCATATATCACTCTCCTGTTTGCCTTTTTATAATTGATAAACGTACTAAGAGATTTGCCGCTATTTCACAGTTAAGGTAAAGGTAATACAGTTAAGGTATAGAAATACACGCAACTCTACCTAAAGGTAAAAGGAGAGATTGGTGTGGTGTGCGGTAGATGATCGAGGATCATCTACATTGATAAAACGTGTTAGTTGTGTTACGGTGGACAAAGACTGGTGTACACGTGTCTCTAACAAAGGGAGAGACTCGCGTACGCAAAAGCCGACGCACGCAGCGTAAATTACGCAACGGAGCGTCTGGGTACGCCCACGTAACTCAAGTCACACGATAGTGTTGATTTTTAAATAACGCAACAGGCGATAAATAGCGCAACAGGCGATAAGTAGCGCAAATCTATTTTAAATTCGAAATTTAAATTAACAGATCCTTCTCCTAATTTGTAACACATCTGGTCTAAAGAGAAATTTCTGCGCAGAAATAGAAATAGAAACAAAAGTGTACATGTGGTGAGTGAGTGTGTTGTATACAATTTTCCAGGTTGAACCACAAGAAGTCGAGTTCTCACAGAGGTACATACGTGTAAGTGACATGCACGGTGGCTAGGGAGGCATCCTTGGTTAAACATAAAATTTGAGCATTAGAGTGTAGCAGACCAGGAGGTCATACTGTAACAGACCAGGAGGTCAGACCAGGAGGTCGCATAACAGACCAGGAGGTCTAGGTACAGCAGACAAGGAAGTCCGCTATAGAGTCCACAGGCACTACACCGAAAAAAAGGTTGGTGCACACACCCATATAGGCCATACAAGCTCGCTGAAGGAATTCGCAGCCGCAATTTTCGATTCCACTGGTCGCTCCGTACATAAGATTAGTTGCTTATGTGCTGAACGATTGTACCGCACGTAATTGTGTGCATTAGTAAACCTGACCAGTACCATTTACGTACCAAAGGTCATAAACGCTATTTGTACATTCTGACGTGATTTGTGTAATTTTTTATTTTTAAAAAGGGAAGTTCGCTGGTCACTCAGGAATTATCCAACGACCTCACCTTTACTGGAAAGGGTTAATGCTCTGCGGATCACACTCACATGTTCCAGTAAACAAAGGTTAATAGGTGCCCTGGGTCGAGTACGCCAGCACCATATCGGTGTGATCAGGTCGTATTGGTCGGCGTGGGCAGAGTGAGTAAGGTGCTCGGTAAACCTTACCGTCAGCCTATCGTGAATATCCTGGTTTTTTGTAAGGTTCCGTAACACCTGCAAATTATGGGGGCCAGTTGTTCAGGAAGGGGGCGATCAACCTCGGTTCGGGTTGATTCCATAAACCGACCAGTCGGGTCGGCAAGGTACGTAATGTGTGAGAAGTACGGGAGTCACACAGAAGCGTTATGTGATGAATGGGAGAGAATGACAGTACATGACGGGGAGAAATTCCCCAGAGTAGGTA
This sequence comes from Pseudophryne corroboree, assembly GCF_028390025.1. NCBI lineage: Eukaryota > Metazoa > Chordata > Amphibia > Anura > Myobatrachidae > Pseudophryne > Pseudophryne corroboree. Next base: position 118,116,071 of record NC_086454.1, on the reverse strand, counting down.
GCTTCAGCCCAGAAGTGTTAACGAATTTAAGGAAAAGGATATGTCTCATTAAATCAGCAAAGAGACGAATCAAGCATTATGATTATTTGCAGTTGTGGCAACAGGAGGGTGACATACAGAGAGGATTGGCTCAGGCGGCGGGATCTGGCTCTATCAAGAAATTGATAGCCACGGCCCCACCGCCACCATACATACCAGGAGAGAAATTGGTTGCGGAGAATGACGCACTAAGGTGTAACAAACAAACACTTAGCAACTGTGTAAATGTTAAAGATAATGTTAACCTATTAACCAATGCAAGTATTAACCCGTGCAAGTTGTACCCTGTTTTGAACTTTCCTCTGGAGTGTGATCAAGAAGACGAATCGGCAACAATTTCAGCGCTCTCTCTAGCAGCCACCATAGCAGAGACCACAGTAGGCACAGCTCCACCCACGAGATTAGTAACAAAGGCCCCTAGCGGAGGGATAGGTGAGGTCGTATCTACAGGTAAGTACGGCACCATACACTATGCTGAAGCCATTTCACCACAGGCTGTAGAATCTACACAGAATGAGGTTGTTAGAGTTAATCCTGTTAGGGTAATAGCTGTTCCAAATGGGAAAACTGACACATCAGGAGTCACCCCTGTTAGGAACATTGCCATGTATAGCCCATTTTCCCGAATGGAATTAAGGACCATAGTGTCTGAATTCCCTGACCCTAGAAAAGACTTAGTTGCCAGCCAAAAATACATCAGAGACCTAGGTAACACGTTAGAGCCCAACAACAAAGACTGGCAGATATTGCTGAGAGCATGTTTACCCTCCAATGTTGACGCAACTCAATTTTTAGCTGACTGTGGATTAGATCAGGATGTACCTCTTACAGATGTGTACAACAAAGATAATGTAAAAAGAATAAGTTTACAGTTAAAAGAGTATTTCCCAGCGGTAGTTAAATGGAACAAGATATTCTCCATTAAACAAAAGGAGTCAGAAACAGCTACAGAGTATTTTCACAGAGCATTATTAGAAATGGCAAAATACACAGGCATAGAGGACATTAAAACAAACACAAACCATCGAGAAGTAGCAGTATCTGTACTGATGGATGGTTTAAAAGAGTCATTAAAGACTAGGGTACAGACCACACAACCATGTTGGCGAGGTCTGTCTGTGGCTACTTTGAGAGAGGCTGCTATTGATCACGATAGGAACATCACCAGACACAGGGAACAACAAGGTGATAAGTTAATGGCAGTAAGTATACAGGCCCTGACCACAAAACAGCTTGTGTTAACATCACCAAACCCTGTGGGTAAGTCAAATGTGGTAACATGTTATTTTTGTCACAAACAGGGACACTTTGCACGAGACTGTAGATCAAGAAATGTACAAAAATCTTATCAACCCCCTAGACAACGACACGACACACGACATTGGGAGCAGGGTCCGCAGAAACGGAGTTATGAGCCACATGCAGGGGAAACAAAAAGATACCCCCCGAACAGAGATTGGCAAGCCTCTGGGAGTTCCCATTTAACCCCTTCACAGGTAGTTGCTGCCAGCGGAATTCAGGGAGGTCACCATACCCAATAGGGGTGTGGCCATACCTGTAATCTGCAGCCAGTAAAATTGATTGCAAGTCTTGGGAGTGAACCCGAAATTGCAATCAATGTAGCTGGTAAATCATTAAACTTTCTTGTAGACACAGGGGTGGCCAAATCAGTGATAAATTCGACAGTGGGCATGAGAACCACTGGTAAAACAATTCCAGCCATAGGAGTAACGGGAGTAGTCCAGCATTACCCTGTTAGCAAACCAGCAGAGATTACAATAGGGCCTTTACATACCAAGCATTCCTTTTTGCTGGCTGCATCGGCACCGACCAATCTCCTGGGTAGAGACTTATTGTGTAAAATGGGGTGCGTCATTTATTGTACTCCTGAAGGTGTATTCTTGGACATACCTGAGAATCACGCTCAGGAAGTGCGAGACATGTTAGACTCCCCATCAAAATTAATGTCACATACCATTATGACAAATAGGACTCCCTCCCAAGTAGAAGAAATGACATCTCAGATACCAGAGTCACTTTGGACTAAAGATGGACAGGACACTGGATTAATGGCAAACGTAGCTCCGGTAGTTGTACAAGTAAAAGATGGTAGGATAGCTCCAAAAATCCCACAGTACCCTCTGAAGCCAGAGGTGGAGTTATGAGTGTACCCAGTAATAGAGCGCTTGCTACAACAGGGCATTCTGGTAAGAACGTCCAGCACTGCCAATAGTCCCATCTTCCCTGTTAAAAAGAGTGGGGGGAGGGGTTACCGGCTAGTGCAGGATCTAAGGGGGATTAACAAAATAGTTGAGAGTCAGTTCCCCGTAGTGCCAAATCCAGCTGTCATCCTAATGCAAATCCCTCCCACTGCGAAATTTTTCACTGTTATTGACCTCTGCTCCGCTTTCTTTTCGGTACCTCTGCACCCTGACAGTCAATATTTGTTTGCATTCACATACAGAGGAGTCCAATACACATGGACTCGATTACCACAAGGATTCATAGATAGTCCAAGTATATTTTCTCAGGCTTTGCATGATTGTTTACAGTCTTTCCAACCAGTGAGTGGATCAGTATTAATACAGTACGTGGATGATCTACTACTGTGTTCTGATTCATTGGAAGCATCCCTGAAGGATACGAAACAGCTCCTGTTTCATCTTTCAGACACAGGACACAAGGTTTCCAAAGACAAGTTGCAATTATGCCAAACTAAGGTAAAATATTTGGGACACTGTCTAACACAAGGACTGAGACACCTGACCGCTGATAGAATTCAAGCAATTAGAGACATGACTCTGCCACAAACCCAGCAACAGATCAGAACATTTTTAGGAATGTGTGGGTATTGCCGTAATTGGATCCCAGGGTTTTCCATTCTAGCGTTACCCTTGCAGGAGATGGTCTCCTCAAACAAACCTGATCGGATTTCGCATACAGACGAGTCTGAGACGGCATTTGAGAGACTTAAACAGTGCCTAACGCAGGCACCAGCATTAGGTATGCCAGACTATGGGAAACCCTTTGAACTATACGGAACAGAAAGTGCTGGTTGCGCGGCAGGCGTACTAACCCAAAAACACGGTGATGCCAGCAGGCCAGTAGCATATTACAGCGCTCAGCTAGATACGGTAGCGCGATCCCTCCCCACATGCTTGCGAAGCGTTGCTGCGATAGCATTGCTAGTAACGAAAAGCGAAGACGTCGTGCTAGGTCATAACCTCACGATTCATACACCACATGCAGTGTCAGCCTTGTTAAATTCTGCCCAAACCAGACATGTCTCATCAGCGCGGTTTACAAGATGGGAATTGGCACTAATGGCCCCCGTAAACATCACCATAAGGAGATGCAGTGCATTAAATCCTGCAACATATCTCCCGGGTGTGCCTGGACAGGCACAAAGGGTGGAAGATGAGAGTGGTGGGGAAGGAGGATTTAATACAAAGGAAGACACTCATGATTGTATGGAATATTTGACCCAAAATTTTACCGCAAGGCCTGACATCAGTGACAACCCACTGGAAGATGTAGAACTTACGTTCTACACGGACGGTCGTTGTCATAGACAGTCAGACTCGGGAGACTTGTGTACTGGATACGCAGTCGTAGATGACCAAGGCACCATAGAAGCGGAACCGCTAGGCCCACCTCACTCAGCCCAGGTTGCTGAACTGGTCGCCCTAACCAGAGCATGTGAATTGGCTAAGGGCAAATCAGCCAATATCTACACCGATTCTAGATACGCATTCGGGGTAGTCCATGATTTCGGAGCCCTATGGCGCCTCAGAAATTTCATGACGGCAGCTGGTACACCGATAGCGCATGCAGCTCACATAAAAAGGCTTCTAACAGCGATACAGGAACCCGACAGAGTGGCTGTTATCAAGTGTAAAGCACACACATATAGCCAGGACCCAGTATCACTTGGTAACAGCCGAGCAGACGAAGCAGCTAAGTTAGCAGCTGCTACCCCCAGGCAGACAGACACCACACAACTGATGGTATTTAATACCATCAACACACAGAAGTTGTGTGAAATGCAAAATTTGTGTTCCACACAGGAAAAGGCAGTCTGGAAGGCAAAAGGATATGGCCAGGAGTACTCAGGACTCTGGACGGATGGACACGGTAAACCAGTGGCCCCCAGAGCATACCTTCCATGTTTAGCTGAGGCAGCTCACGGGCTGACTCATCTGGGCAAGGAAGGGATGTGCAAGTTGGTAAGAGCATATTGGTGTGCCCCAGGATTTTCATCTCATGCGAGTAAAAGAGCAATGTCATGCCTTACCTGTTTGAGAAAGAACATCGGAAAAGCAATACCTACAGAACCATCTCATATCCCACCTGCCGGCGGCCCTTTCCAGGTAATACAGATTGACTTCATACAATTACCCCCTTGTCGAAATTTGAAATATGTACTTGTTTGTATAGATGTTTTCTCAAATTGGGTTGAAGCATTTCCTGCGGCCACAAATACCGCTATGTTTACTGCTAAGAAAATTGTGCAGGAATTTGTATGTAGATATGGTATCCCTAGAATTATCGAAAGTGATAGGGGTACCCATTTTACAGGTGATGTCTTTCAAGGAATGTGTAAATTGATGGGAATTGATAGCAAGCTGCACACTCCATACCGTCCACAGGCGAGTGCGAAAGTGGAAAGAGTGAACAGCACTATTAAAAATAAACTGAGTAAAGTGATGGCAGAGACAGGATTGACATGGCCAGAAGCTTTACCCATTGTACTGTACAGCATCAGAACCACTCCCAGGTCCCCTCTTAATCTGTCTCCCTTTGAAATCTTGTTTGGTCGACAACCGCATGTTATGATTAACCCTCAGGATGATTTGAAGTGTAACAATGAAGTGACTGTAAAATACTTGATTAACATGAGAAAACAGTTAAGGAATCAAAATGATAATCTGAAATTGGTGATTCCTGATTTACCAGATAGTAATTGTCATGACATTGAACCTGGGGATTATGTAATGATACGGAATTTTCTACGCTCAGGTTGCCTTATTGGCAGATGGGAGGGACCATACCAGGTCTTATTGACTAGCACTACAGCATTGAAGGTTGCTGAGAGAGAGACTTGGGTTCATTCATCCCACTGTAAGAAGGTCGCTGATCCAGAGAAGTCCTGTGATAAGGAACAGACGGTAGAGGTTGTATCACTGGAGTGTCTGTTCCAGGAGGACTAAGGCGGCACCTGAGCATCGAGAACCACAAGATCAAAAGCAGTTGTCGATCCCCTGTTCCCTTTTATTGTTTTTCTCCACCTCCCATCCCCTCTCCCTCAAATTATTTTTTCCCCCTTCTCATTCTTCTCCGTCTCCTTCTAAGATGGACTTGCCTCAAGAGACTGTGATCCGGATTTTCCTGTTGACCATGATGTTGACCAGAGCAGTCTGTTCCGGCGAGAGTACCATGGAGTTCGAGAGAGGTTCTGGAATGGGTTCTGATGACAGAGATGGAGGCGTAGTTTTCCGAGAACAACATAATCAACAAGCAAAGGCGAGTATCAGAAAACGATCCGATAGCATTGACCATAGAAGGAATTGTGATGGATTGTTAGCTGAAGAAAACTGTATCTGTAGGCTCTGTGACAATGTAGTGGAGGATGGGTGCATTAAGAAATGCCAATCCAGTTTTAATATCCATATGGACCGGCATCCCTTGAGTGACTATCACTCTTTAGTGGGTAGTGTGTTAAATAAAACAGATTGTTGGGTATGCTCTCAAGTACCTCAAGGTCATAGCAAATCAGGGCTAGTACCATTTCCTTTAACGATAGGGGAGGTACTTGAGCTAAGTGGTGGGAGGCCGGTGGACAGGAGGTTTAATATCTCCAGCCCTCCTAGTTTGAAGCTCCACCAATACCATGTGGATAGGTCCCTATTATGTTTTAACATCTCCAATCCCCGAAAGCCGGGAAATTGGGAAGTGTCATGGAGTAACCAAACCATGACCTTTTTGCATAGAGCAGATAGAATGCCTACAGATACAGAGCTTATACGCCACATAGCCAGTAGAGGAAAATCTTTCCGATATAGGTACACCCTAGGAAGTAGGATTACGAGAGTTGGAGAGGTATCACCAGGATACTGTGCACATATCGTACAACCTGATACGTGTACTAAGCAGATGGAAGAATTAGGGTTAGGAGATTTCACATGGAAGGTGTGCAATATGGTTATGTCCTACTCCGTCCCATATGTTCTCCCCGATGATGCATATTTCATATGCGGGAGAAAGGCGTATAAGTGGCCCCAAACTCTGAAGGATTGAGTTATATTGGAAAAGTATTGCCTGAAGTAATGACTGTATCACATGACAAAATGAAAGACATACACCGTGTTGCCCAAACTCCTTATACTCACACCCATTACGAGCACGTAGTTAAACGGCACCTGATAGAAAGAACAGAGCACCCGGCCTCTGACATGATCAGTGAATCCACCGGGATTCAATTCTTAATCGCGTTAGATATCACTCGCACTGCTAGAGGAGTGCTGAACTATAGATACATCTCTGCGCTTGCAAATTTGTTAGATAATATCACTGAAATGTATGACGACACGTTTAGGTATACTGGAAGAGAACTTCAAGCTTACAAAACAGAACTAGTCCAGCATAGAATGGTTCTTAATTACCTCACAGCAGTAACAGGCGGATATTGTGTCACACTGGCAACCCAATACGGCGTGAAATGTTGCACATATATTACGAATAGCACCGAGGACCCGGTCGAGGTCATAGACCAAAAGATGGACGACATTCTCCAACTAAAGTGGGAATTTCGCAGAAGACACAATCTCACCCTTGCTGCTGTGAGTAATGAGCTGACTGGTTGGGTGTCATGGTTGAACCCGCGAAATTGGTTCTCCGGTTTAGGAGAATGGGCTCAAGGAGTTATAATGGATGTTGGGAAGTTTCTCCTATGTATCTTAGGTGTTGTCATATCAATTGGTTTGATATTTAGATGCGGTCAGGCTTTAATGAAGTGCAAACATCGTACCAGAGTAATGAGTCTAAGGAGTGAGGAAATTGTAATTCCAATGGATTTGATTTATGACCCAAATGTAGAAACAATGATGTGATGAAAATGCGATTTCTACGGTCCGTTTCTTTCACCTGTTTTTCCGTTTTCCTCCAAGGTAAAAAGACCCACTTGGACGAGGAATTTGATGAGCCGATATACAGACAACAGATGGATTAAAAGAAGAAGTTTTGACAACCTTATACACAGATTTGATGAACTTTGCCATAGATCCCCAGTTTCCCTAGAAATCTTAAAATTACGCTAGCCCAACATTTTTTGTAAATCTATGGACATTGACAGCTTTTGCTCGCACCTAATGGGCAAAAGCACAAAGAAGACTGCATTCAACAGACACCTAACAAGACCTCAATCGACGAATGTTCATTAACCTGACATAGAATACCACTGCATTTACCGTAATTATGTCTTTTCTCCATCTCTACAACCTTCAGGTAATTACACACATAGTCGATAGGGAATACAGGCACAGATATCAGCAATCACATATCTCCCCCATTCATGTATCATCAACTAAAATGTGCTCCCCCATTTTGTTACAACCAAAGCCGAAAAGAGCTCGGTAAAGTTTGACAGCCCATCCACAGACCCGGATGTTACACATAGTCGATAGGAATTCAAATGTATACTTCGCAATACCTCGAAGCTTGATTTAAAACACGTACGGCACGATGATACATGACCCCCAAACATGGACTCATACACACATGCTTCTGCTATCTCACTAGGTCATACCCTCTTCACACCTTCTCCTCTCTCCTCCCTTACCCAACCATGTAAATGTATTAACCCCTGACATATATTTTTCTCTTTTTTGAAATGTTTTCAGGAAGTGGCAGTTATTGTTGACTGCCAAAGGGTGGACTGTCAAAGTCAGAAAAATATCTCTATGCACACTGCCATATTTGCACCTCACACAGGTCTGCGCTGCGCATGCGTACGCTCTCCCGTATGTGCGCATACTCACAGTCGCGGGCACCCGCAGGCGCACGGTATGCGTATTTACGGTAGAGTTTATGTGATCGTAGCGTGCGACTCAATCGTTACATATTTTCACCATATAATGTATTTTGTAGATCATGGTCCCTTTGATAGATTCTGAAAGTTTGGTTAATGTAGAATGTTCATGAACAGAGGAATCCCCCTTTGTTTGATACGAAGGGTCAGACAGGAGTAATACAGTGGTGTTTAGTACCCATCGGAAGAATATTTAATTAGCAATATTCCGGTGTTGGTTTGAAGCGGATCAATCGCTCGTGCGAATAGTTATGGACATAAGAAGTTTATGAACATTTACTGTATTTGCACTTTATTACCCATGCGGCGGGAAACCCAGTTTCCCTCCCACCTGAGCTGTTGGAAATAGTCACAGCCCACCTGTATGAATCAACCTATGACCTTTTGTTATAATGCGAGGAGGAATTCCTGTGTCCAATGAACAATGAGATTGTAGGGACCATTGAATTGTATTGTGTGTGGGGCATAAATAGAGAAGCCGACCACATCCAGCTCTTACTCTTCAACGGTTATCATTGCTGAAAATCGGGAGCTGGATGTCCAGAGGCGCATGCGATCGTTTCCTTTGTGCGTAAGTTTTTCTCCGTAATTATACTGTTTCTCTCTTGTTATTATGGGCCATATCTTTCTCTCTCTCTCTTCTCTTTCTCTCATTTTCTCTTAAACGTAATTGTATTGTATTTACTGTGTAGTTACCTGGTTAGTTAGTCTATGTTATATTGTAGTGTATGACTTGTATTGTGTTAATTCTTTTGCAAGTATATCATTCATAATATATATATGTTAGGCGTTGGACCCTAAGCAAAGTATCTGTGTATTTCTTATAGTGCTAAGTGTTCTCATAGCGTCGGTGACGCTCAAACAACTTTTAAGTTAATAAGGTTACACCAGGTTGCATCTACACCCTATCTCTACACTAAGGTTTTACAGCATATTGCATTGTTTATAGTTTAGATATAAAGGTTTAACATTGTGAGCGTCTGCGCCGCTGGTGATCTCCTCGTGGTCTCAAGCGTTCGCATCGCTATAGCGAATCATTACGGTAGTCGGCAGCCAATAGCATGCCTGCCAGTGATCTCTTGGCCGTGAGCGAACGTGACGCTTCAGCGTCTCGACCACGGCTAAGCGATTGTTACGCAACGTGCGTACCCTTACGGTACTTCATACGTACATAGCGTACAGTGTTCTTAGACCTCATAAAGGGTATTATATAAGATAAATATTTAGCTTTATCACCTCTGACATCGCAGCTCTGCTTTTCGTTCCGCCCTGTCGGTTTATGTAAGCCACCATCGTTACATTGTCCGACTGTGCTTGAATGGCCCGATTTCTTAGAAGATGGGCCGCCTGAAGAAGACCGTTGTAGACGGCTCTTAGTTCCAGGATGTTGATCGGCAGGCCAGCTTCCAGACTTGACCACCTTCCTTGGAAGGTTTCCCCTTGAGTGACTGCGCCCCAGCCCTGGAGGCTCACATCCGTTGTTAGAAGGACCCAGTCCTGAATCCCGAACCTGTGGCCCTCCAGAAAGTGAGGCAATTGGAGCCACCAGAGGAGTGAAATCCTGGCCTTTGGCGACAGACGTATTCTCTTGTGCATGTGTAGATGAGATCCTGACCACTTGTCCAGGAGATCCAGATGGAAGGCCCGAGCATGGAACCTCCCATACTGGAGAGCCTCGTAAGAGGCCACCATCTTCCCCAAAAGGTGAATGCATTGATGAACCGACACCGGGCTGGCTTCAGGACATCCCGGACCATTGCTTGTATCACCAACGCCTTTTCCTGCGGAAGAAACACCCTCTGCACTTCCGTGTCGAGGATCATCCCCAGAAAAGACAACCTCCGGGTTGGCTCCAAATGAGATTTTGGAAGGTTCAGAATCCAACCGTGAACTCTGAGTAGGCAGGTTGTGAGTACAATGGACTGCAACAGCTCCTCCTTGGACGATGCCTTTATCAGTAGATCGTCCAGATACGGAATGATGTTTACCCCGTTTTCGGAGTAGAACCATCATCTCCGCCGTCACCCTGGTGAACACCCTTGGTGCTGTAGAGAGGCCGAATGGCAGGGCCTGGAACTGGAAATGACAGTCCAGTAATGCAAAACGGAGATAAGCCTCATGCGGTAGCCAAATCGTAATGTGGAGGTAAGCATCCTTGATATCCAGGGATACTAGGAATTCCCCCTCTTCCAGACCTGATATCACCGCCCTGAGAGACTCCATTTTGAACTTGAACTCCTTCAGAAAAGGGTTCAGTGATTTTAGGTTCAGAATGGGCCTGACCGAACCATCCGGTTTCGGTACCACGAGAAGGTTTGAATAGTAACCCGTGGCTTGCAAATGAGGAGGTACTGACACAATGACCAGTGCCTCCACCAACTTCTGGACCGCTGCTTGTAGGACAGTCCTGTCAGCCAGCAGAACTGGCAAGCCTGATTTGAAAAATTGGTGAGGAGGGAGATTTTGAAATTCCAACCTGTATCCCTGGGACACAATATCTGTCACACAGGGATTCAGGCCGGACGATACCCAGACATGACTGAACTGTCTGAACCTCGCTCCCACTGGCCCCACCTCCAGGCTGCATGGTCCACCGTCATGCGGAGGACTTCAGCATACTGGAAGCAGGTTTAGTTTCCTGGGAACCTGCCGCAGCAGGTTTCTTGGATTTAGCTCAACCTCCCCTAAAGAAGGTGTTGGACGGTTTGGCCTTTCTAGGCTTGTTAGACCGAAAGGACTGTGATGCTGATGAAGAGAAGGATTTCTTCCGAGCAGGTGCAGCTGAGGGAAGGAACGGAGACTTACCCACTGTAGCCGTGGATATCCACGCATCCAAAGCTTCCCCAAAGACAGCCTGACCTGTGTAGGGTAGGAACTCCACACTTTTCCTGGATTCCACGTCACAGTCCCCGATGAGCTGAAACAGACATGGAAGAGATCCCCACAGCCATGGAACCCAGGTCTTTAATGGATTCTACCATAAAACCTGCTGAAACGTGAATGTTAAGCAAAAACAATTCAACATCACCCTTATCCATTGTATCCAAATCCTCAAGTAAGGTGCCTAACCATTTTACTATAGCTTTTGCAATCCATGCACTAGCAATAGTGGGACGTAATACGGCCCCCGAAGCGGTGTACATTGATTTAAGTGTATTATCAATTTTTCGATCAGCCGGCTCCTTTAAGGCGGTAGATCCTGGAACAGGTAAAACCAACTTTTTGGAGAGTCTGGACACAGATGCGTCAACAATTGGCGGGCTTTCCCATTTTTTCCTATCCTCCTCAGGGAAAGGAAACGCCACCTGGACCCTTTTAGGGATCTGGAATTTTTTCTCAGGGTTTTCCCATGCTTTCTCAAATATAGCATTTAATTCCTTTGACGCAGGAAAGGTTAGCGAGTCTTTCTTATTTTCTTATTTTCAGTGAAAAAAGCCTCCTCAACCTGCTCAGGTGTTGTATCATTAATATTCAATACATCCCTGATAGCCTCTATCATCAATTGCACCCCCTTTGCAAGAGCGGCAGACCCCTGCAACACATCCCCATCACCGTCTGTGGTATCAGAATCGGTATCCGTGTCATCTTGCATGACATGAACAAGCGCACGTTTGTGGGGGTATATAGCGGAGCATCCTGAGGTACCAGAATCGGGCCATACTGCCATAGAGTTCTGTAATACCTGGGTTGCGGATTCATTACTTGCAACCCTATCTGAAATTTGAGAAATCCAAGATTTGATAAAGGAAAATCACTGCTGGAATCTGTGCTAAACCAGTGCTATCCTGATTACATGGAATAGGATCATCATGGGAGGACATATCCTCCACAGCATATGACAGAGTGTCCCTGGACATAGCTAAAGGAGACCACAAAACACCCCACACACACACACACACACACACACACACACACACACACACACACACACACACAGTGAAGGGCAGACAGAGTTTCACCCCCAAGAATGGCAAGAAAGACCCAGAGATTGGAGCCAACCCACACACAGCGCTTTTAACCAAAGGGAGACACCTTGTCAGCGCTGACTGTGCTCCTTAATAGGATACACAGTCATATTGCAGCCTCCCCCCCCTTATACAACCCCCTGGTACCGTGAGAGATAGCTGGAGTGGCTGTGGATGGACCTTCTTTCTCCTGATCAGCGCTGTGCAGGCAGGAAAATGGCGCTGAACACTGCTGGGTCCGCTCTGAGGAGAAGCTCCGCCCCCAAAATGGCGCTGTCTTCCTGCTCTTCATCTGATTATACTGGCCGGAGGATTGATACTGGCTGAGATCCTAGGACCCCGACAGGCTTTGTGACCAGTGTAGAGTGTAAGCGCTGGCCCAGGGTGCCCCTCAACGCGCCGCACTATGTACCACTGAGCCATCCTGGAGCGCAGTTAATACTGCGCTCCTACCCTGCTGCCGCCATCTTCACACCGGCCCCGCCGCTTGCAAGGGGGGTCGGTGTATTACTCGCCACAATCTTCAGCTCTGTAAGGGGGTGGCGGCATGCTGCTGGGGTGAGCGATCCCCTGTGGCGGGGAGCGATCTATACCCTCAGAAGCTTAGTGTCCTGTCAGCAGAGTAAGTGGCTCAGACCCCGCAGGGTGGACACTGCTCCCCCCCCCCTTAGTCCCACGCTGCAGGGAGGCTGTTGCCAGCAGCCTCACTGTAAAATAAAAAACTCTAAAATAACTTTTTTCTAAAAAAGCTCAGGAGAGCTCCCCTAGCTGTGACCGGCTCCTCCGGGCACATTTTCTAAACGGAGTCTGGTAGGAGGGGCATAGAGGGAGGAGCCAGCCCACACTCAAACTCTTAAAGTGCCAATGGCTCCTGGTGGACCGTCTATACTCCATGGTACTAATGTGAACCCCAGCATCCTCTAGGACGTAAGAGAAAACTAAAAAATTTCTTAATATAGTTTGTCAAAACTGTTAATGTAAAATTATACATGTATTTCCAAACCATATCATAAAATAGTAATAAACACATACTAGTCCATTATAAAGCTGAATTTTACATCTGCAGGGTTTATCAGATCCAATCAGCTTATTTATTATCACCACTTGGTTCCATGTAATTGCTCCCTACTGTATACAGATCTATTATACCCCTTTCACACCGCACAACAGTGGCGTAACTACTGCCCCCGCAGCCCTCGCGGTGGCTTGGGGGCGAGGGGCTGCGGGGGCGCCACTGACTTAGAACAGATTGACATGCGGACGAGCGTCCGCATGTCAATCTGCAGGTCTCCTTCCCTCCGCCGCTGTAAGGAGGGACACGGAGCGCACAGCGCGTGCCCCCGTGTCCCCCCCTGGCTCTCCGGCTGTCTAATACAGGAAGTGCCGTTCGTGAGCTCTGATTGGCTCACGAACCGGCACTTCCTTTATTAGACAGCCGGAAAGCCAGGAGGGACACAGGGGGGCGCGCGCTGTGCGCTCCGTGTCGGGGAGGGGAGGGGAGCAGGCACTGTGGTTGACTATCTGGCACTGGGGGCATATACCTGGCACTGTGGGGGACTATCTGGCACTGGGGGCATATACCTGGCACTGTGGGGGACTATCTGGCACTGGGGGCATATACCTGGCACTGTGGGGGAATATCTGGCACTGGGGGCATATACCTGGCACTGTGGGGGACTATCTGGCACTGGGGGCATATACCTGGCACTGGGGGGGAATATCTGGCACTGGGGGCATATACCTGGCACTGTGGGGGAATATCTGGCACTGGGGGCATATACCTGGCACTGTGGGGGAATATCTGGCACTGGGGGCATATACCTGGCACTGTGGGGGACTATCTGGCACTGGGGGCATATACCTGGCACTGTGGGGGAATATCTGGCACTGGGGGCATATACCTGGCACTGTGGGGGACTATCTGGCACTGGGGGCATATACCTGGCACTGTGGGGGACTATCTGGCACTGGGGGCATATACCTGGCACTGTGGGGGAATATCTGGCACTGGGGGCATATACCCGGCACTGTGGGGGAATATCTGGCACTGGGGGGAGCAGGCACTGAGGGGGCATATGTGGCACTGTGGGGGAATATCTGGCACTGGGGGCATATACCTGGCACTGTGGGGGAATATCTGGCACTGGGGGCATATGTGGCACTGGGAGCACAGCCCTAGCAACAAGCACTACCCCCTAGCAACGAGCATGACACCCAGTGCATGAAACCCCTGTCAACGAGCATGACACCCAGTGCATGAAACCCCTGGCAACGAGCATGACACCCAGTGCATGAAACCCCTGGCAACGAGCATGACACCCTGAGCATGAAAACCCCTGGCACCGTGCATGGAACAAAGAGCATGAAACCCCTGGCAACGAGCAGGTAATTTAAAAGTAATTAGAAGCCTTACTGTAGAACTTAATGTGTAATGGGCATTACGGTGTGTGGCATAATGTATCACGGACATTGCGGTGTGTGTCATAATGTGTCAGGCATTACGGTGTGTTGTATACTATATCACGGGCATTGTGGTATGTGGTATAATGTCTCGGGGTCATTGCGGTGTGGCATAATGTATAACGGGCATTGCGGTATGTGTCATACTGTGTCACAGATACGGTGTGTAGCATAATGTATAACGGGCATTGCGATTCCTGTCATAATGTGTCGGGGGCATTACGGTGTGTGGCATAATGTGTCGGGGGCATTACAGTGTGTACATATTGTGTCATGTGCATTGTTGTGTGTGGCATAATGGCTAAGGCCATTGCAGTATGTGGAATAATGTATACTGGGCATTACTATAAGGAGGAAAAATGACAAATAATGTAAGGGGCATGAATCAGGATTATTTTTCTTTCCTGTGGTGGCTAACGTCTGGGCGTGCAGGTTGGAAAACTGGGGTATAACGTAGTCTTTTCCTGCAATGCCACGCCCCTTTACGCGAAGCCACACCCATTCCAACGAAGCCACACCCCTTTTGGCGGCGCGCGCCTACTTCTCCCTTTGTTAGTGCCAATTATGGCGGGGGGGGGGGGGGGGCGCCGAAGAAGAATTTTTTGGCTTGGGGGAGAAAAATTTCTAGTTACGCCACTGCCGCACAAATAACCCGGTATCGACCCAGCACACAGGTCGGTGTGCGGTGTGAAAGGGCCATGGTCGAATTCAACCCGGGAATAAAGCAGTGTTATTCCCGGGTTGAATACCGGGTCAGAGGCAGCGTGAACGGGTTCCCGGGTCGATGTGACCCGGGACCCGGTCACTACATAGGGAGAGGCGGCGCAGAGATGCTATAGCAAAATTGCCGCGTCGAGAAGCCTGCAGTTAGGGTCCAATGCCGGGTCCAGCCCGGGAAGGACCCGTTTCCAATTCCCGGGTGGGATTCGGCACTGGTGATGTGAAAGGGGTATAATACCACATATTTGTGTGTGATGGTAGTCCTATTACAACAACAGACTATTGTGTTCATTCATTATTGCCAGGCAGGAAGCTTTACCTCCAGAATGTACTAAGATATCAGTCACTGGAGTCAGGTACAAAAAAATAAATTCTCCCTCTCCGGCGGTCCCAGCTCTTCCTGCATTGCAACGGTAATGCACTAATGCAGTGGTTCCCAACCTCGGTCCTCAAGTACCCCCAACAGTTCATGTTTTCCAGGTCACCTAGCAGTTGAACAGGTGTATTCATTACTCACTGACACATTTTAAAAGACCCACAGGTGGAGCAAATGATTTCACTCGCAATCCTGTGAGGTGACCTGGAAAACATGAACTGTTTGGGGTACTTGAGGACTGCACTAATGCGATGTGTTTAACTGCCTGTGGCTTCAATGAGCATGCTCAAGGGAAAGCCTCCTACTAGTGGACCTATGCAGACCCTCCAACATGACCCGCCCCACTAGGTACAAAATGCTCTGTTTCTGGACTTCCCTCTTAATTTATGATTTCCATCACCTGTGTTGAACTAGTTAAATGATAAGAAAGCTGTTTCTTCACAGGTGATGGCAATAATAAATTAAAAGGGAAGTCCAAAAACAGAGCATTTTGTACCTAGTGGGGCGGGTCATGTTGGAGGGTATGCCTATGGGCAATGGCAATTTCAATAAAAAAAAACTAAAAAAAAACCTTATAACGGGAAGCTCTTCCCTTCTGAGATTGCGGCCTCCTCCGTGTACGGCACGCTGCAGTGATTTGTGATATAGGGGGGAAATAAAACAAAACTTCTGAACAGTTGAGAAGTATAAAAATTGCCAAAATAGTAAGTAATCATCTTCTACCAAACAGTTATCAAATGCATTCTAAAAATGATAGGTATAAGCTCATTGGTTACTATTGGCAACTTCATCACTTGTCCACTCTTTAGAAGGTTTCATGCTGAACAGATTAATAATGGCACAAAGACTTACGATATGGTATTTACATAGCTGTTTATCTGCAGAGAGATCTCCACCATAGGAGGCTAAGGAAGCAAAAAACGACAAACATCTAACACGCACTATTGGAGAAAAAAAGATTTCTCAATGGTGTTCATTCCTCACGATAAGATCACCTGCCACTTTTTTTTTATTTTTTATCAATTACGTGCTATTGCCACTTATCCCCATTTCATGCAAATTCCTGAGCTGGGTACACAGCTGATCCTCGGTGGATCAGACCGCAGATCACACTGTTTTCACAACCCTCCTGCAGACCTGCTCGCAGATTCTACAGCCAATCCTTGCTACACACTTGTCCAATTTTTCAGCAGACCAATCTGTGTCTGCTTAAATAGTCTGCAGAAAAAATATATTTGGCTGTGGGGTAAGGGGGATTAATTAATGAGGAATTTAATTAATCATAATGGAGAAGAGTGGAAAGGTTGAGGATTAATAATATAATAGAGAATGGGTACAGGATTTAATGTTTCCCCAAAAATAAAAATATGTGTGGGGCTCCCCCCACAAAAGGCATAACCAGCCCGGGGCTCTTTACCCCGCCCTGGTTCAAAAAATCTGGGAAACAAAAGGTGTACTGGTCGCGCATATTTAATGAACCACCACTGAAGTTGGCACTGTTTCTAAAACTACAGGTAAAAAAAATTAGTAGGGGTCACCGGTATTTTTATAACCAGCACCAGGCTCCACTAGCAGGGGGTAACACCACAGCCAGGGAACACACTTGATGGGGGTACCCCCACCCGTAGCATTCAGCCCCCCTAACTAATCAGCCCAGGCCACGGATTCCTGGGGAAGTGGTGATCCCTGTCTCTAAGGCAAGGGCTGAAGCCTGGGGCTATTCCCGGCACCCCTTGGCGGTAGATGCAGAATTGATAGTCCATTAGTGAAGGAATACTGTCTTTTACAGGAGGACAACACATACGGGAGGCAGTCAGGAGACCGCCGGTCACAATACCAATGCCGGAATCCCGCCCCCTTACAGTCCCGACAGTTTTCATGCCGACTAACAGGGACTATTCCCACTCGTGGGTGTCCACGACAACCATAGAGTGGGAATATAACCTGCGCTCACCACCGAGCCCGCAAGGGGCTTCATTCCGCTCGCCCACCACCTCCACCAGCCATCTGCAAGCTGGGATTCCTGTGTCGGGATGGTGACTGGTGGTCATACATACCTAACCCACACATAACAGCAAGTCTCACCAGCATGATGGTACTTGGAGAACCAAAAGTACTAGCAGGTGGTTCATTAATATCGGATATTTTAATAATTTATTATACAGCATCTTCACCTGGTGGCTGGTGGCCTTTAAGCTCTTTTACACAGCAGCCGCCCATCCAGGTCTTCCACGAGGACTTCCACAAGGGGGTGTGGCCTTGACGCAGCTTGCTGCAGCCATCTTGAATTTTAAAAAATGGCGCCACAGCATTCCCGCAGCAGCGGACAGTGCCGGGATACTTTCGGATCCCACACCGCCGCCATGCTGATAGTGTGCAGGGCTGCCGTGACCGGAGATCAGTCGCCCGTTTCGGTCTCAGCAGCCTACACACTACAATATCGGTTGGCTATTGGTCCTCCTAGTTTTTAAGCAGGTTTAAAAACCTGGAAACCCAACAGGTGTCCAGGATCAGGTATGCCGGTCGGTCGGGAGTCGGATCTCCCGAGAAGTGAGCAAATGTGCGCCCAGTTTAAGTCATACAGTACCAGAAATATTGCTAAAGATTACAGTAAATAAAAGAAAAAAAATATTTCAACCAGAAAATGCAACTAGCCAATGACCAATACACACAATGATTTGGCTAACCGGACCCAAAGTCATCCTGTTGTTTACCAGCGGAAGTCCTATCAATAATAGGCTTTGATAGAACCAGTGCACAACAATGTAAAGTACAAGCAAATGTGTGATTGGTTACTGCAATACTTATACTTCTGCAGAGAATAATTCAAGTGCCTTAGTGACATAATTCACCTGACTACAAAAATTATATTCACTCATCTAATGTATTTACTTTCCTACTTGAGCGGCAGGTACCTTTGTAGTTGCTGCACTGTACAGAATACACACAGAATATCTTTCTATTGTAAAATACATTTATTTCCCCCTTCTGGCATTCTCTTTACCAAAGGGTTTACCAACTGTGATCCAGATTTATACAATGTTACTCGCATATTCTAGGTTTGATTAAGCACATACTAACTGGGCGAAGATCAATTGAAATAAATAATTTAGAAATGAGAATCAGACAGAGCTGCTGTAAGTTACGCTGGCAGCATGCAATACCCTCATCAGCATACACAGCAAGCTCTACGTCGTATGGCCAGTTTTGACATTTTCAGGAAACAGGTTTGAACATGATCGTAAATATATAAAACACAGAAATAATGTGAGCAGTGTATAAAATTTCTCCCACTGCATTTTTTATTAATCAGTCACTGGTAATATATATTGCAAATCTATGTTGTTACCCCTGATGTTGTCAAATATAGGGATGAATGCCATTAGCCGCAAAATGCCACTTTCGCCATAAAAACTTCATCTTTATCGCAACCCTCGAAAAGCCGCTATTTAATTGTCCATGAAAAGTGATCAGCGATAATTCTCGAAGGTTTACCACAAATTTTGTGAAAAGTTGGAAAAAAATCCCTATTTTGAAAATGTAAAAATGTTAAAGATTTGCTTCAGAAACCCTGGTACACCTCTCTGAATGACTAATTAGACACTTAGAAGTTTTAATTGACCAATAATGATCTGTAATTTTGGGGGTCAAAAATTGCAAAGTGAAGTAAATTGGGGTACACAAGGTAATGGGACAAATATATGGGGGTGCTTTATGAGGGGGACAAGTGTTTTTAGGCTAGTAGGTGGAAGTAATCTTTTTTTTTTATAGAGTGGCTTAAAAAGACCCGACCCCCCCAAAAAAAACAAAAACAAATATCAATTTTTATGTACTGTACCCACAATTTAATTTTAGCACTTGTTTTATTTCAAAACCCTTGCTTTCTAACATTTTTACCCTTTTTTATTTTATAAAAATTCATATTATACTCATTTGACACAACTAAAGAATCCCAAATGTTTTTATTATGAACATTAATAGTAACATAGTTTCATAGTATCTAAGGTTGAAAAAAGTTGAAAAAAGACAATTGTCCATCGAGTTCAACCTATTTGTGGTCTCCTATGCAGGATTATTTGGTATAAAATTTTGACTGATGCTGATCTCTGCCGTTACGTTTTATCCCTCTTTTTTATAATAACTTTAGTGCGTGACTATGCACCATAACCCAGGATATCCTTATCCATTAGGAATATATCTAATCCATTCTTAAAGGTGTTGACCGAGTCCGCCATTACAACTCCCTCAGGCAGGGAATTCCAAACACGTATCGTCTTTACCGTGAAAAAGCCTTTACGCCGTATTGTGCGGAATCTCCTCTAACCTGAGCGAGTGTCCACGAGTTCTCTGAGTTGATCTAACCAAAAACAGGTCCTGCGCAAGATCAGTGTATTGTCCCCTTATATATTTGTAGATGTTAATCATGTCCCCTCTTAGTCTCCTCTTTTCCAATGTAAACATGCCTAGCCTTGCAAAACTTTCCTCGTAATCCAGCGTCTCCATGCCCTTAATTAGTTTGGTCGCCTGCCTCTGAACCTTTTCTAGCTCCAGGATATCCTTTTTGTAGTATGGTGCCCAGAATTGTACACAGTATTCAAGGTGTGGCCTCACTAGTGATTTATACAACAGGAGTATAACACTGTCGTCCCTAGCATCAATTCCCCGTTTTATGCATGCTAATATCTTATTAGCCTTCTTTGCTGCAATCCTACTTTGGGTACTACTGCTTAGTTTGCTATCTATGAGAACACCTAAGTCCTTTTCCAGTACAGAATCCCCTAATTTTACCCCATTTAGTATGTAGGTGTTATTTTTGTTCTTGTTACCACAGTGCATTACCTTACACTTGTCTGTATTGAAGCGCATTCTCCATTTCACTGCCCAAGCTTCTAATTTAACTAAGTCGTTCTGAAGCGATTCAGCATCCCCCTCCGTATTTATAACTTTACACAATTTTGTATCATCTGCAAAAATTGACACCATGCTCTCTTCTCTAGACCTTCTGTTAGGTTGGTAATTAAAATATTGAACAATAGCGGTCCTAATACTGAGCCTTGTGGCACACCACTTAACACTTCAGTCCAATTTGAAAAGGATCCATTAAACACAACGCGCTGCTCCCTATTATCTAACCAATTTTTGAGCCAAGTGCATATTGTGCTTCCTAACTCTATTTCTTGTAGCTTGTAGTTAAGTATCATGTGTGGTACAGTGTCAAAAGCTTTCGCAAAGTCTAAAAAGATTACATCCACCTCTTTACCCTGATCTAAGTTTGCACTTACTGTTTCATAAAAGCCAAGTAAGTTGGTTTGACAAGATCTGTCCTTCACAAATCCATGTTGATTCCTTTTAATGACTTTATTGACTTCAAGGAACTTCTGAATACTATCTCTTAGAATACCTTCCAATACTTTCCCCACTACAAATGTAAGACTAACTGGTCTATAATTACCTGGTTCAGCTTTACTTCCCTTTTTGAATATAGGCACTACTTCCGCTATACGCCAGTCTTTGGGAACCATACCTGATATTACTGAATCCTTAAAGATCAAAAATAGTGGTTTTGCAAGTTCAGAGTAAAGCTCCATTAGAATCCTTGGGTGAATTCCATCGGGACCCGGTGACTTATTAATCTTTAAATGTTTTAATCGGTCACAGACTACCTCCTCGCTTAAATAAGTACCTATCAGTGGGATATTCTCATTATTGAGATTATGTGTTAGTCCCTGAATTGGGTCCTCTCTAGTAAATACTGTTGAAAAAAACTCATTTAGTGTGTCCGCTATGTCATTATCATTTTTGCTTAAGACTCCCAACTTGTCTTTTAAAGGGCCTATACTCTCCTTCTTTAATCTCTTGCTATTAATGTATTTAAATAATTTTTTGGGATTCGCTTTGATTTCCTTTGCTACTAGTTTTTCAGTTTCTACTTTAGCCGCTCTTATTTCCTTTTTGCATATTTTGTTACAGTCCTTATAGTGCTGAAATGATTCCGCTGCCCCGTCAGATTTGTATTTCTTCAATGCCTGCCTTTTCTTGCCCATAAGTTCCTTTAGCTTTTTGTTAAGCCACATTGGTTAATGATTTTTATTCCTTTTTTCCTATACTAGTTTGTCTTTTTCAATAGTACAGGAAGCTTTCCCCATTTTGACCTACACCTTTCTCTGGTTTTGCCAGCAGGAATTATCGAACAAATCCTGTTTTCGCACATTTGCAATTGAATAGGTCAAACTGCACTAGAGCGCACACCTGTATAATACAGCTTTTCGCTGCACTTTCCATGCGATAGCCACGATAAGAATTAATTCCGCCCATAATATGAGATAAGTTGATTAATCATATTTATTTAATAACATACAATCTATCACTTGAGGGATAGGTCTTAAAGTAAATAAATGAAAACAAATAAAGGAATATCGTTGTTAAGATCACTGCCTATTCACCACCTAATTGCTCAAGAAACTACAAGGTTCTGGGCACCGCCATCCCCGCCCATTCACTCTATTGTCCAGCCCCTGTACGCTATCCAGATGATAGGTTGACAGTCAATAGGTAGATAAGCATTAGGCCAACACGGTCAAAAGGTCGACATAGCATATGGTCGACATGAGTTCTTTGCCATTTTTTTCCAACTTTTTCATACTATACCTATCCATGTGGACTACGACTGGAAATACTAACCTGTAACCTTGCCTGAAGCATGGCGAGTGAAGCAAGCCATTTGAGGGGATGCAGTGCACTAAATGGGGTTCCCTGTGCTGTGACAGTGAAAACACACACACACAAAAAAAAGTTGACATTTTCCTGTGTCGACCTTTTGATCATGACAACCTTGTGTATGTTGACCTTTGGGGGTCTTAAGCACTGTTGACCTTTTCCAGATCGATCTAATGATCCACACCCTCCTGGTACATGAGCAGTATACCCATAGTATATCATTCAGTGATGCCCAATCTTATATTATGTCTAAATATTATCATTTATACACACACGCGCGATGGAGAACAGAATCTGCCCACACAGAGTTCTGAAAAGAGCATGGCATTAGCTGTGAAAAAAAAATCTTTCATAATTTGATACATATGAGAAATGTACGTAGAGGTCAGGGAACGGCAATCTTTTATCAACTGCTAGAAACTAAAGGTCCATACACGGAGCGATATAGCTGAGCTCGCTCAGAAAGTTAGTGCAGATTGCTCTAACAGCCAGCGATAGCGATTCGCGTCCCCGCCAGGTCGCTATCGCTGCTAAAAATAGACTGTGCAGGCAAGTCAATTTTGGCTAGGTCGCTGGAAAAGAAAAAGCATCCCCTTGCTTGAATGAGTTAGCCAAAATCGCCCATAGCCAAAATCGCCCATAGCCAAAATCGCTGGTAAAGTTAGTCAAAATCGCTGGTAAAGTTAGTCAAAATCTCCTACTGCCAGTTCAAGGGAAATCGCTCAGTCAAAATCTCTCAGTCAAAATCTCTCCGTGTGTATGCACCTTAAGCAATTCAGGAGAACATTTCATTTCACACATCTGTCCAAAATGTAAACTACCTCAATAACATGTGAAAAACTCAAGTGTTACGTTTACAGTATAAACAAAAAGAAATATATATACGTATGCATATCTACCTGATATAACTGGATTGATTAGCTCAACAAAAGGTCACATTTTGCTACTCCTTTCACACAGAAAGTCAAATTACCGGGTAAAGAAGTTCTACCTGGTAATTTGCAGATAAACACATATCCTTTTACTGTGTGGAATAGATCAACCCGGGCTGAAATTCCGGAGACGTTGACCCAGGAATTTACCAGAGTTGGAGACCAGGGAAATTTGACTTAGGTTGACCCTTTCATATAGACGAAATTCCAGTGTTTATCCACAAATTGCCAAGTAAAAATTCTTGACCCGGTAATTTACTTGTCTGTGTGAATAGGGGGTCAGGGAGGGCCCCACAAAACGACCCGGCACTCAAATGCCAGGAAAAAGCCAGACAGAATTTTCAAACATTTCTGTCTGAAAGGGGTATTAATGTTAAATCTTATATTTACTGTAGATATAAGAAAAAACTAATTCAACAATTCAAAGTCAATTTGTACAACAGACTCTCCCTGATCCTCTCTTATACCACTTTCACACTAAAGGGCCCCCATACACTAGGGAGATGTATCTCAGTAATGACTTAAATGCAATTTTCCTGCAATCTGGCCGGGAGCTTCCCAGGAGGCCTGCAATTGCGATTTCATACTGGAGTGTATTTTTACATGTGATTTATCTCAGGCAATCTAATCTTATTAAACTTATTTCCATGCACTTGAGATAAATCTCATGTGCAGCACGTGTGATCTGCGATTGCAAAGGGTGACACACGGGAGCGCGCAATTGCAAGAAAAGTACATGCAATTTGACATTTTTCATGCTATCCATCTCAGAAACTCATCGCAATTGTACGAAAACGTGCAATATCGCACTAGTGTATGGGGCCCTTAACAACCTAGGAATTTCCCAACTCAGACCCAGGTTTTTCAACTCAGCAAAAACCTAGGGTTTTGCTAGAGACACCCTTTTACACTAGACCTTGGACCTATGAAATTCCCAGCTTGACACCGTTCACACTGAACTATGGGGGTCATTCAGATCTGATCGCCAGGCAGCGATTCTTGCTGTCCTGCATTCAGATAGTCGCTGCCTACAAGTGGAGTGTATTTTAGCTGTGCAAGTGTGCGAACGCATGTGTAGCAGAGCTGCACAAACTGATTTTGTGCAATCTCTGCATAGCACAGGACTTGCTCAGCCGCTGCGATCGCATCAGGCTGCTCGGGACCAGATTTGACGTCAGACACCCTCCCTGAAAACACTTGATCCCGTCTGCGTTTTTCTGGACACTTCCTGAAAATGGTCAGTTGCCACCCAACAGTTGCCACAGTTCCTGTCAATCTCCTTGCGAACACCCGTGCGAATGGATCCTTCGCACAATCCTGTCGCAGGGTCCCGATGCCCATTGCAGCCATGTGACGCGCCAACAGAGCATACGCAGTTTGGATCTGATCGTCCGCTGTGCGAAAACGCACAGCAGCGATCAGATCAGAATGACCCCCTATGTTATTAGAGGCACCACAAATCTGTTGCCCATGTGACCCACAAACCTTAATCCAACCCTGCCTGTTTATCATACAACATACACACACAAATATGGCAATCATTTTACTACAGACACCCCCCCAGAAGCAGTAACTGGTGGCAGAGATTCAGAGTCAGCAGGAGACACTGAGGGTGGCGCAGCAGCCCTGACTGTGGGAGGTCCAGACACAGATGTAGAAACTCAGATCCAATACTTTCACACCACAGTAAACCTTGGGGGTTCCACCCTGTGCAGACCCAGGAATAACACTGCAGGATGGTGGACGCGGGATTCCCAACCCGGAAAGGACGTTTTTACACTACCACTAGACCCGGCTCATTCAGGCGGCACAGCCTGAATGAGCCGGGTCTAGTGGTAGTGTAAAAATTCACGGGTTATAAAAGCAGGTCTGAAAGGAGGAGTATTCACAGGTGGTACAAAATGCTATGCAAACCTGCAGCAAGGTAAACAGACATAAAAAAAGACAAAACAAAAAAATAGAAAAAAAGGATTCACATAAATATCATGTGCCGGGCATACACGGTCAGATAAAATATCTGTCAGACCGAGAGGCATTTTATCTGACCCTGTCGATATCCGGGACATACGCTGTGAGATCTCGCACAGTGTATGTCACGTGATACCTGCACTCCACCCCCGGGGAGGAGACATTTCCCCATTCCTTCCGATGCGGCCGACATGACACTTGAGGGACATGCTGAACGATCAGCCATTTCTGACCGATCGGTATTTTCAAGTCAATCGGCCACCAGCACGCTGCAGTTATGTTGTCAATCCACCTATATCGGCGTATCGACCAGATAATTGTAGCGTGTATGCCCAGCAATAGAAATAGATCAGGGAAGACTACTTTTGGTTACCTTCCATCATCATGTTAATGGAAGGAGGACATTTGAATCATGTACCTATGGCAGAGCAGACATAATTATGGCTCTTAGTTATATCCAATCCTAGCCACAACTAGCACCAGATAATCCAGGAAGAGCACCTGCACCATAAAGGTGTGACACCTGAGCTGCAATTGAAGCTGTGGTTTATTTTCCCATCTGAGCAGCCTATTATCTGGATAGAAAGACTGGAATAATCCCTTGCCACAAGTCTCTCTGACATCATGTCACATCATGTTAACAAGCACAGAAACAAATCTTTGATTTAACTGAAAAACGATGTTTTATTACCCTTAGGCATTTTAAGCCAATTACATAAAAAAGTAGGAAATATGCAAAACGTTATGAGACACTATAAAACGCATATACAGTATAATCAAAAGCATGATTACTGCATAGAAATGCATCACAATGTAAATTGTAAAGCCAATATTACACATACACATGTAAGGCCATGTATTAGGGAGATGAGCAATATAAATGAAATAACTGTCCTGCTAATAATATTTAACTAAGAAAATCCACCTTATGGGCCCTACACACTTGTCGACCCGCCGCCGAGCTGCCCGACGGCGAGGGGGGGGGGGGAGGCGACGGGGGGAGTGAAGTTTCTTCACTCCCCCCCGTCACCCTGCTCCATAGCAGTGCATGCTAATATGGACAAGATTGTCCATATTGGCGTGCATACATAAGCGACCAGGCACCAACGATGAACAAGCATGGAGCCGCGCATCATTCATCGTTGGTGCTTCCACACTGAACGATATGAATGAGAACGTTCATATTGTTCAGTGTTATCTTCCAGTGTGTAGGGACCATTAATCGGTCAATGTTCTGCAGCAGATTGGGAAGTTGGCGAAGGGGGTAAATCTGTAACACAGTAGATACACAGTGACAGGAAGGTTTGCAGACTTAAGCCCCATACACACTGGGAGACAGTAACCTGTGCCGAGAGCAGCGGTAGCGGAGCGAGGCACCTTACCCCAAGCATGGCGAGCGGCCACGGTACACTAATGGGGCTTGTTTGTGGCAGAAAAGTGACAAAACACCCCAAAAACTAAAAAACAAACAAACGGTGTCTACCTTCTTTTGTGTCGACTATTTCCATGTAGTCCTTTTGACCCTGTCGACCATTCCTACTGTCTACCTATTCTGTGTCGACATTTTGACCCGGTCTACCTAATTCATATCTACCATTAGTGGTAGACCTATCTACTGTAGACCTTTTTAGTGTAGATCAAATAACCCACACCGGCCTGACACATGGGCTCATTACTCCCCTTGACTTTCAAATCCTTGGAACAGGACATGATCATCACTCCACATGCTTACATTATATTGTACGTATGTGTCTTTATATTATGAGAGTACACTGATTGCTATACTATAATTAGTGTTCCTTCTAGGCTGTTTCAGCAGGGTGCTGCACCCTGCCCATTTTTTAAATGTGAAAAAGCACCCTGCCCTTTTTCAGTGCACCCTGCAGAATCATAAATTGCCCCCTTGTATACAGAATGCAACAGTCAGAGTGCATGTTACAATGTCGTTTTCTACTCCTTGTCCATCTCTGAAATTGGAAACAATTTCTATACTTAATGAAATGGATGGCAGAGGAGGGACTGTAAATGGCATCACTGCAGTGGCTGCCGGCATAACACAGCACTCTGATATAGAGGGAAAGAACAGGGTAAGCAGTGAACATGTACTGCTTACACTAGTTCCCTAGTAGAAGAACAGACTTATTTTGTACCTATACTGCATATTTTAACCCTCTGCTTGGCTTTTCTGTTTTATAACACATAAGGATTATAACTACTTCAGCAGTGGAGGAGACATTTATTATTATCTACTTATTATGTATATACTGTAGCCGTTCTTTCAAGAAGACTGGACAAATATAGTATTTTTCTCAGTACAGATGTTGGGTGTTACATGGGTGTCCTATATGTATGTAGGGGTAAATGAGAAAGTGCTTTGCAGCCAGGTGAAAGAACCTGGTTCAGTGCAAAGCCTGGATAGGGGCCCTGAGGTGTGGCTAAGGGAGAGAAGGGTGGTCCCTCAACTACATGGCTCTGGTCCAGGTTTTCGGACCTTCTCAGCCACAGCTGGGAATTGGTCTAATTGCACTGGCAGGGATTTAAACCCTGCTAAGTCTACTGCTCAGGACACTGGTGCCGATAAGCGTCCAGGCAGTAGGGAGCATTTCCCCTATTGCTAGGGACTTGGACCATTAGTGCATGGAGGCACTGAGAGACCGTGCATACGGTCAGTGGATTGGACAATGTATTTATTTTGTGTGAAGTTTGTTTGCTGCCTGTACGCCATTAAATACTCGTACAAACCCTGTATACTGCCTGCTGTGTCCTGACTGCAACAAGGTCGCTGTCAAAATGTATATATATATATATATATATATATATATATATATATATACATACATACATACATACATACATATACATACACACACACACACACGCACATACACTGTATAATTTATTATTACTTAATCTATAATAAACTTAACCTTTTTGGGGGTGATCAGCTATATTGTTTAAGGTATATTGATATTTAGTGAGAATCTGAGTTTTAAATACTGTGCCGTAAAACCATATTTTTTATTTATTTCTGTAGTGGATCTATGGGAGTAGCAAAGTTCTCTTAGCGGGGACAGCAGCTGAATAAAAAAAAAAATCAATCTTAATACTGATTAATTAATAGAATGCCACACTGGAACTAATTAATTAGTGCCTGATCGTTCTGATGTCTCGCGGCAGAACAGCAACTACAAGCAGACCCTGTATTCGTGGCAAGTGTGTTGTCACACCCCCTCCACCCTTGCACTGCCCCCTGGATTATGTTGTTCACCTTTGTTAAAGCTAGACTACCACCACCACAATGGTGAGATTATAATTGACCATCTGTTGGAGAGATGATTACCACTCTAATCATCTGTGGTATATTTCATATTAAGTGCTCATTCTCTGGATGTTTCAATGATCCCTATGATTAAAATAATTTTTCCCAAACATCTTTCATAATTTACCGGACCATACTCCAAGCTCACCTGCTGTGCAGGACAGCAATGACCAACTCTGCAGACTACAAGCATTACTATGGGTTTACCAAACAGGGTGTCGAGATTCAGAATGGTCGACAATCAAAAAGTCAACATGTTCCAAATGCTGATGTTCAGGATGTCGACAGATGGCACATCGACACTGACAAAATGTCGATAGTCACAGAGTAGACCAGAGGTTCTCAAATGCAGTTCTCAAGGCACCCCAACGGTCCAGGTTTCAAGTATATCCATGCTTGGCCACAGGTGACTTAATTAGTACCTTTGTCAATTTAATTTAACCATCTCTGCTGATTAATGGATATACTTAAAACCTGGGCCGCTGGGGTGCCTTGGGGATCACATTTGAGAACCTCTTATGTAAACATATGCAATCAGGGATAGGCTACAATTAGGGTTAGTTTTAGGACAAAATACCAATGTCGACATTTAATCCTTCGACATCCTGAATGCATACCGCCCAACATGACCCCCTTCAGGAGGGACACAATGCTCTGTTCCTGGATTTCCCTCTCAATTTATGATTGCCATCACCTGTGCTGAAACACCTTTCTTATCCATTAACCTGTTCAAAACAGTTGCCGGCAATCACAAATGAAGAGAAAAGCCCAGAAGCAGAGCATTGTGTCCCTCCTGGAAAGGGTCATGTTGGGAGGTATGTGAATGCTGATATTATGTTGTCAATATAATAAAAGTTGATATACAGTATCATAGCACACATTACCACATGGTAACAGGGAGTTCAGCATTGGCCAGTCAGTGTGTGGCTGTAGCCTGTACCCCCTCCTGGTTTAAACCAAAAAAATAAAAAAAATAAAAAAACACACAAAAGAGGCTACAATAATCCACTGTACCACACTGCCCTGCACTTCCCCCCACTCCGGAAACACATGGAGGGGTAGAGTGAAATACAAGCAAGTATAGGGTATGGTAGATACCTTTTGAAATTATTTGTTTAGTGATCCTCTGACATTTTTACAACAATCTCCCATATGGGCACTCACATGATTGCTTGGTTCAAAAATAAACTCCTAGATTGCTGAAAAAACTACATAGAGCTGCACAGTCTCAATTTTCATTTTCATGTACCTTGAGCACTGAACACCT
This sequence comes from Pseudophryne corroboree, assembly GCF_028390025.1. NCBI lineage: Eukaryota > Metazoa > Chordata > Amphibia > Anura > Myobatrachidae > Pseudophryne > Pseudophryne corroboree. The sequence continues at coordinate 118,086,222 of NC_086454.1, read as the reverse complement.
GAGAAACACTTGGCAATGGGTTAACAAATAAGACAGGGTACTTGTTTCCACAGAACACGCATTTGGAGAACAGGTCTTGTGTAAATGATTCCCTGAAGCAGAGAGATCAAACAGTTTCAGAACCAAAAGGAGCTGGGTACTGCAGCGATTGTGCTAAACCTGAACAATGCTAACGCAAGTTGCTATCCCAACCTCACGCTTCAGGGAACTTGCCTAATGCAAGTGAGACTTATGGCAACACTGACACTTAGTGCTATCGCTGGGAAGCACAAGGGAAATTGCAGACACTTGTCTCAGTAATATACTGCTAAGCACTAGTAAGTGTAGATTAATTGCATATTGCTGTATCTGGTTATGGGCAAACTCGTCAGAAATGTGTAACAGAATGTGGGGAAGATTGAAAGTTTAATGATTCTTATTATTTAAGCAATTACAATTTACGTATACATAACACTGGATTGTTGTATAATTTTTCAAACCCTTCAGACATTAATCTCGGTAGCAAAGGCACTGAGCAATCAGGGAATAGCAGTCTGGCTTCCCTTACATTTATAATGTAATGTGCATCATTATTTGTAGGTATTATGCTCAATTAAATCTATTTGCATACCTTTGTCTAAGCAGAAAGCACTAATTGTTCAAGTTTGTTTAACACACGGATTGCTCTTTGGAGGTCAATAGACTATCCGCCCCCCCAGTGGAGCCATTAGGAAACTTCTGTAGTGCTTACATGGTTTTGACAAAGTTGTGTTCTGTAATGTGTGCAGCCTTAAAATTGTGTTTTAGAAACTCCGGGGGTTCAGGAGATATAGGCTGCACACGAGGATGCCTCTAGTCCCTTTGATATGGTCTCTATACTTAGGTTTCATAACAGTTCCCACGTACAGTAGATTAGTATGACCATACAAGTTGTATTTTAAAGATAAGTTCTCCTCGTAGTAAGCTTAACTATTACATTTGGTCTTCAACTGTTGAATGAACAGGATGAGTTCAGCATCTCGATAGATGGGATGCCAGCAGTCATGTGACCTACAGCGGAATCCCAACACCACTCGGTAGACCCTGCGTGTAGGCACAGCCAGGGAAGACCACAGATCATTGGACTTTCAGTCAATGGAAGTACGAAGAAATCAGCTCCCTATACAGAGTACCAACCTGCATAGTCAGGCTCTAGGATTGGTAACAGATGGTAGCCGTAACAATTTTGTTCCTATCCACTCCGATTATATAGAGGGAAGTCTGCAAAGGCACAGTTGGAATACCGAGCTCTTGAAGTTCCTAGCGGTGATTAAGTTCCCACTAGCGCCAGAATCCAGGAAGACCATAAGTAACTGGGACTTCATTCAGCAATAAGTATACTTCAGTAGAAAACTGTGATGATGCACCTTCCTTCAGGGAGGAGGGGGTGGGGGGAAGGTGGAGATAACTAAGCCCAATCTGATCAGCCCTTGTTCAGTTCGGTCTTTTTGTTTCCCTGATACTTGGGACAACTAACGGGAAGGTGTCTTGGGTCCCCACAATACATAGAAACACAGAATTTGACAGCAGATAAGGACCATGTGGCCCATCTCTTCTGCCCCTTTTTTAATCATATTGTTACCTCAAACCCTATTTGATCCTTATTTCTTTGTAAGAATATCCTTGTGTCTATCCTATGCATGTTTAAATTGCTCTACTGTCTGAGCCTTTACCACCTCTGCCGGAAGGCTATTCCACTTGTGCACTACCCTTTCTATGAAGTAATTTTTCCTCAAGTTTCCCCTGAACCTACTTCCCTCCAATTTCAGTGCATGTACTCAACAACAAAGCAGCAGAGCACATCTGTAACTCATTCTAATAACCCCTGCTGCTTCACTATTCCAATTAACCTCAGACGCTAGAGTCCTGAAATCTACAGCGTACTGGCCTACAGATTGGGCTCCCTGTTTCAGGCGCAGAATGGCAGAAGCAGGGGACGTTACCCAGCTCGTTGAAACCCTTTTCAAAGGAATCCAGGAAATTTGCACATTATGCACCAGAGGATCATTTCTCACCAAAAAGAGGGTGTGTGTGTGGGTGGGGGGGGGGGGGGGGGGGGGGGGGGAGCGCTGTCCTGATAAAAAGAGATAAAACAGGCCACCTTTGTTCCTTCAGTAATGAAGTTAGAAGCCTGTATCTCAAATTGTGTTGAACTACGATTCAGAAAACCCCTGCAACTTTCGGGGTCTTCATCGAACTTCAAAGAAGACTACTGCAGCTGGGACAGGTGCTGCAGTAGGTGGCGCAGGCTGTGCAAGAAGAGGCTGCATAGCGTTAACCCACTGCACAAGAGTCTGCAAGTACTGTATGATCTGGTACTAGTCATGCTCGTCTCTCCACTCTATTAAATCATGTGTTCCAAGATTCCTTAGGAAGATTAACAGAGGTATCCATGTTAGGCCAGAGTATACTGTTGAAGTATAAATTTCGAATATGCTGAAAAGGAAAAACATAATCTACTGTAGATCAATATCAAATCAGTTATGAGAATGGGAGGTAAGTGGACCCGGATCCACACATCACCGGCCAACTGAGGTAACTGAAATACATTTTTTAAAGGACTATTTCTGTCCAAAGAAGAGGATGTCAAAATAATATTATTATGCCATTAAAATTACCCCAGGCTAACTCCGACAACTACTGTACGACTAGACTGCAATAACTGCCCCAAGGTGCTGCCACCCACTACACTAGGATACTAACCAGTTACCATGCACAGCTGTCACTCATTATACTGTGACATAATAACACATCCTCCTGCCACAGTTTAAATGTAGTCTTCTATCTCATGACCTAAACTACTATTTTAACAATGAAACCATGTGTTTCACAGACTTCAATACCCTTAGGTTAATACTGTAGTCAATATAGAATGCATATATAATATACATTTGCCATTTCCAAAGAAGCTGGAGACTGGCAGTAGTAAAACAGAGGAGTCATAATCAAAGGTTTGGTGTACTGACTCCAGTGCCCAATGCTCACCAATTACATTCACTGCTGCTAAGCTGACACTCCAGCTGTTTCCGGCACTCTAACTTAGCGCCTACATGATGTAGAGCCATCATTCCTTGCTGTAGCCAAACTAAATCATGCTCAGAAACGCATCCAGATGCTGCTGAACAACCCGCATTATGCTAAGCCACTCCAAGGGGTGCTAAATGACATCTTTCACAATGTTTAACTAATGCTCTAGTGGCTGCTGAATTTACACCTCAGTGACACGTAAACAGATAAATTACACCTTGAACTGCATTTGCTTAGGGGGAAAATCTCCCCTCTTTATTCACTTTCCTACTACACTATAATGAGTAAGGCAGGCTTAAATTAGGACAAATTGAAGTTGAGGGATCTGGGAGTAAGAATAGAATTTGTCATATGCTCATTTACATATCCATATGTCAAAACCTTTGTGCCTCCAGTGTGAGACACAGGTGGCAGGTACTTTAACGATAAGCAGCACAGTAAATCTTTTCTACTGCGATAGATAGTGTCACTTGTCACTGAACCGAAGCTTAGTTTATTGCACAGCGGCGCTGACTGTGCATTAAAGAGAAACTGGTGATATAAAGTACTTTCTCATAAGACACAGCACACTGACCAATAAGAAGGGAATTCTGAAACATCATATAAATCTGAGTAGACAGACGCAAAGACACAACCAAAAAGGCAAAGAAATAATAGACGTGTTTTACAATAGCAGCATTTCAGGAAGATCTTCATGATAAACAGACAACGTGGGTTGCCCTACTGTATTTGGTTTATAAACAATACAAAATAGGGAGCAAACTCTGGTGCACAGAATAGACAGCAGCATCCAAATGGCCCAGGTTACACCCATTTAACCAAATATCAAGCTAAAAGTATGAAATAGACCAAGCAGGTACGCTATTCAGGTGTGAAGATGTCCGTGGTGAAAATAGACAAAAAATAAAATAAAATATGAAAGTAGATCTATCTTAAAATTATAATTATCTCAGTTGTGTTTCAACGTAGCTTCAACATCTATCATCCATGAACAAGATAATTTTTCAGTGCATATGGAAAAAGAAACATAAAAAAAAAAAATATTGTGGAATAGGTTACAAAATGTATTACATAAAAAAAATAAAAATAATAAACATTAAAAACGATCCACTAAGTAAAATGGAGAATTACCAGATGTCAATAACATGAAAGCTCCGGAACCTTTTTCTGGGCCCTCAAGCAGGAAGAATCTGGCTGTCCTATGCAGTACAAGACAGCACTCCTGTTACCTGCTGCCTAAGTGTTTCGAGAACAGATCTCTTCATCAAGGCAGTGTCTTAGGGGGCACATTTACTAAACAGTGATAAGAGCGGAGAAGTGAGCCAGTGGAGAAGTTGCCCATGGCAACCAATCAGCACTGAACTAACATCTATAATTTGCATACTATAAAATTATACAGAGCTGCTGATTGGTTGATGGGGCAACTTCTCCACTGGCTCACTTCTCCGCTCTTATCACTGCTTAGTGAATGGACATTAATGTAATACATGTTGTGAGGCATATTACACAATGTTTTTTATGTTTCTCTTTCCATATGCTCTGAACCATTCTCTTTTTCATGAATCTTATGTTGAAGCTACATTGAATACACAATGGAGAGAATTATAATTTTAACATAAATATAGTTCTATATTGTTTTTGTCTACTTTTACCACGGACATCATCTCCCTACACACCTGACTAGTGCAACTGTTTGGTCTTTTTTCCTACTGTATTCTGTTTATAATTACAGCAAAGACGACTCAATGATATAAGGACAATTTTTTTTTTTTTCATGGCAGCTGTACACATGTAAAATTAATCTAAGAATATAACTTTGCTGCTAGATTTAAACTCTTCAAAGGAAGGTGTGGTTGTCTACCTTTGTCAAACACAGTATCTTTGGGTTCCTCACAACACAATTAATAAGAAATAGGGGGGTAAATGTACTAAGATGGGAGTTCTATTTAAGATGGGATGTTGCCCATAGCAACCAGATTCTACTTACTTATTTATCTAGCACTTTCTAGAAGATAATACCTGGAATCTGATTGGTTGCTATGGGAAACATCCCATCTTCAATAGAACTCCCATTTTAGTAAATTTACCCTAGGGAGTTGACGGCAATAAAAAGCCTACTAGACAGCCCTACCCTTCCAGTGCTGTATTACCAAATAGGCAGAGTAGACACCGGCCTGTGGGCCCTGTGCCTTTTAGGGGCCCAGAGACAATAGATCAAAATAATATTGATTTGCTCTTGAAAAAAAAGTACAGTCAAGCTTTTTTAAATGGTTTCTGAAAGATAAATGGTTTCTGAAACAAAAACTTTACATTAAAGACTCTAGAGAAAATACTAATTTAATGTAATGTACCCATTAACAAATTAAAGTACATAAACCATAGACATCAGATTCACATCACAGTTTTCAGATTGTAGGACTATTGGTTGATGAAATTTAAAACGTATTAGGAGATAATTTGCGAGGGGTTCCCGAGATTTTGACTGACTAGGGGCCTCCACAGGGTATAATCCAGCATTTACCCTACACTAAATGGCTATAGACACCACTGCCCTGGAGCGCAGTCCTGGGCTTTTGGCAAATCCACAAAGTATCTGAAGGGTTAAACACATGCTACCCTGTGTCGGGTACCTTTATCTGCTCATACAATACCAGGCTTGTATGTGTCTGTTTCTCAAGGACAGTTCTATACCAGATGAAACCTGTTAATTTTACTTCTGTGTGTTACAGACTTTGTTAAATGTTTTGAGAAACTTGTAGGAAACCCATATATGGACATCCGCCTTTTTCTATTCTGCCTGGTGGCTGCTGGCGAGCCAATGGGAGTGTAACGACATGTCAGTTACACCCATATGCATTGTCTTATATACTTTTGTTGAACGAACAATAAACAGTGTGAATCTTTACTGCTTGTGTTGTGCATGTAACTCATAGCATGAAGGTTTACACTCCCAGACGTCTGAGAGGCCATCACATCGAGGGTTAAAGAATATAAGGGCATATCCTTTCAAATGGGGGCTCGTCCGGGATTCAGTGATCGTCCCCGAATGGTAAAGATAGAGAATTTATTGTCTGTCTTTGCCATACGGGATTGCGGTCATACACTGAAGCTGAATCCGTGTCAGTGTTCTGGGAACACGTGACCAAACATCTTTAATGTCTGGGACTTAAAGATACGTCTGAGAAGGGACCAGGGGTCCAAGCGCAATTCTCCAAAGACGTTAGTATCTGGGATACTTAAAATAGACCTGGGGTCTATACATAACGTGACGTTAGTATCTGGGATACTTAAAAATAGACCTGGGAGTCTATACGTAACGTAGAGAATACCTCGATTTGATCGTCTATATATTTTTGTATGTTTGTAGTGAGATAAGTTCTTATATTTGGTCCAGACGGCTGGTAAGTTTTCGTCTGCCAGATATCTTTACTCAAACACTTTTCCTGCTTCCTGTTTAAAACGCTGTATTTTTCTGACATCTTGTACGAATGGTAAGTATCGTACACGTCAAAAGATTTCATGTTCTCACTGTGCAGATAATATTGTGATATTGTCAATGACTAATTAACTGGTTAGCTTATGCATGTATAGTAGAGTGTTGTACATTTTAGATATTTTCTTTTAAAGTTGTACTGTTGATTTATATTACTGTCTGACAATGGGCTCTAGTCAGAGTAAAAAAAAAAAACTACATATCCCCCGCCCCTCCCTGGTGAGACATGCAAGATGTATGTCGCCCGCAACTCTACCTCAGAGTATTACTTAGTTAACCCATGGGTGGATAATTTAGCGGGATGGACAGAGAAAGCAGGACAGGACCCATTCCTACGGGAAGGCAGTAATTACCCTTTCTATATGGAGGATTAAAAGTGTCAGTTCCCAACAGCACAGAAGCGAAGCAGTAAAAAAACTGTAAATCTTTGAAAACCCTCTGCCTCCCCCTTGCATTCCAATGTATCCTGCGCTCGGAGACACAGATCTCTTGGCAGCAGTAACCCTTTCACACCAAATGGGATTGCCTCCAGCTCCACTGCTAGAAAATGCGTCCACTAGCTCTATCCCTAACGCACCAATAACCCAGAGTTTAGATAATAGTAAAACACTGTCCCAAGCCCACTATTACCCTCGATGGCTGTATATCTTATTTGCGCAAAGCTTGCAAAGGACGCAGCTATAAGTCTTTAAAACCCGTGCTCCTTTGCCTGTGCTTTTTTGCCTGTCGCTGTAGCTTGTAAACAGAAACCTGCACCCACTCATAACTATCAGAACTCCAGACGCTTTGACAGACAGAACCAACCCCGCAGTCAGGGAAGATTCCAAAGACCCCGCGCACTGACGGGGCCCGGAGGAGGGTATCCCAGCCTTTATTCAACTCACCCGTCATAGTAAAGATTCACCTCTGCTGCCACTTATTATAAATGGAAGTAAAATTCCCTTTTTAGTGGACAGCGGTGCAACAACCAGTGTTTTGTGTTCTGACCTATGCAGTATCCCCTCTCACCAGAAAAGATAGAAGGTCTCCGCCCCATGATACAGCAATTCTTACAACAGGGTATTCTCAGACATATTGTATCACCATACTGTACTCCTGTGAACCCTGTTGCCAAAGCTGATGGCAGTATAAGATTTGTACAGAATCTCAGAGTGATCAATCAGCTAATTGTCCCAATTGCACCAATTGTTCCAGATGTAAACTCACTCATTTCTGCAATCCCTGCAGATGCTGCGTTCTTCTCTGTAAATTGATTTGAAGAATGCCTTTTTTCAGCATACCTGTAGATTCACAGACACAATTACTTTTTGCCTTTTCTTTTGAGGGTAAACAACTTACCTGGTGCAGATTATTGACGCACCTGTTGTCTCCAGGCCACATTGAGGCCCTGGCAACCTCACCATGGTTCAGTCCTGCTACAGTATGCAGATGATCTGCTGCTCTGTAGTAAAACTGAGGAGGCCTGCCGAGAGGATGGTGTTTCATTACTAAACTGGCTTTGTGAATGTGGACACAAGGTGTCCAAAATAAAAATGCAATGGTGTAAAAAGCATGTTGATTACTTAGGTTTTGTGCTCACTCAGGGAGAGAGGAAAGTCAGTCCACAACGCATACAGTCTGTATTGGGCCTGGTCACCCCAACTACCCAGAAGGAACTATTGTCCTTCCTGGGTATGGTAAATTACTGCCGACAGTGGATATCAGATTGCTCTTATTATGATAACATTTTGAGACAAGCCACACTGAAGGACAAACCTAAAACTGTACAATGGTCACAAGAAATGTTAACTGCATATGAAAGTTTAAAATGTATGTTGATAAAAAGTCCGGCACTTGGCCTCCCCAATTATGTACTACCTTTCCATCTATATGCAAGGGACAATTGTAAAACCATGGCGGGGGTGCTCACACAGTTTCATGGAGGGAAGTTGCGCCCCGTGGCATTTTTTTCCCAAAGTCATGCCAGTGTCTGTGCAAGGTATGCCTGCCTGCCTCAGGGCTTTGGCAGCCTGTGCAATGGTTGCAGAAATGGCCACTACCCTCACTTTAGGCCACATCACAGTACTCCACACCACACATGATGTCCTGGCAATACTTAAAGGCTTGCACACACAGCACATGTCAGCACAACGCCTTAGTGGATATGAAGTACTCCTTTTGAGTAACCCTACCCTTACCATTAAGTACACTGCTGGTTCTTCTGGCCCTGCACCCATTCTCAATGCCCTTTTAGGCTTGAAAGGTCCCGAGGATGAACCACCCGACCTACATGACTGTGCTGCTTCCATTGAAGCTGAAACTTCTCCCAGACTTGACATGTCTCCCGTTCCCATACCAGGCGCAGACATAGTTTTTGTTGACGGCTCCTGTAGTAGGCCCAATGACAATACATACCAGGCTGGCTATGCCATTGTCACCCTCCCTGACACTGTGTTGGAAACCCTGCCAATACCTTATCAGTCCGCGCAAGCTGCAGAACTCATTGCACTCACTAGAGCATGTCCCTCCCTTGACAACGTCCATCTGCTCACTCAACTTCAAGCTGCTGCGACTAATACTGATCTCTCCGACTGGACTTACCCAATTCTGCAGAAAAAATCCTAAATCAGGATTAATCTGCAAAGAGGGGAAACCCTGTATACCCCAGTCCAGTGCCCCTTTGCTCGTTGCCCAGTGCCGTGGTGTTGGTCACCGTGGTGAAGCCACAACACTCCTCCTACTAACCAATGATTTTTATGTTACTAATGCCAAATCACTTGTGGACCAGTATGTTAGCAGATGCATCACTTGCCTCAGGAACAACCCTAATAAAGCTAAACACCAGCATCTTGAATACCCCACAGAAAACTCTAGGATACTCACCCTTTGAAATACTAATGGGTAGACCCTTTTCCTACACCCTGGGCTAAGAAACCACTAGTAATACAGGAAGGAGATCTAGAACTCATCAGAGAAGAGTATGTCAGGTCCCTGATAACAAAACTGAATGAAATTGAACATGAGGTTGTTTGTAAAAACCCTTTGAATCCACAGGAACCTACACACCCCTTTAAAGTCAGAGACAGAGTCGTGGTGAAGGTGCTCCCCAGGAACAAGAGCCCAGGAGACTTCACCTATGGTCCAGAGACAGAGGTCGTAGCAGTTACCCGAACAGCAGTCCTGACAGAGGAAAGTCCTACCTGGATCCATGCATCCCGAGTAAAAAAGGTTCCTAGACCAGACCTAGAGAGGGAAGCAAGTGATTCCAGTGAGGTACGAACCGGGGCAGACAGCCCTGACCTCCCACCTAGCGAAGAAAGAAGAACAGAAGAAGATGAGGAACCTGTCCCCTATCTTTATCCTGGGGACTACCTTGATAGCCCTACTGGCCCTCACTCACCACACAATATGTGAGGTTGATATTACACACACTAATGGGATCCCCACCTTGTGGTATAATTCCTCTAACACACACGTAGCCACATATATCCTTGACTATTTTATGTTCCCCAAAATTGCTGATGACAAATATTATATACAACAAAGGAGGAAATCAGGAATGTCTGAGACAGTATATATTTGTGTTACTGACGAATGGTACTATGACATTAGATATTATGGATCCAACTGTGATTACTGGGAATCTGTGGGGTGGAATACAGGAGCAGATTGGAAATATGGCCCATCATTTGCAAAAAATAGATGGAGCAAATATGGAGTACCCCTACTTTCTAGACTATCCATTCATAAGATGGATGAAGGCCCAAATTCATACAGGTTTAGACTAAACATAGTGAACCCTAGCAGAAGCGACAATGAGACTTATGTACTTGGTATATGGTGGCAAGCAGGGTACTATAGTGCAAGGCAAATGTTTTATTTGTGGGACATGTATAAAAACCCAAAATACCAGCCTAAAATTGCTCCCCAAAACAAACCTTTAAAGCCCCATATTGCCACTTCTAAAGATATGGTGGCTATTACTAACCCTACCTTTGAAGACACCCTAGCTATTGAAACTGGTTTCTCTGACATTAATTTTTGGTTGGAATGGATGAAGTATAGTGCTAACAAACACAATAAAAGCAACTGTTATGTCTGTGGCAAATCTAGGCCCCACCTAGGTACAGTGCCCCTTAATATACCCCTAGAACAAGAAAAATGTTTTTTCAGCCTTTTTAATGACACCAAAACAAATGACAGTCAGTGCGAAATGTGGAAAAGGGAATATCCCATATTGTCAAAAAATCCCAACCCAGGAAGCACCATAACCATATATCCTGGAAACTATACCTGTTATACATCTAACACCACCACAGGGAGAAATTTAAAAACCTTCCCACCAGGGTATTGTGCAAATAAAAGAACAACTGTTTTAGTCAACCAAACTAGATCATTAGGCGACATTTATTACATATGTGGGGATATGAAGCTTAGAATTAAATTAGACACACCATGGTATGGTGAGTGTGCCCTGGCCAAAGTCATAATGCCACTCCTAATGATCACCGATGACCCCACTCCTCCCTCTAATACTCCTGCTAATCGAAAGAAAAGAGCACTCCCAGGAGGTAGCTTTGACCCCCACGTATACATTGATGCTATAGGGGTCCCAAGAGGTGTTCCAAATGAGTTCAAAGCTAGAGATGAGGTGGCTGCGGGTTTTGAGTCATTGTTTCCTATAGTAACTGTAAATAAAAACGTAGCCTGGATTAATTATATATATTATAATCAACAAAGATTTGTTAATGATACCAAAGATGCTCTTAAAGGTATAGCTGAACAGCTAGAAGCCACTTCCCAAATGACATTCCAAAATAGAATGGCCCTTGACATGATCCTAGCAGAAAAAGGCGGTACATGTGTTTACATTAGTAAGGTGGAAGGCTGTTGTACATATATTCCTGACAACACTGGTCCCAATGGTAAGGTTACTTTAGCCATAAACAAGTTAGAAACCTTATCCATAGAACTTAAGAAAAATTCAGGTATTGATAACCCATGGAGCCAATATTTTGGGTGGTTTGAAAATTGGAAACAGGCTCTTGTGCAAATAAGCATATTCATACTTGTAACTTTAATTCTTGTAGGCATTATAGTTTATTGTGTAATTCCCTGTGGAAAGAAACTTACCTCCAAAGGCATTGATAAGGCCCTGATGTACTATGATATAACCACCAGTCCTGTCACCTCCTCTGATAGTAAGGGACCCGACGATTATGTCCAATATCTCAAGAACTGGAGGAACAAGAAAGGAGCCTCACTCAAGAATCATGTCATATAACAATCATGATTCTAAGAGGGGATTGAAGGGTTAACTCTTCTGTCTTTGTAAATATTACTTTTTATATGATCAATTTCCTTATAATAGTTACAGTGTAAAAGTGAATATTTCTACCTCCCTAATGAAGGGTTAAAACATGCTATATGAACTGTTATGTGTTTGCATAGATACGTGCTACCCTGTGTCGGGTACCTTTATCTGCTCATACAATACCAGGCTTGTATGTGTCTGTTTCTCAAGGACAGTTCTATACCAGATGAAACCTGTTAATTTTACTTCTGTGTGTTACAGACTTTGTTAAATGTTTTGAGAAACTTGTAGGAAACCCATATATGGACATCCGCCTTTTTCTATTCTGCCTGGTGGCTGCTGGCGAGCCAATGGGAGTGTAACGACATGTCAGTTACACCCATATGCATTGTCTTATATACTTTTGTTGAACGAACAATAAACAGTGTGAATCTTTACTGCTTGTGTTGTGCATGTAACTCATAGCATGAAGGTTTACACTCCCAGACGTCTGAGAGGCCATCACATCGAGGGTTAAAGAATATAAGGGCATATCCTTTCAGTATCATCTTCGATATTCAATTACAAAGCACAATACTGGACCAGTCCAGCAGGAATCATAATCCCTAGCCAGTCTGTAATGCAGTACTAGAGAGTGGAGTGCACAGCAGCCTGTGGTCTTTATAAAGCGCTAAGGCTCAGTTCAATCCATATCATAAAATATTCATCTGACTCAGTGTGCTGTAGAATTGGCTCCAGCACTTCCTGAGTATTCCATTTGTTCTCTCCAAATGCTGCAGCTGCAGTATAATTTCCAGCATAACTCCCAGTTTCCCTGGTGTGATGCTCTGCCCTTGAGAGTTCCCCTCTCCCCTAACACCCTTCTGATCCTGTTTGATTATCCACTTCCAGGCCCAGTGCCTCCGCCACTCTAGACTCTCACCAATTACTCCCTGCCATTCACACTTGGTTTTCACAAAGTCCAAATCACCTGGTGAATACCAGTGTCCTGTTAGATTCCATGCCCCTTGGTAAGTCAAGTCAAACCAGTGCGACTGCATGAATCTCTTACTCAGTCTCTGTGAATCCTGACATCAGATGATTGAAAGGCTTAATGAGCCCACTCAGCTTAAATCTTCCCTGGATTTTCCAAAGAGCGCATCTCCTGATCAAAAGATTGTGATTAATAACATAGTGTCGTTATACATTAATATTTAGCAGCAGGAGGTGGCTCTAACATAGGAGCAATGCCTTAAGTCATATTGAGCCTATACCCATTAAACAGCAATTACATATATACAGGGTCGGACTGGCCCACAGGGGTACAGTGGAAACCATCGGTGGGCCCCACTCCTTCCTCTAGGGATCAGGTTCCAGACTGTGCGGATATGTTGCATTACACTGCACAAGACTATTGTGCATTTCAAGCCTCTGTGGAGGTAGGCCACACCCCCTTTGTAGACTGACCACAGCCCTAAGTATGGGCCCCTATCGCTGCTTCCCCCCCCCCCCCCCGGTGGGCCCTTCATACCACAGTCCGACACTGCATATATACATTGGGGAATCTCCATTGAGGTTTTATTCATATACAGGGGCATGTCAACCTTTATGGCTGCGGGGAGAGAATTTAATTTTGGTGCCCCTAAATCGCTGAATATCGCCACCTCAAGGGCAGCTGGACTTCACCGCCATACCACACCACCGACCTGATGACAGAGATAGGAAATATGGAAAGAGCAGTAAATATTTTTAATATCTGCTGCAGAACCACTGTAAAACTTTCAGAGATACTTACTGTACATTTTAAGTATATCCCGATTTTTTTGGGTGATTTCCCACAAAATGTGTATAATATGCCCCAAAAAACAGGATTTTAATACCTACCGGTAAATCCTTTTCTCCTAGTCCGTAGAGAATGCTGGGGTCCACTTCAGTACCATGGGGTATAGACTGTTCCGCAGGAGCCATGGGCACTCTAAGACTTTTCAAAGGGTGTGAACTGGCTCCTTCCTCTATGCCCATCCTCCAGACCTCAGTTATAGGAACTGTGCCCAGGGAGACGGACATTTCGAGGAAAGGATTTACTTTTATACTAATGGTGTGATTCATACCAGCCCACACCTCAACCATGCCGCACAACATGGCACTCAACACAACACACGCCAACAGGCATGAACCATTTGCAGCAACATGCTGAAAACAAATGTAACAGAACTTGTGTAACTATAATGAGCAAACTGCAGGCAAAGTATGCACTGGGTCGGGTGCCCAGCATCCTCTACGGACTAGGAGAAAAAGATTTACCGGTAGGTATTAAAATCCTGTTTTCTCATATGTCCTAGAGGATGCTGGGGTCCACTTCAGTACCATGGGGTTATACCAAAGCTCCAGTACGGGCGGGAGAGTGCGGATGACCCTGTAGCACCGATCGACCAAACCTGAGGTCCTCATCGGCCAAAGTGTCAAACTTACAAAACCCAGCAAATGTGTTTGACCCTGACCAAGTAGCTGCTCGGCAAAGTTGTAAAGCCGAGAAGTCCCGGGCAGCCGCCCAGGACGAACCCACCTTCCCAGTAGAATGGGCCTTCACCGACTTCGGTACCGGCAAGCCTGTTGCAGAGTCGTCCCTCTGATCCAGCGCGCAATAGTCACCCAACCCTGCTGGGAGCATACAGGACAAACAGAGTCTCTGTTTTCCGTATCCGAGCCGTTCTTGCGAAAAAACAAATCCTCAAAGCCCTAACCACATCCAGAGACCTTGACTCAGTGAAAGTGTCAGTAGCCACTGGCACCACAATAGGTTGGTTTATGTGGAAGGACGAAACCACCCTTGGAAGAAATTGCTGACGAGTTCCTAATTCAGCCCTATCTTCATGGAAGATCAGGTAAGGGCTATTGTGAGACAAGGCCCCCAACTCAGACACCCGCCCTGCGGATGCCAAGGCCAAAAACATCACCACTTTCCAAGTGAGAAACCTCAACTCTATCTCCTGCAGAGGTTCAAACCAATCCGATCGAAGGAAGTTCCCATGGTGCCACTGGAGGCACAAATGGAGGCTGGATGTGCAGAACCCCTTTCACGAACATCTGAACTTCTGGAAAGGAGGCCAACTGTCTCTGAAAGAAAACTAACAAGGCCGAAATCTGGACCTTGATTGACCCCAATCTAAGGTCCGCATCCACACCAGCCTGCAGAAAATGGAGAAAACTTCCCAACTCAAACTCTTTCGTAGGAGCCTTCTTGGATTCACACCAAGATGTCACGATCCGGGTATCTGGACGCCATTTCTTACCCATCAGATGCCTCCTAAGGCTGGCTCAGCGCTCCAGGACCGGATCCCATCTGTTATCCTGATGTGTACATTCCTGTATCCTCTCCTGTCTCTCTGAGACGCTGTCACAGTAACGCCATATTACATCTGGCATGGCGTCTCCCGCGGCCTCCACCGCCGTCCCTGAGCTTCTGCATGCAGAGTGTCAGAGTGGCGATTACGTCAGCCGCGGCCTCCGCTGTGTCCGCGTGGTTGGATGTGCACTTGTCAGCCTGGCGTCTCCTGTCTCCAGTGGCCGGCGCCGCCATTACTGTTTTCATTACCACATGGATTACAAACCAAACTTCCCTCCAAGTGTCTGCATGGGCGCAGCCATCTTGGATTCTGTCAGCTGATCATTTCCTCCAATCTGTTGTCAGTATTGTTAATCTGCATAATTGCCTAGCCAATCCCTTCCTTGCTGCAGGTATAAATACACTGTGCCTGAGCAAGGAAGGCGTCAGTGCTTTGGTTGTCAAACCTAGTTCCTGTTTGTCTCTCTCCTGTGATTGTCTTCCAGGTTCCAGCTCCTGTCTCAAGACTTCCACCATAGAGACCCGCACCAGCATTCCACCTGCGGTGTAGCCTGACTCTCCAATCCATTGTGGATTCATCTGTTTCCAGCTACAACATTACCTGCTTCCAGCTCAGCTTTCAGCAGAGTACAGCTTCCCTTAAAGGGCCGGTGTCCTTTCTACACTTTACCACTCTCCACCGGTATTATTATTTCTCCGCTCTCAAGTTCTACATTTCAGTTCATATTTCATCGCTCCCAAGTTCATTTATTATTTAACTGGTTCCAGCCAGTATCCACTCCGTGCTAACAACAGTCTGGTTCCAGCCAGTATCCAGAGCAGCTGTTTTACCTTCAGCAACCCAGCTTTTCCTGGAACACCAGCTGGCACAATCCTGGGTTATCTCCATTGCTACAGTCGGGCCTGGTAAGGACTTTCCATCTAGAAGATCATAAGAACTATCTCACACTACCAGTGCCCTGTGGCTCCTGCCATCCTGTAGTACCCAGGAACTGTATTTATTATTTGCTGACTTTTACGTTTTCTTTTACTGCTGCTGTGTTGCGGAGTTGTCATAATAAACATCATTGACCTTTATCCAAGTTGTCGTGGTCACGCCTTCGGGCAGTTATTATTCATGTTACTTACATGTCCAGGGGTCTGATACAACCTCCCAGGTTCCGGTACATCTCAGCCCCTACAACTGAGGCTGCCTCCCGTCAGCTCAGGCCCTCAGTTGTGACAGTAAGCACTGACCTAATGAATCCAGCCGGAGACCAGGATCAAGCGGCCAGGCCGATGCAAGAACTGGCAGCCCGACTAGAACATCAGGAGGCTGCACAGGGCCACATCATCCGCTGTCTCCAGGATCTCTCTACTCGGCTGGATGGGATTCAGACAACTCTCCGTGGATCAGGCGCATCTGGTGCGTCAACCACAGTGACTCCAGCTATAACCCCACCCACCTTACCCATTTCTGCTCCACGTCTTCATCTTCCAACGCCAGCAAAATTTGACGGATCTCCAAGATTCTGCAGGGGATTTCTCAACCAGTGTGAGATTCAGTTTGAGCTACAACCTGGCAATTTTCCCAGTGACCGTACAAAAATTGCCTACATCATCTCTCTTCTCAGTGGC
Organism: Pseudophryne corroboree; assembly: GCF_028390025.1. Taxonomy (NCBI): domain Eukaryota; kingdom Metazoa; phylum Chordata; class Amphibia; order Anura; family Myobatrachidae; genus Pseudophryne; species Pseudophryne corroboree. Next base: position 118,069,449 of record NC_086454.1, on the reverse strand, counting down.
TCCGCCCTTGACTGGGCATCACCGTTATGGGAGAGGTCCGACACCCTGCTATCTTCTTACACTGCATTCGTGTCAACATTCAGGCGCATCTTCGACGAGCCAGGCCGGGTAACCTCAGCTTCATCCGAGATTCTCCGTTTACGCCAGGGGTCACGTACTGTAGGACAATATCTGATACAGTTCCAGATCCTGGCATCCGAACTGGCATGGAACGACGAGGCCCTGTATGCTGCATTCTGGCATGGCTTATCTGAGCTTATTAAAGATGAGTTAGCTACCAGAGACTTACCTTCTAAGTTAGATGAGCTAATCTCACTCTGCACGAAAGTTGATTTACGTTTCAGAGAGAGAGCAACTGAGCGTGGAAGATCATCTGCTCCAAAATCTTCTGCTCCTCCTCCTCGTCAACTGTCACCATCTAAAGATGAGCCCATGCAAATTGGCCGTTTCCGTTTAACTCCTGCTGAGCGCCGAAGACGTCTCTCTGAGTCTCTTTGTCTTTACTGTGCAGCTCCGTCTCACACCATCAATGCCTGTCCCGAACGTCCGGGAAAACTCCAAACCCTAGCTCGCCCAGGAGAGGGCCGGCTAGGAGTAATGATCTCCTCTCCATCTCCTCATGATTGTAATCTCCCAGTCTCGCTTCAAGTTGCTCAACGTTATCGGAACGTCATTGCTCTCCTTGATTCCGGAGCAGCTGGGAACTTTATTACTGAAGCCTATGTTAAACGGTGGTCCCTACCCACCGAGAGACTTCCTTCCTCCTTTTCCTTAACTGCCGTGGATGGCAGTAAAATTTTTGATACTGTTATTGCTCTAAGGACTCTACCAGTTCGTCTGAGAGTGGGAGTTCTTCATGCCGAACTTATTTCACTTTTAGTGATTCCAAGAGCCACACATCCTGTGGTCCTGGGCCTTCCATGGCTCCGTCTTCACAATCCTACAATTGATTGGACGACTACGCAAATCCTGGCATGGGGTTCCTCCTGTGCAGAGACATGTTTGTTTAAAGTATTGCCTGTCTGTTCTTCCTCCCCCAGGTCGTCTGATGTTCCACCTCCTCCATATCAAGATTTCACGGATGTGTTCAGTAAAGCTTCTGCTGATATCCTTCCTCCTCATAGAGAATGGGACTGCCCGATTGATCTCGTTCCAGGGAAGGTTCCACCTCGAGGCCGAACTTATCCGTTGTCTCTGCCTGAGACGCATTCTATGGAGGAATACATTAAAGAGAACCTAGCAAAGGGGTTCATTCGACCTTCTTCTTCCCCAGCCGGCGCAGGCTTCTTTTTTGTAAAAAAGAAAGATGGTGGTCTGCGGCCGTGCATCGACTACAGAGGTTTGAACGACATTACCATCAAGAACCGTTATCCTTTACCCCTGATTACTGAGCTCTTTGACAGAGTTAGCGGAGCTACCATCTTTACAAAGCTGGACTTGCGAGGTGCATACAATCTCATCCGGATCCGTGAGGGTGACGAGTGGAAGACCGCCTTTAACACCCGTGACGGACATTATGAGTACCTCGTCATGCCCTTCGGATTGAGCAATGCTCCAGCTGTCTTCCAGCATTTTGTCAATGAGATCTTCAGAGACATTCTATACCGTTATGTCGTGGTCTATCTAGACGATATCCTCATTTTTGCCAACGATTTAGAGGAACATCGTTTTTGGGTTAAAGAGGTTCTGTCCCGTCTCCGTGTCAATCATCTCTATTGCAAATTAGAAAAATGCGTCTTTGAAGTCAAGTCCATTCCGTTTCTAGGGTACATTGTGTCCGGTTCCGGACTAGAGATGGATCCTGAGAAACTACAAGCAATTCAGAATTGGCCGGTACCCTTAACCCTCAAAGGGGTCCAGAGGTTCTTAGGGTTCGCCAATTATTACCGAAAGTTTATACGAGACTTTTCCACCATTGTGGCGCCTATTACTGCTTTCACCAAGAAGGGTGCTAACCCGTCCAAGTGGTCTGAAGAAGCCATGCAAGCTTTTCATCTTTTAAAACAGAGGTTCATCTCTGCGCCTGTCCTGAAACAGCCTGACATCGACTCTCCTTTCATCCTAGAGGTGGATGCCTCCTCCGTTGGAGTAGGAGCGGTGTTATCTCAGAGGGCTAAAGATGGCCATTTACATCCTTGCAGTTTCTTCTCCCGGAAGTTCTCCCCAGCTGAGCGCAACTATGCCATTGGCGACCAGGAGTTGCTAGCCATCAAGCTCGCTCTAGAAGAGTGGAGGTATCTGTTGGAGGGAGCTTCTCATTTAATCACCATACTTACAGACCACAAGAACCTTTTATACCTGAAGGGCGCACAATGTCTCAACCCTCGTCAGGCCAGATGGGCACTTTTCTTTTCCAGGTTCGACTTTAAACTCCAGTTCTGTCCGGGCTCTCAGAAGCGCAAGGCCGATGCCCTTTCCCGCTCATGGGAGCAAGAAAATGAGTCAGAGTCTTCAGACAAGCATCCTATTATAAATCCGTTGGCATTCTCCACGGTAGGGATGGACTCTACGCCCCCATCAGGGAAAAGTTTTGTGAAGCCGATGCTAAGGAAGAAGCTCATGCATTGGGCCCATGCTTCCCGTTTTGCCGGACATACAGGTATCCAAAAAACCCTGGAGTTTATCTCTAGGTCCTATTGGTGGCCAACTCTGAAAAAAGACGTCTTGGAGTTTATTGCATCTTGCCCAAAGTGTGCCCAACATAAAGTATCCCGCCAGTCGCCTGCGGGGCAACTGGTTCCACTATCCGTTCCCCGTCGACCATGGACCCACTTGTCGATGGATTTCATTACAGACTTACCCATGTGCAACAAGTTCAATACCATCTGGGTGGTAGTTGACCGGTTCACCAAGATGGCACACTTCATTCCTCTCACCGGTCTTCCGTCAGCTTCCAAGTTGGCTCAAGTATTCATACAAGAGATCTTCCGACTCCACGGTCTTCCTGAAGAAATTATCTCAGATCGAGGAGTTCAATTCACAGCCAAATTCTGGCGAAGTTTATGTCAAGTCCTCCAAGTCAAGCTAAAGTTTTCCACGGCTTACCATCCTCAGACCAATGGTCAAACCGAGAGGGTGAATCAGGACTTGGAGGCCTTCCTCCGCATCTATGTGTCCTCCTCTCAAGATGACTGGGTTCAATTACTTCCCTGGGCCGAGTTCTGTCATAACAACCAGTATCATTCTTCATCTGCTTCAACACCATTCTTCACTAACTTTGGATTCCACCCTAAAGTCCCTGAGTTCCAACCGCTTCCAGCAACTTCTGTTCCCGCAGTGGATATCACCTTGCATCAGTTTGCCAATATCTGGAAGAGCGTACGATCAGCTCTGCTCAAGGCATCGTTCAGGTACAAGAAGTTTGCGGATAAGAAGCGTCGAGCAGTTCCTGCTCTCAAGGTGGGTGATCGGGTATGGTTATCCACGAAGAATTTGAGGTTAAGAGTTCCCAGTATGAAGTTTGCACCTCGCTATATCGGTCCTTTCAAGATTGAACAAGTCATCAATCCTGTTGCTTACAGACTCCAGTTGCCTCCCTTCTTAAAAATACCCAGGACATTCCATGTTTCCCTGTTGAAACCGCTGATCTTGAATCGGTTTCATTCCTCACTTCCTCCAACTCCGAAAGTCCAAACTCAACGAGGCGTTGAGTATGAAGTGGCCAAGATCCTGGACTCACGTCACCGTTACGGTCAACTACAATATCTTATTGACTGGAAGGGTTATGGTCCTGAGGAACGGTCGTGGACCAATGCTTCTGATGTCCATGCTCCTGCCTTGGTCCGGAGATTCCATTCCAAGTTTCCTCAAAAGCCAAAGAAGTGTCCTGGGGCCACTCCTAAAGGGGGGGGTGCTGTCACGATCCGGGTATCTGGACGCCATTTCTTACCCATCAGATGCCTCCTAAGGCTGGCTCAGCGCTCCAGGACCGGATCCCATCTGTTATCCTGATGTGTACATTCCTGTATCCTCTCCTGTCTCTCTGAGACGCTGTCACAGTAACGCCATATTACATCTGGCATGGCGTCTCCCGCGGCCTCCGCCGCCGTCCCTGAGCTTCTGCATGCAGAGTGTCAGAGTGGCGATTACGTCAGCCGCGGCCTCCGCTGTGTCCGCGTGGTTGGATGTGCACTTGTCAGCCTGGCGTCTCCTGTCTCCAGTGGCCGGCGCCGCCATTACTGTTTTCATTACCACATGGATTACAAACCAAACTTCCCTCCAAGTGTCTGCATGGGCGCAGCCATCTTGGATTCTGTCAGCTGATCATTTCCTCCAATCTGTTGTCAGTATTGTTAATCTGCATAATTGCCTAGCCAATCCCTTCCTTGCTGCAGGTATAAATACACTGTGCCTGAGCAAGGAAGGCGTCAGTGCTTTGGTTGTCAAACCTAGTTCCTGTTTGTCTCTCTCCTGTGATTGTCTTCCAGGTTCCAGCTCCTGTCTCAAGACTTCCACCATAGAGACCCGCACCAGCATTCCACCTGCGGTGTAGCCTGACTCTCCAATCCATTGTGGATTCATCTGTTTCCAGCTACAACATTACCTGCTTCCAGCTCAGCTTTCAGCAGAGTACAGCTTCCCTTAAAGGGCCGGTGTCCTTTCTACACTTTACCACTCTCCACCGGTATTATTATTTCTCCGCTCTCAAGTTCTACATTTCAGTTCATATTTCATCGCTCCCAAGTTCATTTATTATTTAACTGGTTCCAGCCAGTATCCACTCCGTGCTAACAACAGTCTGGTTCCAGCCAGTATCCAGAGCAGCTGTTTTACCTTCAGCAACCCAGCTTTTCCTGGAACACCAGCTGGCACAATCCTGGGTTATCTCCATTGCTACAGTCGGGCCTGGTAAGGACTTTCCATCTAGAAGATCATAAGAGCTATCTCACACTACCAGTGCCCTGTGGCTCCTGCCATCCTGTAGTACCCAGGAACTGTATTTATTATTTGCTGACTTTTACGTTTTCTTTTACTGCTGCTGTGTTGCGGAGTTGTCATAATAAACATCATTGACTTTTATCCAAGTTGTCGTGGTCACGCCTTCGGGCAGTTATTATTCATGTTACTTACATGTCCAGGGGTCTGATACAACCTCCCAGGTTCCGGTACATCTCAGCCCCTACAACTGAGGCTGCCTCCCGTCAGCTCAGGCCCTCAGTTGTGACACAAGACACATATTTTCTCCAAATACGGTGGTAATGTTTAGACGTTACTCCTTTCCTGGCCTGAATAAGAGTGGGGATGACTTCCTTGGGAATACCCTTTCGGGCTAGGATCCGGCACTCAACAGCCATGCCGTCAAACGTAGCAGCGGCAAGTCTTGATACAGGGTGGTCTTCTGTATGCCGGCGGTCGGGCTCCCGGCGCTCAGTATACCGGCGCCGGGAGCCCGACAACCGGCATACCGACACTTATTTTCCCTCGTGGGGGTCCACGACCCCCATAGAGTGAGAATAAAATAGTGTGGCGCGCGTAGCGCGCCACCGTGCCCGTAGCGTGGCGAGCGCAGCGAGCCCGCAAGGGGCTCATTTGCGCTCGCCACGCTGTCGGTAAGCCGGCGGTCGGGCTCCCGGCGCCGGGATGCTGGTCGCCGGGAGCCCGACCGCCGGCCAGCCGTAGTGAACCCTTGATACACACACAGCCCCTGCTGTAGTAGGTCCTCTCGAGGAGGAAGAGGCCAAGGATCTTCTATGAGTAACTCCCGAAGACCTGGATACCAAGCCCTCCTTGGCCAGTCTGGGGCAATGAAGATTGCTTGAACTCTTGTTCTTCTTATTTTCTTGAGAACTTTTGGAATCAGTGGAAGTGGAGGGAAAACATATACTGACCGAAACACCCACTGGGCCACCAGTGCATCCACTGCTATTGCTTGAGGGTCTCTCGACCTGGAACAATATCTCTTAATCTCTGACTTACCTGCAATAGCCGCCGAGACTAACGCATCCAGCAAATCTCCAAACAAGGCCTCACCTTTATACGGGAGAGCCTCCATATTTCCCCTGGAATCTGCATCAGCATTCCACTGGCAAATCCACAACGCCCTCTGAGCCGATACTGCCATGGTAGCGGCTTTTGAACCCAAGAGTACAATATCCCCCATAGCTTCCAGCATGTATGCGGCAGCGTCTTTGATATTACCCAACGTTAGGAGCATCTCGTCTCTATCAATCGTGTCAATTTCCGATGACAAGTTATCTGACCATTTTTTGATAGCACGACTCACCCACGCGCAAGCAATGGTGGGTCTGAGCAGCGTATCATTGGCCACATAAATAGATTTTAACGTAGTCTCCATTTTGCGGTCTGCCGGCTCCTCTATAGTGAAGCCGTCCCAGGTGCAGGGAGAATCACCTTTTTTGTTAACCTTGACAGTGCACTGTCTAACACCGGGGGTGACACCCATCTTTTCCTATCCTCTAATGGAAAAGGACAAGCAATCTGAATCCTTTTGGGAATTTGAAATTTCTTTTCAGGATTCACCCAAACTCCCTCAAAAAGAGTTTTTAGCTCGTGGGAAGGAGGGAAAGTCACCTTACATTTCTTTTCCTTATAGAAATAAGCCTTCTCCTGAGGTACAGTAGGGGCTTCCGTAACTTCTAAGACCTCCTTTATAGCAACAATCATATATTGTATGCTTTTTGCAAATTTAGGATCTATCCCCCTGGAATCCCTACGTCGACACAGGAATCAGAGTCTGTGTCGGTATCAGTAAGTACAATGTTTGCAAACGGTCTCTTATGTGACCCAGAGGGGTCGCCTGCGGATGAGAAAGCAGAACCATGAAAAATCACATCTTCCACTGATTTTCTCCAGCTTTCTGCATGAGACTCAGACTTATCTAATCTCCTACTGATATGATTTACACTATCACGTATTTCTTTCACCCATTCAGGCTCGTGGTGTGCCGGCAGCGCCTCCACATTACAACTCTGTGTCCCTAAAATGGCTCCCTCAGGGGAAGAACTCCCTCCCTCAGACATGTCACACACGTGCACAAACACCCCCAGACACTTTGGGACTTATAGGGGACAGACCCACAGTAAAATCTGTCAGAAGGACACAGATAGGAGCAGCCAGTTCACAAACCCAGCACCAGTAACACAATGCCTGTGAAACATAAAATGCCCACTGACATGCAGCACTTTGTTATAATGTAAATACACAATATAGTACCAATGTCACTGTTCCCCACCCCCCGTTTTGCACCCTGATACTTGTATTCAGTAGTGGAGGAGGACCAGCGTTGTCTCTGCAGCCTGAGGAGAGAGAGAAAATGGCGCTGAGCAGTGTGCTGGCTGACTGAGGAAGCTCAGTCCCCGCAATGGCGCGTTTCTCCTCAGAGATTCTGATAACTATATTTATACTGGCGGCGGTAGGGCTGTGCCTCGGCATCTTATGCCCCTTTTCTACCAGTTTTATAAGGTTTCAAGCTGCCTAGGGCGCCCTCCCCCCGCGCCCTGCACCCTGCAGTGCCTGTGTTGTGTAGGCAGTATGGCACACTGCACTTCCGCCAGCCGCGCGGTACCTTTAGCCATCACCTTGATTGAAGATCTCTCTTCTAACACTCACCTATCTTCTGACTTCTGGCTCTGCAAGGGGGGTGACGGCATGCTGTGGGAGTGAGCACAGCTAGCATTCAGTACCCTTCAGGAGCTAATGGTGTCCTGTCAGCCAGAAGCAGAGCCATGAAACTATTTAGGAAGTTGGTTCCTACTTCTGCCCCCTCAGTCCCACGAAGCAGGGAGACTGTTGCCAGCAGTCCTCCCTGAAAATAAAAAACCTAACATAAGTGTTTTCAGAGAAACTCAGTAGAGCTCCCCTGGAGTGCATCCAGTCTGCCTGGGCACATTTCTAAAACTGAGGTCTGGAGGAGGGGCATAGAGGGAGGAGCCAGTTCACACCCTTTGAAAAGTCTTCGAGTGCCCATGTCTCCTGCGGAACTGTCTATACCCCATGGTACTGAAGTGGACCCCAGCATCCTCTAGGACGTATGAGAAACATAACTTTACCATGCGAGTTACTTTATGTGGAAGACGAAGAGACTACATTCATAGCTCACACCCTGGTTTAGGCTGTGCATGGAAAGTAATGAGACTTTACTGGGTACATTTTCAGCTGAACCCGGTTAAAAATAAGGGGAGATCATTGGGTGTCACAAGGGTAGGTGGTGGGAGAACATAGGGGTGCTGAGGGGGAAGAGGTGAGGAACATATTAAGTGGGAGGTGAGAAGGGCATAGAGATGATCCTAGAGGAATGGCTAGCCCACAGTAACTAGCACACATTGTATGTGTTGATGCTGAGTACAGGGGAGAGAACGGCTGTGGGCAGGAAGTGGAACTGCCAGAAAGGGTAATATCCCCGTCCTGACACTGCCTGTATTAACTGTAGATGGTGGCTGCACTGTGCCCCAAGACACATTTGACTAGAGCCTCTCAAATATTAAAAGAAAGTCCCTGGTAGACGTCTGTTTGTTCGGGCTCATCTCGAGAACCACTGGATGTATTTGAATGAGTTTTTTTTTTAAATAATTCTATAAAGCATTTGTAGAGGAAGGCTTAGGTACATGAAACATTTTTCTATGACAAAAGGGAGCCGAGCAGTGACAATTTTAGCGATGCGAGTCAAAGAAATAATGGCCATCTGAGCGCTTTCTTGGCTTGCACTGCCTAAACCGTTAAAGATTTTACAAAACTATGGACCTGATGTCATACTATGTACAGATTGATACGCATTATCTGCTTTCTCCACAAAAATGTATGGAAACCCTGTTCATGAATACAAAATTACAGTTTCTCATTATTATTTAATTTATGTGAAAATGTTTTTTTTTTACCCAAAGGAGAAAAGGGTAACCCCATTACTCTGCGCAAAACACCCTACCAAAGAGTTTTTACCCCTTGCGGGTATTGTCTTGATTAAAAAGGGGTCATTACTGGGTGAATACCAATTACCTGACTCCTTTTCATCCATTTTTTTCCTGGAAAGTGGTGAGGTACAAGCAACTAATGAGGGACTAAGGTCTGAAAACTATATGTGAAGAATATACAGTCCTGGACCCACTAATAGTGCCATGTTCAAAACAGAACCCATGGCACCAACCTATGGCAACCACTGAGCAACCCCAAGTGTAATGTCTAAATAACTGTACTGTACCTCAATGTGAAACTGTAGAGGACAGGGCCATATTTGACATTGCCCTAGGCATTCTGAGATAACACATAGTTGGCAAAGTACAAATTGCAAAAATAAAACAATAAAAGAAAGAAGAAAAAAAAACCCCAATAAAGTCAACCTAAAACAGTTTCAATGCTGCCCTAAAACAGTGGTGCAATAGCCTGCCTAATGACGGTATCCGGTTGATAGATAGACAGTGTCTAGTTAGACAGTCAATAGATAGACACCATATGTTAGACAGACATTAGGTTGACAGGGTCAAAAGGTCGACATGAAAAAGGTAGACAGTACAAAAGGTCGACAGGTAAAAAGGTCGACATGAAAATGGTCGACATAAAAAAAGACATATTTTTTTATGTAACATGTTTTTGGACTATTCCATACCTCCTCTATCCATGTCGGCATAGAGTTGGTTATAAACCTTGTAGCGAGCGCAGCGAGCCACCGTGCCCGAAGCATGGTGAGCGAAGCGAGCCCCGCGAGGAGATGCCTTTCTACAATTGGGGGTCCCAGATGACAAAACTATCCACACAAACCACAAAAATGCAAAAAACATGGTGTCTACCTGTTTCACGTCGACCTTTTGACCACGTCGGCCATTTAACCGGTCGACCTTTTGACCACGTCGACCTTTTGACCCTGTCGACCTAATGTCTGTCTAACATATGGTGTCTATCTATTGACTGTCTAACTGTCTATTTATCTTTTATACCGGAACCCCAATGACAAACCCAGATAAGGCGGCAGTGAGACCACAGGATAACATTACACATATGCAGATGTAAATATGTTGACAAGATCATAAATGCAGTGAACAGATTCAGCCACGCAACAATATCTAAGGAAATAAAGTGTCAGAATTCAACAAATACTACATTGGGGGAACAGACCTCAGAATTAGACAGTAGAAACAAGTGTTCAAACTACAAAGATGGAACTTGGCACAGAGGAGGTGTCAGAAAGAAATACTTGAAAACAATCCTCCATAAATCATTAACCAGAGTTCTGTATTGAAGAAAGATCAAAACAGGTAATGACAACACAGAACATTGTTTGTCTGGCAAGTAGGATTTCTGACACTGGAGAGCTCACTTTCTGAGATACGAGCAGGATTCATAGCACACTGGCAGACTTAAGAACTTTCCCTGTTATCTGAAAGGTCACTGCAAATCATAGGAGTCTTACTTTATGGGCCAGTGAATTATGAAACACTAGTTCATATGCTCATGAGATCCCTGTCTGTAGGAACAATGAATGATCTACTCTGATTCGGAACACTCGGCTATGGTTTTTGGAAGGAAGCCCATCTACACTGCCTGCAAAACAAAAGCTCTAGGACAGGTTTTGTTCATGTAAAGTTAAAAGGTGAATATGGTTCTGTCCGATCCACTTTGCATCTACTGTAAGCTCTCCAAACATTGCCGGGACCCTAGAGAAACGCTTGTTGCGGACACAGATGAAGTGTATGAGAAAGTGAATATATATTCCTTCAGGTTAAGCTAAAATGTGTTTTGCAGACTAGTGGGTAACTTTAAAGGATCTCCTTGTCAAGCTGTATTACACCCTTGGCATAATGTATGTAAAACTCTATGGTAAGAGAATGTCTGGGCATGCCGGATCAATAAATAACATCTAGTACATGATGAGGTAAACTGACCATTTATTTAAACAGACATATACACATACACAGCATATACAAAAGTATACAAAGCCATAAAATGCACACATTCATGCCAAGACGCACCCAGAGTAACACAACGTCATGCCCGTCATGCCCAAAGCCACCCCCTTATCATCTGGCTATGCGGAATCTCCTATAGATTTTGTACAGGCATTAGAGAAAAGCCTGTTGTGATAGCAAGTGTGCATTCTAATAGAGTATAAAGAATAATAGAAAATATTTAAGAATCTATATATATCTTTTCAGTTGCTGCCCCCCCAACATGCCCCCATAGTTACTGTGTTCCCGGTAGCATGTTCCTCCTCCTCTCCTGCTAGGCTAGAGTATTTCCCTACTCCTTAGCATTGGGAGCCCGCATGTGGGATAGACCTTAGCAACTATATAGATATGTAGCCAATTAGTGATAAAAGCTCATCACTCTGATACTAACATGTGTAGAATGCCTGCTGCCAGGATTAAAAAACAAAAGTCCTTACATACTCTGTTCCCACTCTCTCATACATCACCAAAACACAGTTTAGACACACACACCTACACATTTGCCTATCACCTTTACTCAATCCACACAGACACACATGTGCATGGCTGTGGAAATGTGCACATCACATTTATGGGTTCTAAAGCTTGCTGTCGCTTGCAGTGTCCTGCTGTCCCCACAATACCTGCCCTGTGCAATACCATGATCAGGTAGCAGGTAGTGTAACGACCACGGTCACTTCAGCTCTATCAGTAACAGGTCACAAAGATGTGTGGACTGCGGCCAGCAAGAGTCAGCAGGCTGTCAGTAACATACTCAGCGGCAACCCATTGCTGCAGCACCGTACAGACCTCCAGAACAGTGACTCTCACTCCCAGCATAACCAGATACACAGAGAGGGGAGAGTATGAAAGAGAGAGGGAAAGGGAAGGGAACAACAACAAAAAAAAAAGCAAAAAAGAGGGAGAGAGATAGGACACAGAGAAAAAAAAAAAAAAAAAGCCAGACAGAAATAGTGAGTTTGTGTCTGTAGCGAAAAAATTCAATAGAGCAGTTACACAGAAATTGTGAGCTCCAGGACTAGTAATAAAATAGGGACAGAACCCCCACCCCCCCCCCCCCCCCCCCACCCCGGCAATACCAAGCACAACTTCCACTTCATGCCTCAGTCATACAGTCATCAGGGCCAAATGTGAACATTAAACACAGATGCAGACACACAGTAATCAAGAGTGCTCAAAAATTCATGAAACAAGGGCGTGACTTAGGTTCTCTCACAGTGCATCACATTTGTGAGCCAGCCTTTGTGGAACTCGGATTGCCTACCAAGAAATATGCTGATATTCTCAGCCCCAGACATTTTAATAACCTGGATGATATCAACATGATTGTTCAGCAAATAAAGAAAGCAGCACAGCAAGGATATCAGAACAGCTACAGCAGCTAGGAACAGATAGGCCTGTCGGGCTGGGTGATTGTTGTATTTATATATTTTACAAAATGTAATCAACAAATGTGGATTGTCGCTGTGGCAATGTGGAGGGTTGGGGGCGGGGGGTTATGATGAGAGGCTGGAGCACGGCCTAAATCAGATAGCCCTGGCAGTGACACACATGTGACAGACATGGAGCCAGTTATTACAGGCTCAGAGCAACCAGAGGAGCTCTTAACCTTGGAAATTAAGGTAATCCTCTCTCGGACTCAGACAGAGAAGACCTGTGTCAGAGCTGGTAAGCAGACTGGGGGTATACACTACAGTGTTGCATAATGTGACCTACTAGGAGCACTACAGTGTAACATAATGTGAACTGTGGGCACTATGGGAGGGCATAATGTAAATTACTGGGAGCACTAGAGCGTGGCATAATGTGTACTGGGGGCACTACAGTGTGGTATAAAGTGAACAAATGGCACAAAAATGAGGCCTAATTTGAAGTGGAAGCACTACGATGTGGCAAAATATGAACTGGGCATAAAAAGAACAAGGGCACTACTATAAAGGCATAAAATTAAGTAGAGCAATACAATAAGGCATAAAATGTACAAGGGCACTACAATGGGCCATAACATTAAAATCTGCTACTAAGAGGGGTGTCTACTAGAAGTTTTGGGTTAGGGTGCCATTCAGAATGTTGCTAGTGAGCCTAGAGAGTTCTAGTTATTCCCCTGCTTAATAGTCTATAACTTACTAAGATACTGTAACTGTAGTTCTTCCTCTAACAAAACATAAGAACCATTCGTCAAATCTAAAAGTCAAATGTACAGTAGACTTATTCTTGCACTCCTCAAAGAAATTAGTAAGTACTGTGAATATACAGCAAGTATACACAGTCTTCATGAGACGTTTAGAAAATATGAGCACTGAGGGGAATATTCAGGGCACTGAGAGTTGTCAAAGGTCCGTACTGTATGTTAGAAAAAAATAGTTTGAAATATTTTACTTACTGTCGCCTCTGTCCACCCAACTGGCTCCAAACCTCCACCACAAAACCATCAAATTGTTCATCCTACAAATATTAAAAAGAAGCACCTGTCACCAAAACTCTTCAATAATATCAGGATTACCATGTTTGCAAATGTCTGCATTACTATTTTCATGTAGTATGTACGTATATCTATCTCTTTTGCTAGTCCACAGCAGTGACCAGGAACAATTACGTTTGGACATGCTCAAGCACATATACCAGCAGTAACTTAAATTCCTGCAGGAGCACCATTTCTATATTCATCTATACGGGACACTGTATTAGGGATGTGAAAAGAACTTCTCTAGTGGAGTGTCAAGTGAACAATACTGTACTTTATCATCAATCGTATCTGTAATTCTCAGTTTGGAGTATTTCTTTATATTTTTTCAATTACCAATTTACAAAATAATAAAAAAAAAAAAACGGATTAAGAAAAATAAATATATATATATATTAGTCAAGGGAAAGGGACAGAGTGGGAGTTTGTGGAAACAGAGCTGGAGTAGGGGGTAGGTGGTAAGGGGGAAGCTTTACTGGTAAAAAGGGTGAACTAGAAATACTTGCAGCAAGCAAACAGTATGATATTATAGGCATTACTGAAACTTGGTGGGACGAATTTCATGATTGGACAGTCAATCTAGAGGGCTATACACTGTTTAGGAGAGACAGACTAAATAAAAAGGGTGGAGGGGTGTGTCTTTACGTAAAGCTGTTTTTAAAACCTGATATACGGGAAGATATTCAGGAGGGGACTGTAGACACTGTCGAGACATTATGGGTAGAAATTGCATGCGGGGAAAAAGGAATAAAAAAGTTAGTATTGGGTGTATGCTATAGGCCGCCTGGTATCAACGCATCTGATGAGGAATTGTTACTAAAGCAAATTGAAAGAGCAGCAGGAGTAGGAGATGTGATGGGAGATTTTAACTATCCAGAGATAAACTGGAAAAAAGATTCATGTGATACTGCTAGGGGCAATATGTTTTTAAACACACTTAATGATAACTACTTAGTTCAACTAATTGAGGAACCAACTAGGTACAATGCAATCTTAGACCTGGTATTAACAAACAATGGGGATTTGGTATCAGGTATTATAGTAGAGGAACCCATAGGAAACAGCGACCACAATATAGTCACATTCAATATCAGTATCCATAAACAGCCCTACACTGGCTCAACTAGGACTCTAAACTTTAGCAAAGCAAATTTTGAAAAGATGAGGGTATTTTTCAGGGATATTGAATGGGAAGGTTTGTTTTTAGGAAAAAATACTACGGAGAAATGGGAGGTACTAAAATTCCTGCTAGCTAAAAATACACTCAAATTTATTCCTACGAGCAGCAAAAAAAGGAATAAAAATCATAAACCGATGTGGCTTAACAAAAAGATAAAGGAACTTATGGGCAAGAAAAGGCGAGCATTTAAAAAATACAAATCTGACAGGGAAGCTGAGTCATTTCAGTACTATAAGGAATGTAACAAAATATACAAAAAGGAAATAAGAGCGGCTAAAGTAGAAACTGAAAAACTAGTAGCAAAGGAAAGCAAAGCGAATCCCAAAAAATTCTTTAAATACATTAATAGCAAGAGATTAAAGAAGGAGAGTATAGGCCCTTTAAAAGACAAGTTGGGAGTCTTAAGCAAAAATGATAATGACATAGCGGACACACTAAATGAGTGTTTTTCAACAGTATTTACTAGAGAGGACCCAATTCAGGGACTAACACATAATCTCAATAATGAAAATATCCCACTGATAGGTACTTATTTAAGCGAGGAAGTAGTCTGTGACCGATTAAAACATTTAAAGATTAATAAGTCACCAGGTCCCGATGGTATTCACCCAAGGGTTCTAATGGAGCTTCACTCTGAACTTCTAAAACCGCTATTTTTGATCTTTAAGGATTCAGTAATATCAGGTAGGGTTCCCAAAGACTGGCGTATAGCGGAAGTAGTGCCTATATTCAAAAAGGGAAGTAAAGCTGAACCAGGTAATTATAGACCAGTTAGTCTTACATCTATAATGGGGAAAGTATTGGAAGGTATTCTAAGAGATAGTATTCAGAAGTTCCTTGAAGTCAATAAGGTCATTAAAAGGAATCAACATGGGTTTATGAAGGACAGATCCTGTCAAACCAACTTACTTGGCTTTTATGAAACAGTAAGCGCAAACCTAGATCAGGGTAAAGAGGTGGATGTAATCTTTTAGATTTTGCCAAAGCGTTCGACACTGTACCACACATGAGACTTATCTACAAGCTACAAGAATCAGGGCTAGGAAGCACAATATGCACTTGGGTCAAAAACTGGTTAGATAATCGGAAGCAGCGCGTTGAGGTTAATGGATTTTTTTTTCAACTTGGACTGAAGTGCTAAGTGGTGTGCCGCAAGGCTCAGTATTAGGACAGCTATTGTTCAATATTTTCATTAACGACCTAACAGAAGGTCTAGAGAGCATGGTGTCAATTTTTGCAGATGATACCAAATTGTGTAAAGTTATAAATGCGGAGGGGGATGCGGAGTTGCTTCAGAATGACTTAGTTAAATTAGAAGCTTGGGCAGCGAAATGGAGAATGTGCTTCAATGCAGACACGTGTAAGGTAATGCACTGTGGTAACAAGAACAAAAATAACACCTACCTACTAAATGGGGTAAAATTAGAGGATTCTGTACTGGAAAAGGACTTAGGTGTCCTCATAGATAGCAAACTAAGCAGTAGTACCCAAAGTAGGACTGCAGCAAAGAAGGCTAATAAGATATTAGCATGCATAAAACAGGGAATTGATGCTAGGGACGAGAGTATTATACTCCCGTTATATAAATCACTTGTGAGGCCACACCTTGAATACTGTGTACAATTCTGGGCACCTTACTACAAAAAGGATATCCTGGAGCTAGAAAAGGTTAAAAGGCGGGCGACCAAACTAATTAAGGGTATGGAGACGCTGGAATACGAGGAAAGGCTTGCAAGACTAGGCATGTTTACACTGGAAAAGAGGAGATTAAGAGGGGACATGATCAACATTTACAAATATATAAGGGGACAATATACAGATCTTGCGCAGGACCTGTTTTTTGGTTAGATCAACACAGAGAACTTGTGGACACTCGCTCAGGTTAGAGGAGAGGAGATTCCACACAATATGGCGTAAAGGCTTTTTTACAGTAAGGACGATACGTGTTTGGAATTCCCTGCCTGAGGGTGTTGTAATGGCCAACTCATTCAACACCTTTAAGAATGGATTAGATAAATTCCTAATGGATAAGGATATCCAGGGCTACAGGGCATAGTCACGCACTATGGTTATTATAAAAAAGAGGGGTAAATCGGAACGGCAGTCAGCAACTTCAGTCAAAATTTTATACAAAATAATCGTGCATAGGAGACCACAAATAGGTTGAACCCGATGGACAATTGTCTTTTTTCAACCTTGGATACTATGTTACTATGAATGGCCGCGTGATGCAGCTCAGTCTAGAGATATGGAAGTCTGGTTGTTTGGATGGGTTTGTGTAAGCCATGAAGCACATGTTGAGGGTACCAATTGGTCCCCACTTGCAAACAAGGTAAACTGTTCCATTAACTGAAGATTTTTCCCTTCAAAACCGTTCATAACATTGCTTTTTTAGGATCCACAGGGATGACATTGGGGTATGATGGTGGAGACCAGGAACAAGCACCAAACAGTTAAGCTTTTTGTTCCCAAGATGCACTGGTCCTTCTCCCTCTTACGCTGCCCACAGCTCAAGCTCCTCTGTTCTTGTTAAAAAGCCCAAAGCAGGAGCTGGAGAGGAGAGAAGGAAGAATGGTACACACAGGAAACACTCTCACAACCAGGAGATGGGAACTGGTGACCGAGAAGAGTAACCCATTGAAGCCAGGTGCATAAGGGTGGGTGTCCTGTGGATCCTATGGACCTTGAAGAATAATAAAAAAGTTAACAGGTAAGTTTTATCATAACTCCTATTTTCTTCTTCAGGGATTCTGATCACCTGACGATGAAGCTGAGCCACCATGACAGCCATGAGAATTATCACCAGAATTATCACGCCTGACTGTAGTAAGGAGTGAATTGCCAACTGGAGATCCTGAGCTTTGCAGAGTTCTGTGGTAGGGCTTGAATGAAAGTAACATCAGGGAGGTAGTCTCATGAAAGAGGGCGTACCCATGAGACTACTTTTTGCACCCAGGCGTCTGTTGTTATTTGATGCCAATAATGTGCACACTGAAGAAGTCAGCCTACCACCCTGGGACTCCCAGGAGGAAGGTTTATCCTTGTGCTTAGTAGTTGGGCATTTGGTAGCCCAGGCTTGCTTGGTTTTGGGCTTAGAGGCCTTCGTGGAGTGTTACAGTCGAGGAAAGGTTTGCCCTCTGGCCTTGCTCTTGGGGCAAAAGGACGTCAGAAGGGAGGAAGTCAGAGTGCGGAAAGATGAGGCTGAGGGCAGCACACCTGTTTTAGAGGCCGCCAGAGTAGAATTTTGTCCAGCTCATGTCCAAAAACAATCTCCCCCATATAAGGGAATGCTTCAAGGGCTTTCTTTAAATCTTCGGCAGCTTTCCATGACCGAAGCCAAATAATGTGGAGGGCAGCTGACGAAGCCAAAGCTTTGGAGATTAGGAGGGCAGTATCCAGAGCCGCTTCTCCAATATAAAATGCTGCATTTTTTCTTAATGTTTGCAATGAATGACAGTTGCACATGTGTAGCATCTGAGGGGAAACTATTCTATAGGGCATCTGCCCAGCTCTCAATAGTCTTAGTCACCCAGGCAGTTGCTGTGGCAGTGTGAGAAATAGCTCCTGTAAATAGGAATGCAAACTTTTAGGAAAATTTAACTTTTTACTGGGAGTCTTTCATGCTTCGCCCATGATCTCAGTAAAGTGATCTGAGTGAGGAAATTCTGCCAGCACTACCTTCTGACGTTTGCCTTAGATGCTGGTTCCTCGTTGTCTAACTGAAGAGTACATTTAACAGCCCTCACTAAAGCAGGCATGTTAAATTTAGATGGATATTTTTCTTCCCCTGGGGGGGATTCAGTTTCTCTGCATCACCAGAGGATTCTTTAGAACCCGAAAGCTGCGTAGACAATGAGGATGGCACAGCAAGCTTAGCAGTGGTACTAGGCAAGGGTTCTTGGTCCTGTAACATATGGTGAAAAGCAGCAGAAGAGGCAGACAAACTCTACACTGAAGCAGAGAACATGTCCATCCATGGGGAAAAGACAGGTGTGAGAGGTATAGCCTGGTAGTTGTGGTAACTGGTGCAGTAGTCCTGTAGGGAGGAGCTACTGCCGGGGCTGTAATGCGGTCTGCAGTCTCTGCCAGCATTTGAGAAAAAGAAGCCATGGGGAACTCTAGTGCTGGAAATGGAGGGGATGACTGACTGACCAGGTGGGGAATAGCAAGAGACACACTGACCATGTTGCTACATGTCCTGCAGAGGTAAGCTTAACTCTGCAGGACACAAATGTAGGAGCCAGGGCCTGTTTAATTCCCTTGCTAGACATAGATGCAGGGAGGTACAACACACAATATGGGCATAAGCAGTGTGTAACACAAACAGTATGAATACATGTATGTGACAATATAGCTCCACAAATCCAGGGAAAATGTGGAGCACAGTGAACCCTGTACACAACAGTATCCAAGGTGTTACAATGAGAAAGGAGGGAAAGCTATAATCTGACAAAAAAGAAAGGCAGACAGCAGAACTAGCATAAATCACATACAATGCAGAAAATGCAATAAAACTGCAATGGGCACTAAATTCAACTAATCAACCGCAGTGCCTGGTAGTAAATTGCGCTGTATACCCTTACTTCTGGAGGAGCAGCTCAGAATTGCGCCCTGGATGGGGGAAGGGGCCACTAGGGAAGTTCTGCCCTCCCCTTGCTGACTTAAGCCACTGGTTCCCTGTCCTATTTAAATGGGTCCCAAGCACCAGTATAATTAGCCCTGGTGGTCTAGTGCAGTCCGTGGCCGTGGTACAGGTGCACATCAGCACCTCCGGTCTGTTTCCCAGGACCGGCGGTATGGACTGCTAACACGTGGGTCCGCAAGAGGGAGCCTGCCTACCTGCCCCCGTGTGTCCGGGCTGCTTTCCTGGACCGACCCGTGTGCCCCTGCTAGCCAGGGTGCACGGCACCCGACAAAAGTACCTCGCCGTAGCTGGAGTTGTGGCGCCAGTGGAGGTGTTGGAGCAGCATCGCTGGTGTCCAAAGGGCTGCCTAGCACTGCCTGCTCAGTAGAAAAAATAAATAGGATATTAATTACCTACCGGTAAATCCTTTTCTCGTAGTCCATAGAGGATACTGGGGTTCCATTTAGGACCATGGGCAATAGACGGGTCTACTAGGAGCCATGGGCACTTTAAGAATTTGATAGTGTGGGTTAGCTCTTCCCTCTATGCCCCTCCTACCAGACTCAGTCTAGGAAACTGTGCCCGAGGAGACGGACATACTTTGAGAGAAGGATAGATAAGGATAGTGGTGAGATTCTGAACCAGCACACACAAACAAGAGGAAAGCCATGCTAACCAAACTTGAAAACAGGAACAGCTGAACCAACAATACTTAACAAAGTAACAGTGCAGGAAAAACTAAGCTCCGGTAGGGCGCCCAGTATCCTCTACGGACAACGAGAAAAGGATTTACCGGTAGGTAATTAAAATCCTATTTTCTCTTACGTCCTAAAGGATACTGGGGTTCCATTTAGTACTATGGGAAAGTACCAAAGCTCCCAAACCGGGTGGGAGAGTGCTGAGGTTCATACAGAACTGATTGATCAAACTGAAGGTCGTCAGAGGCCAAAGTATCGAACTTGTAAAACTTAACATACGTGTTCGAACCTGGCCAAGTAGCTGCTCGGCAGAGCTGTAAAGCCGAGACACCCCGGGCAGCCGCCCAAGAAGAACCCACCGACCTAGTAGAGTGGGCCTGTACAGATTTTGAACCGGCAAGCCTGCCGTGGAATAGGCATGCTGGACAGTGAGCCTGATCCAGCGTGCAATGGACTGCTTAGAAGAAGGACACCCAATCTTATTGGGATCTTAGAGAACGAACAGCGAGTCAGATTTCCTGTGACGAGCTGACCTCTTTACCAAATTCTGAGTTCAGCTCTGTCCTCATGGAAAATGAAGTAGGGGCTCTTGTGAGACAATGCCCCTAGCTCCGACACACGTCTCGCTGAAGCCAAGGCCAACAGTGTGACTGTCTTCCACGTAAGATATTTAACATCTACCTCCTGTAACGGTTCAAACCAGTCTGATTGGAGGAACTGCAGCACCAAATTGAGATCCCAAGATGCCGTGGGAGGCACAAAGGGAGGTTGGATGTGCAGAGTACTTTTCAAGAACGTCTGGACCTCAGGGAGAGAAGCCAATAGTTTCTGAAAGAAAATGGACAAGGCCGAAATCTTGACTTTTATTGAGCCCAGACGTAGGCCCACGTCCACACCCGACTACAGAAAAGGCAGGAAACGTCCCAGATGAAATTCCACCGCAGTATATTTTCTGCTCTCACATCAAGAGACGTATTTCTTCCAAATACAGTGGTAATGTTTAGACGTTACCTCCTTCCTGGCTTGGATCATAGTCGGGATGACTTTGTCAGGGATGCCTCTCCTGGCAAGAATCAGCCGTTCAACTTCCATGCCGTCGAACGTAGCCATGGTAAGTCTTGATAGACGAATGGGCCCTGTTGCAGAAGATCCTCGCGCAGGAGGTAGAGGCCACGGATCTTCGAGGAGCATTTCCAGGAGGTCTGTGTACCAGGCTCTTCTTGGCCAGACCGGAGCAATGAGAATTGCTTGATCCTTTTCCCTTTTTATTCTTTTCAGAATACTCGGAATCAGAGGAAGTGGAGAAAACACATACACCATCTGATATACCCATGCGTCACAATCCTGACTGTAGGTTTCATATTTGGTGACTTACCCCTGCCATCTGTCCCGGATCCTGTGTCTTTTACTCACTGAGTTAAACAGCTTGTCAGCACTATGAGTTTTCCTGAGTTCTCTGCCTGAAAGGTAATAGTTAATTAGCTCCACCTGTGGTGAGCTCCTGTGTGAGGCTGAATTCAGTAATCTGAAGTTTAGGCCTAAAAGCCAGCATATTATGTTTTGCAGAAGTTCAGGCTTCAGGGTTCTCTCGGCCTGCTAGGCCTCATTCTACATCACAGCCTAGTCTAGAGTAGTCACATGACAGTGACTGTTTACCTGACCCAGAGTTGTCCAATCCTCTGCCAGCCTGAGACTCTCTGCATCACCTAATCCTGCTCACCAATCACCAAGGACCAGGAGGGTGGACTTCTGTATACCGGCGGTCGGGCTCCCGGCGCTCAGTATACCGGCGCCGGGAGCCCGACCGCCGGCATACCGACACTTATTTTCCCTCGTGGGGGTCCACGACCCCCATAGAGGGAGAATAAAATAGTGTGGCGCGCGTAGCGCGCCACCGTGCCCGTAGCGTGGCGAGCGCAGCGAGCCCGCAAGGGGCTCATTTGCGCTCGCCACACTGTCGGTCAGCCGGCGGTCGGGCTCCCGGCGCCGGTATGCTGGGCGCCGGGAGCCCGACCGCCGGCCAGCCGTAGTGAACCCGACCAGGAAGTATAAGTCGGGAGGCTGAGTTAGAAACTGGGCCAGTTTCTACTGTCAAGACTGAGGTTTTGTGAACCCGGTGTTAGTGAAGTCTGTGCGGGCGACTGGAGGACTATGTGAATACTTTCACTGACCTGGTTTGGGGGTGTTGTGGGCTCGGGGTTTCTTCCGGTGACCAGGAAGAGGGACCGCAGTGGAGATGACCGAATCTAGGTTTTCCTCATGCAGGATTTGGTCGGCAGACAGGAAGCAGGTATGGATGCTGGAGGTCTCCTGAAAGACAGAACTTGAAAAGGTGCTGAGGAAAGAACTAAGGAGTACCGGATGCTGGAGACACCAACTACGCTTGTGAGCACTGGGTTTTTGGAGGCACTGAGGTGCTTGGAGGCACTGAGGTGCTAGGAGGTACTGAGGTGCTTGGAAGCACGGAGATACTTGAAGGCACGGAGGTGCTTGGAAGCACGGAGATACTTGAAGGCACGGAGGTGCCTCAGCACCTCCGTGCCTCAGCACCTCCGTGCCTCAGCACCTCCGTGCCTTCAAGTATCTCCGTGCTTCCAAGCACCTCCGTGCCTTCAAGTATCTCCGTGCTTCCAAGCACCTCAATACCTCCTAGCACCTCAGTGCCTCCAAGCACCTCAGTGCCTCCAAAAACCCAGTGCTCACAAGCGTAGTTGGTGTCTCCAGCATCCGATACTCCTTAGTTCTTTCCTCAGCACCTTTTCAAGTTCTGTCTTTCAGGAGACCTCCAGCATCCATACCTGCTTCCTGTCTGCCGACCAAATCCTGCATGAGGAAAACCTAGATTCGGTCATCTCCGCTGCGGTCCCTCTTCCTGGTCACCGGAAGAAACCCCGAGCCCACAACACCCCCAAACCAGGTCAGTGAAAGTATTCACATAGTCCTCCAGTCGCCCGCACAGACTTCACTAACACCGGGTTCACAAAACCTCAGTCTTGACACCATGGAGTCGTTAGAGCCTCCGCCGCCACTGCCAGTGGGTCTCTCGACCTGGAACAATACCGCTTGAGCTTCTTGTTGAGACGAGAGGACATAATGTCGATCTGTGGATAACCCCATCGACTTGTCAAGCACCTGAACACCTATTTTAGTCGGGCTCCCACCTGCCAGTCTTCCAGGCATCGTGGTCCACAGTCATGCTGAAGGCTTTGCGGAAGCGGAGCTGGAGCTGTGTTCCTGAGAACCGGCAGTTGCTGGTTTGCGTGGTTTACCTCTAGCGCCTCTGTTGGCTGTAGAAGATCCTCTGGCTTTGCCCTTAAACTTGGCAGTCCGAAAGGACTGTAGAGTAGGTCCTAGTTGTAGGAGCTGCAGAAGGAAGATATGTAGACTTACCTGCAGTAGCTTTGGAGATCCATTTGTCAAGTTGCGTGCATTAAGCAAACCCACTTCCTTTATGGCTTCCACCATAAAGTTTATAGAGTCCTGTACATGTTGCAGGAGTAAAAAAATCTCACCCCTAGATAAGGAATCCAACCCCTCAATTAGGTTACCTGACCATCTAGCAATGGCTTTAGTAATCCACGCACATTCTATAGTGGGTCTCTGGGCCACCCCAGCAGCCGTGTACAAGGATTTGAGTGTAGTCTCAATCTTGCGATCAGCCGTATCTTTCAGGGAGGCTGCACCAGGGACAGGCAACACTATTTTCCGTGACAGCCTGGATACTGATGCATCCACTATCAGTGGATTTTCCCATTTTTCCTATCCTCTGGAGGAAAAGGAAAAGATGAGATTAACCTTTCAGGAATCTGAAATTTCTTATCAGGATTAACCCACGATTCTTCAAACTGGGTATTCAATTCCTTTGACACAGGAAAAGTGACTGAGGATTTCCTTTTTACACTAAAATAAGATTCCTCACACTCCTCTGCCACATTCATCAGGAATTTGCAGAACGTCTCTGATAGCTTCTATAAGAGCCTTTATTCCCTGTGACAGAGCAGTGTTCCCCCTTCTGAATCCACCTCCCCCTCCTCCATATCTGACCCCTCAGCATGAGAGTCAGACTGCAGGATATGGGCCAGAGTTCGCTTTTGTGGACAAATGACAGGGGACTGAGATGCTTGTTTGGGGAGTCTCTCTTCATAATTTCATCCACAGACTGTCTTAAGTATTGCGTCTCTTTCTCATGGCGGGACAATTTATAAGATATATTGGAAATCATTCTTTTAATGGAATCTAGCTACGCTGGTTCAGCCCGCTAGCCTGAGAAGGTGCACTACACCGAGTACAAAGTAGTGACTCCCTGGGGAAGAGGAACACTCTGCCGTACATGAACCACACACTTTGCCTGACATATTGTAAATGTGACAGCACACACACACACACACACACACACACACACACACACACACACACAGGAAAGGTTAAAAGCACAATTAACCCACAAAGAGCCCTTCCAGGGAGACACAGAGGTATTTGGAGCCAGCACATGGCACCCTTATTGCTAATGCCAAGTTTAGACAGGTCGCAGACTAAGTACCCAGATTGGGGACCTAGTACACTAATAATCGCTCCCCCCCTGCTATGAACCCCTGGTACCACTGAGGTAATCTGGAGTCACACCGGAGGAGCTGTGTGTCCCTGTCAGTCAGCATCTGTGTCCACTGCAGAGGGAAAATGGTGCTGGTGAGCAGCTGGATCCTCTCATAGTGAAGCCCCACCCCTTCAATGGCGTGCGGTCTTCCTGCTTTTTTTATACTGGCTGAGGTAATTTTGTGCTTAAAATGGAGAAAGATCCATTTTAAGGCTTTGTTTGCCAGTGTGGGTACTGTGTACTGAGTCACAGTTGTGTACTGAGTCTGGAAATGCAATCCGCCCTGGTGAGTAGCCGTGCGCCTTCGTACCCTCATGCTGCCATAAAGGCTGGCGACCCACTAACTGGGACGCCAGCTTAGTACTCACCATTCTTCTTTCTTCTGGCTCTGTTAGGGTTGGCAGTGTGCTGCGTGAATGTACGTGCGCCGTGGTGGGGCTTGTGAATAGTTCCCTCAGGAGCTAGTGTCCTGTCAGCGGGGAACGGGAACATTAACCCTTCAAGACGTTGGGCCGTCCCCCCCCCCCCCCTTCCCCAAGTCCCACGAAGCAGGCAGGCTGGTGCCATCCAGACCTGCCTGAAAATAACAAACAGGCAGGTGACCAGAGGAGCCGGTCACATATGCATGACCAGCTCCTTCGGGCACATTTTCTAAACCATGTCTGGTAGGAGTGGCATAGAGGGAGGAACCAGCCCACACTATCAAATTCTTAAAGTGCCCATGGCTCTTAGTGGACCCGTCAATAACCGTGGTACTAAATGGAACCCCAGTATCCTCTAGGACGTAAGAGAAAGGACAGAAAAGTTAAAACCATACAAACAAAGCTTGGGCTGCTTAAAAGCAGCCCCACTGTTACAAAACATGCAGCTCCTGCTAGCACCAAACTAAAATAGATGATCGTGAGCTGTGGGTGGGGTATGAGGGAAAAGGTCAAGTACATCTTGGGAGCAAAAAGCTCAACTGTTTGGTGCCTGTTCCTGGTCTTCACCAGCATACCCCAAGGTTATCCGTGTGGATGCCTATGGACCATGAAGAAAACAAGATTTTAAACCTACCGGTAAATCTTTTTCTCCTAGTCCGTAGAGGATGCTGGGGACTCTGTAAGGACCATGGGGTATAGACGGGCTCCGCAGGAGACATGGGCACTATAAAGAACTTTTAGTATGGGTGTGCACTGGCTCCTCCCTCTATGGCCCTCCTCCAGACCACAGTTAGAAAACTGTGCCCAGAGGAGATGGACAATATGAGGAAAGGATTTTGTTAATCTAAGGGCAAGATTCATACCAGCCCACACCAATCATACCATATAACCTGGAATATACGTAACCAGTCAACAGTATGAACAAAAAACAGTATCAGTCAAAGACCGATTCCAACTGCAACATAACCCTTATGAAAGCAACAACTATATACAAGTCTTGCAGATTTAGTCCGCACTGGGACGGGCGCCCAGCATCCTCTACGGACTAGGAGAAAAAGATTTACCGGTAGGTTTAAAATCTTATTTTCTCTTACATCCTAGAGGATGCTGGGGACTCCGTAAGGACCATGGGGTTTATACCAAAGCTCCAAACCGGGCATGAGAGTGCGGATGACTTTGCAGCACCGACTGAGCAAACGCAAGGTCCTCCTCAGCCAGGGTATCAAACTTGTAGAATTTTGCAAAAGTGTTTGAACCCAACCAAGTTGCTGCTCTGCAAAGCTGTAATGCCGAGACGCCTCGGGCAGCCGCCCAAGAAGAGCCCACCTTCCTAGTGGAATGGGCCTTTACGGAATTTGGTAACGGCAATCCAGCCGTAGAATGAGCCTGCTGAATCGTGTTACAGATCCAGCGAGCAATAGTCTGCTTAGAAGCAGGAGCACCAACCTTGTTGGCTGCATACAGGACAAACAGAGCCTCTGTTTTCCGAACCCTAGCCGCCCTGGCTACATAAATCTTTAAAGCCCTGACTACATACAGGGACTTGGAGTCCTCCCAGTCCCCCGTAGCCACAGGCACCACAATAGGTTGGTTCATATGAAATGAAGAAACCACCTTAGGCAAAAATTGAGGACGCGTCCTCAACTCAGCTCTATCCACATGGAAAATCAAATAGGGGCTCTTGTGGGACAAGGCCGCCAATTCGGACACCCGCCTTGCAGATGACAAGGCCAATAACATGTCCACCTTCCACGTGAGAAATGTTAATTCAACTGTTTGAAGAGGTTCAAACCAGTGAGAACTCAGGAATTTTAAGACCACGTTAAGGTCCCACGGTGCCACTGGGGGCACAAAGGGGGGCTGGATGTGCAGCACTCCCTTCACAAACGTCTGGACTTCTGAGAGAGAAGCCAATTCCCTCTGAAAGAAGATAGATAGGGCCGAAATCTGGACCTTAATGGAGCCTAACTTCAGGCCCATATCCACTCCTGTCTGTAGAAAGTGGAGAAATCGGCCCAGATGGAAATCTTCCGTAGGAGCATTCTTGGCTTCACACCAAGATACATACTTCCTCCAGATACGGTGATAATGCTTTGCCGTCACCTCTTTCCTAACCTTTAGTAGAGTAGGGATGACTTACTCCGGAATACCTTTCTCAGCTAGTATTCGGTGTTCAACCACCATGCCGTCAAATGTAACTGCGGTAAGTCTTGGAACACACATGGCCCCTGCTGTAACAGGTCCTCCCTGAGAGGAAGAGGCCACGGATCTTCTGTGAGCATTTCCTGAAGATCTGAGTGCCAGGCCCTTCGAGGCCAATCTGGGACAATGAGTATTGCCTGCACTCTCCTTTGTATTATGAGTCTCAATATTTTTGAGATGAGAGGAAAAGGAAACACATAGACCGACCGAAACACCCATGGTGTCACTAGGGCATCTACTGCTACTGCCTGAGGGTCCCGTGACCTGGCACAATACCTCCGAAGCTTCTTGTTGAGGCGTGACGCCATCATGTCTATTTGAGGAATTCCCCAAAGACTTGTTATCTCTGCAAAAACTTCTTGATGAAGTCCCCACTCTCATGGATGGAGATCGTGTCTGCTGAGGAAGTCTGCTTCCCAGTTGTCCACTCCCAGAATGAAGACAGCTGACAGAGCGCTTACGTGATTTTCCGCCCAGCGAAGAATCCTGGTGGCTTCCGCCATCGCCACTCTGCTCCTTGTCCCGCCTTGGCGGTTTACATGAGCCACGGCTGTGACGTTGTCTGATTGAATCAGAACCGGGAGGCCCCGAAGAAGATTCTGCGCTTGTCGTAGGCCGTTGTATATGGCCCTCAATTCCAGTATGTTGATGTGCAGACAAGCCTCCTGGCTTGACCATAATCCCTGAAAATTTCTTCCTTGTGTGACTGCTCCCCATCCTCGGAGGCTCGCGTCTGTGGTCACCAGAACCCAGTCTTGAATGCCGAACCTGCGACCCTCTAGAAGGTGAATACTCTGCAGCCACCACAGGAGAGACACCCTGGCCCTGGGGGACAGGGTTATTTTCTGATGTATTTGTAGATGAGACCCGGACCACTTGTCCAGAAGGTCCCACTGAAACGTCCTCGCATGAAACCTGCCGAAGGGGATGGCCTCGTAGGCTGCCACCATTTTTCCCAGAACTCGAGTGCATTGATGCACAGACACTCTTTTTGGTTTTAGCAGGTCTCTGACCATGTTCTGGAGATCCTGGGCTTTTTCCAATGGGAGAAAAACCCTCTTTTGTTCCGTGTCCAGAATCATGCCTAGGAACGATAGCCGAGTCGTTGGAACCAATTGTGACTTTGGCAGATTGAGAATCCAACCGTGCTGTTGCAGGACTTTCAAGGAGAGCGACACGCTTTCCAGCAATTTGTCTCTCGATCTCGCCTTTATCAGGAGATCGTCCAAGTATGGGATAATTGTGACTCCCTGCCTGCGCAGTAGCACCATCATCTCTGCCATTACCTTGGTGAAAATCCACGGGGCCGTGGAAAGCCCAAACAGCAACGTCTGAAACTGGTAATGACAGTCCTGTACAGCGAATCTCAGGTACTCCTGATGAGGAGGGTATACGGGGACATGAAGGTATGCATCCTTTATGTCTATTGACACCATAAAATCCCTCCCTTCCAGGCTGGATATTACCGCTCGGAGCGATTCCATCTTGAATTTGAACTTTTCCAAGTACAGGTTTAGGGATTTCAGATTTAAAATGGGTCTGACCGAACCATCCGGCTTCGGGACCACAAACAGGGTTGAATAATACCCTTTTCCCTGTTGGACCAGGGGAACCTTGACCACCACTTGCTGGTGACACAGCTTTTGAATTGCAGCTAACACTACTTCCCTCTCTGGTGGTGAAGCTGGCAAGGCCGACTTGAAAAATCGGCGGGGGGGGGCACCTCTTCGAATTCCAGCCTGTAGCCCTGGGAAACAATTTCGAGTGCCCAAGGATCCACTTCTGAAAGAAGCCATATTTGGCTGAAAAGTCGAAGACGTGCCCCCACCGGTGCGGACTCCCTTAGGGGAGCCCCAGCGTCATGCGGTGGATTTAATAGAAGCCGGGGAGGACTTCTGCTCCTGGGAACTAGCCAACGCAGGCGTTCTCTTTCCCTTACCCTTACCTCTGGCAAGGAAGGAGGAGCCCCGACCTCTTCTGGCCTTATGCGACCGAAAGGAATGCATCTGATACTGTGGAGTTTTCTTTTGCTGTTGGGGAACAAAAGGTAAAAAGGTAGATTTACCCGCGGTAGCTGTGGCAACCAGGTCCGCGAGCCCCTCCCCAAACAACACTTCACCCTTGTAAGGTAAAACCTCCATATGCTTCTTGGAGTCTGCATCACCCGTCCATTGGCGGGTCCATAGAGCTCGTCTCGCAGAAATAGCCATGGCTTTGGCTCTGGAACCCAGCAGCCCAACGTCTCTTTGAGCGTCCCTCATAAATAAGACTGCGTCTTTAATGTGGGCTAATGTTAATAAAATTGTATCCCTGTCTAAGGTATCAAGGCCAGCTGACAAGGTATCTGTCCATGCTGCAACTGCGCTACATACCCATGCCGATGCTATTGCCGGTCTGAGCAAAACACCTGTATGCGCATAAATAGACTTTAAAGTAGTCTCCTGTCTGCGATCAGCAGGATGCTTGAGGACTGCCGTGTCCGGAGACGGTAGCGCCACCTTCTTGGACAGGCTTGTCAAAGCCTTGTCCACCCTGGGAGAGGATTCCCAACGCA
The DNA here is from genome assembly GCF_028390025.1 of Pseudophryne corroboree. Lineage (NCBI taxonomy): Eukaryota > Metazoa > Chordata > Amphibia > Anura > Myobatrachidae > Pseudophryne > Pseudophryne corroboree. The sequence goes on along the minus strand of NC_086454.1, from coordinate 118,039,816 downwards.
CCCTGTCCTGAGCAGGGAAAGGATACGCCATAAGAACCCTTTTGGGAATCTGCAGTTTTTTATTTGGAGTTTCCCAAGCTTTTTCAAAAAACTCGTTAAGCTCATGAGATGGGGGAAAGGTTACCTCAGGTCTTTTCTCCTTATACATGCGCACCCTCGTGTCAGGGACAGAGGGGTCATCCGTGATATGCAAAACCTCTTTCATTGCAATAATCATACACTGAATACCTTTAGCCACCCTTGGGTGCAATCTTGCATCATCGTAGTCGACACTGGAATCAGAATCCGTGTCGGTATCAGTGTCTACTATTTGGGATAGAGGACGTTTTTGTGACCCAGACGGCCCCTGTGACCCAGTCCAATCCGTGGATTGACTCCCTGCTTTCTCCCTGGACTCTGCCATGTCCAGTCTCTTATGTAATGAGGCCACACTTGCATTTAACATATGCCACATGTCCATCCAAACATGAGTCGGCGTTGCCGACGGAGACACACCACTCATCTGCTCCACCTCCTCCTTGGACGAGCCTTCCGCACGCACATACCGACACCCCCACACACACAGGGATATATCTATAAGGGGACAATTCCCAACAAGGCCCTTTGGAGAGACAGAGAGAGAGTATGCCAGCACACACCCAGCGCCCACTGATACTGGAATACAACCCAGATAGCGCTTTTTATTATTAATCAATGTGTATAACACTAACTGCGCCTTAAAAATGCCCCTGCCCCCCTCTTTTTCAGCCCTCTGTCACCGAGTTCAGCAGGGGAGAGTCCGGGGAGCCAGCTTCTCTGCAGCGTTCTGTGGAGAAAATGGCGCTGTTAGTGCTGAGGGATCAAGCTACGCCCCCTCCAGCGGCGGGCTTCGGTCCCGCTTCAATATACAAAAAATGGCTGGGGATCTCTTCATTTACTGCCTCTGCAGCCTAATGTGCCCTTATTGCCAGTCCCGAGGTTTATTGCTGCCCAGGGTGCCCCCCCTGCGCCCTGCACCCATCAGTGCCTTTCTGTGTGTGTTGTGTGTGGGAGCAATGGCGCGCAGCGTTACCGCTGCGCGCTTACCTCAGTGAAGAGCTGAAGTCTTCTGCCGCCTTGAAGTCTTCTTTTCTTCTCATACTCACCCGGCTTCTATCTTCCGGCTCTGCGAGGAGGACGGCGGCGCGGCTCTGGGACGAACGGCGGGGTGAAACCAGCGTTCCGACTCCCTCTGCAGCTAATGGTATCCAGTAGCCTAAGAAGCAGTAGGTCTGCTTCTCTCTCCTAGGTCCCACGATGCAGGGAGCCTGTTGCCAGCAGTGCTCCCTGAAAATAAAAAACCTAACAAAATTATTTTTCAGAGAAACTCTGGAGAGCTCCTCTGTAATGCACCCTATGTCCTCTGGGCACAAAATCTAACTGAGGTCTGGGGGAGGGGCATAGAGGGAGGAGCCAGTGCACACCCATACTAAAAGTTCTTTATAGCGCCCATGTCTCCTGCGGAGCCCGTCTATACCCCATGGTCCTTACGGAGTCCCCAGCATCCTCTTGGACGTAAGAGAAAAGTATTTTTTTTTTTTTTTAAATGGATCTCTTCGTCAAAAACTGGGGGACACGATGGGGTCGACCATGCCAGTTAAGACCATGAGTGCATGTGATCTGACCATGCTAGTTAAGTGGTTAACCACTTGCCTGGCACTAACGTATGGGATACGACCATAGTCAGGAGTGTGTTACCTGACCAGGTCGTATCCCATATGTACAGCACTCACCGCTGCTTCCTCCATATTATGTTATGGAGGAAATCTGTTCTGTACAAACAATACAGGCCTAGCAGACACAACAGCCTGCCTGTGAGTCCTATAGCCCCCGGTAGTGAACCTTTGCATCCTATCCTGGCCTTTGACTTTATAAAGCTGTGCTGCCGAGCCTGACCTAGGAGACCCTGCTGCAGATGTGCTAAAAATCGCTATAAAACCGTTTCTGCACATCTGCATATACTGGTACGCGCATGTGCAAGGTCCTAAACTGAATTCTCTTCAGAACGCAGTTCAAGACCTGGAGGCAGCCGGGAACAGGACATTGATGCTCCGTTTTAGGATCGGACAACAGAGGCATGTTCGGACCGTTGGAGGGGCGGGCCGCGACAGCTGCGTGACGTCACACGCAGCCGAGGCTGTCTGCCTTCGCAGGTAGGCTGCACAGGCAGAGGGCTACTCGAACCATGCGAAAGCATCACCGCTGTGCGATGCTTTCGCATGTGTGCAGGATGGGGGGGGAGGAAGGGTCCAGAATGCGGGGCGGACTTGCCCTGTGCTGGGTTTCCGCTTGCATGTCATAGAAATTGATCGTAGATGTGTGTTTACTCGCACATCTAAGATCAGGTCTGAAATACCCCCCTAATCTCCCTTTATGACCTTTGTGCACAGTACTTTCCCACAGCCTGTTGTTCCTGTGCTGGGGAGCAGCAAGGGATGTTGATCACCTCATTATGAACCTCATATAAAAGATTCATGAGCACAGAAGAAACTACTGTATATATACTGTAACGTTTTACAACAAACCACAAATTCTTTACTTCTTTTTGTATCTTCTGTATTCTATCATTCATGTTGATATGTTTATAAAATTGCTTTGAGAGCTGAAATTTATAGAGCTAAGGGGTACACAGCCAGAGGTACAGAACATTGGCAATCTGTTGGTAATGACAGGAGGTAGAGGGCCAACATGCAGGATTAGCAGGAAATTCGCTATTTACTATATTTATACAGATTTATGCGAGTACGGAGTTGATGCATGTAATAGTGACTAGGGGACATCAAAAATCAAGTCAAAACTTTAAAAACTCTTGTTGTGATTAAGGTTTTGTTTTTTTTCTTGCGACCACATTAACTACTTATTTTATCAAAAGCTTTCTCCAGGCAAACACTATAGAACAATTTTTAAATTCCAAAACCTACTGGACAATTGCCATATTGTAATGTCATGCGCCAGGCTTTGCACGATTCTGCCAATTATTATGAGGGAATGTAGTCAGAATCCTGACACTGGAATCCAGATGCTCATAATGCCCAGGGTGAGTATTAGGGTTAGGCATTAGGGGGAAGATCAGGGTTAGGCACTAAGTTGAAGCTTATGGTTAGGCTGTGGTAGGGGACAGTTAGGGGTAGGGTTAGACAGTAGGGGGCAGTTGGGGTGAGGCTGCGGGAGGTGTGGGTTAGGGTTAAAATACTCACAGGGATCCATTGGCATTAAAGAGCATCAGAATTCAGCTGTTGGGATTCTGACAGTTGGGACGCCAACTGTTGGTATTTCGATACTAAGCCATTACGAGATAAGGCGTGGCTTACTGAACTGGTCAGTGAGTGAAAGGAGGATAGCAGCACAAAAAGGCAGCGGCATTCACAGGACTTTTGAAGTGAGCGATGTATTAGACCAGCGGTTCTTAAACTCTGTCCTCAGGACCCCACATGGTTCACGTTATCCATGTCACCCAGCAGGTGCACTGTGTATCACCAGCTGTCACATTTTAAAAATCTACAGGTGACCTGCAAAAACATGAACCAAGTGGGGTCCTGAAGACTGAGTTTGAGAACCTGGTGTATTAAACTATCACATCAAGATCTTGATGATATAATAAAAATTTACTTACCGATAATTCTATTTCTCGTAGTCCGTAGTGGATGCTGGGAACTCCGTAAGGACCATGGGGAATAGCGGCTCCGCAGGAGACTGGGCACAAAAAGAAAGCTTTAGGACTACCTGGTGTGCACTGGCTCCTCCCCCTATGACCCTCCTCCAAGCCTCAGTTAGGATACTGTGCCCGGACGAGCGTACACAATAAGGAAGGATTTTGAATCCCGGGTAAGACTCATACCAGCCACACCAATCACACCGTACAACTTGTGATATGAAACCCAGTTAACAGCATGATAACAGAGGAGCCTCTGATTAGATGGCTCACAACAAGAACCCGATTAGTTAACAATAACTATGTACAAGTATTGCATACAATCCGCACTTGGGATGGGCGCCCAGCATCCACTACGGACTACGAGAAATAGAATTATCGGTAAGTAAATTCTTATTTTCTCTGACGTCCTAGTGGATGCTGGGAACTCCGTAAGGACCATGGGGATTATACCAAAGCTCCCAAACAGGCGGGAGAGTGCGGATGACTCTGCAGCACCGAATGAGAGAACTCCAGGTCCTCCTCAGCCAGGGTATCAAATTCATAGAATTTTGCAAACGTGTTTGCCCCTGACCAAGTAGCTGCTCGGCAAAGTTGTAAAGCCGAGACCCCTCGGGCAGCCGCCCAAGATGAGCCCACCGTCCTTGTGGAATGGGCTTTTATTGATTTAGGCTGCGGTAATCCTACCGCAGAATGCGCCAGCTGAATAGTGCTACAAATCCAGCGCGCAATAGACTGCTTAGAAGCAGGAGCACCCAGCTTGTTGGGTGCCATCAGGATAAACAGCGAGTCAGTTTTCCTGAATCCAGCCGTCCTGGAAAAATAAAATTTTCAGGGCCCTGACTACGTCCAGCAACTTGGAATCCTCCAAGTCCCTAGTAGCCGCAGGCACCACAATAGGTTGGTTCAAGTGAAAACCTGAGACCACCTTCGGGAGAAACTGAGGACGAGTCCTCAACTCTGCCCTATCCATATAGAAAATCAGATAAGGGCTTTTACATGACAAAGCCGCCAATTCTGACACACGCCTGGCCAAGGCCAAGGCCAAGGCCAACAGCATGACCACTTTCCACGCGAGATACTTTAGCTCCATGGTTTTAAGTGGCTCAACCAATGCGACTTTAGGAAATCCAACACCACGTTGAGATCCAAAAAGTGCCACAGGAGGCACAAAAGGAGGCTGAATATGTAGTACTCCTTTAACCAAAGTCTGAACTTCAGGCAGTGAAGCCAGTTCTTTCTGGAAGAAAATCGACAGAGCCGAAATCTGGACCTTGATGGACCCAATTTGAGGCCCAAACGTCACCCCTGCTTGCAGGAAGTGCAGGAATCGACATAGTTGAAATTCCTCCGTCGGGGCCTTCATGGCCTCCCACCAAGCAACAAATTTTCGCCAAACGCGGCGATAATGTCTTGCGGTGACATCCTTCCTGGCTATGATCAGGGTAGGGATGACTTCCTTCGGAATACCCTTTTCCTTTAGGATCCGGTGTTCTACCGCCATGCCGTCAAACGCAGCCGCGGTAAGTCTTGGAACAGACAGGGTCCCTGCTGCCGCAGGTCTTGTCTGAGCGGCAGAGGCCAAGGGTCCTCTGCCAGCATCTCTTGAAGTTCCGGGTACCAAGCTCTCCATGGCCAATCCGGAACCCCGAGAATTGTTTTCACTCCTCGCCTTCTTATTATTCTCAGTACCTTGGGTATGAGAGGTAGAGGAGGAGACACATAAACCGACTGGTACACCCACGGTGTCACTAGAGCGTCCCCAGCGATCGCCTGAGGGTCCCTTGACCTGGCGCAATATCTTTTCAACTTCTTGTTGAGGCGGGACGCCATCATGTCCACCCGTGGTCATTCCCAACGGTTTACCCGAATTTGGAAAACTTCTGGATGAAGTCCCCATTCTCCTGGGTGTAGGTCGCCCATCGGAGAATCCTTGTGGATCCTGCCATCGCCATCCTGCTTCTTGTGCCGCCCTGTCTGTGTACATGGGCGACCGCCGTGATGTCGTCTGATTGGATCAGTACCGGCTGGTTCTGAAGCAGGGGCCTTGCTTGGCTTAGGGCATTGTAAATGGCCCTTAGCTGCAGAATATTTATGTGAAGCGAAATCTCCTTGGAAATTTCTTCCCTGTGTGACTGCACCCCAGCCCCGAAGGCTGGCATCCGTGGTCACCAGGACCCAGTCCTGTATTCCGAATCTGCGGCCCTCTAGTAGATGAGCCCTCTGCAGCCACCACAGCAGCGACACCCTGTTTCTTGCTGACAGGGTTATCCGCTGTTGTATCTGTAGATGGGACCCGGACCATTAGTCCCACATGTCCCACTGGAACGTCCTTGCGTGGAGTCTTCCGAATGGAATTATGCTTCGTACGAAGCTACCATTTTTCCCAGGACTCGTGTGCATTGATGTACCGACACCTGTCCTGGTTTTAGGATGTCTCTGACTAGAGATGACAACTCCTCGGCTTTTTCCACTGGAAGAAACACTCTTTTCTGGTCTGCGTTCAGAAACATTCCCAGGAACAGAAGACGTGTCGTCGGGACCAGCTGTGACTTTGGAATATTGAGAATCCAGTCGTGCTGTTGTAGCACTTCCCGAGAGAGTGCTACCCCCACTACCAACTGTTCTTTGGACCTCGCCTTTATCAGGAGATCGTCCAAGTACGGGATAATAAAAACTTCCTTCTTGCGAAGGAGTATCATCACTTCGGCCATTACCTAGGTAAAGACCTTCGGTGCCGTGGACAACTCCAACGGCCGCGTCTGAAACTGATAGTGACAGTCCTGTACCACATATCTGAGGTACTCCTGGTGAGGGGGGTAAATGGGGACATGCAGGTACGCATCCTTGATGTCCAGGGAGACCCTGTAATCCCCCTCGTCCAGGCTCGTAATAACCGCCCTGAGCGATTCCATCTTGAACTTGAATCTTCTGATATAAAAGTTCAAGCATTTTAATTTCAAGATGGGTCTCACCGAACCGTTTCGGTACCACAACCACTGTGGAATAGTAACCCCTTCCTTGCTGAAGGAGGGGCACCTTAACAATCACTTGTTGTGATTATAGTGTTGAATATCTACCAACACCGTCTCCCTGGCAGAGGGAGGTGCCGGTAAGGCAGATTTTAGGAAACGGCGGGGGGAAGAACGTCTCGAACTCCAGCCTGTACCCCTGAGATACTAATTGAAGGACCCAGGGATCCATGTGAGAGAGCCCACTGTGTGCTGAAATTCCTGAGACGGGCCCCCACCGTACCCGGGTCCGCCTGAGCAGCCCCAGCACCATGCTGTGGACCTACCGGACGCAGGGAGGACTTCTGCTCTTGGGAACTAGCTGTGTGTTGCAGCTTTTTCCTCTACCTTTGCCTCTCGGCAGAAAGGATGAGCCTCTAGCCCTCTTGCTTTTCTGGGGCCGAAAGGACTGTACTTGATGATACGGTGCTTTCTTTTGTTGTGGGGTAGCCTGTGGCAAAGAAATCGATTTCCCAGCAGTATCTGTGGAAAGGAGGTCTGAAAAACCATCCCCAAACAGTTTCACCCCCTTATAGGGCAACTTCCATGTGCCGATTCGAGTCGGCATCGCCTGACCATTGCCAAGTCCATAACCCCCGTCTGACGGCAATGGACCTAGCGCTTATTTTTGATGCCAGCCGGCAAATATCCCTCTGTGCATCACGCATGTATAAGACCACGTCTTTTATATGCTCTATTTTCAGCAAAATATTGTCCCTATCCATAGTTATTTTCCGACAGGAAATCTGACCACGCAGCGGGAGCACTGCACATCCATGCAGAAGCAACGGCTGGTCGCAATATAATGCCCTAGTGTGTGACTATATCTTATAGGGTAACCTCCTGCTTTCTATCAGCAGGTTCCTTCAGGGCGGCCGTATCCGGAGACGGTAGTGCCACCTTTTCTGATAAGCGTGTAAGCGCTGTATCTACCCTATGGGGTGTTTCCCCGCGTGACCTATCCTCTGGCGGGAAAGGGTACGCTGCCAATAACCGTTGTAGAAATTATCAATTTCTTACCGGGGGAAGACCACTCTTCCTCACACACCTCATTTAATTTCTCAGATGCAGGAAAAACTACTAATAGTTTTCTCTCACCAAACACAATACCCTTTTATGTGGTACCTGGGGTATAATCATAAATGTGTAATACATTTTCATTGCCTCAATCCTGTAACGGGTGGACCTATTTGGAGGGTACACCAGTCTCATCGATGTCGACACTGGAGTCAGTATCCGTGTCGACATCTGTGTCTGTTATCTGAGGTAGCGGGCGATTTTAGAGCCCCCCATGACATTCGAGACGCTGGAACAGGCACAAGCTGAGTAGCCGGCTGTTCCGTGTCGTCGACCTTTTATGTAAGGAGTTCACACTTTCACGTAATCCTTCCATAAGTTCAACCACACCGGTGTCGACCCCGCAGGGGGTGACAACATATTTACAGGCATTCGCTCCGCCTCCACCTCATTATCCTCCACATACCTGTCGACACAGCCGTACCGACACACAGCACACACACAGGGAATGCTCTGATAGAGGACAGGACCCCACAAAGCCCTTTGGGGAGACAGAGGGAGAGTATGCCAGCACACACCAGGGCGCTATATATCACAGGGATAGCACCTATAAAAAAGTGTTTTCCCTTATAGCTGCATATATATTGTATACTGCGCCTAAATTGTGCCCCCCCTCTCTTTTTAACCCTTTCTGTAGTGTATTAACTGCAGGGGAGAGCCAGGGAGCTTCCCTCCAACGGAGCTGTGAGGGAAAAATGGCGCCAGTGTGCTGAAGGAGATAGCTCCGCCCCTTTTTCGCGGACTTTTCTCCCGCATTTTTATGGATTCTGGCAGGGGTTAATGTACATCCATATAGCCCTGGGGGTTATATGTGATGTATTTTTGCCAGCCAAGGTGTTAATATTGCTGCTCAGGGCGCCCCCCCCCCAGCGCCCTGCACCCATCAGTGACCGCAGTGTGAGGTGTGCATGAGGAGCAATGGCGCACAGCTGCAGTGCTGTGCGCTACCTTGATGAAGACTGATGTCTTCTGCCGCCGATTTTCCGGACCGCTTCTTGCTTCTGGCTCTGTAAGGGGGCCGGCGGCGCGGCTCTGGGACCGGACTCCGAGGCTGGGCCTGTGTTCGATCCCTCTGGAGCTAATGGTGTCCAGTAGCCTAAGAAGCCCAAGCTGGCTGCAAGCAGGCAGGTTCGCTTCTTCTCCCCTTAGTCCCTCGATGCAGTGAGCCTGTTGCCAGCAGGTCTCACTGAAAATAAAAAACCTAAAACTAACTTTTATCTAAGAAGCTCAGGAGAGCCCCCTAGATTGCACCCTGCTCGGTCGGGCACAAAAATCTAACTGAGGCTTGGAGGAGGGTCATAGGGGGAGGAGCCAGTGCACACCAGGTAGTCCTAAAGCTTTCTTTTTGTGCCCAGTCTCCTGCGGAGCCGCTATTCCCCATGGTCCTTACGGAGTTCCCAGCATCCACTAGGACGTCAGAGAAATTCTAATACGTTGTTCACTTCAAAAGTCCTGTGAGTGCTGCTGCTGTACACCGATTCTTCACAGAGAGCACCAGAGCTGATCATCTAAGTTATAGGAGTGCCAGACATCCAAAAGAGATAATAAATATACATCTGTATTTACAGTATTATCTATCTATTATATATATATATATATATATATATATATATATAAAAAAAAATATATATATATATATATATATATATATATAAATATAGGTTGAGTATCCCTTATCCAAAATGCTTGGGACCACAGGTATTTTGGATATGGGATTTTTCCGTATTTTGGAATAATTGCATACCATAATGAGATATCATGGTGATGGGACCTAAATCTAAGCACAGAATGCATTTATGTTACATATACACCTTATACACACAGCCTGAAGGTCATTTTAGCCAATATTTTTTGTAACTTTGTGCATTAAACAAAGTGTGTGTATATTCACACAATTCATTTATGTTTCATATACAGCTTATACACACAGCCTGAAGGTCATTTAATACAATATTTTTAATAACTTTGTGTATTAAACAAAGTTTGTGTACATTGAGCCATCAAAAAACAAAGATTTCACTATCTCACTCTCACTAAAAAAAGTCCGTATTTCGGAATATTCCGTATTTCGGAATATTTGGATATGGGATACTCAACCTGTATATATATATATATATATATATATATATATATATATACATATATATATATATATATATATATATATAAATCTATATATAAATCTATATATATATATATATATATATATATAAATCTATATATATATATATATATATATATATATATATATATAATCTATATATATATATATAGCTATATACATACATACACAATTCCAAAGGCCCGGCACTCCTGATAAATGCAATACTTGAGATGTGGATACAATGTGTAGGATGTGTAGGAACAGCGGCACGCCAAGCAGATAAATAGACACTAAACAGCATATAGTGTGTTTACCTGCTTGGAGTGCCGCTGTTCCTACACATTGTATAATATCTATATATCGCTATCTCTCTATAGATGTTTGCTGTATGGACCTGACGACGGGGCTGATACCCACGAAACGTTGACATCGGGGCAATATATTTTGCGTTTATACCAGTCTGAGTGCCAGTCTTTTCTTGGAAGCATGTTTATCACTGATCAGGGCACCGGAGCAGAGAAGTAAAGGATGAGAAGTAAAGGATTTTTTTATTTTTTTTACGGAACATTCATTTCAAAATGTAATTAAGAATGCGCTCTAAAAATATAATAAATAATAGTAAGCGGAACCTTGATGCCCCATTTCTACAATTGTGGGGCACGCAAATTCCCATGTGGGCCTACAAATCAGAAGACTGATTTACTAAATTGTTTGAATGAAGCCACGTGGACTGCTGACACTCCGGCAAATGCTCGTATTAGCTCAGAATTAAATGGAATATTCTATTGTTAGAAAATGTCCCTCACTGTTGATATTGTTTCCTTAAAATTAAATAGTAATAATTATAAATCCATAGACCCACATTCCAAAAACCAAGCTATACATTACAATATTAAATATCACGCATGCAGACGTTAAGGGTTGCCTACATACATTACAGATAATTATATGAATCAGCCTTTTTAATGGAAAATCTCTTCCTATTGCTTACTCTGATGAGGTGTCAACATAATTAGTCTTCACCCCATCTCCTTAAGCATAACACCCCCCCCCCACAAAAAAAACCAATACAATTTCACTTTTCTTAAACTGCCTACAGTACATCAACATTGTTCTCTCTTTATTTTGCCTCAACAAACAATGTTGTATGTACTGTAACTACGCTAAAACCTAGACAAATTGTTAAAATACTTACTTTATTACATACATGGTTTACTAAACTAACTGCCCTAGTGGAGACGTGTAGTAATACTTTAAAACAGTCAGAAGTCCACTCCCCCCACCACCCACCAGTTTACCTATTCAAGGTGGAAAAATTTCCCCAAATAAACTTGCTTATAGAACTCCTCTGTTTAGGAATGCCCTAGTATGGGATTAACAGAGCCAACATCCTAGGAAGAATGTTCATTTTAGCAGAGGAAATAGAACCAAACCACAATATTATACCCAATACCATGCTTACAGATCCTTTTGAACCACAGGGGGGGAGAAAACAGCAGCAACATTGTTGGTGGTAATATAGACTGCCAAGTAGGTACTGTACATTTTTTTTCTTTGCCAACTGAGTTTTGGGATAATAATGGTTTAACTTTAGCAGAGATACGCAAAGGCCTCCAACATTGTGGCCAATTAGATATTGCCCAATGTTTTCTCATGGCTAATAGATTCGCCCCTGCCTATCCCACTGTCCCCGAAAAGCAGTCACGAACCGCGGCTTATCTGGGATCTTGTTTCACCAGCCTCAGGCAGACAAAACAAAATCCCTGAACGTAGCCCAGTTTATGTGAGAAAACAGGGATGCTTCTCATGAGCACACACGTTTCACTGAAACTGTGTTTTCGTGAGAATTTTTTTTTCACGCATCCCAATAGAATTGCCTTAAAAAACAAAACACCCCCCACCCCCCCACCAAAAAAAGAAGAAAAACATCAGTAGGAAAAAAAACAAATAGCGTAAAACTCTCATTTTCACACCAGACTAATTTTCAGATCTTACTGGATACCCCCCTTAGAATAGTTTATCCTATATCCTGAAATAGCTGAATGTGAGTTCAGTGAATGTATACTGTACTTATGTATATATATTTATGAGTGAAGTATGAGGAGCTGAAAGACTCCTAATTCTATTATTTGCTAAAAGCACCAGTTTAAATACCTCCCCACCTTTTATCACCTCAATATTTGGATCTAACAAGGTCTTCAAAATACTTAATAACAACTGCATGAGGGTAAGAGAACTCAATCCTGACTAGTACCATTCCTACCCGGACAAGATCAGACTAAACCAAGTAATGCCAATCTGGTCATTTGAAGAAATCATCTCCTATATGAAAAATGACCTACAGTAACAAACACAGAATCCGGTCAAAAGACTTTTCTGCATCTACAGACAGAAGTTAAGATGATGTTTTTAATTTATTTATTCTTTGAATAAGCTCAATAGTCCTCTGAATGTTATCTATAGCTCTTCTTTATTATGAAAACATGACAGGAAAATAATTGCTGGTAATTACTTATCAACAAGATAGGGGGATAACTGCACCAAAATTGGGATATTTAGCAGGTTTGAGAAAATTCTAGATATTGTGACTAGAGAGGTTTACTATTCAAATGTAATTTACTCCATAGAAATCTCTTTACTCATAAAATGGATTTAGGTCTAGATAACGTGTAAATCAATCCAGGAAGAGAAGAAATATTCTGTAGCCTTTCGTCGATTCAGACTTAAACATAGGGGTAAATTTACTAAGGTGGGAGTTTTTTAGAACTTGTTATGTTGCCCATAGCAACTAATTAGATTCTACGTAACATTTATCAAGCTGCTTCTAGAAGATAATATGCCATAGGCAACATCACCAGTTCTAAAAAAAACTCCCACCTTAGTAAATTTACCCCATAGTGTTATTTGGAAAAAAAAAAAAATGTAAAAAAATATATATATAAAAATTATATATATTTATTTTATTTTCGTTACACCACAAGCAACAGCATTATTTCTGTTTGGATATACATATATTTTTTGACTGTAAGAAGGAACTACTTGCCGCCATTGAGCTTGTTAATCTTCATTCGGTCATTACAACAGAGCTACAGTGCCTTGCTAAAGTATTCACCCCCCCTTGGCTTTTTACCTATCTTGTTACATTACAACCTGTAATTTATTTTTATTTATTTTTATCTGAATTTTATGTGATGGATCTGCACAAAATAGTCTAAGTTGGTGAAGTGAAATGAGAAAAATGTATATAAAAAATATTTTTTATAAATAAAAATTTGAAAATTGGCATGTGCATATGTATTCACCGAATGGTGTGTATTCCAGCGCAAGCACCTTTTTAGGTAACAATGTATGAAGGATAATACAATATATAATATAATAATGATATAATAATACTGGTAGATATAAAATAGGATTTTGGTACTTACCAGGTAAATCCTTTTCTTTGAATCCATAGGGGGCACTGGAGTACTCTTGGGATATGGACGGCGTAGCAGAAACAAAGGCACTGAATATTTAAATTTAGAACTCTCCACCCCTCCATATCCCAGAGTACCTCAGTGTACGACCTCAGTGTTTTTACTGAGCGAACTACTATAGAGAGGTTGACAATGGAGAATTCCTATAACATAACGGACAACAACAAAGTTGACCCATAACGTTAGTGTCAACTAAACAGTTGACACCATAACCGATAGACCTTTATAATTTGAACCAATCGGTGAAAATGTGTTACCATAAGCTCCTCTGAGCTTAATACAAACCAGGTAAAATGTGTTACCATAAGCTCCTCTGAACTTAAAACAACCCAGGTAAAACTGCTCTGGGTGGGCGTCCAGTGCCCCCTATGGATTCAAAGAAAAGGATTTACCTGGTTAAGTACCAAAATCCTATTTTCTTTTTCATCCACTAGGGGTCACTGGAGTACTCTTGGGACGTACCAAAGCTTCCCTCGTGGGCGGGAGAGCTGTTTGACACTTGTAACAGTAGGCAGCCAAAGCTAGATGCTGATGCCGCAACCGTTTCATAACGTGTAAACGCGCACAAACGTGTGCACTGAAGGCTATGTAACCGCGTCGTAGACGCTCCACGACCAGCTGGTCCTGACATTCCCACAGAACCTGTGGGATGAGCTATTACTGACGTAGGCGACTGTAACTTAGCCTTAAAGTAAGCCTGACTTGTAGTCATTTTTATCCAACTGGATAATGTCTGCTGAGAAACTGGCTAACCCCAGTTGGCTAACCCCAGTTGTCAGCATCATAGAGAACAAACAACGTATCCGTATTACGTACTGTAGACGTTCGGGACATATAGACGCGTAAAGCGTGTACCACATTCAGAATTCTAGAATGTGCTGTCAACACAGGAACCACTATTGGTGTATTGATGTGAAGAATAAGAAATCGGAATTCGGCCGAATTTCTGCTTTGTCATGAGAAAACTCAAATACGGTGGCTTGGAATACAAGGCACCCAAACATGAAAACAAAACCCTTGCCGAAGCTAAGGCTAGAAGAAAAACGTTTTCCAAGTGAGAAACTTAATCCCCATTTGTTGTAAGGGTTCAAAATATGAAAACTGTAAGAAATCTGAACCCAACCTCAAGTCGCCTGGCGCTGTAGGTGGGATAAATGGAGGCTGCACTTTGATGACACCTTGTAGAAAGGTGTGTACCGACGCAATAGAGTCAAACGTCTTTGAAAATAACTTGACCACACAGATACCTGCACCTTCAGTGCAGATAAACGCAGTTCTCCATCCCACCCCGTCTGTAAAATAACAGAATACGGGTAACTTGAAAGATGATGTCGGAAACTTCCGAGCTTCACCACCTATATAGGCACACCAAATTTTGTAATAATGAGCTGCCGTAAGCGGCTTCCTAGCTCGTAACATGGTTGGTATAACCGATACTGTAATGCCCTATTTCTTTTCTTAAGAGGGCGGTCTGAACCCCCACCCCGTCAACCGCAGCCGCGGTACATAGGTAAATAGGGGTAAAAGAACGGTCCCTGTTGTAACAGGTTGGACGTATTATGAGCGGGCCAAGATCGTGTGCAAGTATTCCTTGGAGATTCGAGAAGCAAGCTCTCCGAAACCCATGAGATATCACTAGTATGACTGTGACGAACTGTCTTATGATCCGTTTTAGCAACGGAGAGAGCAGCGGAAAATGGTGGAGCCAGATACACGAGGCTGTATGACCACACGAATGTGAGAACCTCCACCGCCACTGCCCTTGTGATCTGTCGTTCTGTATACATACTGAGCGTTTGTAATTGTGGCGAGATGCCCTCATGTATACCTGAGGGTAACCCCACCTGTGGATTCACATATGAAACACCTCTGGATTTAATGCCCAGTTTTCAGGATATAAATCCCGACGGGTGAGATCATCTGTCTAACAGATGTCCACTCGCGGAATGAACCCCGTCGACAACATCACATAATGGTGTTCTGGGCAATTGAGGATTCGAGCTACCTGCCGCATTGCCATGCGGCTTCTTGGTCCTCCCTGGTTGTTGTGTATGCAACTCCCGTTGCGTTGTCTGACTGCACTTGGTCAGACTGAAAGCGAAGCATGTAGTGCATTGTAAATTGCACGGAGTTCCAGGACATTTATCGACAGCAATCTGTCGTGATCCGTTTTAGAACCCCTGTCGCTGATCTTTTTTAACTACAACTCCTGAACCTCTGAGACTCTCGTCCAGAGTATATACACCCTCGCCCCTCTGTGGGAAACGCGAGTGAAGCCCGGCGAACTAAAGCGCTTTGAAAACACATCATTATTCCTAACAGGCGAACACACCAATGTACCGCTAGTGTGCGTGGCTTTTGCACTAATTACTAGATGGTATATTTGTTCTTGCTGGTGTAGTAGGTAAATGTCTTTGATTTACCGTATTTATAATCTTACCTAGGAATTGACGTCGTTCAGACGGAATTAGATGCGATTGTTTTTGAACTTGACCTGCCACCGTAGTATACATTAGTAGCGCAAGTAAGAGGAACTCTGTTGAGACAGAGTTCTTATGAGCAGATCGTCTAAGTATGGAACGATTGTCACTGGCAGGGCTCTGAGATGAGCTATCCTCACCAACATCACTTTGGTAAATACCCGAGGTGTTGACAAGAAGCCAAATGGTAGAACCTGAAATGGTTAATGGTTGTGGCGTTTTGCAAACGCTAGAACCTGTGATGCGGTGACCAAACCGGAATGGGTAAATACGTATTGTGAAGATCAAGTGCAATTATGCAATTTTGTGGCTCCAAATATGCAAATACTAACCGCAGAAAATCCATTTTCAAACTGCAGTAAGTGACTTGCTGATTGAGACTGCGACGGAGCTGTCTGGTTTTGTTACCCCAAACAAACAGAGGGGAATAAGTAACCCTGACTCTGTTGGTGTACTATGCCTGGAAATAAAAACAGCTGAAACCAGCAGAGTCTAAATGGCAACCTGCCAAAACGTTCGACAGAGGCAGTCTTGTCCTTTAATCTGTAAATAGCGGAGACATCCATGAGTTGATGTCTGGAAACCCCGCAAATGTATCGTGTAAAGACGCGCTTCCACAATTGGAAAATGGAGATGGCCTAAGAGGTCGTCAAGCCACTGGCTTGTTGACTGTAGCGTCCTGTCGTTACAAGGCGTGACTGTTTTTGTACCACCGCCTTGAAAAGACTGAAGTCTAAAGGGATTAAACACCGGCACAAGTATTTCCGTTTTGATACTGGATGCGGTAATGGCTGAATATCAAATTTAGGACCAAACAAGCTCTGGCCTTGTCGTGCTGAAACTAGCGACGATGAAAAGTGAGAATCGAAGTAACCGGCGTTAGCAGAAGCTTTACAGATATACTCTGCAGCTTCTCATTAACAGTGATCGTCATTGTTTCCATACATAGAGTCTAGTGACCCAAATGTATCTTGGGTCTTTATAATGTTTGACACAGACGAATTCACCAATGGCGGATCGCGTCATTTAGATGTGGAAACGATTAAATAGTGGTTAGAGTCTACTCAGTCTCTAAAAATGGAGACATTGACTCACTGGGTTTTAGCAATGCATGGTTGTCAAAAAACCCGCACTATCTGAGTGCTGGTCTAATGTACCCTTCTCACTCGTAGTTATCGCTGTGAGATTTGACATAGAATCGTGCATTAAATTATAAGACCAGTTAAATAAACACCCTGGTACCCAAAGGGAAATTGGCCCTTTGGAAAGACTGTCCTTCGTTAGAGCTGGCGGAGTAACTTCCGAGACTCCGATGTTACCGCTCCTGTCGAGCGGAGTTTAATTTGAATTGCCAATGCTTAACATAGGATCTTTAAAATTATTTTTAGTCTGCGCTGGAGCCTTACTCGCTATGCAGACAGACACCACAATAGGCAACGGACAGACACTTGCACGACTTATTGAAGTTATTATGTGTCATATATATATTTTTATTGCTGAAAAGCATATCTTTATGGCTGAAAAGCAGTTCACATGGGCAGCCTATGTGAAACCCGAACCAAATTCCCACTAACACCCCTGCGCCTCTGGTGGCTTAGAGATGTAGGGCAGGAATGTTCCAGAATTACAAACTGGAAAACAACAGGAAGCATGGTTAAAATGGCCCCTTTGCCATGCTGACCCTGATAATAACAGAACAAATTACAATTGTTTCAGTGTTAATATAGCCTATTATGTGATAATCACAGGCAGGGTACAACACATGCTCTATGAATATAATTACAGACATTAATATAGGCTCAATAGCCTATTATACAGCAATAATATAGGCTCACTAGCCTATTTCACAAACATTAATATAGGCTCAATAGCCTATTACAGTGAAACTCACAGGACAGGTTACAATACATTATAAATACCTGTCACATATATATAGCTGCATATACATACACTGTGGCTGCTGTTCATATAGGTATTTTACATACCCTTGCCGCTGTGATCCGCCAGATTCCACCGCCCCTCTTCCCCCCTGTAACGCTGTGTCTCCGCGGGAAGCCCGGGAAGACTTGCAGGGAGGCCTTCTTGCAGCCTCTTAGCGCTGGCACTGATCTGCGGGTGGATGGTGCTGGGCGGGCGGACGGAGCGGCGGCCCGGTTATCACCCTCTTAGTGCTGAGAACTGAGGGAGCGTCTGCGGCCGTATGGCGCTGGGCGGCCGGACGGAGCGGCTGGGACGGGCGGACGTAGCGCTGCTGTATGGAGCGAATGGGCTGGCAGACGTAGCGGCTGGGCGCTGTGGCGGGCGGATGAGCGGCGGAAGCGGCATATCAAAACCCACATAGCGGGGCGGCAGCCTGCGCTGACCGCCCCGTTCCCCAGCCTACCTTGCTCTTGTATCTCTGATCATGGCTGCGACGGGGCTTCTTATGTGTAAGCTCCGTCCAGCTCTCCAGTCATGGCTGCGACGGGGCTTCTATGTGTAAGCTCCGTCCAGCTGTCCAGTCATGGCTGCGACGGGGCTTCTATGTGTAAGCTCCGTCCAGCTTTCCAGTCATCTTAGTCATGGCTGCGACGGGGCTTCTATGTGTAAGCTCCGTCCAGCTGTTGCAGACAGTGGGCTGCCTGTGGCTGTGAGGGTGCTCTTTGTGAGGACCGACACGCCATGCGCTGCCCATGCAGCGGCACTATCCCGGACCCATGTTTTTCCTGAAACTGGGAAGGGATGTGCTATTGAAAAAAAGTAAAAATAAAAAGTAAAAATGAAAAATTAATAAAATCTTCCACAAAGTGTGGGAACTCCCACAAGCCGATGTTAGTGCTTTGAGCACAGAAAAAACACTGAGGTCGTACACTGAGGTACTCTGGGATATGGAGGGGTGGAGAGTTCTAAATTTAAATATTCAGTGCCTTTGTTTCTGCTACGCCGTCCATATCCCAAGAGTACTCCAGTGACCCCTAGTGGATGAAAAAGAAAATACACTGCTCAAAAAATAAAGGGAACACTAAAATAACTCATCCTAGATCTGAATGAATGATATATTCTTATTAAATACTTTGTTCTTTACATAGTTGAATGTCACACTCAAAATTAAAATGGAAAAACACACTACAGGCTGATCCAACTTTGATGTAATGTCCTTAAAACAAGTCAAAATGAGGCTCAGTAGTGTGTGTGGCCTCCACGTGCCTGTATGACCTCCCTACAACCCACACAAGTGGCTCAGGTAGTGCAGCTCATCCAGGATGGCACATCAATGCGAGCTGTGGCAAGAAGGTTTGCTGTGTCTGTCAGCGTAGTGTCCAGAGCATGGAGGCGCTACCAGGAGACAGGCCAGTACATCAGGAGACGTGGAGGAGGCCGTAGGAGGGCAACAACCCAGCAGCAGGACCGCTACCTCCGCCTTTGTGCAAGGAGGAACAGGAGGAGCACTTCCAGAGCCCTTCAAAATGACCTCCAGCAAGCCACAAATGTGCATGTGTCTACTCAAACGATCAGAAACAGACTCCATGAGGGTGGTATGAGGGCCCGACATCCACAGGTGGAGGTTGTGCTTACAGCCCAACACCGTGCAGGACGTTTGGCATTTGCCAGAGAACACCAAGATTGGCAAATTCGCCTCTGGTGCCCTGTGCTCTTCACAGATGAAAGCAGGTTCTCACTGAGCACATGTGACAGAGTCTGGAGATGCCAAGGAGAACGTTCTGCTGCCTGCAACATCCTCCAGCATGACCGGGTTGGCAGTGGGTCAGTAATGGTGTGGGGTGGCATTTCTTTGGGGGACCGCACAGACCTCCATGTGCTCGCCAGAGGTAGCCTGGCTGCCATTAGGTACCGAGATGAGATCCTCAGACCCCTTGTGAGACCATATGCTGGTGCAGTTGGCCCTGGGTTCCTCCTAATGCAAGACAATGCTAGACCTCATGTGGCTGGAGTGTGTCAGCAGTTCCTGCAAGACGAAGGCATTGATGCTATGGACTGGCCCGCCCGTTCCCCAGACCTGAATCCAATTGAGCACATCTGGGACATCATGTCTCGCTCCATCCACCAACGCCACGTTGCACCACAGACTGTCCAGGAGTTGGCGAATGCTTTAGTACAGGTCTGGGAGGAGATCCCTCAGGAGACCATCCGCCTCCTCATCAGGAGCATGCCTAGGCGTTGTAGGGAGGTCATACAGGCACGTGGAGGCCACACACACTACTGAGCCTCATTTTGACTTGTTTTAAGGACATTACATCAAAGTTGGATCAGCCTCTAGTGTGTTTTTCCACTTTAATTTTGAGTGTGACTCCAAATCCAGACCTCCAAGGGTTAATAAATTTGATTTCCATTGATAATTTTTGTGTTATTTTGTTGTCCGCACATTCAACTATGTAAAGAACAAAGTATTTAATAAGAATATTTCATTCATTCAGATCTAGGATGTGTTATTTTGTGTTCCCTTTATTTTTTTGAGCAGTGTATTTATTAGAACACAAATCTGATTGATATATGGTACATTAACATGAAAAAAAAGAGAAAAAGAAGGAAGAGGAGAGAAAAGAAAAAGAGGAAAAAAAATAAAAAATATTTAAAAAATGCTTTAAAGATGAGGAATCCTCCTTGATGCTTTCAAAAAATTGTCCATCAAAAAACTTTTTGAAACACCAATATATATTTCATAGGTGTAAATATTTGATGTATCCTGGTATTGACAATTTCTCATATAGTGGATCTTTAAAATAAGTCACTTGTCTATATTAGGTTGGTAATTAATGATAGATTGGGTACCTTGTTTCAGTCGATGGAGGGGTGTTTTGCCGGCAAAACTGGTTGTCCAAATGACCTAAGTCCTGGAACATCCAAGCTCCTTTCACCAACGTTTCACCATACGGCTTCTTCAGGGCATTTTGAGGATGAGCTCCCTCCTCCTCAGACTGCTTTATATAGGGCTGTGTTCTGTTGTAGTGACACTCGCTGTAATTATGGTACCTTATGGTGAAACGTTGGTGAGAGGAGCTTGGATGTTCCAGGACTTAGGCCATTTGGACAACCAGTTTTGCCGGCAAAACACCCCTCTGTCGACTGAGACAAGGTACCCGATCTATCATTACCAACCTAATTTAGACAAGTGACTTATTTTAAAGATCCACTATATGAGAAATTGTCAATACCAGGATACATCAAATATTTACACCTATGGAATATATATTGGTGTTTCAAAAAGTTTTTTGATGGACAATTTTTTTAAAGCATCAAGGAGGATTCCTCATTTTTAAAGAATTTTTTAAATATTGTTATTTTTATTCCCCCCCCCCCCCCCTCTATTCTTCTTTTCTCTCCCTGTTCCTTCTTTTTCTCTTTTTTTCATGTTAATGTACCATATATCAATCAGATTTGTGTTCTAATAAATATTTTATATCTACCAGTATTATTATATCATTATTATATTATATATTCTATTATCCTTCATACACTGTTACCTAACAAGGGCCTTGCGCTGGAATACACACCATTCCATATATAGTTACTTTTCCAGGTGATTGGGGAATCCCTTTAATCCAAAAGCAGCATACCTTATACGGTTATATTACTTATTTCTCTAGTTAGCGCAGCCATTATACCATTTTCCATATATATTCACCCCCTGTGCTATGAAGCCCCTCAAAAGTTCTGGTGCAACCAATTACCTTCAGAAGCACATAATTAGTGAAATGAAGTCCACCTGTGTGCTAAGTGTCACATGATCTGTCAGTATAACACACCTTTTCTGAAAGACCGCAGAGGCTGCAACACCACTAAGCAAGAGGCATCACTAAATGAAGATCAAGGAGCTCTCCAAGCAATTCAGGGACAATGTTGTTGGGAAGTCCAGGTCAGGGTTGGGTTATAAAAGAATATCCAAATCTTTGATGATCCCCCAGTGCACCATCAAATCCATCATCTTTAAATGGAAAGAACATGGCACCACAACAAACCTGCCAAGAGAGCGCCGGCCACCAAAACTGACAGATCGGGCTAGGAGGGCATTAATCAGAGAGGCAGTACAGAGACCAAAAGGTAACCCTGAAGGAGCTGCAGAGTTCCACAGCAGAGACTGGCATATGACCACAATAAGCCATACACTCCACAGAGCTGGGCTTTATGGAAGAGTGACCAGAAAAAAGCCATTACTTAGTGTTAAAAATAAGAAGGCACATTTTGAGTTTGACAAAAGCCATGCAGACAACTCCCCAAATGTGTGGAGGAAGGTGCTCTTGTCAGATGAGACTAAAATGTAACTTTTCTGCCACCAAGGAAAACGCTATGTCTGGCGCAAACCCAACACATCCCATCATCCCAAGAACACCATCCCCACAGTGGCGGTGGCAGCCAGGGCCGGTGCTAGGGTGTTCGGCGCCCCCCTGCAAACTATAAATTTGCACCCTCCCATATTCCTTTAGCGCGCGCCGGGAAAAGGGGTGTGGTCTCACAAGTAAGGGGCATGGCCACACAATAGTACCCCCATTTAAAACTCCGCCACAATGTAATCTTATTCATCTTATACGTAATGCCCCACCCGTAGTAGTAGCGTCCTTATATGTAATACACCCCAGTAGTAGTAGCATCCTTATACATAATGCCCCCCCCAGTAGTAGTAGCATCCTTATACATAATGCCCCCACAGTAGTAGTAGCATCCTTATATATAATCCCCCCCAGCAGTAGTAGCATCCTTATACATAATGCACCCACAATAGTAGTAGCGTCCTTATACGTAGTGCACCCCCAGTAGTAGTAGCATCCTTATACATAATGCCCCCCAGTAGTAGTAGCGCCCTTATACGTAGTGCACCCCCAGTAGTAGACGCATCCTTATATGTAATGCCCCCCCAGTAGTAGTAGCGTCCTTATACGTAGTGCACCCCCCGTAGTAGACGCGTCCTTATACATAATGCCCCGCCCAGTAGTAGTAGCATTCTTATACGTAGTGCACCCCCAGTAGTAGAAGCGTCCTTATACGTAATTCCCCCCTAGTAGTAGTATCATCCTTATACGTAATGCCCCCCCAGTAGTAGTAGCGTCCTTACGCGTAATCGCCCCCCCCCCAGTAGTAGCGTAGTTACACGTAATGCCCGCCCTGTAGTAGTAGCGTCCTTATACGTAATGCCCCCCCAGTAGTAGTAGCGTCCTTACATGTAATGCCTCCCCCCCAGTAGTAGCGTCCACAAAGCGCGCGCACACAGACATACCTCACACACACACACAATTCACATACACACACCCACCATACACACACACACACACACACACACATTTCTCTCTCACCCTCCACTTACCTAAACCAGTCTCCCTCTGTACAGCAGCCTGGTCCGTGTAGCTCCGCCCCTTCTGGCCCGTGTAGCTCCGCCCCCTTCCGTCCCGTACTCAGCACTGTCACACAGGGGAGGGGAGGGAGGAGGCTTTTTATGCTGCAGGCGCCGCTGCCAGTGCCTGTCATACAGTGACAGACATAGCAGCTGGCACTGGCAGCAGCAGCACGGGGGACAGGACGGCGCAGCAGGGAAGGGATGCAGTGCTGGGACAGCGCCTCTCCGTCCCAGTGCCTCCCTGCACTGCATCCCTTGGCTGAGCGGGTAGCGCCGGGCCTGGTGGCAGCATTCTGCTGTGGGGATGTTTTTCAACAGCAGAGACTGGTAAACTGTTTCAAGTCGAGGGAAAGATGGATGGTGCTAAATACAGTGATATTCTTGAGCAAAACCTGTTTCGGTCTGCCTGTGATTTGAGACTGGGACGGAGGTTCCCCTTCCAGCAGGACAATGACCCAAAGCATACTGCTAAAGCAACACTGGAGTGGTTTAAGGGGAAACATTTAAATATGTTGGAATGGCCTAGTCAAAGCCCAGATCTCAATCCAATTAAGAATCTGTGTTCAGACTTGAAGATTGTTGTTCACAAACGGAAACCATC
Organism: Pseudophryne corroboree; assembly: GCF_028390025.1. Lineage (NCBI taxonomy): Eukaryota > Metazoa > Chordata > Amphibia > Anura > Myobatrachidae > Pseudophryne > Pseudophryne corroboree. The sequence goes on along the minus strand of NC_086454.1, from coordinate 118,016,070 downwards.
CAACATGAAGGAGCTGGAGCAGTTTTGACTTGAGGAATGGGCAAAAATCCCAGTGACAAGCTCATAGAGACTTTTCCAAAGTGACTTGCAGCTGTAATTACCAGGTGGCTCTACAAAGTACTGACTTTCGGGGGGTGAACAGTTATGCACGCTGAAGTTTTCGGTTATTTTGTCCTATTTGTTGTTTGCATCACAATAAAAAAATAGTAAAAAATAAAAAATCTTCAAAGCTGCAGCCATGTTCTGTGAATGAAATGATGCAAACCTTCAAACAATCCATTTGAATTCCAGGTTGTGAGGCAACAAAACATGAAAAATGCAAAGGGGGTGGGAGTGTGAATACTTTAGCAAGGCACTGTAAGTGCGAACATATGCAACAAACCTTCTTTGCGATTCAGTCCTTGAAACCATAGGTCTCAGAACGGGGGGGGGGGGGGGGGGGGTGTTTGGGGAGGAAATTAATTGAGTGATTACCAGCTGCGAATACTCAGAGCCTGGTACGCCATGCAGCAAGCTCTGGTACGCCATGCAGCAAAGAGGGGCATGGCTACATCTATATATCCAGCTGCCCCTGAGGGGGTGAGATTTATCAATTAAGGGACCAAAATTAAACCTAAAAACGTGGTTGCGCTCCTGATTGTAACTACCCATTACTATAAAACAAAGTCACTGAGCATATGGGCAGCTTGAACAGTCACAGGGCGGGATTCAATTATTTTCACCCCTTTCCACACCCATTCTGTTTCTGCCCTCAGGGGCATGGTATAATCATTTCAGCTGGCTACCCCCGGAGTAGGGAGGTACCCAACCCTTTACACAGCTAAACCTGATCACTATGGGCGCAATATGCGCGATAACTGAGATAATTTTAGAAAGGAAATTGGGCGTGATATATCATTTGAATCCCACCCACAGGCTATCTTTTTTTTCTGTGTATGCTTAAAAGTCTCTAGTAGATCACATCTGGATATGTCAGTGCGTGTACAAATAATTCAGATGCACTTTGTCACCTTCCCTGCTTTGGCTATAGAACCATTAGCCTGTATTATTGGAAATCACAATGATAGTCACAGACTAACAGTGAGAATTTCCACTATATGCAGATGGTCCGTTACTACTTTGATGAAAATGACGCTGCTTCATTCTGTGGAAGAGTTTCAGGCATCAGAACAACATCTACTGTATGATCTCCCTATTCAAAGGGATTGTCTGGCAAGTGTCATACAGATTCATTCACTACACTGGGTAAGCAAATTGCAAATTTAAATAGCTGGTTATATGGATAACAAACAATCCAATGGATTATGTTTTGATTAATATCATTCCTTTGATTAACATAATGCGCAAAATCTTTCATGTGGGGGGAAACCCCCACCTACCTCTCACCGGAAAAAGAAAAATATAATTAAAATGATAATCCAATATAAAAATATCTTAATTTCAACATTCTATCATATGTAAGATATGGACAGTACGTTTAATGGCAGTAGACTGTTGAATATATCTTAGAAGAGACTATTTTTAGTGGGTGTTTTACTTGAGATTATAAACATACCTACCGAATAGAAAAAACATACCTGAAAGGGGTGTGTATCGGGGGTTACTGGCGGCCAGGATCTCGGCATTAAGCATACCGATGCCGGGATCCCGGCTGCAGAATGCCGGTGGGGGCGGAGTGCGACCGCAGGGTTCTATTCCCACTTTGTGGGTGTCGTGGACATCCACGAGTGGGAATAGTCCCTGTTGGTCAGCTTGCCAACCGTCAGGATTGTGAAGGGGTGGGATGTAGGGGAGGTAATGTGACCGGCGGTCTCTTGACATAAATACATCTCACTGAAAGCATTATGTTATTATGCACATACTGTATATCAGACACCCAGCTCCACTGCACTGCACTGCACATGCCTCTTTGTGGTCCTTATTATGGACTTAACACTAACCTGAACCACTGGAGGAAGCTGTCCAAAATCTACTGGGCCACTAACGTGACCCTTTCCGGTTCCCGTACCAGAGGAAGCAGCCTGATAAAGAGGCACTAAGGCTAGTTAATCAAACTCATGGCCCTAGTGCTGTGAGGCAGCAATGCTAACCCTGTCACCGTGATAAACATTATTGTATTGCTTGTAACAAAGCAAAATAAATACAAACAAATCCTTCAAATGGAAAGTGCTTAAAGTGATTAAAATTCAGAAACTCATGATGTACAGTATGTGCCCAGTATAACGGCAGCACTGTAACTAGAGGCTGTGCATGGTGCTTCTGGCGGGGCTCTGGGAACACCACTATTGCTGCCCAACAGCCCCAGCATCTGGGGAGCAGGGTGACTGGATTGGTTCAAGGGGTGTGGCCGGTACAGGGCGCAGTGTCGTTCTCTTATGAGACTTTTAATGGGATAAAAAAATAATAATAATAGATAAATAAAATATGTACATCTTTTTATACTATTACCATATTACTAATACATTTGAGCAGAATACTCATCTGAATGTTAAATACTCTCTGGCACCAGGTTACCCCTCTTGTTTACACAATAAATGGCCAAAGTACATGAAAATCCATTGTCGCTCTGTACAGGCTGCTTCTGTGAACGTCCATAATCACTTTCAGAACAATCACATCACCGTTATCTTTTCACCAACATGGAGCAAATTACTGCTTGCAAACAAATATAATCATGTCACTCCTGTGCATAAACATGCTGTTGTTGTATCTCTACATGTCGACAGTCCGCTGGGAAATACGCAGAGACAGATTATACAAAATGTAAACTTTGTTAAACAAACATAAAAAACACCCGTACAGGCACACAGATCACAGTAAATGCTGAAGACCAAGTTGACAATTACATATAGTTGTTCGATCGTTATTTTTTTTTGCTACGGAGCGATTAGTTGCAAACTGCGCATGCGCAATGTGCGCAGTGTGCCTGCGCCAAGTAAATTAGCTCAAAAGTTTGGTATTTTACTCACGGCGTAACAAAGTTTTTTCATCGTTCTGCTGATCGTAGTGTGATTGACAGGAAGTGGGTGTTTCTGGGCGGAAACTGGCCGTTTTCTGGGAGTGTGCGGAAAAACGAAGGCGTTTCAGGGAAAAACGCGGGAGTGGCTGGAGAAACGGGGGAGTGTCTGGCCGAACGCTGGGTGTGTTTATGACGTCAAACCAGGAACGAAACTGACTGAACTGATCGCAGTGTAGGAGTAAGTCTGGAGCTACTCAGAAACTGCTAAGAAATTTCTATTCGCAATTCTGCTAATCTTTCGTTCGCAATTCTGCTATGCTAAGATACACTACCAGAGGGCGGCGGCTTAGCGTGTGCAATGCTGCTAAAAGCAGCTAGCGAGCGAACAACTCGGAATGAGGGCCATAGTCCATGATCCCAACAATGTTGGTTTATCAGTTCCTTCTCAGCATTTACAAATACAGCTACAGCAGCTTTCTAAGTGTTAAGAGATATAAATTTATATAAATATATATAGCAAATGGTCCAGCATTCTTGATTTGCGCTGTAAACTAATATATATATATATATATATATATATATATATATATATAGTGTTCTACGGTAAATGAGCTGCGCCTTCAGTGTTCAAAAGTGACTTATTACAGTGTCCTCAAATAGTAACCAAATATGTGTACCAGACAAACGGGGAATGTTTGCTTGTCAAAGATTTCTTTACATCTACTGTCTTCCTCCTTGCTCATCTCCTCCTCTCATATCCGTCCGGATATTGGCGTGGTATTCCACGCGGGTGGGGAATGGAAGACAGTGGATCAATAAAGTGCACAAATTGAAGTAAAGTGACACTGGGGGTCATTCCGAGTTGTTCGCTCGTTATTTTTTTGTCGCAACGGAGCGATTAGTCGCTAATGCGCATGCGCAATGTCCGCAGTGCGACTGCGCCAAGTAAATTTGCTATGCAGTTAGGTATTTTACTCACGGCATTACGAGGTTTTTCTTCGTTCTGGTGATCGTAATGTGATTGACAGGAAGTGGGTGTTTCTGGGCGGAAACTGGCCGTTTTATGGGTGTGTGCGAAAAAACGCTACCGTTTCTGGGGAAAACGCGGGAGTGGCTGGAGAAACGGAGGAGTGTCTGGGCGAACGCTGGGTGTGTTTGTGACGTCAAACCAGGAACGAAACTGACTGAAGTGATCGCAGATGCCGAGTAATTGTGGAGCTACTCAGAAACTGCTAAGAAGTGTCTATTCGCAATTCTGCTAATCTTTCGTTCGCAATTTTGATAAGCTAAGATTCACTCCCAGTAGGCGGCGGCTTAGCGTGTGCAAAGCTGCTAAAAGCAGCTTGCCTGCGAACAACTCGGAATGACCCCCAATGTGCAAAAAAGTGCAAAGAAACGTGCAAAAAGTGCCAAAATGATTCTAAAATGACACCCTTCTGGTAATGTGCTTATTTACCAATAATGAAGGTGCAGCACCAACCAAATTATAATATCATGGCAGCACTCACGTTTTTCAAGATACAGTGTAACCAAATGGAGCCCTCAAAATCATCCATCAAACCAGAGTACCTTAAAACCAAAAAGTGCTCCCAGAGGGAAAAAGGCTCTGATAGTGTAATTTCGTTTGTACACATTTATATAACAATTAACATAAAAAATGGACTCGTACAATTTGAAAACAGTATAAGTGCTTATCTGTAAATCATACAGGAGAGCGGAGAACCAGTGGATGCCCAATGCGTTTCGTCCCGTTTTCTGTGCTGGGACTTTCATCTATGACCCCTGAGGAAGTCCCAGCACAGAAAATGGGTAATCTTCACCAGGTAATCTCACATTCTTATTTTTTCAGATGTGTGCAGATTACTTCACAACAATAATAAAAGTTTTGCCCTGATGTATCCAGACAAACTCAGAATTCAAGATAATGGGCGTACATTTTTTTTCCACTGATCCTGCTCAAGCTAAATCACATGTTACTCGAATGATTGGTCAGGATGACTCACTCTATTAGGTCTATTCCTCAAGCTTTATTTAATGTAATAAGTTATGTTCTTTAATTGAGCTACTCAGATTTAGTCTTTTGTACCTCTGCTCATGCGGTACTGTTACTTGCGAGTACCATTTAACTACATGGTCCTCGCCTGGTTCTGGTTGTTTTTGGGAAAATTTGAAAACTGTAGTGTGAAGCAATGTATTTTTCTTTGTTTTTATTGTTATGTTTTGCCTGCTCCTTCTTCCCCTCCACTCAAATCCTATGTGGCATAATGCCATGATTTTCCACACCTATATCCCCTCGCTTGTTGGGATGAGGAGTTGGTGATTTGTACAATTTATCTTAATCTTTCTTAAACACCCGCACAGGTGTATTGGCTGACATGTCTGCACATCACCCTCGTTTAGTCCCCCCTCCTTCTCATACATATTTCAAGCTTGTCTCTTGGAACATGGGAGGCCTTAACTCACCAATTAAACGAAAGCGAGTAATTACTCATCTAAAATGGTTTCGTCCTCAGATCATCTTCCTCCAGGCGACACATTGGGTGTCGGGCGGCGGGTCCTCTCTCCAATCACCATGGTTGGGTCAGTGTGTCTCTGCGGACTTTCAGAGAAAGGCAAGGGGAGTGGCCATTTTGTTTCATAAAGATCTCCATTACACTATTCTTCATTCAGTGGTTGACCCAAATGGTCATTCTTCATTCAGTGGTTGACCCAAATACACATGCCCCGTGGCACTCGTCAGGGTTGTCCACTTTCCCCGCTCCTATTCAACTCACAGACATCTGGCATCTCCTTAACCCCACGGACAAGCCATTTACTTTTCCTTTCTGGTGTTTACCACTCTTGGTCTCAAATTTATAAAATTCTACTCAGCGACTCTCTGGTTGCCTCAGTGCACCATACAGAAATTCACAATATCTTAATCTCAGATCATGCACCAGTTTCATTATCTCTTAAACGCTCCTTACAGGGGGGTGGAACACGTACAAGCCTTTTTCCTAGTTATCTTTACCAAAATACAGAGTTCAGAGACTTTCTTACCACACAATGGGCAAACTATTTAGACGACAAGCTGGAAATCTGTGATAAACCAACAATATTTTGGGGAGCGTCCAAGGCAGTTCTTAGGGGCCACATTATTGCTTTTGTCTCTAGACAAAAAAAAAAAAAAAAAGAAAGAGTCCAACAATATAAATCATTGCATAACGTCCTATCAAAGGCACTGCAAACCCATCTCGCTTCTCCATCTGACGACTCTTTACACCACTTTACCCAATCCAAGCAGCTTTTCAATGACGTTCTCCTATCCCAGGCCAAAAGAGATTTGGGGTTTTCTAAATTTAAATATTTCCAATGGGGGAACAAAACAGGCCGTTTGTTGGCGACCATGGCCAAATCCGGTAAATCCCGCCAGTTCATTACAGCAGTTAAACATCCACAGTCCCTATTACCACTTCCCCATAGATTTAAAAAAAACCTCTTTGAATCTTATTATACTAATTTATACTCTACACTCCTGCTCGACGAAACCAAACATACCAACTTAATAAATGAGGCAGATTTACCTCCCCTTTCCCAATCGCAATCACTAAACGCAGATGTTACAATTGATGAAGTTACTGCAGCCATTTCCCAGCTTAAGTTGCACAAAACTCCAGGACCAGATGGTTTATCTAAAGAATATTACAAAATTTTCAAAATCCACATTGACCCTAGAAATATTTAACGACATTCTCCACAATCACACTCCTTTTCCTCACTTCAACTCAGCCCACACCATCTTGCTTCCTAAGCCTCACCGAGACTCCCAATTACTCGAATCCTACCGTCCCATTACACTGCTCAACATAGACATTAAATTGTTGGCTAAAATTATGGCCGACAGGCTCCACATTATCCTTCCCCATATCCTAACTACTCACCAACTTGACAGAATGTCGGGTGCGTACAAAACCAAGGGAGTGCGAGCCGCTGTGGTGGTTGCTTCCTCCCAAAATGTCCATGCTTAAAACGCTTTAATCACTCTGGACACCACCAAAGCGTTTGACACTGTCCTCCGGCCGCATTTATTTTCAGTTCTGTCACCTCGTAACTTTCATCCCACTTTTATAGATTTTATTCGTTACCTATACACATCTCCGACCACTTCTATTTTACTTAATGGATATTGTGGTGAACCCCTACTCATGCCCCGTGGCACTCGTCAGGGTTGTCCCCTTTCCCCGCTCCTATTCAATATTGCTATTGATCCCTTTTTACGTATACTGCAGAATGACACGCTTATCAAAGGAATCACCATAGGCCCTAGAGAAATAAAAATCTCTGCCTTTGCAGATGACATCTTACTGTATATATCCAATCCCTCTGACTCAATGGCTCACTTAACTGACAAATTATATTTGTTTGGAGAGGTGTCTGGTTTTACCGTCAACTGGGCAAAATCAACAGCACTTTATCTGGGTAGTGACAACCTCGACCTGCTGGAAGGGAGGCTGCCATATTACCTTGGCGTTCGGTTCACTTCACTTACTTGGGGGTTAAGATTCCCAAAAATCTGAGGCTACTTTACAACCTTAATTTCACCCAACAATTGCGCGGGATCTCTGTTGAGCTGGAGAACTGGAAATGCCTGCCCATTTTCTATATTGGCAGGGCAAATCTGATTAAAATGGTAACATTTCCCTGCCGACATGTATTTAATACAGGTCTTACCATTGCCACTAGCTCCCAAAGATGTAGCGCATACCCACTTCCTTTTTCGCCGATTCATTTGGCAGGGGAAACGGCCACGGATTGGCTTATTGAAATTACAACAACCCAAATCAAACGGTGGTATCAATTTTCCAAACGTACAGTGGTATTCCCAAGCAGCTATCCTACGCTACCTCAAAGATTGGCTGCATGACCAAGAAATGTATACGAATACATACCTGGAAAGATAATTTTTGGAAGGCAGCGATTTGATAACGTTTCTACACCTCCACGATCAGGAGATCCCAACACATGTGAGAGAGAACCCGTTGCTCTGTCCTACCAGAAAACTGTGGCATACTTTGCGCCACAAGCACAACTTAAATGCTCATAAATCTCTTTATCTTCCCTTCATATCCAATCCTGATTTTCAAGACTCTCATGCTAGGCACCCTTTTAATATCTGGAGGGCAGGTAGGTTAATTAACATTGGATGCCTGGTTGACACATCTGCTATAAGGCCTCTCACGTTCCAGGAGGCAACAGAAAAGTTCCCGGTCATAGCCGAATATCCTGCAGCATTCCTTTTGGCCCAACACTATGTTAGCTCCATTACTCGCCACTTCTCCCAAGCCGATTGGTCCAACACTGTTGACACATTTCTTCAGCAAGCCCCAAATATAGACGTTATGGAAAGAACTTACCGTTGATAACGTGATTTCTCTTATGTCCACAGGTAACCACAGGATAACATTGGGATATGCCGGAGCGACAGCGGAAATGGCACCAACACGGTCACAAGCTTTCTGGCCTCCCAGGATGCATCGGGGCTTCACCATATAGTCCCGCCCACTGACTCAGTCAAATCAGTTCTTTCCACAGTGATTTAGGCAGGAGCATCAGGTAGAAACCTATTTAGGCGATAAGAACACACATGCACACCCTTCCATACAAGAGGGAAGAGGTTTAATGATTGTCAAGATCCTCAAATCAGGTGCGTCAGGGTGGGATCCCTGTGGACATAAGAGAAATCACGTTATCAACGGTAAGTTCTTACCATAACGTCTATTTCTCTGGCTGGGTCCACAGGATTATCCACAGGATAACATTGGGATTCCCAAAGCCAATTTTAGTGGTGGGGACGCTCCTGATTACACAGGAGGACCTTTCGCCCGAAGTCTGTGTCATGAGAGGCAAAAGTATCCAAGGCATAATGTCTAATGAATGTGTTTATAGAAGACCATGTTGCTGCCTTACAAATCTGTTCTGCTGAAGCACCCTGTTGTGCTGCCCATGAAGGACCTACCTTACGTGTAGAGTGAGCAGAGACATTAGCCGGAGTAGGGAGATCTGCATGAGAATAAGCTTCTGATATTACCACTCGGAGCCATCTTGCGAGCGTCTGTTTACTAGCAGGCCATCCTCTTCTATGAAATCCGTAGAGGATGAAGAGAGAATCTGTTTTCCTGATGGCACTAGTACGATCTATGTAGATTCTTAATGCTCGGACTACGTCCAGCGACGCTTCTCCCGCAGAAAGTCCTGATACCTGAAAAGATGGGACTACAATCTCTTCATTAAGGTGAAACTTTGAAACCACCTTCGGAAGATAACCAGATCTAGTTCTGAGAACTGCTCTGTCTGGAAAAAAACTTAGGAAAGGAGACTTACACGATAACGCTCCTAAATCTGACACTCTTCTGGCTGACGCCATTGCCAGTAGAAAAAGTACTTTAGCTGTTAACCATTTAAGATCTGCTCTCTCAAGTGGTTCGAACGGAGGTCCCTGGAGGAATCTAAGAACTAGATTCAAATCCCAGGGATCTGCAGGAGGAACAAATGGAGGTTGAATATGTACAACTCCCTGAAAGAAAGTACGTACATCCTGTAAATCAGCAATCTTTTGCTGAAACCATACAGTTAATGCTGATACTTGAACTCTCAAGGAAGCTACCTTCAAACCTTTATCCAATCCTGCTTGAAGGAAATCCAAAATCCTGGATACTTTAAAAGATCTTGGATTCAAACTTTTTTCAGTACACCAATGAATATAGGCTTGCCATATTCTATGATACACACGAGCTGAAGAAGGCTTTCTTGCTCTGAGCATAGCTTGGATTACTTGTTTTGAAAATCCTCTAGCATCTAAGATAGAGGTTTCAACAGCCACGCCGTCAAAGACAGACGATCCAGATGGCTGTGACAACAAGGACCCTGCATTAGCAGATCTGGACATTGATGGAGCAGTATCGGTGCTTCCACGGATATTCTCAGTAGATCTGTGTACCAATGCCTTCTTGTCCAAGCTGGAGCTATTAGAATTATTGCTCCCTTTGCTTGCTTTATTTTTCTCACTACTCTGGGTAACAGAGATATTGGAGGGAACAGATACGCCAGATGAAATTTCCATTCTACCGACAGTGGGGTATATTTACTAAAATTCGTATTTGTACCGATTTGGAGTGAGATTCATCATGAATGACATCGAATGTGTAAATTTGCAACTTTTTGAATTTGTTACGCCTCATTTACTAAGCTGTCGTATTTGTATTTTTCGTGTTTTCCGATGTCGATGTCATTCGTGGTTTTGTGAGGTAGAATGCGTCCGATTTATTGGTTTTGCGGCCGTGTTATGAGGTTTTTTTTACGACTGCGTCACATTTTGGTTACGGCAGTGTTTGTCCGTTCACGGACGCGTTTTTTCCCTAAGTTTAGTTTTTGTCACTCGTCCGTGATTGGTTTGATTCGTGATGGAGGAGTGTCTGTGCACATTACTATAAAAACGCCCCAAACCATCCGAACCTCGTGGGTTTAGCTAGTGGAGAGGCGAGAGGAAGGTGTGTTAGGAGTTGGTGAGTTGTTTGGAGTTTTTGGCGGTTTGGAGGAGGTTCTTTGTGATTGTTGAGTGCTGTACTGTGTGTGTAAGTGGTCTTTAGTCTTGTCATACTTGTTGTGTAGTTATTTAAAAGGGTTCACTACGATATGCCGGCGGTCGGGCTCCCGGCGACCAGCATACCGGCGCCGGGAGCCCGACCGCCGGCTTACCGACAGTGTGGCGAGCGCAAATGAGCCCCTTGCGGGCTCGCTGCGCTCGCCACGCTACGGGAACGGTGGCGCGCTACCACACTATTTTATTCTCCCTCCAGGGGGGTCGTGGACCCCCATGAGGGAGAATAAGTGTCCGTATGCCGGCTGTCGGGATCCCGGCGCCGGTATACTGTGCGCCGGGATCCCGTCAGTCGGCATACTGAAGACCACCCATTTAAAAGTCTGTCTAGTTTTTTGTCATTGTTTTTTTTTTCACGTCTATTGTCATTGTTTGTGAGTGTGTGTGTGTGTGTGTGTGTGTGTGTGTGTGTGAGTTTGGTGTGTGGTGTGTAGTGGTAGTGGAGGAGTGTGTTTACTGTATTTTTTTCTAAGTGTTATTTGTTGTTTGTCCTGATTATGTCCCAGTCAGAGGTGAGTGAGAGGGAGGAGGTGAGTGAGAGGGAGGAGGTGAGTGAGAGGGAGGAGGTGAGTGAGGTGGAGGAGGTGAGTGAGAGGGAGGAGGTGAGTGAGGTGGAGGAGGTGAGTGAGAGGGAGGAGGTGAGTGAGGTGGAGGAGGTTAGTGAGGAGGAGGGGGAGGTTGTTGCTGCGGCCTCCAGTGATAGTGATGGTGTTGTGGCTCCGCAGCCACGCACCACTACAAAGACTGGCCGCAATGTAAAATTCAGTTATGCAGAAAATATGGCTTTGGTGCAGGAGCTGATGCGGCATCATCGGCAGTTGTTTGGCCATGATGCTGCAAAGGTGTCGTCACGCAGGAAGACTGTTCTGTGGGGGAAGGTCGTGGCGGCTGTGAATAGTGAGGGTGTGGTGAGGCGGACCGAGGACACATGTCGTAAGCGTTTCTACGACATAAAGCGCCGTGTCAAGGCGAAGATGGCCAAGGAGGCTAAATCAGCCCACCAAACCGGGGGTGGACACCCCTTCCGTGCATCTTACCGTGAGTGGGAGGAGCCTGTGCGTGTACTCATTCCGCCAGAAGTGTTTGGTGCCACTCATGTCCGGGATTCGGATCGGCCAAGGCAGGATGGTGAGTGGTTTTTTTTTATTTTTATTTTATTTTAACATCTGTGCTTTGTCCTTATTTGTCTTAAATGTCTTCTTTCTAATTGTGATTGTCAGTTTGTTCATTCTTCTAATGTGTTGGTGATGTAGTGCAGGCCTGCCCAACCTGTGGCTCTCCAGCTGTTGTTAAACTACAAGTCCATCATGCCTTGCCACAGTTTTGCTATTAGGGAATGTTAAAACTGTGGCAGGGCATGCTGGGATGTGTAGTTTCACTACATCTGGAGAGCCACAGGTTGGCCAGGCCTGATGTAGTGTTATTCTCAATTATGTATCTTTTTATCCTTTGTCTGGTTTATTTTTTCTGGTTGCCTTGGCCTTTTTCTGGTGTTTTATGTCAAAAGTAAATGTTTGTAGGTGTATTTTAAATAAGTGTGATGAATATGTTTTTTTCAATGTTTTTTTTTAGATACATTTCATAGCATTTATGTTTATTGTGTGTTGTTCTGGGTTGTCATTTGTGTGCTTGATGTGTTTTTTCACGCATATTTGGTTGTGATGTTTCCAAGTTTTAGCAGATATTTGTGGCTAGTGTTTGATTCTTAGCCTCAAAAATTGGGACCTTAGCGTGCAATATTGTGGTTGTGTCAAGCTACGACGTTTTGGTTTTAAGTAGTATAATTGTTTGCATTATGCGCCTTTGTGTATGGATTATTTTGCCATTTTTTTATAAATTTAAAGTATACACACCCAATGAAGTCAGGCAGAAAAGCATAAGCATCGTTTAGTTTACCTCTCATCAGGTACCACATATGTTTACATCACAATAATGAATTTGCATAAACATATCACCAAAATAGTATGTTCATAAGGACATTCTTCATATTTCTACAGTACGCCAGAGAAGCAGCACAGCCAGGCCACATCCAACACTGCCAAGAGATGCAGATGGTGGCAATGCAGGTAAGATTTAACTGTAAACACATATTCTGCAAACACATAGAAACACAAAATGTTAATGATTATCTTATCACATAGGTTCTTCTTCGTCAAATCCCCCTACACTAAGGCGCCCATCACAGGGCTCGGTTACTATGGCTACGAGGCCACCCAAGAGACGCCGTCTGGAAGCTCAAGCTCCAGCACCAGCATCACCACCCCAACGGCGCATCTCCGCAATGTCGGCCGTGCCACCACTAGCTCTTTTGGCCAGCCCCCAAAATGAGGAGCCACAATCCCCTCAGTTGTCTGGTGAGTAAACATAACAATTACGTGTAAATAAGTAAACAAACAGTGGTGTAGATTTATTAACCTGGAGAAGGCATAAGGAAGTGAAAAAACACTGATATGTGCATGGTGATAAAGGCAGCAGTATAAAATAAACACAACTGTTATACCCCTTTTCCACTAGCTGTTTTTACCCGTGTTTTTGCACGGGGGCGCGCATCAACACGGATTTTTAGTAGGTGGAAACGGGTCAACACGGGTTGAGTGACCCGGGAATCCAACCCGGCTATTTACCTGGGTAGAACACGGTAATGACACGGATAGCGGTGCAGTGGAAACGGTCATTACACGTGTTTTCAGACCCGAGTAACGCTCTGAGACGCTGATTGGTGCTTCTGGGGCACTGGAAGATGATGTCATCCCTGGGAGACACGCTGGGCACATGCAGGCATTGAGGCAGCAAACAAAACACTCTGAAGTCGCGCTGGGTACATACAGATCTTTTTATTGCAGCAGCTTCCAAACAAACAGACAATATACAGCAGCAGAAGCTCCAGCACAGCAACATGGCTAGCCATATCTGGTCAGACACAGAGATCAAAGAGCTGCTTAATATTCGGGGAGAGGAAGAAATAAGAAGGCAGGTGACTGGAACAGTTAAGGATGCTATCGTCTACAAGAACATATCCCTTATGCTGGCAGAAAGGGGCATCCAAAAAACCCAGCAACAAGTCGTTAACAAATTGAAGGCACTACGCAGACAATTCACCAAAGTACACGACCATAACCGCAAGAAAAGTGGTGCTGGGCATATGGAATGGCCATATTATGACCTATGCTATAGTGTCTTCGGCAAAACTGCGATAACAAATCCCATAGCACTATCGTCATCCAGCTCTGCCAGTCGCCAGATGTCAGTCGACGAGGACTGTGACGAAACACAGCACAGCCTTCCCAGCTCACAATGCAGCCCATCATCCCCGCTGCTTATATCGGACAGCAGTTTTGAAGACTCGACCATCAATGATGATTCCATCGGTGCCACTATTGAGGACGTACCACAGTCTCAGGCGGAGACGTCGCAACCCCCCAAGACCACGACTTTGCGCTCAAATAGTAAGTATTACCATTACAAATACAGTTGCAGCAGTCCCTATATGTAAAGGCATGGTAATGTTGCAGAGTATAGCTAGTGTGCAGGTGGGAGAAGGCCACAAACACGTATATGCTACCACTGCTATTTTTTAATAGAATCATGGTAATGTTGCAGAGTATAGCTAGTGTGCAGGTGGGAGAAGGCCACAAACACGTATATGCTACCACTGCTATTTTTAAATTGTTGCTTACATTCTGTTTCATCTCCTTCACAGTCTACAACGTTCCACAGCGGAAAAAGAAACTGAACAAAACAGAACAAACGGTCAAAGCAATGAAGTCCATTATCTTGGATCACCTGCGTGAGGCAGATAGTGAGCTCAATGCCCAGGAAGATGCACGGCTTGAGAGATTCCTTGCGTCAGAAAAAGAAATGCATCAAACTTTTATGAGTCAGTTAATGACCATGCATGATAGGCAGATGACATTTTTTGAACGCACGTTTGCACGTACCATAGGGAATACCACACAAACACAACAGCAAGACACAGCCTACCCACAGCACCCATATGGTCCATACAACTATGAGCCTCCCTCAAATCCCCCAACACAAATCCCGCAGTCCTCAGAATTTCGGGTATATAGACAACTGCCCTAGAGCAGCGGGTTATAAAACAATGTTTGTGTTTTAAGGTTATGTTTGCACTGTATCCTCAACCCTGATACCTACAAATGCAAACATTATTTTGATTTTACAGAGTGCCCTGTTGGCACTTTAAAGTTTTATAGTGTTACCTCAGAAAATGGGCAGTGGGATCCAGATATTTGGGCTACCTTTTTATATTGTTACCTCAGAAAATGTGCGGCAGTGCGATCCAAATATTGGGGGTGACCCGATATCTGCCAAACCAAACATTAGGGTTTTTTTTATACAGAGTGCCCTGTTTGCACTTTACTCTTTTACCTCAGGGCAGGTGTCTTCACCATGTGGCCCTCTAGCTGTTGTGGAAACACATAGCAACACATGCTGGTACATGTTGTTCCACAACAGCTGGAGGGACACATGTTGAAGACCCCTTGCGTTATGTGGAATTTTACATGTTTGCACTTAAATATTTTATAATGTTACCTCAGAAAATGTGCGGCAGTGCGATCCAAATATTGGGGGTGACCCGATATCTGCCAAACCAAACATTAGGGGTTTTTTTATACAGAGTGCCCTGTTTGCACTTTACTCTTTTACCTCAGGGCAGGTGTCTTCACCATGTGGCCCTCTAGCTGTTGTGGAAACACATAGCAACACATGCTGGTACATGTTGTTCCACAACAGCTGGAGGGACACATGTTGAAGACCCCTTGCGTTATGTGGAATTTTACAGTGACATGTTTGCACTTAAATATTTTATATTGTTACCTCAGAAAATGTGTGCCAACTGTTTAAAAGGAAAAATATAATAACAACTTTTGAACCAAATTTTTATAACTGAAAAAACGAAATAAACAAAAATTGTTTGCACACAAAAACTTGTCTGTTTTCTCTACTGCAACATTGTTTGAAGATTAGCTGCAATGGTGGCCCTTATGCACTCGCTGGCAGCGTCATGCCCCCCCACCAAGCCTGGTGCATCATGTACAGTGACCCCCGCCCCATGATCATGTACATTCCACTCGGGGAGAAAGTTTTCCTTTTGTATCTCACATATGTTATGGAGAATGCAGCAGGCCGCTACTATATCTGGCATTATTTTCAAGTCCACATCATTCCTCTTCATGAGACAGCGCCAGCGTCCTTTTAAACGCCCAAACGCATTCTCCACTGCCATACGGGCCGAACTTAGGGCATGGGTATATGATGTCTGTTCGGGGGATAAGTGAACATGCTGGGTGTAGCCCTTCATTAGCCAGCGCTGTAATGGGTATGCTGCATCACCAATGAGATGGACCGGGATGTCCACACCATGTACGATCACCGATTTCTGTTAATAAAACATTAATATTATTACAGGGGTAAAACTTGACTATTGGTTTATGGGCGAACATTAGTTTAAGTAGTAAATAATCTTACCTCTCGAGGGAAAAGCCATCCACCAAGCTTGTCCTCAGCAATACTGTAAAGATCGGAGTTGGCGAGAACCCTTGCATCATGTGACCGTCCGGGCCACCCTATGAAGACATCTGTGAAACTAAAAATAAAGGTTTATGCATTATCATAAAACAGGCCAAGCCTATTTCAAACACATTAGTGAAACAGTGCTTACCAGTATTTGTGGTCCACTACAGCTTGCAGAACAATGGAATGCCAACCCTTACGATTGTAATAGTCTGCTGGGTTGTCATGGGGGGCGATGATGGGGATGTGGGTCCCATCTATGGCACCAGCACACTGTGGGTAGCCACGCTTCTTAAACCCTTTTATAGTCTCATCTAGCCGCTGTCCTTGTGGCAAGGAAATAAAGCGATGGTACATGGTATCCAGCAATGCCCGCGTGACCTGGTAGACAATCTTGCAGACCGTGCCAATCCCTACTCCAAATAAACTGGAAACTGTGCGATACTCTCCAGGGGTAGCATACCACCAGAGAGCAATCGCTAATCTCCTGGCTGGCTCAATGGGCTTACGGAACCTGGTGGTCTGCATGGTTATTGCGGGGGACAGTAGTTCCAAAACATACTCGAATGTAGCGCGAGACATCCTGAAGTTTGACATCCACTGCTCCTCCTGATATGCTAGAATAGTCTGCATGAATGCTTCCCCATGTCTGCGATCTCTCATCCACATTCTTCGGCTTGGTGTACAGTTCATTGTTATTAAAGAAATAACAACAGTGGATGATATACGCGCTCTCCTCCTTTTCAAATATTTGCGTCGATAGGTAGCCCTCTCTGCAAAGAATTGAGCTCTCCTTCTCCAGCTCTGCAGTAGGTAGCACAAAGTGAAAAGCTGCATCAAGCTGTCTGTAGCAGAAAGCAGCAGTAAACTGCAAACAGTCTGCGACTCCATGCTAGACACAGCTACTGCACCGGTGTCCATTGCTGCAATGCTGTGAGCAGGCCCCACCCCTCCCTTTTGGTCCTTTTGATGACATCATCTTGATGAGACAGTAAAAAGTCCATTTGTAATGACAGCAATAGGCTTTTACAGAGCTTACCCGGGTTAAGTGGAAACAGATCAGACACGGGAATAACCCGTGTCGAAGTGTAGTGGAAACGGGGGAGCCGACACGGGTTGTAGCCGTGTTAAACATCCCGGATCGGACACGGTACGTAGGTGGAAAAGGGGTATTAATGTACATATTGGATCTGTTTGCCTTGTGCCTTTATCACCTTGCACATATCACTGGTTTTTCACTTCCTTATGCCTTTTCCAGGTTTATACATCTGACCCACTGTTAGTACAGAGAAAAAAAATTACACTAATGACCAGTCATCCTTGCAATAATCAACAACAACAAGCAGATGGTGTTAAGGTATTTTTAGATGGTTAATTGTCAGATGTGATGTTGGCCATATCAACACATTTTTGTAACATAATTTTTGGAGTAAAAAAACAACATAAATGTTAAGTCTCATCCAATTGTTTTGCATGGCCAACAACACCACTTCTAAACTTAGGGCACCTTAATACTTTTTCACCCATTGTTAATGTGTACATTTTAGACCACTATATTTGTTAACGTTTTGGCCAGACCACTGACTGCCTTGAACAATGTATGAGTGTATTGGTCAACACATTTATTGTATTGTGTGTGTTGTTCCAATGGAAGCTTCATACCCAATATGTAAATGTAGTACTTTGTATTTGTTAGAGTTCTTCGTGTTTAAACAGTAATTATGGCTCAGAATCCTACTATTCCCACAAACTTTTACCAACTGAGTAGTGAACGTTAGAAGCCACATATTTTTTAAAAAAGGTGAGCAACATAGTTAAATTTATGCCACAATCTATTTAGCAATTACAACATTAATATTAAGAAGTAATGCATGTTGACGTAAACCTATAGTAAGACCAATGCTACATATTTACTAAATAGTGGCTATCTTCAACCCCATACAGACCCAGCCATCATCACCGAGGATGACCAGCAGGAACGTGACCAGGAGACCTTCACACTCCACCTGCAGCCCATCGATCCTACTCAGCCAACCACACCGCAGGACATACCCGAACCACCCCAAACATCCCACAGCCCCCAATTGAGCACAACACAAGTCGACACACAAATGGGCACTGAGTTTTGGAGCCGTTGGTCATCACAACAGGCGCAACACTACGCGTGCCTCACCACCCACAGCCAATACCTGTCAAGTCTGCCCCATCATTTGCCTAGACCAGTGGTTTCCAAACTTTTTTGAATCACGGCGCCCCAGAATATAAGATTTTTTTTTAACGGCACCCCTAGGCCAAAAATTTCTTATTGAGAAATTTTGAAATAGATATTACATTAAGTAGATCGCATTTATATGTCATCCTTAGGGTGAGTTGTGTGGTGAGGGACAAGATTTGCTTCTGTTTGGCCACATATTTTATGACTGGCAGCCACCAGCACTGGTTTTGCCTATTATATTGACCATGAATAATTTGAATTGGTCCTGGACCACCAACCCAGGGCACCCCTGCAAGTGTTCCGAGGCACCCCAGGGAGACACGGCACACAGTTTGGGAACCTCTGGCCTAGACTGAGTCGCAACTCAGGCAGACTTATAGTGCAGGTGGGCAGAATCGCTAACTACATGGAGCAGATGAGGGCAGACAATGGCCAAATGCAAACAAACCTACAACGCATCTTGGATGAACAGCAGCGGCAGCAACAATCACTAATCCAGATCATACAACACAACCAAATGATCAATGACAACCTATCACGCATAATAGCTAACAACACTGCCGCTAATACGCAGCTCACAGCAAGCTTGAACAATCTCAGTCAAAGCCTTAGTGTGTTGGCATCACACCATGCCACATCTAGCTCGGGGACAACGATACCAAGCCACACCCCAGTTCATTCCCCAGTCCGACGCTCAAGTCGAACCCGCATCAACGAGCCAGCACAATCCTCGGCACCCAGCACACAAAAAAAACACAAATAATAATGCTTGGTCAGAATATGTTGACCATTACAATGTTTTTTCTTTTTTCTTTTTCACAAAAATTCGTGTGTTAAAATGAATAAATTGTGAACACGGAATATGTGTATTGTTTAATTAGCTCCACAAACTACATGCACATTAGTGTCTTGGGCCAGATGTGGATTGTTAGAAATATATTGCCTGCCCCTAGGTGACCTCAGCTCAACGTGTGTCTAATCTATGGCACCCAGCACATTGGCCATGGCCGCAAGATCAGATAAAGCTACCCTGACTGCATGCCACTGCGACTCCTGGGTAGGGAAGCAGAGAGAGGCATCTATGTAGCCATCCAAGACATCCAAAACCTGAGTGGCCATTCAAAAATTAAAGGTGAGTGTCATGGCCTGTAATCAATACAATACTGTGTTCTATTACTTTACAGAAGCACCACAAAGACATAGACGTGTATGTATGTTTAAACTCACCTGAATTAAATATTTTTAAAAGGTGGCCTGTGAGATACTAATTACATCGCCAGTCACAGGCTGGAAGCTGACAGTAGCCATAAAGTGCAACACAGCCAGGAGTTTGTGCAGGTCTGAGACAGAGCGAGAGCGTACTGTCTCAGGGTCTAGGTTCATTTTGACAAGGTCATACAGAGGGAAAATATTATTTACATTTAGACGGAGCATCTGTATAACATGGTCATCAGCAATTTTGTTATCGTTTAAACGCCCACTAAAAAAACAAGCCATGGCCAGCCTACGCGGAACATGTACCACCTGATGACCCTGTTGATTTTCCTGGCCTGGGTTTATTGTAGCCTCATGGAGCAGTGTCAGGTATCCCCCAGCAAACAAGACAGCAGTACTACACACGGTAGCAGCCATTTCAGATTGAGAGTGGTGAAAAATGTGTTGGGGCCCCTTTTAAAAGGTCCAAAAAGTCAGGTGTGACTAATGTAGAATTGACAACACATGTAAACACGCTTCTCAAAAGCAGGTCTACTTTTTTTTAGGCTTTTTGTATGATTAGTAATTTTTTGCGGCCGCACATGCATTTTCACGGAAGATATTTCAAATACGAATGTTTAGTAAATGACCGAGTTCTATATCTAAACAACCGCGTTTGACCGATGGTGTATTCATTCGTATTTTTACTACACAGCCGTAATAAAAATACGAATTACCTCATCACTGCCGAGATTTGTGCTTAGTAAATTCCCGAGATGACACTTTGAAGAAAAAACACCAAATCGGTCAAAATCGGGAGCTTAGTAAATATACCCCAGTGTGTCTACAAGGACCGCTCCTGGATCCTTTGTTCTCCATCCGTACCTCGGAATTTGTTGTTTAAACGAGATGCCATAAGATCTATCTCTGGTAGACCCCATCTGTTCACTATTGTCTGAAACACTTCTGGGTGTAATGCCCATTCGGTTTCCTGAATGGTGTGTCGACTGAGAAAATCCGCTTCCCAGTTCAGTACACCTGGGACAAACACTGCCGACAATGCTGGGAGATGAAGTTCTGCCCATCTTAGAAAGAGTTACTTCCTCCATCAATCTTTTGCTGTGAGTTCCTCCTTGATGATTGAGGTACGCTACTGCTGTCGCATTGTCTGAGCGAATCTGGACCGGTCTTCCTTGCAGACTGTCCTTTGCCTGAACTAGAGCCATATAAATGGCCCTTATCTCCAACAGATTTATTGGCAGGCGACTTTCCCTTATGGTCCATTTTCCCTAGAACCAAAGGCTTCCGAGTACCGCACCCCAGCCTTGCAGACTGGCATCTGTTGTCAGGACTTGCCATTCTTTTATCCAAAAGGGTCTCCCCTTGTTTAAATGGTCTGTCTGTAGCCACCACGCTAGAGACCTTTTTACGTTTACTGGAAACTTTATCATCTGCTTTTTTATCGTCTGATGATTTCCATTCCATTTGGTCAGAATAAGGTGCTGCAATGGTCTGGAGTGGAATTGCGCATATTCCATCATGTCGAAGGTTGATACCATCAGACCCAACAGTCGCATTGCTGCATGGACTGACATTGTCTGGGCATGCAACGCTTACTGAGCCATGACATGCACCTTGACTATCTTTTTCTCTGGTAAGAGAACTTTCTGTAGGTCTGAATCCAATATGGCCCCCAAATGAACCATCCGCTGTGACGGATTCAGAGACGACTTTTCCCAATTTATGAGCCACCCGTGTCTCTGTAAACAAACTATTGTCTGTTGAAGATGGCACAAAAGTAACTCCTGCAAATGTGCTAGGATTAACAGGTCGTCGAGGTATGGGAATATTCTTATCCCCTGCTTGCGAAGACAAGCTGCCATAACCACCATAATTTTGGTAAACACCCTGGGTGCTGTTGCTAGCCCGAAGGGCAAAGCTTGGAACTGAAAATGTTCCTGGAGGATGGCAAACCTGGAGGTAACACTGATGAGACAGTGCTATAGGCACATGTAGGTAAGCATCCTGTACATCCAGAGATACCATGTAATCTCCCGGATCCATAGCCAACATTATGGAGCGTAATGTCTCCATGTGGAACCTTGGGATCCAAATGTATTTGTTTAACATTTTCAGATTGAGAATTGGTCGAAAAGACCCATTCGGCTTCTGGATCAGAAATAGATTGGAGTAAAACCCCTGTCCCCTTTGTGATGGAGGCACTGGGACAATCACACCTGACTGCAGTAATTTTTGGACTGCTTCTTGCAGGGCATTGGCCTTCGACTCTATACGAGATGGGCTGGTGCAAAAAAATCTTTGAGGAGGCTGCCTCCTGAATGGGAACCCATACCCCTGAGATACCACCTTCTGCACCCAAGCATGACTGTTGCCATATGTGTGCAAAATGAAGGAGTCGGCCCCCACCCTGGAATCCACCAGGCGGAGGCCCGTCTCTTCAGGCTGATGGTTTCTGTTAAGGCTTGGAAGCTGGCTTTTTGGTAGCCCACTGCTTCCTACCCCTGGTTTTAAACTGGGGTTGCTTAGACTCTTCTTTAGCCTTTGCTTTGCCTTGCCATTGAAATGGCCTAAACTTTGAACCCCTAGACTTAGGGTTATAACTAGTCGGAAATCTGACCTTCTTCGACTCAGCTTCCGATTCTAGAATGTCTGACAATCGTTTCCCAAACAATATATTATCAATGAAAGGTAATGCTTCCAATTCCTTCTTGCATTCTGCATCTGCTTTCCAAGTACGCAGCCAAACTGCTCTACGAGCGGCTACCGTCAAGGCTGATGCTCTAGAAGCGATTGTACCCATGTCAATTGCCGCTTCTTCCAAGTATTGGGCAGATTGTCTTAAACGGCTTAAATGATACTCTTGCTCCCTATTAGAAGAGAGGTCATTCTCTAGTTCCTCTTTCCATTCGCCCATTGCCTTTGCTATCCAGGCTGAAGCCATAGCAGGTCTTACCACTGCTCCTGCGAGAGAAAATATATTTTTCAAGAAGCTATCTACCCTTCTGTCTGTGACATCATTTAGTGAGGTAGATGACAGTGGTTAAGCAGATTTATGCACAAGTCGCAGTACATGTGCATCTACTTTTGGAGGAACTTCTCTTTTCAAACAATTCGCAGCTGGAAATGGATAATAAGAATTCCATCTGTAAATGCTGATTTACATACAGGACTAAAAGCAACACCTTAAAAATAAGATTTTACTCACCGGTAAATCTATTTCTCGTAGTCCGTAGTGGATGCTGGGACTCCGTAAGGACCATGGGGAATAGCGGCTCCGCAGGAGACTGGGCACAACTAAAGAAAGCTTTAGGACTACCTGGTGTGCACTGGCTCCTCCCTCTATGACCCTCCTCCAGACCTCAGTTAGGATACTGTGCCCGGAAGAGCTGACACAATTAGGAAGGATTTTGAATCCCGGGTAAGACTCATACCAGCCACACCAATCACACCGTATAACTCGTGATACTATACCCAGTTAACAGTATGAAATATAACTGAGCCTCTCAACAGATGGCTCAACAATAACCCTTTAGTTAAACAATAACTATATACATGTATTGCAGACAATCCGCACTTGGGATGGGCGCCCAGCATCCACTACGGACTACGAGAAATAGATTTACCGGTGAGTAAAATCTTATTTTCTCTGACGTCCTAAGTTGATGCTGGGACTCCGTAAGGACCATGGGGATTATACCAAAGCTCCCAAACGGGCGGGAGAGTGCGGATGACTCTGCAGCACCGAATGAGAAAACTCTAGGTCCTCCTCAGCCAGGGTATCAAACTTGTAGACTCTTGCAAAAGTGTTTGAACCCGACCAAGTAACAGCTCGGCAAAGATGTAAAGCCGAGACCCCTCGGGCATCCGCCCAAGAAGAGCCCCTTTCCTCGTGGAATGGGCTTTTACAGATTTAGGGAGCGGCAGTCCAGCCGCAGAATGTGCAAGTTGAATCGTGCTACAGATCCAGCGAGCAATAGTCTGCTTAGAAGCAGGAGCACCCAGCTTGTTGGGTGCATACAGGATAAATAGCGAGACAGTTTTCCTGACTCCAGCCGTCCTGGAAACATATATTTTCAGGGCCCTGACTACGTCCAGTAACTTGGAGTCCTCCAAGTCCCAAGTAGCCGCAGGCACCACAATAGGTTGGTTCACATGAAAAGCTGATACCACCTTAGGAAGGAATTGGGAACGAGTCCTCAATTCCGCCCTATCCATATAAAAAAATCAGATAAGGGCTTTTGCATGACAAAGCCGCCAATTCTGATACACGCCTGGCCGACGCCAAGGCCAATAGCATGACCACTTTCCACGTCGTGAGGTATTTTAGCTCCACGGATTTAAGTGGCTCAACCCAATGCGACTTCAGGAAATCCAACACCACGTTGAGATCCCACGGTGCCACTGGAGGCACAAACGGGGGCTGAATATGCAGCACTCCCTTAACAAAAGTCAGAACTTCAGGCAGTGAAGCCAGTTCTTTTTTGGAAGAAAATGTACAGAGCCGAAATCTGGACCTTAATGGAACCCAATTTTAGGCCCATAGTCACTCCTGACTGTAGGAAGTGCAGAAATCGACCCAGTTGAAATTCCTCCGTTGGGGTCTTCCTGGCCTCACACCAAGCAACATATTTTCGCCATATGCGGTGATAATGTTTTGCGATCACATCTTTCCTAGCCTTAATCAGCGTAGGAATGACTTCCTCCGGAATGCCTTTTTCCTTTAGGATCCGGTGTTCAACCGCCATGCCATCAAACGCAGCCGCGGTAAGTCTTGGAACAGACAGGGCCCCTGCTGCAGCAGGTCCTGTCTGAGCGGCAGAGGCCATGGGTCCTCTGAGATCATTTCTTGAAGTTCTGGGTACCAAGCTCTTCTTGGCCAATCCGGAACCACGAGTATAGTTCGTACTCCTCTCCTTCTTTTATTCTCAGTACCTTCGGTATGAGAGGCAGAGGAGGGAACACATACACCGACTGGTACACCCACGGTGTTACCAGAGCGTCCCAGCTATTGCCTGAGGGTCCCTTGACCTGGCGCAATATATTTTTAGCTTTTTGTTGAGGCGGGACGCCGACATGTCCACCTGTGGCCCCAATGGTGTACAATCATTTGGAAGACTTCTGGATGAAGTCCCCACTCTCCCGGATGGAGGTCGTGCCTGCTGAGAAAGTCTATTTCCCAGTTGTCCACTCCGGGAATGAACACTGCTGACAGTGCTAACACATGATTTTCCGCCCATCGGAAAATCCTTGTGGCTTCTGCCATCGCCATCCTGCTTCTTGTGCCGCCCTATTGGTTTACATGGGCGACCGCCGTGATGTTGTCTGACTGGATCAGCACCGGCTGGTGTTGAAGCAGGGTTCTAGCCTGACTTAGGGCATTGTAAATGGCCCTTAGTTCCCGAATATTTATGAGTAGGGAAGTCTCCTGACTCGACCATAATCCTTGCAAGTTTCTTCCCTGTGTGACTGCCCCCCAGCCTCGAAGGCTGGCATCCGTGGTCACCAGGACCCAGTCCTGTATGCCGAATCTGCGGCCCTCTAGAAGATGAGCACTCTGCAGCCACCACAACAGTGACACCCTGGCCCTTGGAGACAGGGTTATCAGCCGATTCATCTGAAGATGCGACCCGGACCACTTGTCCAACAGATCCCACTGGAAGATCCTTGCATGGAACCTGCCGAACGGATTTTCTTCGTAAGAAGGTACCATCTTTCCCAGGACTCGTGTGCATTGATGCACCGACACCTGTATTTGTTCTAGGAGGTCTCTGACTAGAGATGACAACTCCTTGGCCTTCTCCTCTGGGAGAAACACTTTTTCCTGTTCTGTGTCCAGAACCATATCCAGGAACAGTAGACGCGTCGTAGGAACCAGCTGCGACTTTGGACTATTCAGAATCCAGCCGTGCTGTTGTAGCACTTCCCGAGATAGTGCTACTCCGACCAACAACTGCTCCCTGGACCTCGCCTTTATAAGGAGATCGTCCAAGTACGGGATAATTATAACTCCCTTTTTTTGAAGGAGTATCATCATTTCGGCCATTACCCTGGTAAATACCCTCGGTGCCGGGAACAGACCAACGGCAACGTCTGGAATTGGTAATGACAGTCCTGTACCACAATTTTGAGGTACTCCTGGTGAGGAGGGTAAATGGGGACATGCAGGTAAGCATCCTTGATGTCCAGTGATACCATGTAATCCCCTTCGTCCAGGCTTGCAATAACCGCCCTGAGCGATTCCATTTTGAACTTGAACCTTCGTATATAAGTGTTCAAAGATTTCAATTTTAGAATGGGTCTCACCGAACCGTCTGGTTTCGGTACCACAAACATTGTGGAATAGTAACCCCGGCCTTGTTGAAGGAGGGGTACCTTGATTATCACCTGCTGGAAGTACAGCATGTGAATTGCCGCCAGTACTACCTCCCCTTTCTCCGAGGGCAGCAGGCAAGGCTGATTTGAGGTAATGGCGAGGGGGAGTCGCCTCGTACTCCAGCTTGTATCCCTGTGATACTACTTGCAGAACCCAGGGATCCACCTGTGAGCGAGCCCACTGGTCGCTGAAGTTCCCGAGACGCGCCCCCACCGCACCTGGCTCCACCTGTGGAGCCCCAGCGTCATGCGGTGGACTCAGGTGAAGCGGGGGAAGATTTTTGATCCTGGGAACTGGCTGTCTGGTGCAGCTTTTTCCCTCTTCCCTTGTCTCTGTGCAGAAAGGAAGCGCCTTTGACCCGCTCGCTTTTCTGAAGCCGAAAGGACTGTACCTGATAATACGGTGCTTTCTTAGGCTGTGAGGAACCTGAGGTAAAAAAATTTCTTCCCAGCTGTAGCTGTGGATACGAGGTCCCAGAGACCATCCCCAAACAATTCCTCACCCTCATGAGGCAGAATCTCCATGTGCCTTTTAAAGTCAGCATCACCTGTCCACTGCCGGGTCCCTAATACCCTCCTGGCAGAATGGACATTGCATTAACTTTTGGAAGCCAGCCGGCAAATATCCCTCTGTGCATCCCTCATATATAAGACGACGTCTTTAATATGCTCTATGGTTAGCAAAATAGTATCCCTGTATAGGGTATCAATATTATCTGACAGGGTATCAGACCACGCTGCAGCAGCACTATCCATGCTGAGGCAATTACAGGTCTCAGTATAGTACCTGAGTGTGTATATACATACTTCAGGATAGCCTTCTGCTTTTTAACAGCAGGCTCCTTCAAAGTGGCCGTATCCTAAGACGGCAGTGCCACCTTTTTTGACAAACGTGTGAGCGCCTTATCCACCCTAGGGGATATCCCCAACGTGACCTATCCTCTGGCGGGAAAGGGTACGCCATCAGTAACTTTTTAGAAATTACCAGTTTCTTATCGGGGGAACCCACGCTTCATTCACTAATCTGATGGGGGAACAAAACACTGGCTGCTTTTTCTCCCCAAACATAAAAACCCCTTTTTTGTGGTATTTGGGTTAATGTCAGAAATGTGTAACACATTTTTCATTGCCGAGTGCAACGGATGCTCCTAGTGGATTGTCCTCAAACATGTCGACACAGCCGTACCTACACACCGCACACACACAGGGAATGCTCTGACTGAGGACAGGATCCCACAAAATCCTTTGAGGAGACAGAGAGAGAGTATGCCAGCACACACCAGAGCGCTATATAATGCAGGGATTAACACTATAACTGAGTGATTTTTCCCCCAATAGCTGCTTGTATACACAATATTGCGCCTAAATTTGGTGCCCCCCCTCTCTTTTTAACCCTTTGAGCCTGAAAACTACAGGGGAGAGCCTGGGGAGCTGTCTTCCAGCAGCACTGTGAAGAAAAAATGGCGCCAGTGTGCTGAGGGAGATAGCCCCGCCCCTTTTTTCGGCTGACTTTTCTCCCGCTTTTTTTATGGATTCTGGCAGGGGTATTTATCACATATATAGCCTCTGGGACTATATATTGTGATTTTTTGCCAGCCAAGGTATTCATATTGCTGCTCAGGGCGCCCCCCCCCCAGCGCCCTGCACCCATCAGTGACCGGAGTGTGAGGTGTGCATGAGGAGCAATGGCGCACAGCTGCAGTGCTGTGCGCTACCTTGTTGAAGACCGAAGTCTTCTGCCGCCGATTTCCAGGACCATCTTCATGCTTCTGGCTCTGTAAGGGGGACGGCGGCGCGGCTCCGGGACCGAACGATCGAGGTCGAGTCCTGTGTTCGATCCCTCTGGAGCTAATGGTGTCCAGTAGCCTAAGAAGCTCAAACTATCTCCAGTCAGGTAGGTTCGCTTCTTCTCCCCTTAGTCCCTCGTAGCAGTGAGTCTGTTGCCAGCAGATCTCACTGAAAATAAAAAACCTAAAATATACTTTCTTTTCTAGGAGCTCAGGAGAGCCCCTAGTGTGCATCCAGCTCAGCCGGGCACAAGATTCTAACTGAGGTCTGGAGGAGGGTCATAGAGGGAGGAGCCAGTGCACACCAGGTAGTCCTAAAGCTTTCTTTAGTTGTGCCCAGTCTCCTGCGGAGCCGCTATTCCCCATGGTCCTTACGGAGTCCCAGCATCCACTTAGGACGTCAGAGAAAAGACATTTCATACACTTTAAATGAAGCCGCTGCGGCCGCTATACTTAATCCACAACCTGCGTACTTATTACACCATTAGCGTACAGAGTCCCGTACCGTGCACGGACTTTGCGTACAAACGCCACGCTGGCTGTACAAAGTACACTTAGCGCGTACACACCCAAAGATACACTGTGAACCCTTAACAGCTATACATGCGATAGTAATACACTTTAAACCTTAGCAGGGAAAGGAAAACACGACACAAGATTGTATTTAAACTGCTGGGTTTTGACCACAACATATTATTACTGAAAGGGGGTTACAATAACAAAGCAATACAATACAAAGAATAATGGGTACAGTGAATGATACATACTTGTTTGGATTTCGCCGCGCTACCCAGTCTGGTCCTCGGTCATTTAGATAGATAACTTTTAGAGTCTTCTGACCTAAGGCCTGCAGCTGGCTCCTTTTATACAATCTCCCAAAACTTAACACAATGGATACTGTAATCTCTTTGTCCATTGGACACAGGGATGGTCATTTACAGTACAGGTGAGGTCATAGGCTGGTTTGAATAGGTGGGTGATGTCTGTTCAAGATGCACTTGTGGGTGGTCTCCTCTGGGTTCCTGCCGCATACCTAATGTACAGTAAATACAGTTTATATCTATATTCTGCTCCTGCACATAACTATTCGCAGGAACGTGCGATCTTCTGCAAACCAACACCGGAATATTACCCTTAAAATACCCTACAGCTGGATACCAAACACCACCTTATAACCTTGTTCTGTCCCCTCCTATCCTGCAAAGGTGAATCCCTTTGTTCTGATACCATTTAAAATAAGATTTTACTCACCGGTAAATCTATTTCTCGTAGTCCGTAGTGGATGCTGGGGACTCCGTAAGGACCATGGGGAATAGACGGCTCCGCAGGAGACTGGGCACATCTAAAGAAAGAATTAGGACTATCTGGTGTGCACTGGCTCCTCCCCCTATGACCCTCCTCCAAGCCTCAGTTAGGAACTGTGCCCGGAAGAGCTGACACAATAAGGAAGGATTTTGAATCCCGGGTAAGACTCATACCACAAAAAGAGGGGGATGGTTCCCGTATAGTACCGGAGCCAAAAGAAAAAAGAAAGACTATATATCTTTTCTGGGGCACACTTGTAAATGAGTGTGCCCCAGAAAAGATATATAGTCTTTCTTTTTTCTTTTGGCTCCGGTACTATACGGGAACCATCCCCCTCTTTTTGTGTATCAGTTTACTGAACTATCTCTGGGAGCACCACCAACCTAGCGCCTAATAGTAATTTTTTGTTTGTATATTGGCCAGATGTTGGTTCATATATTAGAGCCTTTGCTCTAACAACATCACTTTATAACATCTATTACCCATATTGAGTGATCTTGTGCAGACTCTATCATATCCTTTTTCCTAAGACTCATACCAGCCACACCAATCACACCATATAACACGTGATAGGAACCCCGGTTAACAGTATGATAACAATTGGAGCCTCTGAAGAGATGGCTCACAACAAAACCCGATTTTTGTAACAATAACTATGTACAAGTATTGCAGACAATCCGCACTTGGGATGGGCGCCCAGCATCCACTACGGACTACGAGAAATAGATTTACCGGTGAGTAAAATCTTATTTTCTCTGACGTCCTAGTGGATGCTGGGGACTCCGTAAGGACCATGGGGATTATACCAAAGCTCCCAAACGGGCGGGAGAGTGCGGATGACTCTGCAGCACCGAATGAGAGAACTCCAGGTCCTCCTCAGCCAGGGAATCAAATTTGTAGAATTTAGCAAACGTGTTTGCCCCTGACCAAGTAGCTGCTCGGCAAAGTTGTAAAGCCGAGACCCCTCGGGCAGCCGCCCAAGATGAGCCCACCTTCCTTGTGGAATGGGCTTTTATTGATTTAGGCTGCGGTAATCCTACCGCAGAATGCGCCAGCTGAATAGTGCTACAAATCCAGCGCGCAATAGACTGCTTAGAAGCAGGAGCACCCAGCTTGTTGGGTGCATACAGGATAAACAGCGAGTCAGTTTTTCTGACTCCAGCCGTCCTGGAACATAAATTTTTAGGGCCCTGACTATGTCCAGCAACTTGGAAACCTCCAAGTCCCTAGTAGCCGCAGGCACCACAATAGGTTGGTTCAAGTGAAAAGCTGAGACCACCTTCGGGAGAAACTGAGGACGAGTCCTCAATTCTGCCCTATCCATCTGGAAAATCAGATAAGGGCTTTTTCAAGACAAAGCCGCCAAATCTGAAACCCGCCTGGCCGAAGCCAGGGCCAACAGTATGACCACTTTCCACGTGAGATATTTTAATTCCACAGTCTTAAGTGGTTCGAACCAATGTGATTTCAGGAATGCCAAAACCACATTGAGATCCCAAGGTGCCACTGGGGGCACAAAAGGAGGCTGAATATGCAGAACTCCTTTGACAAAAGTCTGAACTTCAGGCAGTGAAGCCAGTTCTTTCTGGAAGAAAATCGACAGAGCCGAAAACTGGACCTTGATGGACCCCAATTTGAGGCCCAACGTCACCCCTGCTTGCAGGAAGTGTAGGAATCGACCCAGTTGAAATTCCTCCTTCGGGGCCTTCATGGCCTCACACCAAGCAACATATTTCCGCCAAATGTGGTAATAATGCCTTGCGGTGACATCCTTCCTGGCTTTGATCAGGGTAGGGATGACTTCCTCCGGAATACCCTTTTCCTTTAGGATCCGGTGTTCAACCGCCATGCCGTCAAACGCAGCCGCGGTAAGTCTTGGAACAGACAGGGTCCCTGCTGCAGCAGGTCTTGTCTGAGCGGCAGAGGCCAAGGGTCCTCTGCCAGCATCTCTTGAAGTTCCGGGTACCAAGCTCTTCTTGGCCAATCCGGAACCATGAGTATGGTTTTTACTCCTCGCAGTCTTATTATTCTCAGCACCCTGGGTATGAGAGGTAGAGGAGGAAACACATAAACCGACTGGTACACCCACGGTGTCACTAGAGCGTCCACAGCGATCGCCTGAGGGTCCCTTGACCTGGCGCAATATCTTTCAACTTTTTGTTGAGGCGGGACGCCATCATGTCCACCCGTGGTCATTCCCAACGGTTTACCCGCATTTGGAAACTTCTGGAAGAAGTCCCCATTCTCCCGGGTGTAGGTCGCCCATCGGAGAATCCTTGTGGCTTCTGCCATCGCCATCCTGCTTCTTGTGCCGCCCTGTCAGTTTACATGGGCGACCGCCGTGATGTTGTCTGAATGGATCAGTACCGGCTGGTTCTGAAGCAGGGGCCTTGCTTGGCTTAGGGCATTGTAAATGGCCCTTAGCTCCAGAATAATTATGTGAAGCGAAATCTCCTTGGAATTTTCTTCCCTGTGTGACTGCACCCCAGCCCCGAAGGCTGGCCTCCGTGGTCACCAGGACCCAGTCCTGTATTCCGAATCTGCGGCCCTCTAGTAGATGAGCCCTCTGCAGCCACCACAGCAGCGACACCCTGTTTCTTGCCGACAGGGTTATCCGCTGTTGTATCTGTAGATGGGACCCGGACCATTTGTCCCACAGGTCCCACTGGAACGTCCTTGCGTGGAACCTTCCGAATGGAATTATGCTTCGTACGAAGCTACCATTTTTTCCAGGACTCGTGTGCTTCCACTGGAAGAAACACTCTTTTCTGGTCTGTGTCCAGAATCATTCCCAGGAACAGAAGACGTGTCGTCGGGACCAGCTGTGACTTTGGAATATTGAGAATCCAGTCGTGCTGTTGTAGCACTTCCCGAGAGAGTGCTACCCCTACTACCAACTGTTCTTTGGACCTCGCCTTTATCAGGAGATCGTCCAAGTACGGGATAATAAAAACTTCCTTCCTGCGAAGGAGTATCATCATTTCGGCCGTTACCTTGGTAAAGACCTTCGGTGCCGTGGACAACTCCAACGGCAGCGTCTGGAACTGATAGTGACAGTCCTGTACCACACATCTGAGGTACTCCTGGTGAGGAGGGTAAATGGGGACATGCAGGTACGCATCCTTGATGTCCAGGGAGACCCTGTAATCCCCCTCGTCCAGGCTCGTAATAACCGCCCTGAGCGATTCCATCTCGAACTTGAATCTTCTGATATAAAAGTTCAAGTATTTTAATTTTAAGATGGGTCTCACCGAACCGTTCTGTTTCGGTACCACAACCATTGTGGAATAGTAACCCCTTCCTTGCTGAAGGAGGGGCACCTTGACAATCACTTGTTGTGATTATAGTGTTGAATAGCCACCAACACCGCCTCCCTGGCAGAGGGAGGTGCCGGTAAGGCAGATTTTAGGAAACGGCGGGGGGAAGAACGTCTCGAACTCCAGCCTGTACCCCACTGGGCGCTGAAATTTCTGAGACGGGCCCCCACCGTACCCGGGTCTGCCTGAGCAGCCCCAGCGTCATGCTGTGGACTTACCGGACGCAGGGAGGACTTCTGCTCTTGGGAACTAGCTGTGCGCTGCAGCTTTTTCCTCTCCTTTTGCCTCTCGGCAGAAAGGATGAGCCTCTAGCCCTCTTGCTTTTCTGGGGCCGAAAGGACTGTACTTGATGATACGGTGCTTTCCTTTGTTGTGGGGTAGCCTGTGGCAAAAAAGTCGATTTCCCAGCAGTAGCTGTGGAAACGAGGTCTGAAAGACCATCCCCAAACAGTTTTACCCCCTTATAGGGCAAAACTTCCATGTGCCGATTCGAGTCGGCATCGCCTGACCATTGCCGAGTCCATAACCCCCGTCTGGCGGCAATGGACCTAGCGCTTATTTTTGATGCCAGCCGGCAAATATCCCTCTGTGCATCACGCATGTATAAGACCACGTCTTTTATATGCTCTATTGTCAGCAAAATATTGTCCCTATCCATAGTTATTTTCCGACAGGGAATCTGACCACGCAGCGGGAGCACTGCACATCCATGCCGAAGCAATGGCTGGTCGCAATATAATGCCCGAGTGTGTGACTATATCTTTCAGGGTAACCCCCTGCTTTTTATCAGCAGGTTCCTTCAGGGCGGCCGTATCCGGAGACGGTAGTGCCACCTTTTCTGATAAGCGTGTAAGCGCTGTATCTACCCTATGGGGTGTTTCCCAACGTGACCTATCCTCTGGCGGGAAAGGGTACGCTGCCAATAACCGTTTAGAAATTATCAATTTCTTACCGGGGGAAGACCACGCTTCCTCACACACCTCATTTAATTTCTCAGATGCAGGAAAACCTACTGGTAGTTTTCTGTCACCAAACATAATACCCTTTTATGTGGTACCTGGGGTATTATCATAAATGTGTAATACATTTTTCATTGCCTCAATCATGTAACGGGTGGACCTATTTGGAGGGTACACTAGTCTCATCGTCGTCGACACTGGAGTCGGTATCCGTGTCGACATCTGTTTCTGCCATCTGAGGTAGCGGGCGTTTTTAGAGCCCCCCATGACATTTGAGACGCTGGAACAGGCCCAAGCTGAGTAGCCGGCTGTTCTGTGTCGTCGACCTTTTGTGTAAGGAGTTGACACTTTCACGTAATCCTTCCATAAGTCCAACCACACCGGTGTCGATCCCGCAGGGGGTGACATCACATTTACAGGCATTCGCTCCGCCTCCACATCATTATCCTCCTCATACATGTCGACACAGCCGTACCGACACACAGCATACACACAGGGAATGCTCTGACAGAGGACAGGACCCCACAAAGCCCTTTGGGGAGACAGAGGGAGAGTATGCCAGCACACACCAGGGCGCTATATATCACAGGGATATCACATATAAAGAGTGTTTTCCCTTATAGCTGCCTATATATATTGTATACTGCGCCTAAATTGTGCCCCCCCTCTCTTTTTAACCCTTTCTGTAGTGTATTGACTGCAGGGGAGAGCCAGGGAGCTTCCCTCCAACGGAGCTGTGAGGGAAAAATGGCGCCAGTGTGCTGAAGGAGATAGCTCCGCCCCTTTTTCGCGGACTTTCTCCCGCATTTTTATGGATTCTGGCAGGGGTTAAAAAGCACCCATATAGCCTCTGGGGCTATATATGGTGCCAGTTTTGCCAGCCAAGGTGTCAGTATTGCTGCTCAGGGCGCCCCCCCTAGCGCCCTGCACCCATCAGTGACCGGAGTGTGAGGTGTGCATGAGAAGCAATGGCGCACAGCTGCAGTGCTGTGCGCTACCTTGGAGAAGACAGAAGTCTTCAGCCGCCGATTTTCCGGACCACCTTCTTGCTTCTGGCTCTGTAAGGGGGACGGCGGCGCGGCTCCGGGAACGGACGACGAGGTCGGGTCCTGTGTTCAATCCCTCTGGAGCTAATGGTGTCCAGTAGCCTAAGAAGCCCAAGCTACCACCACTTAGGTAGGTTCGCTTCTTCTCCCCTTAGTCCCTCGATGCAGTGAGCCTGTTGCCAGCAGGTCTCACTGAAAATAAAAAACCTAACAAACACTTTCTTCCTAGGAGCTCAGGAGAGCCCCTAGTGTGCATCCAGCTCAGCCGGGCACAGAAATCTAACTGAGGCTTGGAGGAGGGTCATAGGGGGAGGAGCCAGTGCACACCAGATAGTCCTAAATCTTTCTTTAGATGTGCCCAGTCTCCTGCGGAGCCGTCTATTCCCCATGGTCCTTACGGAGTCCCCAGCATCCACTAGGACGTTAGAGAAACTGTTGTAACTTGCTGGTGTGGAGCAAGGAGACTATGTGTACATTGTGCACTATTTGGATTAAATATGTAATGTGTTTTGATAGCTTTTCCATGCGTCCACAAACTCAACTGTAAATACTCATACCATGCGCTAATGCGCAGGACTGCGGGAGCGACCATACGCAAATTGCGAATATGTGCACACACGGCAGAACAAGTACACGCACGGAGGCCATCTGTGTGTAGTTTGTACGTGATGTGTGTACTGCAATATTTTTCGACTTCGACAGTCCACCCTTTGGCAGTCACCAATAACTGCCACTATCTAATCAATAAACAGAAAAATATCTATACAATATCTACAGAAGCTTGGATGGTCGGGGTAGAGTTGTAGGTCGGAAATGTATGGCCTAGTGGGATAGTAAAAGCATGTATGTATGAATCCATGTCTGAGGGGCATGTATCATTATGCCGTATATGTTCTACTTAAGCTTCGAGGTATTGCGAAGTATACATTAAATCCTTCTCATCCCGTATTAAGGGTCTGTAAATAGGCTAACAAACACTACCGAGCTCTTTTCGGCTTCTTGTTCCAACAAATGGGGTGCACATTTAGTTGATGATACATGGAGGGGGAAACATATGTGAGAGCTAGTATATGTGGATATCACCTGTCGACTATGTGTGGCATTAGCTGGAGGTTGCAGAGATGAAGATAAGACACATATATAAAAATACATTCACATAAACATTTTGGGTAGGGCTGATGTCTTTTCCGGATGGATGTATCTGGGCAGAGGGGGAGACAAAAGAAAAACGGGTGAAAGAAACAGGCCATGAAATTAATTTGCAATCCTTATCATAACACTGTCTCTATGGATGGGTCATAAATTAAATCTGCTGCTATAACAGCGCCCTCGCTTTTTAGACTCATCAAATTTGTGCTGTGCTTGCGCCGCATTAGAATTTGAACACACCTAAATATCGAACCAATAATTATGACGACTCCCAGGGTACAAGGGAGAAACTTCCCCACACTCATAATGACATTCTGAGCCCACTGTCCTAAACCTGAGAACCATTTGCGTGGGTTCAACCATGAGACCCAGCTGGTCAGTTCATTACTCACAGTCGCTAAGGTAAGGTTGTGCTTCCTCCTGAACTCCCACTTCAACTGCAAGATATCGTCCATCTTTTGATCGATAATCTCCGTTGGGTCGTCAGTGCTATTTGTAATATACGTACAGTACTTCACACCATATTGAGTTGCAAGGGTAACACAGTACCCACCTGTCACGGCTGTGACATAATTAAGGACCATCCTGTGCTGAATCAGTTCCTTCTTGTAAGCTTGTAACTCCCTTCCCGTATACCTGAAGGTGTCGTCATACATCTCAGTGATATTATCTATCAAGTTCGCTAGCGCATGGATATACCTATAATTTATAGTTCCTCTGGCAGTATGGGTAATGTCTAATGCAAGAAGGAACTGAATCCCGGTGGATTCGTGGATCAAATCAAAGGCTGCGTGCTCTGCTCTATCTATGAGGTGTCTCCTGATGATGTGTTCATAGTGAGTATGAGTATAAGGAGCCTGAGCACTGCGGTGAACGTCTTTCATTTTATTATGGGTTATGACCTCTGGTAGTACTCTCCCAATATAACATAATCCCTCTGAGCTCGGCGCAAGCCACTTGCACGCCTTCCTCCCACATATGAAATAGGCATCATCTGGGAGAACATAGGGAACAAAATAGAACATCACCATATTGCAAATTTTCCAAGTAAAGAAACCAATCCCTAGTTCTCCCATCTGCTCAGTACAAGTATCGGGCTGGATGATATGAGCACAATACCATGACGATACTTTTCCAACCCACATGGTCTTGCTTCCATGAGTATACCTATACCGGAAATACCTCCCACTGTTGGCTATTTGGCGTACAAGTTCAGAGTCTATGGGTATCCTATCAGCTCTGTATGAAAAGGTCATTGTCTGGTTATTCCATTCACTTCCCAATTTCCCGGTTTTCGGTAATTGGAAATATTAAAACACAATAAGGACCTATCTACATGATACTGGTGGAGCTTCAAACTATGGGGCCTAGAGATATTGAATTTCTTGTCCACCGGTCTCCCACCCCTCAATTCGAGTACCTCATCTATTGCTAAAGGGTATGGTACTAATCCTGACTTACTCTGACCTTGAGGTACTTGTGAGCACACCCAACATTCTGTATTGTTTAAGACCTTACCCACTAGTGAGTGGTAATCACTCAATGGATGGCGGTCCATGTTGATATTAAGGTTGGACTGACATCTCTGGATGCACCCATCCTCTACTATATTCTCACAATTCCTACAAATACAATATTCATCAGACAATAACCCCTCACAGTGCCTCAGAGCTCACTGACTACCAGAGCGCTTACTGATGCCAGCCTTTACTGAAGTGATGTGCTGCTCCTGAGATCCTACAAATTCATACTCGCCATCAGAACCCATTCCAGATCCCTGCTCGACCTCTCTGGGACCCTCACCAAAACAAACTGTCCTGATCAAAACCAGAATTACTAACAGAACCCACAACGCAGTCTCTTGTGATCGATCCATTTCGTTATGGGAAAGGAGGAAAATAAGAAGGAGAAAAAAAAGGAAAATGCAGGGGGAGGTGAAAAAAGAAAATGGTGCGACAACCGTTCTAGATCTTGTTACTCTCTGTGCTCAGATGCCCTTCAACAGTCCTGCCTCTCAACTTTCCCGGTACAAACACTCCAGTGATACGAGATTCTCTATACTCTGCTCTTTGTCACGAGTTCTCTCCGGGTCAGCGACCTTCTTGCAGTGGGACGAGTGGACCCAAGTCTCTCTTTCGGCGACCTTTAATGCTGTCGTGCTGGTTAACAAGACTTGGTATGGTCCTTCCCACCTGTCTATGAGGCAACCTGAGCGTAAGAAATATCGAATCATCACATAATCCCCAGGCTCAATGTCATGACAATTACTGATCGGTAGGTCAGGGATCACCAGCTTTAAATTTCTTTGTTGATTTCTCAGCTGCTGGATCATCCCAACCAAATATTTCACAGTCACTTCATTATTACATTTCAAATCATCCTGGGGGTCTATCATTACATGAGGTTGTCGACCAAAAAGAATTTCAAAGGTTGATAAGTTAAGGGGAGACCTGGGAGTGGTTCTGATGCTGTACAACACTAGTGGCAAAGCTTCTGGCCACAGCAATCCAGTCTCAGCCATCACTTTGCTCAGCTTGTTCATAATAGTGCTGTTCACTCTCTCTACCTTTGCACTTGCCTGTGGACGGTACGGAGTATGCAGCTTGCTATTAATTCCCATCAGTTTGCACATGACCTGAAAGACTACACCTGTAAAATGGGTACCCCTGTCACTTTCAATTATTCTAGGGGTACCATATCTACATACAAATTTCTGCACAATTTTCTTTGCAGTGAACGTAGCAGTATTTGTGGCAGCAGGGAACGCTTCTACCCAGTTGGAAAATACATCAATACAAACAAAAACATATTTCAAATTCCTACAGGGTGGTAACTGTATGAAGTAAATTAGTATTACCTGAAAAGGTCCGTCTATAGGAGGGATATGGGATGGCTCTGTTGGTATTGTCTTTCCAATATTCTTTCTCAAGCAAGTAAAGCATGTCATTGCTCTCTTACCTGCATGAGAAGAGAAACCTGGCGCACACCAGTAGGCTCTTACCAATTTACACATACCCTCTTTGCCCAGATGAGTCAGACCGTGTGCCGCCTCAGCTAGGCTTGAAAGATATGCTCTGGGGGCCACCGGCTTACCTTGTCCACAGTCCTGAGGACTCCTGGCCATACCCCTTTGCCCTCCAGACTGCCTTTTCCTGTAGGGAACACAAATTTTGCATTTCGATTAATTGTTGTGTGTTGATCGTGTTAAATGTCATCAGTGATGTGATGTTCGTTTGTATGGGGGTGCTTGCTGCTGATTTAGCAGCTTCATCTGCCCGGCTGTTACCAAGTGAAATTGGGTCTTGGTTGTAAGTGTGTGCTTTGCACTTGATAACAGCCACTCTGTCTGGTTCCTGTATTGCTGTCAAAAGCCTTTTGATGTGGGACGCATGCGCTACAGGTGTGCCAGCTGCCGTCATGAAATTTCTGAGGCGCCATAGGGCCCCAAAATCATGCACTTCTCCAGAGGTGTACCTAGAATCTGTGTATATATTAGCTGACTTACCCTTGGTCAATTCACACGCTCTGGTTAGGGCGACCAGCTCAGCAACTTGTGCTGAGTGCGGTGGGCCCAGGGAATTAGCTTCTATGATATCTTCGTCATCTACAACTGCATATCCAGTGCACAAATCTCCCGATTCTGTCTGTCTGTGGAAACTACCGTCAGTGTAGAAGGTAAAGTCTACTCCTTCTAGTGGGTTGTCACTGATGTCAGGTCTCGCTGTGAAAGTTTGATTCAGGTATTCCATACAATCATGCGTATCAGTATCTGCACTAAATCCTCCTTCACCAACATTCTCATCCTCCACCCTTTGTGCCTGTCCAGGCACACTTGGCAAGTAAGTTGCAGGATTTAGTGAGCTGCATCTCTTAATGGTGATCTTTACCGGGGCCATCAGTGATAATTCCCACTTTGTAAACCGAGCAGATGAGACATGTCTGGTTCGGGCTGAGTTCAGTAAGGCTGATACTGCATGAGGTGTATGAATGGTCAGGTCATGACCTAACACTACGTCCTCGCTTTTACTTACCAGCAAAGCTATCGCTGCAACACTTCGCAAGCAAGTGGGGAGAGACCGCGCTACAGTGTCGAACTGTGAACTGTAGTAAGCTACCGGTCTGCTGGCATCACCATGTCTCTGAGTTAAAACCCCTGCCGCGTACCCTGCACTTTCTGTACCGTACAATTCGAAGGGCTTCTCATAATCTGGCATACCTAATGCAGGTGCCTGTGATAGGCACTGTTTGAGTCTCTCAAATGCCAGTTTGGACTCATCTGTGTGCGAGATCCGTTCTGGTTTGTTCGAAGAGACCATTTCTTGCAAAAGTAAAGCCAGTATAGAGAACCCTGGAATCCAGTTTCGACAGTACCCACACATTCCAAGGAAAGTGCGGATCTGTTGCTGCGTTTGTGGCAGAGTCATG
This sequence comes from Pseudophryne corroboree, assembly GCF_028390025.1. NCBI lineage: Eukaryota > Metazoa > Chordata > Amphibia > Anura > Myobatrachidae > Pseudophryne > Pseudophryne corroboree. Next base: position 117,976,150 of record NC_086454.1, on the reverse strand, counting down.
TCGCGAATTGCCTGTATTCTATCAGCAGTGAGGTGTCTAAGTCCTTGAGTCAAGCAATGTTCCAAATATTTGACCCTGGTCCGGCACAACTGCAACTTATCCTTTGAAACCTTGTGTCCCATTTGGGAAAGATGAAACAGAAGCTGTTTCGTGTCTTTCAAGGACGGTTCTAGTGAGTCAGAACACAACAATAAGTCATCAACATACTGTATTAGTACTGATCCACTCTCAGGTTGAAATGATTGTAAACAGTCATGCAAAGCCTGGGAGAAAATACTTGGGCTGTCAATGAAACCTTGGGGAAGACGAGTCCAGGTGTACTGTACTCCCCTGTATGTAAAGACAAAAAGGTATTGGCTGTCAGGGTGAAGAGGGACAGAAAAGAAAGCAGAAAAGAGGTCAATGACAGTGAAGAATTTTGCAGTATACGGAATTTGCATGAGGATGACAGCTGGATTGAGCACTATGGGGAATTGGCTCTCAACTATCTTGTTTATCCCCCTTAGATCCTGCACTAGTCTGTAATCCCTCCCCCCACTCTTTTTCACAGGGAAGATGAGACTATTGGCGGTGCTGGACGTCCTGACTAGGATGCCCTGCTGTAGCAGCCGCTCTATGACAGGGTACACTCCTAATTCTACCTCTGGCTTCAGAGGATACTGAGGAATTTTTGGAGCTATCCTACCATCTTTTACTTGTACTACTACTGGAGCTACATTCGCCATCAATCCAGTGTCTTGTCCATCTTTGGTCCAAAGGGAACCCGGTATTTGTGAGATCATTTCCTCTACCTTTGATGGACACTTGTCTATAACAGTAGAATGCAACATAAGCCTTTGAGGGGTGTCTAATATATATTGCACTTCTTGAGCGTGGTTCTCTGGTATATCCAAGAAGACACCCTCAGGAGTACAGTATATGACACACCGCATTTTACACAATAAATCTCTGCCGAGTAGATTAGTCGGAGCCGATGCAGCCAACAGAAAAGAATGTTTGGTTTGCAAGGGCCCTATCGTAATCTCTGCAGGTCTACTCAAAGGGTATTGTTGCACCGTTCCTGTTACTCCTATTGCTCAAATAATTTTTCCTGTGGTTTTTATACCTGATGTGGAATACAACACTGACCTGGCCGCCCCTGTATCTACAAGAAATGGTAATGGTACACCAGCTACATCAACCGTGACCTCAGGTTCACTACCAAGGCTAGCAATCAATTTCACTGGCTGCAGACTACAGGTGTGGCCCCACCCTTATTGTGTATGGGTACCCTCTCGCAGCGCATTGGCAGCTACAATATGTGAGGGGGGTAGCTGTGGTTTTTCAGAGGCCTGCCAATCTCTCCTTGGTGGGTACCTCCTTGTTTCCCCTCTATGTGGCTCATAATCTCTTCTATATGGTCCCTGATCCCAATTATGTGAATTGTAGTGTGGTTCGTATTCTGGTCTAGGGGGTCGGTATACGTTGTGTGTACCTTTATTCCTCCAATCCTTCAAGTAATGTCCTACCTTCTGACAATTATAACATTTTACTACACGTGGCTTACCATCAGGGGTCTGGAGTTTTGGCTGATGTGGTTTTGTTGTAAGAGCATTTATACTTACTGTCATCAGCTTATCCCCCTGAGACTCCCTGTGTTTACTGATGTTCCGGTCGTGCTCGATAGCGGACTCTCTCAATGCAGCCACCGAGATACCTCTCCAGTTAGGTAGAGAGGTTTGTACCCTTGTTCTTAATGCCTCCTTCAACCCGTCCATTAATCCAGTAACAGCTACCTGCCTGTGATGTGCATTATCTTTTATGTCCTCGATCCCAGTGTATCTAGCTATTTCCTGCAGTGCTCGATGGAAATATTCGGATGCCATTTCACCTTCCTTTTGTCTTATGGAGAAAATTTTATTCCATTTGACAATAGTAGGGAAATACACTCCTAGTTGCAGATTGATTTGCTTTACGTTCTCCTGATTGTATTAATCAATGAGAGGTACGTCTGCATCTAACTTACTGTCTGCTATGAATTTCGTGGTGTCAATATTTGAGGGTAAACACACTCGTAGCACTGTTCGCCAATCTTTCTTTGTAGGCTCATGGGCGTTACCTAACTCTTTAATGAATCTCTGGCATCCGACTAGATCTTTCCTGGGATCGGGAAATTCAGACATAATTGACCTTAACTCTGCCCGGGACCAGGGACAATGCATAGCAATGTTCCTGATGGGAGTTACTCCCTGAGCGTCAGTTCTCCCGTTGGGAACTGCAATCACCCTGACAGGATTTAATTCAATTACGTCCTTCTGGTTTGATTCTACAATGTGGGGAGCTATTGTTTCTGCATAGTGTATGGTGCCGTACTTACCTGTGGACACGACCTCACTTATCCCTCCGCTAGGGGTCTTGCTACAACTCTTGGTGGTTGGGCCGTGCCCACCTGAGTATCTTGTATGGTGGCTGCTAGAGAGAGTGCCGATATCGTGCTGGGATCATCTTCCTGCTCACAATCCTGCGGAAAATTTTAAATGGGATACAGCTGGCAAGGGTTAGCGTTAGTACATTTATCAATCACATTCCTATCCTGTACCAATGCACCATTGCTTGTAGCCACTTTCTCCTCAACAATATATGGTGGTGGTGGTGCGGTCGCCATTGTTTTCCCGCTAGGTTTGGAACCTGCTGCGCGAGCTAATTCCCTTTGCACATCCCCCTCTTGCTGCCATAAATTTAAACAATCTGTATGTCTAATCCTTTGTTTTCTGGATTTTATGAGACATATCCTTATCCTTAAGTTCTGCAATACCTCCGGTTCAAAGCTGCCCACCTTAGGGAATGGTACCCTATCTTTTTCAGTCATACGTAACCATTCATTGCAAAAAGCCTCCGTATGTGAACCATATTTCTCACACATAATAAACCTTGCTGACCCTCTTGGTCGCAATTCTGACCTTTTCGGTCCCACTTCTTCAGCCTGAACCCTAGCTACCAAATGCCCACTGCTTGTGCAATTGGATCCCATCGCGGACTTTTTGCTAATAAACGCAATCCCCAATGCACACCGCAGATAGACGGTGAAAGACACCTATCGCTTTCACTCGCTCCTTCTCCGCTGAGTACCACGACTCACTCCAATAGTGAACACCGCGTACCCAGTGAGGCTCTATTGGTTTCTATTTACTGGAAGTGTTAGGAGTGACTTACCTTTTCCAGTAAATATCCGCCGCTGGAGATTTTCCTGAGAGAGACCAGCGAAAACTCCCTATACACAAATCACGCTTGCGTATGCTCTATACAGCGCTAATGATACCGCGATTCTACGCAAAAGCTCGTAAAAGGGGTATCAAGTTGCGCTATATATCGCACTCACAAACGTGCGGTCCAATCACACAGCGTATAGGTACTTGTTACCTATCTGCTGTACGACCACGGGTCGATGTACAAACTGTGACCCTCAGCCGGAGCGTAACAAAAAACCTTTGAACTTCAATACTACACAATGCACAATTCCCTATTACGCTCCTCTGCAAATCTCCTCGCGATTTGCGTATTTCAATCTATATTAACGTGAGTCAGCCGCCTCTCGCCGCCAAGCCTCCACTTACTTGGTGTACCACGCGACGGGATCCCGAATTCCGGGGTTCAAATCCACTCACTCCTACGTTCGCTCACTCAAATACACTTTGGTTTTTCTGTACAGAAAATTTTAATTCATTCAGATAGGCAGCTTTACCCCAGAGGCAATACAGTTTAAACAAAAGTTTTATACTAATCTGCTTTAGAAACCGAGTAGTTTTGTGCTATTGTAGCATGGCTACTGTCCCACCTTTGAACTAAATGACACAATTGTGTAATTTGTACTTAGCGCCCGCACTCTTACGCACTTTGCATAAACACGCAACCGTGCGTGTCTCTTACGCTGCGTGCACAGTCCTGTACTTTGTCTGAGACATGTGTACAAAACCGTGCGTCTGCAATAAAACAAATCCCACAACTCTATAAATGTGAGCAATACTAACTATAATCACTCACTTAACACAACACCGTTTTTCCTGTATGAACCTTTACAACCAGGCCAGAACTGCGTTTGTGTCTTTACACTTACTTACTTAAACACTTAATTTAGTTTTAACTATATAGCAACAAATGTGTCCGGTTTCACACAGATCTAAATGAATCTAGCAATCTGAGTCTTTATGGCAACAATGTGAGAGGGTATGCAAAGTATGGGTGCCTTTTGTGTACGCTTTTTGGCGCCAAAAAAAACGTAACAGATTTTTTAAATAGCTTTTTTCCTGTTGTTTTTTACGGGTTCTACAAGCACCTCTGCAAACCATACAGAGCAGACGTCATCTAATCAGCACACAAGTAGGGTTTTCAGTGTATCTATCGACCACGAAAAGGTTACGTAGGATACTTACTGTCCACCCTTTGCTGATAGATTAAGTCTGCTATGATATGTTAGGCTGTGAGTATGTGGAAAATCGGATGAGCCCCCAATTGTAAATGTTGATTTACATACAGGACTAAAAGCAACACTTTAAAAAGACATTTCATACACTTTAAATGAAGCCGCTGCGGCCACTATACTTAATCCACAACCTGCGTACTTATTACACCATTAGCGTACAGAGTCCCGTACCGTGTACGGACTTTGCGTACAAACGCCACGCTGGCTGTACAAAGTACACACAGCGCGTACACACCCAAAGATACACCGTGAACCCTTAACAGCTATGCATGCGATAGTAATACACTTTAAACCTTAGCAGGGAAAGGAAAACACGACACCAGATTGTATTTAAACTGCTGGGTTTCGACACCACAACATATTATTACTGAAAGGGGGTTACAATAACAAAGCAATACAATACAAAGAATAATGGCTACAGTGAATGGTACATACTTGTTTGGATTTCGCCGCGCTACCCAGTCTGGTCCTCGGTCATTCTTCTGACCAGGCTTGCAGCTGGCTCCTTTTATACAATCTTCCAAAACTTAACACAATGGAACAGGGGCGGAACTGTGGGAGGCAGTGGAGTCGGCTGCCGCCGGGCTCCTGGCCTGTAGGGGGCACATTTCCTCCACTGTCTCCCGCTGCCTGATCGCCGCTGCTCAGCGGCGGAAATTGCGGGGCCCACAGCCGGCAGCAGTGTAATGAGTCTCACTGACTCATTACACGCTGCCGTCGCTGCGCTGCAGGCCTTAACACAGGAGGAAGCCGCCGGACGTGAGCGCACAGCGCCAGCAAGTGAGAAGGGTGAGCTCATCACCCTTCATCTCGGCACCGCGCTGCTGCTTCTTACTCCATACTCCTGGTCTCTGCCACCGCTGAATGCTGGGAGAAGGGGGAGGGAGGAGGGACAGTCACGGCAGCAGTGTGTGTGGAGAGTGAGGACTGGGAGACATCGGCTCAGCCGCAGTGAGGAGCCTTACAGGAGCCAGGAGGTGCAAAGTATGTTGTACACACATGCTGGCTGTGTGTGTATGTATTTAGCTGTGTGTGTTTTGCTATGGGTGTATGTGTTTTGCTATGGGTGTAAGTATGTTGTACACACATGCTGGCTGTGTGTGTATGTATTTAGCTGTGTGTGTTTTGCTATGGGTGTATGTGTTTTGCTATGGGTGTATGTGTGTGGTTTTGCAATGGGGGGTGTATGTATTTTGCTATTGGTGTATGTATACTGTATTTTTTTGCTATGGGTGTGTGTTTGTGTATGTATATATGTGTTTTGCTATGTGTGTTTAGTAGTGTGTGTGTGTTTGTACGTTTTTGCTATGGATGTGTGTGTGTGTATATGTATTTTGCTGTGTGTGTGTGTTTACTATGTGTGTATATACAGTATACTGTATATCCATATCTACAGATGTAGCCACACTCACGACTAGTGTTCCCATGTCTATGAAATGTGCATGCGCTATAGAGAGAACGTCGGCTGCAACTTAGCGCAGCACAGCGTTCACTGAAGCTTGTCGCAATGCGTACGCCCATACCATCGCATCACGGCAAAAATGAGGCTGGCTACATCTGTTTCTATCTAGCTCACATTCCTCGTAGTTAATGTTTGTGTGCACATCAGGTAGACACTGGCGTAACGTGTATAAGGCTCTCAACTGTGTGACGTAATGTGTATAAGGCTCTCTACTGTGTGACGTAACGTGTATAAGGATCTCTACTGTGTGGCGTAACATGTATAAGGCTCTCTGCTGTGTGACGTAACGTGTATAAGGATCTCTACTGTGTGACATTACGTGTATAAGGATCTCTACTGTGTGGCGTAACGTGTATAATGCTCTCTACTGTGTGGCGTAACGTGTATAAGCTTCTCTACTGTGTGACGTAACGTGTATAAGGATCTCTACTGTGTGGCGTAACACGTATAAGGCTCTCTACTGTGAGACGTACCATGTATAAGCCTCTCTACTGTGTGACGTAACGTGTATAATGCTATCTACTGTGTGGCGTAACGTGTATAATGCTCTCTACTGTGTGACATAACATGTATAAGGCTTCTACTGTGTGATGTACCGTGTACAAGGATCACTACTGTGTGATGTACCATGTATAAGGATCTCTACTGTGTGGCGCAACGTGACTTTAGAGTACTATTGTATGGCGACACCCTTCTCAGTGAGACAAAACTCAATTTTCTGGGTGATGCGCTTCACCTATTTATAATATGGGAGGAGGGCCCAATGCATATTGTTGCACCTGGGCCCACCATTCTCTAGTTCCGCCACTGCCGTTGCTAAAAATTTTTTTAATGATTCTTACAGACGGAGGAGCTGTGTCAGTGAGACGGAAGCTGCATCCTGTATATACAGAGAGCTGGCACTGGCTGCAGCTAGGGGGAGCTCCAGAGTGCGGCTCCTCCCGAGCCCTTTCAGTTAAGCAAGCCAGACGAGGGAAGCTCTCTGCTCCACCGTCAGGCTGATGATAGCCAAAGGTAGGCACTGGAAGCACTTGCCTCAAGCCTTAATAAATATTGGAAGCACTGTGTTTTGTGTGTGCATGTTTTTAAGTGAGGTGTGTGTGTGTGTGTGTGTGTGTGTGTGTTTAAAGAAAGTTGTGTGTTCAAGTAAAAGAGGCGTGTGTGTGTGTGTGTGTGTGTGTGTGTGTGTGTGTGTGTGTGTGTGTGTAAGTGAGAGGCATGTGTGTGTGAGGCATGTGTGTGTGTGTGTGTGTGTGTGTGTGTGTGTGTGTGTGAGAGGCATGTGTGTGAGAGGCAAGGATTAAAGGGGCATTTCAGCATTTCTACAGGACTATGTACAGAGCACATACCTGGTCTGGGTACACGCTACCTTACAAACATATGGAGGGATGTCAGTTTCTGAATGTGTGTGTGAGAGGCGTATGTGTGTAAGTGAGAGGCATGTGTGTGTGTGTGTGTAAGTGAGAGGCATGTGTGTGTTTAAGTGAAAGCGGTGTGTGTGTGTGTGTGTGTGTGTGTGTGTGTGTGTGTGTGTTTTTAAGTGAAGGAGGTGTGTATGTGTGAGTGAAAGAGCCATGTGTAAGTGAGAGGCATGTGTGTGTTTTTAAGTGAAAGGCATGTGTGTGTTTAAGTGAAAGCGGCGTTTGTGTGTTTAAGTGAAAGAGGCGTGTGTGTGTTTTTAAGTGAATGAGGTGTTTGTGTGTTTTTTTATATATATCGGCACACCGCTGCGCCAAAGCATCTTCATCGAGACCCGCTGGCGGGTGAGGGAGCACTGTAGGTGTAATATAAAGGTATGCTGGTGTCTGTTTTATTGTAATGACTGACTTGGAGTGCGTCCACTTTGTATGTGTATGTATATTACTATTGGGAAAGGTACCTGAGCACGCTACTACTGTTCACCCTGAGTGCCGGATAGTTACATATGGTATGTGTGTGTATATGTAGGGGGGCACCAACATTTATCATGCCTCCGGGCGACTGGGACGAACTTACGCCACTGCAATGGATACTGTAATCTCTTTGTCCATTGGACACAGGGATGGTCATTTACAGTACAGGAGAGGTCATAGGCTGGTTTGAATAGGTGGGCGATGTCTGTTCAAGATGCACTTGTGGGTGGTCTCCTCTGGGTTCCTCCCGCATACCTAATGTACAGTAAATACAGTTTATATCTATATTCTGCTCCAGCACATAACTATTCACAGGAACGTGCGATCTTCTGCAAACCAACACCGGAATATTACCCTTAAAATACCCTACAGCTGGATACCAAACACCACCTTATAACCTTGTTCTGTCCCCTCCTATCCTGTAAAGGTGAATCCCTTTGTTCTGATACCATTTAAACTGTTGTAACTTGCTGGTGTGGTGCTGGGACACTTTGGGTGAGATTCAAATGATATATCACACCCAATTTCTTTTCTAAAATGATCTCCGTTATCGCGCATATTGCGCCAATAGTAATCAGGTTTACTGTGTAAAGGGTTGGGTGCCTCACTACTCCGGGGGTAGCGAGCTGAAATAATGATACAACATCCCTGAGGGCAGAAACAGAACGAGTGTGAAAAGGAGTGAAAAGAATTGAATCTCCCCCTATGTGTACATTGTGCACTATTTGGATAAATATGTAATGTGTTTTGATAGCTTTTCCATGTGTCCACAAACTCTAACGTAAATACTCATACCACGCGCTAATGCGCAGGAACGCGGGAGCGACCATACGCAAATTGCGAATATGCGCACGCACGGCAGAACAAGTACACGCACGGAGGCCATCTGTGTGTAGTTTGTACGTGATGTGTGTACTGCAATATTTTTCGACTTCGACACATCTTTTCGGAATCTTATACTTTTTACTGGGCATCGCCCAACATTCTTCCATCATTTCCGTCAGCTCATCTGACGCTGGGAATTCAGCTTTAATAAGGTAATTTTTTATTCACAAACTGAAGAATAAGGTACAGACATTGCAGATCATCACAATATCACAACAATAAATCTTTCGGCTCAAGACAGACCTCCAATATTGGAGGAAATTTACATTCAAGGGATATCAGAACATGACCATGAGGGGATTACACATACTTTCTTGCTGTACAGATTATTTGGGTCTGCAAGATCCGCAGCCATCAATATAAATCCTCATACATTTTTATATTTACGCCCTTAAGCTAACCAATAAGAACATAACATCAACAGGGGAAAAACAAAAAACAAAACCTGAAGCAAGGTGAGAAGGGATAATCTGATTCCGGACCACAGTAATTATGCGGATAAACAGGCGGCTCCACAGGGCTCAACCGCCAAGCATCTCACTTATGTCACTAAGCAGTAAATATTTGGCAAGTTAGCATTTCAGTGCCCTCTATATTTGCGGGGTCATGTGCGCATGGGGGGAGTCAAGCCATGGAGACCAGACCTTTTCAAATTTGGCTGATGCGTTCTGTTTCATATATATATATCTTTCCTTAATTATTGTATCATTAATTAGGGTCTTAAGCCCAGACACCGAAGGGGCTCTGGGGGCCATCCATAGCCTCGCAATGCAAACCTTAGCCAAGGCACATACATTACTGGCATAGAGACCCCTTGAAACAGACAGAGAGGATGAGCATCCCATCCCCAGAATACAGAACTGAGGGGTAAGCACTCCGCCAGTTACTCCTGTACTTTCCAGGATTGACCCGACCCCCAACCAGAACACCCTCAGCCTCGGACAATCCCACATTAGATGCCAAAATGTTCCGACCTCCCCCCCGCATTTAGGACAAAGGCCAGATCCGCCCGTACCGAAAGTAGCTAGTCTAGCCGGAGTCATATATGTCCTGTGTAAAATGAAGAATTGAATCTGCTGAAATCTAAGAGATTTGGTAACTTTGGCAGGGTATTCCAGAGCGAGGGCCCAGTCCTCTTCAGTTATTAAACCCATGTCCTCCTCCCATTTTCCTCGGAGACGTGTCAGAGGGTCCGCATGGAGCTTAGCAAGTAAATATCCATACGCACAGGAGACCATCTTAGCTCGACCCAAAGTAGCCACAAAGGTCTTGATGGGAAATGGGAGGATACGTGGGGGGGACTCAGCAAACTGGGACTGGAGGGCGTGACGAAGCTGGAGATATCTGAAAAAATAGGAATTGGGTAACCCAAACTCATCCTTCAGTTGCTGAAAGGATTTGAGTACCCCATCTAGGTAGAGTTGGGAAATAGAAACCACATATCTAGGGGCCCACACCTCCCGCCCCTCAAGCGCGTGTAGTTCAGGGAGCCAGTCAGAGTACCATAGGGGGGTATCAGGGTCCAAACCATCGTATCCCAAGAGGACTCTCAGGGCCTGCCATATTTTTAATGCCTGGAAAATAATAGGGGGAAGAAACCGAGATATGCTCCCACTCAACAGCACCTGCACAGGAGAGAGGTGAGGAAAGTAGGAGCGAATAAACTCACAGTGTAAGGAGTTAACCCCAGAATCCTGCGCCCACACACTAATATGAGTCAGCTGGGCAGCATAGTAATACATCTGAAAATTAGGCAGAGCCAAGCCACCGTCAGAGCGCTGCCTGGTAAGGGTATTTAGCTGTATCCTAGAACGTTTGTTAGCCCATATCAAAGAGGATAGAACACTATTTAATTTTCTAAAGAATAGCGGATAAATATATACCGGGGACTGGAGAATAATGTATAAAAGTTTGGGGAGTATAATCATTTTAATGAGATTGACCCTGCCAGACACCGTCAGTGGAAGCTTACACCAAGCTTTGGATTTGCCCATAATCCACTGCATGGCTGTGTCCAGGTTCAGAGGGACAAAATCGGAAGGGTCACTAGTTATTTGAATCCCGAGGTATTTAAATTGTATCGTCCAACGTAGTGGCAGGGGGATTTTGGGAATAGTAGGGGGGGGGCCTATGACTGGCATAATGTACGATTTAGACCAGTTAATTCTAAGTCCCGAGTGATCACCAAAGCACTCAATCACCCGTAGCAGAGTGGGCATTGACTTGGTGTAATCTTGCAAGAACAGCAACATGTCGTCAGCATAAAGAGCTATTCTATCCTCACGTGAGCCCGTACTGATTCCCACAATATCTGGGTGTGATCTTATCAGACAGGCCAGGGGCTCAATGGCCAAGGCAAACAGTGCGGGGGATAGGGGGCAGCCTTGTCTAGTCCCACGGGATAGCTGGAAAGAGGGGGATACATAGCCGTTCACCAAGATCCTGGCACTCGGATGTTGATACAGTAGTTTAGTCCAACTGATAAAGTTGGGTCCAAAGCCCATACGAGCCATCACCTCCCATAAATAAGCCCATTCAACGCTGTCAAAAGCCTTGGCCGCGTCTAGCGAGACCACAGCCGAGTCAGAAGGGGAGTCATGTGGGAGTTGCAGAATGGTATATAGTCTACGTAGATTAATAGATGTGGACTTCCCTGGCATGAAGCCAGTCTGATCCGAGTGAACGAGGGAGGCGATCACTGTGTTAAGCCGTACTGCCAATATCTTTGCCAGGATCTTAGCATCGGTGGGAATCAGGGAAATCGGCCTATAGGAGTCTGGAGACCCAGGGTCCTTACCGGGCTTTGGAATCACTATTATAATTGCCTCTGACATAGAGAGGGGAAGCTCATTATTGGCAAATATATCCAAGTATAGGGCATGGAGTCTGGGTCCAAAGAAATCTATATGAGTTTTGTAAACCTCAGAGGGAATCCCGTCACACCCCGGAGCCTTGCCATTAGGGGACATACCAATGGCCGCAGTCACCTCCTCGAGCGTCAAGGGCGCCTCCAGCAGCTCATAGGCCTCAGGGGAGAGTGCGGGCAACGCAATACCCCCCAGGTAGTGCGAGATGTCAAGAGTAGAGCACGTCAATTGTGAGCTATAAACACCAGAGTAATAAGATCTAAACAACTGCGCAATGTCCGGCGTGGTGTCAACAAAGGAGCCATCCCCATCGGACATCTGGGTGATCGTAGACCCAGGCCGATCGTAGTGTATCAGACGGGCCAGGAGTCCCCCCGTCCTATCAGCCTGCATATAAATATTAGTGGCCTTGAAAAGGAGGGAGCGTGAGTTTTTGTCGGACAGGTGGGCCATCCAAGCCGACTGAGCCACTAGCCAGCGTACCTTCGTAGTGGGGGCACCATCTAGCAGGTATTGGGACTCTAGTTCCCTGGCGTCCCTTTCAAGGGCCTGTTCCTTCTCCCTGGAGGATACTTTATGAGCCGCTATGCGTCCAATATATGAACCTCTCAAAAAAGCCTTAAATGAATCCCAAACTATCGTAGCCGGGGCTGACCCTACATTATCGTTAAAGTACCCCCCCCCATTGAGTCTCGAGGTCACTGCAGTCACCAAGCTGGGTCAGCCAAGAGGGGTGCAGCTTCCAATAAGAGTGCCCCCTCTGACTTCCCACAGCGATAGTCATCAACATGGGGGAGTGGTCAGAGACCCCTCGGGCCTCATAATGAATGTCAATGATCCCCGGGACAAGGGCAGGGGACACTAGCATCAGGTCAATCCTGGAAAAGGAGCCATGAGTACTGGAAAAACAGGAGAACTGGCGGGCCGTAGGGTGACGGAGCCTCCACACATCAACCCACTGCAAGCTATCCAAGAAATCTGCAAACTTAGTAGGGCCACCACTCGCCAGCGCAACACTCGGGGAGTGCCATCGATCCAAGGACAAATCTAGGATGTTATTAAAGTCACCCAGGCATATCACTGGGGTAGTGGGAGATGAAGCGATGAAAGAGGCAGCCTGCTGCAACACAGCATATGAAAAGGGAGGGGGGACATACACCGCTAATATGTAATAGGGCTGGGAGCTCAGTTTACATTCCATAAATACAAATCTTCCATATGGGTCAGTTTTGATCGACAGTAATTCAAATTGCACTGATTTTTTAATCAGAACCGAGACACCCCTAGAAAAGGAAGAGTGAGAGGCGTGGTAAGCCCATCCCACCCAGGCCCGGCGTAAAGACAGTAACCTATGTCCCTCTAAGTGGGTCTCACTGAGGCATGCAATGTCCGGGTCATATTTCTTAATCATATTTAAAACCAGAGATCGTTTGATTTTGTTATTCAGACCTCGGACATTCCATGCCAACAGCTTCAGATTAGTCATGACTCCATGTAGACTCTATGTGTCTCCCGGACAGACATTTCCCAGAATACAACTGAGAACCAACATCAGTAATACCAGTAACACATGACGTACATAAGCCCAGCATTATAATCCATAGCGTCTGAATTAATAAACATCCTTGCTTCAAAAAAAACTCAGGTAAGAAAAATAACAAACTAAAGAAAGAAAACCAAAAACAGCAGCAAAGAGAGCCGCAACTAGCAGCTTCCCAATTATCCCTCCCCTCCCCGTATACCCCCCAAAACACCGGCATACTTATATCCCAAACCAACAACCCAAACTACCAAGTGCTGAGTAGGCCCAGATTCTCAACTAAACCTCTAACCAACACCACTTGGACGGCAAGTCTTGAGCCACCAATGCAAAGGAGGGGGGCTCCCCGATCTAAGATCGTTCCCTCCGATAGCCCAGACCCAGCTCCTGCAACTCAGGAGATCAGTCCGGAGCAAGCTGTCGAGCACCCGGCGCAAATCTGTCCAGCCATTGTGCCGCTTCCCTGGGGGAATTAAAAAACCTGGTCTCCCCGTCCGCCACAACTCGGAGCCTTGAAGGAAACAGCATGGAATACGGAATGTTGAGGTCTCGCAGACGCCGTTTAATGGGCATAAACTGGGCTCTGTCCTTCTGGACGTCTGCGGCAAAGTCCGGGAAGGCCGACACCTTGACTCCATTACGGACCAGCGGGCCCTTTGTGCGACCTAGGCGAAGAACTGAGTCCCGGTCCTTATAATGTAGGAATTTGGCAATGAAGGTGCGAGGAGGGGCACCAGGAGGTAGTGGCCGAGATGGTATCCTATGTGCACGCTCCACCGCAAATTGGGCCGTAAAGGACTCAGCGCCATACATCTCCTTGAGCCAAGATTCGAGGAAGTCCTCCGGCTGCGAGCCCTCTTCTCTTTCAGGTAGGCCCACAAATCTGACATTGTTCCTACGCAGTCTTCCCTCCATGTCTAAAAGCTTAGTCTGGAGGGAGGAGACTTGTTGGGTCACCGTGGATACGGACTGCTTCAGGGGTCCACACATATCTTCCAGGTTGGAGACCCTTGTCTCCGCCTCACCCACTCTCTCACGAATGCGCTGGACATCTTGTCGGAGTAAGGATAGGTCACACTGCACCTTCTCCATCTTGTCGGAGAGACGTTGCTCACTGCCAGCTATAGCCTCCAGCACCTGTTGAATAGACGGCGCCTCCGCCACCCCCGGGGAGCCAGCCGCAGACACGGAGGGGGAATCAGAATGGGTAGGAGAGGGAGCCGACGACACCTTGGGTGTGGGTTGTCTGGCATATCTTTCTAGCTTGGCCGCAGCCGCACTTTGGCCTCCCTTAACCATATTGAACAGGAGCAGTCACAACCACCCTAGGGCAGTGTGTTCCGTGTAGAAGTATAATGAGAAGGCGGTAGGAGCGAGGACGCCCTCAATTAGTGGCGGGAAGCAGCCGTGCCCAGTCCTTATATCAAAATATCAATGGATAGAAAATATAGGCTTGTGTAGAAGTAGCAGCAATATGTACAGTAATATTGAAGAGGGAGAATCTTGCAGCAACTTCGGAAGGCAAGGGCAGGATGTCGGTGCGTAGCACACTGAAGGATATTAGTGCAGTATAGCGACGCAGTCAGTTCCAATTACTAATGCATCTCTTATGTGGTAGAATGGGAGAGCTGTGCAGCAAAAGACACCTGACTGTGCTTCCAGCAGTATGTTGAGTCAGTATAGGTAGTATAGATACTGAGAGGCTGAGAGTGAGTGAGCAACTGATAGTGAGGTCCCAAATAGCAAAGGCTCACTGGTCACAGGAGAGTTCCATCAGGCAGCCCATCAAATGTGCAGGCATTAGCAGCAGCCTTTATCATTCACTCCCAAAATGGCCGCAGTGTCCCTTCCTCTTCCCCTTCCCCAGGAGTACCTGTTTGTTCTCCCGTCTTCAGGGTCACTTCAAGGACCCAGGTTACAGCCCTGGAGGCAGAGGAGAGGCTATCTCCCCCCCACAGTCCTTTTGCGGGCTCCGGCAGCAGCGGCAGCCCGCCGCTCGAGCTCCGGGTGTCCCGCGATCGAGGCCGCCAAAATCGAGGCCGGGGATCCGGAGAACTTGTAGGCCGCAGGGCCGGATGTCGGTGAGAGCCGCGTCTACGGGACCCGGAGAGCACGGATAGGGACGCCCGGCAGTGCCCAACAGTGCAGGGTGAGCGATTCGGCCGGGTAGGAGCACCAGAGGGAATAAGGATGGGTATCAGGAGTTTGGTGGCCGGGGAGCTCCCGAGACCTGCTGCCTACTCCTTAGCCGTCGTGGCCACGCCCGGGAATTCAGCTTTAACTGCTTTTGCTCGTTTAAACACAGGTGCTTTAGACTTTGACACTGTCTTGGCTGGCTCTTCCAAAGAGAGAACAGCCTCCACAGCATCAATAAGTTCAGCTTCATCCTCTGAACTAATACTCTGCGACTGATCATCATATGAAGTATTTGAATATACTGTATCAGCATCTGTTGTATCATCCTGTGTAGTCTGCAACATAGACTCATCTGTCTTAGTCTTACCTGTCCCTTGGTTACTTGTAGAGGCTACTGGAACCAAGACGTAGGAAGGGAGCTGCATGTACGGGTTAATAGTGTAACCTAACCCTTGAGGTGGTGCTACCGAAGTTAACCTGTCCGCTATTGAAGATAAAGTCTTTGCGAACATATTCCATGGTGGCTCTGTTGGTGGTTGAACCAACTCCTGTTTTTTACTTTGCTGAAAAGAAAAACAGTTCGCACACAACCCCTCATAAGTGACCAATTGGTCCATACCAATTAACCCTGTCTTACAAGATAAGCATGTTAGGGATGTAGGAGTGCCTAATAAATTCTCCTCGTCACTTTTGCCGCTCACAGACATGGTATTATTCTGTTAATGACTACACAATTTGTGACTGAAAATCACCTATATATGGATATATAGAAGTGAGATCAATCTGACCACAACCGTGCACCTGAATTGAGGGTCAGAACAGGACTGACAACATAGAAAAGTCAGCACACATACTAGCAGTCAGTCACATGTTAAGGCATTAAACATTGTCATATGAGACTACAACCACCATAACAACTTACAAGTAAGTAGGACAATTGTACTTCTGTTTTTAACTGTTTTTTTCAACATCACATGCAGAAACAACAGTAATTATACAGATCTCATATGCAATATGTACTAAAAATTAACAATTCAGACTAACAAGTAGAGAGAATTTTTAGTACTGTATACCCTTCCTCCATAGAGCGGGATACAGGGAGACTCACAACACTTCCATATCCAAGCAAATGCGCTCACAAGATGCTGAGTGGATTCAGACACTACTGATGTAAACTACCGCTCCTTATAACTGATAACGGACACAGTCGCTCACTGACGGACACGGACGCTCAGCGACTTCCACGTGTATGCAGACGCTAAGGCCTGCGACTCGGTCTAGGCGGGATCTCTAGTGTACACAACCGCAGCGTCTAAGCTGCGACCAAGTACCCTTGTGGTAGCGTCTGAGACAGAAGTGAGGTAATTTAGTTCATGGACAGGAGACACGCGGAAACTGGTCATGAACTCGGAGGAGGGGCGGCCAGGAGAGCTTCTGAATCCCCCTGTTGACTTAAACTCCAAGGATCGCGTCCTCTACCTAGTCCTGGCACCTATGATCCCTAGAGCGTAGCGCTGTCGCACTCGAGATGTTCGGCGCATCAACACACTGTTTGTAGTCTCCACCAATACAGTGTAGCTGTGTCCGGACCCCTCTAGTAAGAGGAAATCCATAGACTTACCTTCCCCCCATGCTCCGGCTACAGCCTGGTTACGTCTGCTGGACCTGCTAGAACATCCGACACAGACGCCCGTCGAGACAGCACTGTACCGCGAAGGTAAGCGTTGTTGCGACCCGGTGGGGAGTTGTTGGAGCGACTCTTTCTAGTATGCGTTTAAGACGCTGTTAAGAAAAGTTGCTCAAAAAACCATAGTAAGACTATAAAAAGAACATAATAAAAGCTTCAGGCTGCTTTATTAACAGCAGCCCTGTGACCATGGTCCAGCTCCTGCCGCACCAAACAAAAAACTCATTTGACTGAGTCAGTGGGCGGGACTATATGGTGAAGCTCCGATGCATCCTGGGAGGCCAGAAAGCTTGTGACCGTGTTGGTGCCATTTCCGCTGTCGCTCCGGCATATCCCAATGTTATCCTGTGGATAATCCTGTGGACCCAGCCAGAGAAATGAGAAAATCGATCTCTGTGGACTACGGTCATTTACAAGTCCTCTTGGACTTTACTGCATCTCAAGGGGGCCTTCAGACATGGCTTTCACAACTTCCGGGTCTGCAGATAGCGGATTTACTAAAAGCCGACACCAGATCATGTCACACGCTCTCATCCGCTATGTATACAGAGTTGTTTCTCAATATATTGCACCGATCCTACCTATCTGCACGTAGGCGATTCATGATTGGAATCTCAACAACTCACTCATGTTTCAAATGTGGCCAGCCCCAAGTCGACCTATTTCATGGTCTATGGTCCTGTCCACTAATCCGCAGATTTTGGTTACAGTTACAGGTGCTTAACTACTTGTCATTAACCCCTGAATGGGCCCGGATTGGCATTCTTCCAAATGGCCTCCGAATTTTGAAGGGAGGCAGCCGACTGTTGCTGCCAATTAGTGCGGCAGCCCGAAAATCAATCCCACAAGTATGGATTCACTCCGAACCCCCTTCCCTGTCCATATTCAAAACAAAACTACCGTATATACTCGAATATAAGCCGACTTTTTCAGCACTTTTTTTTGTGCTGAAAAAGCCACCTCGGCTTATACTCGAGTCAGTGGCAGTGCAGTGTGACAGGCAGAGCAGTGTGAAGGAGGGACACGGAGCGCACAGCGCGCGCCTCTCCTGTGTCCCTCCTGCATCTCCGGCGGCAGTGGCGGGTCTATTAAAGGAAGTACCCATTCGTGACCTCTGATCACGAACCGGCACTTCCTTTAATAGACCCGCCGCGGCCGCCGGAGATGCAGGAGGGACACAGGAGAGGCGCGCGCTGTGCGCTCCGTGTCCCTCCTTCAGAAGACAGCGCGGGATCGACGGAGGGGTAAGTAACAGGCACTGGGGAACATATTTGGTACTTGGGGAGGGGGCATATGTGGCAGCATGAGGGGCATATGTGGCAACATGAGGGGCATATGTGGCAGCATGAGGGGCATATGTGGCAGCATGAGGGCATATCTGGCAGCATGAGGGCATATCTGGCAGCATGAGGGCATATCTGGCAGCATGAGGGCATATCTGGCACATCTGGCACTGTGGGGCATATCTGGCAGCATGAGGGGCATATCTGGCAGCATGAGGGCATATCTGGCACATCTGGCACCGTGGGGCATATTTGGCAGCATGAGGGCATATCTGGCACATCAGGCACTGTGGGGCATATCTGGCAGTATGAGGGCATATCTGGCAGTATGAGGGCATATCTGGCACGGAGGGCTGTGTACGGCTAGAGCTGCATTTCCCACCCTAGGCTTATACTCGAGTCAATAAGTTTTCCCAGGTTTTTTGTGGTAGAATTAGGTGCCTCGGCTTATATTCAGGTCGACTTATACTCGAGTATATACGGTATTTTTTTATCTCTTCCGCATGTCATGGGTGGAGGTTGTGCACAAAAAAGAAGACCAAACAAAAAAATGTTTTTTGAAATGTGGGAACGTTTTATTACAACACTCTCAACAAACATTCAATCTCAAATTCGAAACTCTCTACGCAACACCTCCTGGTGTCTCCTACGAATGGTTGAGGGTGATCCTCCAGTCTCTGTGTAACCGTGGGGGGAGTATGCGAGCATACTTTAGTTTATTTTTATTTTCTTTATTTCATATGACTAATTGTAATTCTCACACTTGTTTGTTCTGTATTATGTATAGGCCTGCCCACACTAGCCTTTGTCATTGTTTGACAACCACATGTTATTTGTACAAAATGCATTCATGATCCATCGGTTTTGGACATTCCGGCATACATACCAATAACAAATTGTATGTATACTATTTTATTACATTTTGTACATTGCTTCAAAATATATTTTTAAAAAAAGGATTTTTTACTCACCTTAAAATCACTTCCTCAAAGTCCATCTGGGGGGATGCTTCATTACCTCTGGGTTTCGTATACCACCATTGGAGTCTGGCACTAAAACTGTTAAAAAGCCATCTACTTCCCCTATATAACCCCTTCCACATCCAGCAGCCCCTCAGTTTACATTCACCAGAGCTGCATGGAGGAAGAATCAAAGACAACTATAACTAATCCGGACCACCTACAATTATAATAGGCAAACTGGTAAGAGAACCAGTCAAGTCAAGGGGGAGCTCAGCATCTGCCAGGTGGACTTTGAGGAAGGGATTTTACATTAAGTAAAAAATCCAAATTTTCTCTATCATCCATCTGGGGACGCTCCATTACATCTGGGAATTCTCAAAGCAAGCTAAGAATTTTACATTATGCATTCCAAATGTACGGAAGCGGTACAATTTAGTGAAAGTGTGCACGGATGACCAGGTTGCTGCCCTGCACAACTGCTCCACAGAAACGCCATGTCGCACAGCTCAAGATGCCCAAACAGCAAAAAGTCGAGAGGGCCTGGATTTCAGCCGGAACATACACATTTAATGACACATAGGGCTGATGTATGGCCTAATTCACTCAACTAGCGATAAAAGCCTTTGATGCACCAAAACAAGGCTGGCCAGCTTCTATCAACAGCAATAAAGAATCTGTACGTCGCAAATAAGTACGGTCAAGATAAATGCGGAAGGCACAAAAAAAAAAACCCAAAAGCTCCAAGATAGAATCATCCGCAGACGCCAAAGCCTGCTTAAAACTCTGGAAGGAAAAATGTCCTGGTGTTGAAGAAACGCAGACACAACCGTTGGGAGAATTCAGTGGAGGCTTACAGGAGAGAGCCGCCAGAAAGATACCCCAGATGGAACGTCCAAAGAGCAGTCTTGGCATCTACCAGAGCTGCCTGAGGATCTTCTGAATGAGCATCGTATCGAGGAAGCTTCTTGTTCAGACGTGAATACATGAGGTTGATGTCTGTTGACCACCATCTGGATATGAGCTCCGCAAACAACTCCTGGTGTAACTCTAGTCTCAGGTAAGGGCTCTAACTTTGTTCTATATAGCAAGAGACACTTGCTGCGACTTGGATGCTCCACTGGGGGTAATGATTTGTACTTTTCCTTAATCGTGCATCTTATTTGCATCATACAAATGTAGCCACGCTATACACAACTGCGATTACTTGCAACTGGGATTAGCTATGCTCGACTAGCGTGCCAGTTTACACGTGTGAATAGTTGCACCCGCGATCCCTACAAAATACTCTATACAATCGCGGGTACGACTATCTGCACATGGACGGTGCAGTAACGTTTAGCATGGCTACATCTGTAGCTGCATACAAAGTTGCTTACAGTGTACCAGGCACCACTAGTTTAGTATTTTAGTCACAAGAGAACTGGTATACCGTCACAGATTAAGCATAAGCGAAGCATGGTGCGAGTCATTCGTAACGGAACTCTGTCTTTTCCCTTTTTACCCAAATTAGCGAAGGAGTTGCGCACAGAAATACATGAAATACCAGGGTCTGTGACCAGTGCACCCATGCATTGTACATTTACTGACCTAGCAACACTGACTAATCTATGCAGGGCTAAGAAATCCACAAAACATGACCTGTTAGTGGTACCAGAGGACTGGAGTTGGCAACCACTATTGTAACTCTAATTCACTTTCATTTGGCATTTGTTTGTTAAACCATGAAACAAGCACAATAAATAAAATAAATGTTACTTGATGTTTTGCTGCAATGAGAGAAACCTGCTTTGGAGAATTATAAAAAATAAATAAAAATAAACATTATCCTAAATCTTACTTATGAATAATACCCCTTTTTTACGTAAATCCCAGGTCCAACCTGGGGAACATTTCCACTGCACATTCAACCAGGGTTATCCCCGGGTTGGTCCCTTCCACACTGCATCCGTGTTCTGCCGGTGATCCGGCACTCTATATACTTTTAAAGGTACCATTTTCCACTAAACTATGACCTGGGTTAACCTGGCAAAATCCCGGATTATTGCAGCAGTGGAAAAGGGGTATAAGTTACAGTTCCACTTTAACTTTGCCCAAATGCTCTTGAAGTAAGGTCCTTTGAAGTAACATGAAATGCTCAGCATTTGGGATACCTGGCAGCACAACAAGAGCAACAGAACACTGGACAGAAATAGCATTAGTAAGGAAAATAAAACTAGGAACATGCTAATTTAAATTGAAGATTACATCATTCAGAGGCTGGAACGTGAGGCTGTCCAAGGCAATTCAGGCAGAAAGGATATAAATAGAGCAGAGGTTCTCAAAAGCGGGCACCCCAACAGTCCAGGTTTTAGGTATATCCATATCTCAGCACAGATGGTTAAAGCAAAATCGACTGAGGCGCTAAATTAAGACACCTGTGGCCAAGCATGGCTATACTTACAATCTGGACCGTTTGGGTGCCTTGAGGACCGCGTTTGAGAACCTCTGGAATAGAATCAAAAAGTACCAAAAAAAATACAAAAACAACTACTGAAAAAACAAACAAAAAACAAAACCTTCATGCATAGGCAAATTGTGGTTTTCTGGCAGGTATTGAACTATTTTAGAGACAGGTGGAGCAGCGACTTTACAGGACAGCAATGCGCCCAGTACTGGACCCACCCACTGAGTGAATGCCCGAAATACTGTACTCTCTGTAAAGAACTCTGGATTATATGTACGCTATATAAATTACGGTTAATAAATAAAGAACACTGACAGGAGGTACTGCCCTTTTCTGCATGGTAATGGAAATGTATCCTAACCTTTGCGCTCTGCACCATGGCATCTGAGAGATCTTCTATCTCATCTTCACTACTGAACACGCTCTCAAAGTCCTGGTAACTCCACCCATCAAAAAGGATCCGTGGTACTGAAATACAATTGAAGGAATAATATATTAAATACTTAGGCACAGGTGCAATATACTTTACGACAATAACCATGTTTTCCAATTCCTATGACACTGTGGTGAACATTAATAGGTCTCCATTCACATTGAGCTCATTGGGAAAAGTTGACTTGGGGCTAGATTTACAAAAGTTTCTAAAAGTGAAAAGTGGAGGTGTTACCTATAGTGATAAAGATGGAAGCCATAGTTGTTCATAGACTTCATATGTAGTTGACATCTGATAATCTGTTTCTAATTGTTATTTTAGCTTAGTGCTGATACAGGAAAAAGTATAAGACATTGTACTTTGTTTGAACCCATATTGTGAAGTTATGACCTTTATCTAAGATATATTTTACGGTAATTTCCTAGCAGAAATATAATGTCAGCAGCTAGACATGTAAGCTTCAAAGGGTATTTGTCAGTTTGCGGTATAGCAGGTGTGAAAACATAACCAGACATATGTGGGTCTCGAGCTTAGCAAAAATCACCAGTTATTCCACTTAAGATCACATATAGGAATTTTAGACGTTACTAAGCATATTACGTATAAGATAGGAGTTTATTAACCAATAGGATTAGAAAATATGTTAACCAATAGAATTAAAGAGGTCATTAACCAATAGGATTAAGCTTTGTGTAAGGAAATTATGACACTGTATGCAAATGTGTATTTCTTTATAACATACTGCTTCCAGGAAATAAAATCTGCTCTGTTATTTCTTACCATACACACGTGGCTAGTTATTACAAAGGTTACTTTGTTTTCTGTCACTGGCTGCAGCCGTGAATGAACCTGATGCTGACTGACTGAGTGCGTGCTTGAACTTGGATCAGCAAGGGGTGCCCTGTCCTGGGGTTAGCTTTAACAATAGTAACCTATCAGATCCTAGCTATAATTTCTCAACTGCATTCTACAAAAGGACAGAATCTAATTGGTTGCTTTGGGCAAAACACCACTTGTCTGTTTTAGAAGCTTCAGTAAATCTAGCCCCCTTGATCTTTTTTTGCAATAAGGTTAGGAGCCTGTTCCACATTTTCGGCACAGTATTTCCCAAACCACACTATGGGAACTCCTAGAGCAGGTGCATTTTTACTTACCGATTTTTGTACTTTTTGAATTTCTTTTTATGTCTTTTATCCATCCTAAAGAAAACAAACAAATTGTAATTATTATATATGTACAGCAAGCAACTGGTATTAAGATAATGTGATGGTACTGGTTAAAGGGAGTGGACGATGCCCAGTGACCACAGTGACTGGCTATGGCAAAAGGAACATAGCACTACAAAGGACTGTGTATACTGTAGAATATAAATCATACTGCAATGACAGATTCATATATGTCCACTATGAGAGGAGCAATGAAGAGGTTTTTTTTGTGCTATGTCCTTTTGCTGCACAATTGCTATAGTTAATGCTAATTTATGTCCCAAAATCCAAGATTACAAGGTGAAGGCCCACACTGTCACCTGAAAGTTGTGCCACTGTGCAATGACTGCTTGATTTGAAAATAACCCCATTAGATTACATAAAATGTCCTGTGACCAATCTGTATAAACAGAGTTCTGATGCGATTGTTTATAATTCCGTTACTGTAAGTCCGATTTAGGGCCTAATTCACACTGCAATCCAACCTCAAAAACTGAGAAAAAGATGCGGGCACATGCGCAGCGCCCGACCTGTGCATGTGCCCGCATTTTCTGCAGGGGGGGGGGGCTGTATAATATGCGATCGCCTCTGCCTGTCAATCAGGCAGAGGTGGTTGCAGCAACGCTCCGTTACCAGGGCAAAGACGGATCGTTGCAGGGGCGGCCGAACAGGGGACGGTCCGGTGCGAACAGGGGAGTGTCAGGGGCGTGATTGCGGCAGCTGTGTGACATCACATGCAGCCGCTGTGACCAGGAACATGGTGGCAGGCCATCAGCGGTTTGTTTACAATTTCTGCTTGTTGAAGGTAGGGGAGGCGGCGGTCAGCACTCTGGGTGGCCTTGCCCTGTGATGGGTGGCCCCCAGCATGCTAGCAAAAGGATTGCAAATTCTGCTAATTTGCAATCCTTACTGAATTAGGCCCTTCATCATTTAAAAAGTTCTTTTAAAAAAACAAAACTTGAAGATAGAAGGAATAATTTATCCACTTACAGCACATTTTTATAGATATTAGCAGTCAATTTGGAAAAAGGTGACCCATATATGGTGAATTATCTTATACCTCTCGGATTCTGGTTGTAATGGGAATTCCATTGGACATATTTTAGGGTTAAAAAAAATATATATAAATCCAAAAACATAAAACCATTAAATTAAAACCAGTGGGGTGGTTCTAGCAGTGCATGTCCCGGAGCACCGAGATTTATGGTATTTACTGTGTCTTATTAATTATGTATAAGTCTATTATAGCTCTAGCAAACAGTTCAATTTGCAATAAGTGCAAACATAATTGTGTGTAACGAAAATGGCTTGAGATTCAGGCATGCTAACCTTGGTCTACATCATGCAGCCCGGTCACCTGGTAGGACTGTCTGCCTTTTCTTCGGATCTGCAGCCAGACTGGAGAGACCAGGGTGAATTTGGATGCAAATATTTTTGCAATATCGTAGCCATGACCGTTCCACTGTGGGCAAAAGAAGAAGTTGCACGAATAATTAGCGGAGATTAATAACTGGAGAAAAAAAGGATTTCACAAAATGTCAAGAGGCTTCAGAATTTTCTATTACTCCGTGCATGCAGGGTAACTTCTGTATGTGGCACCCACCTCTCCCCCTTGCCTGGAGCCAGATGAGGAATTTCAATAGGGATGATTAATTAAGTGCAGTGGCAGCGATGTGGGATGGCGAAATATGTACAGCATGTTGAGGGTAACCCAATATCATGCATTTTAATATGCACAATGGGACTGCAAACTAAACGCGCAATATAGGGGTAATGTAGAGTGCAGCTTACGGCAACCCAACACAGTTACATAGGAGGCATCACTTCATGAGGTGCAAGTAGGCAGACTGCACATACTGTAACGGACTTATTTAAGTATGACGGAAATTCTATGATCTGGTGCCATTAGACTATTACACAGTAATCAAA
Source organism: Pseudophryne corroboree (assembly GCF_028390025.1). Taxonomy (NCBI): domain Eukaryota; kingdom Metazoa; phylum Chordata; class Amphibia; order Anura; family Myobatrachidae; genus Pseudophryne; species Pseudophryne corroboree. The sequence goes on along the minus strand of NC_086454.1, from coordinate 117,950,967 downwards.
TAGTTATATGGTCAATCAAGAAGCTGGTTACAAGCCTGGCCAGCGCAACGGATATGGTCTGGTCACAATGTGAGGGGAAGGGCTCATACTACACACTGTGCAATCTAAGACCTAAAAGTCCTAATTGTAGCACAGTCTGTAGAATCTGCTGGGTATGAATATTCATAGTGCGTGGCTGACATAAGAGCACATAGGTCATAGTTAAGACCTTTGAAATTAAGGACGTTGTCTGGCACACTGCTCTATGCAAGTTTTATTTAAACTACCTTAATATATTTAAATGGTATCAGATTGTACTATGGTTTATTTTGTGTTGCATTTACCATTACCATCATCATATAAACTAAAGTGTCACAACTGTCTGCAGCTCCAGTCAGGCAGTATGACCAACACATAAAGACAGAATAAGTACATACGAAGTTGGAGGCGCAAACATGAGACAAAAGGAAAGAGAGAGGACCCTGCTTGTGATGTTTGGATGCACCTCTATAAATCTCTAATAATAATAGTAGTAGTAGTAACAACAACAACAACAACAACAACAACAACAACTATGTATCTCAAATGAAAAAAAAGGCACTACACTGGGACGGTAAAAATCACAACTACGGGGTCTATTTACTAAGGGGCCCTACACACTCGGCTATGCGCCGCCGAGGTGCCCGACGGCCGATACGGCCGACGAGCAACCCGGCGGCGGGGGGACAGTGACGGGGGGAGTGAAGTTTCTTCACTCCCCCCGTCACCCGGCTGCATTGAAGTGCAGGCAAATATGGACGAGATCGTCCATATTGGCCTGCATGCACAGCCGACGGGGGACCAGCGATGAACGAGCGCGGGGCCGCGCATCGTTCATCGCTGGAGTCTCCACACTGAAAGATATGAACGAGTTCTCGTTCATTTATGAACGAGATCGTTCATATCTTTCAGAATATCGGCATGTGTGTAGGGCCTATAAGCCTTGGATAAGTACCAGTCAATCGGCTCCTAACTGCTAAACTGCTATGTCACAGGCTGTGTTTGAAACATGACAGTTAGGAGGTGATTGGCTGGGACTTTATCTCCTTCCAAGGCTTAGTAAATAGTCCCCTAAGACACCAACATAATGCATTGTTTCGGAATTTACTCCATTATTAGAGGGACAGGACAAAAACAAGACATGGATAACTCACCTAAATAGGGTTACAAACGGAAGATCCCCCATGCTGTCCAACTGTGACTGGCAATGGGGATCCTGCCACTTCCGGGAGTGCGTTCCTGTCCGTGGCATCACTCTTGGTTGGGTCACAGACAGCCAGCATGGAGGATCTTCCATTTGTAACCCTATTTAAGAGAGATATCCATGTCTTGTTTTTGTCCTGTACCTCTGCTTGATAACGGAGTAAATTCTGAAACGTTGCATTATGTTGGTGTCTTGATTGTGATTTTTACCAGACCAGTGAAGTGCATTCTTTTCCATTTGCTATTCTCTGGATGTTGTGTTCATTTGGTGTATATATACACTGCTCAAAAAAATAAAGGGAACACTTAAACAACACAATGTAACTCCAAGTCAATCACACTTCTGTGAAATCAAACTGTCCACTTAGGAAGCAACACTGATTGACAATTTCACATGCTGTTGTGCAAATGGAATAGACAACAGGTGGAAATTATAGGCAATTAGCAAGACACCCCCAATAAAGGAATTGTTCTGCAGGTGGTGACCACAGACCACTTCTCAGCTCCTATGCTGTCTGGCTGATGTTTTGGTCACTTTTGAAAGCTGGCGGTGCTTTCACTCTAGTGGTAGCATGAGACGGAGTCTACAACCCACACAAGTGGCTCAGGTAGTGCAGCTCATCCAGGATGGCACATCAATACAAGCTGTGGCAAGAAGGTTTGCTGTGTCTGTCAGCATAGTGTCCAGAGCATGGAGGCGCTACCAGGAGACAGGCCAGTACATCAGGAGACGTGGAGGAGGCCGTAGGAGGGCAACAACCCATCAGCAGGACCGCTACCTCCGCCTTTGTGCAAGGAGGAACAGGAGGAGCACTGCCAGAGCCCTGCAAATTGACTTCCAGCAAGCCACAAATGTGCATGTGTCTACTCAAACGATCAGAAACAGACTCCATGAGGGTGGTGTGAGGGCCCGACGTCCACAGGTGGGGGTTGTGCTTACAGCCCAACACCGTGCAGGACGTTTGGCATTTGCCAGAGAACACCAAGATTGGCAAATTCGCCACTGGCGCCCTGTGCTCTTCACAGATGAAAGCAGGATCTCACTGAGCACATGTGACAGACGTGACAGAGTCTGGAGACGCCAAGGAGAACGTTCTGCTGCCTGCAACATCCTCCAGCATGACCGGTTTGGCAGTGGGTCAGTAATGGTGTGGGGTGGCATTTCTTTGGGGGGCCGCACAGCCCTCCATGTGCTCGCCAGAGGTTGCCTGACTGCCATTAGGCACCGAGATGAGATCCTCAGACCCCTTGTGAGACCATATGCTGGTGCGGTTGGCCCTGGGTTCCTCCTAATACAAGACAATGCTAGACCTCATGTGGCTGGAGTGTGTCAGCACTTCCTGCAAGACGAAGGCATTGATGCTATGGACTGGCCCAACCCGTTCCCCAGACCTGAATCCAATTAAGCACATCTGTGACATCATGTCTCGTTCCATCCGCTCGCTCCATGTCTTGCATCACAGACTGTCCAGCAGTTGGCGGATGCTTTAGTCCAGGTCTGGGAGGAGATCCCTCAGAAGACCATCCGCCACCTCATCAGGAGCATGCCCAGGCGTTGTAGGGAGGTCATACATGCACGTGGAGGCCACACACACTACTGAGCCTCATTCTGACTTGTTTTAAGGACATTACATCAAAGTTGGATCAGCCTGTAGTGTGTTTTTCCACTTTAATTTTGAGTGTGACTCCAAATCCAGACCTCCATGGGTTAATAAATTTGATTTCCATTGATAATTTTTGTGTGATTTTGTTGTCAGCACATTCAACTATGTAAAGAACAAAGTATTTAATAAGAATATTTCATTCATTCAGATCTAGGATGTGTTATTTTAGTGTTCCCTTTATTTTTTTGAGCAGTGTATTAAAAAATATTACACTAATTAATAAATTAAACACACAATATGTCAGACTAAAGCAATAAAATGTCTTGGTCTTCTAACTCCAGACACTGCAAAGTGTTCTGCTGTGATTGATAATGTGTTGTTCTGCAGCTAAACCTGAAGGGAATTATTTAGAATTAGGAGTAAATCCAGTTAAATGGTATGCATTTTCATTTGGACAAACCATCAAGTGATGCCAGGCAGCAAATGCATTGTTTTCATGCAGACAAACCCTGTCTGCTTTTGCATATAGCGTATAACTACTAGGCAGCTCTCCTTTCTCACTGTGATTTAGAGGTGAGCTAAGAGGCACCTTTTCCCATCTCTAAATCTCTCCACACATTTTACATTTTCACCCTGAGCAGTACAACATGGTTTTACCAATGTGCAAAATTACACCTTCCAGCTGGATTTCATCCTAACTCTAAGTGAGTCTCAAAGAATGTTTTCCCATTAATGCATTAGACCAAAGAAACGTATGTAGTGCAGGAGGGACATCTTGTGGGCTTTTCTAAAAATACATCACTGGACAAATTAATTCTGTGCAATTTAGATATTTTCCAACATGTGTGAATGGGGAGGGGCGCGCAGGGGTGTGTGTGGGTGTAGAGATACATACTGTACATATTGTCAAATTCATTAATACTTGACATTTTGACCACGGTGAATGTCGACATAATACACAAAACCATTTCAAAGTTATGTAGAGTGGGGCAGCATGTCAAATTAGATTTTAAAGGTCACATCAGCCAGTTGGTGCAAGTAGAAATATTTTCTTAGTGGTACTGAGTGCCAAAATTGGGCGTGGTCATGTGTTGTGAGGCAGCGTGGCTACATGACACCAGTTGCGAGGCAACACTACAAAGCCCCTTTTCTTTTCACTCTGGAGGCAAGGCTAGAAATATATAGTACTACCTCCAGTATAATAGAAGTATATAGTGATACCCCCAGTATAATAGAAATATATAGTAATGCCCCCAGTATAATAAATATATATAGTAATGCCCCCAATGTAATAACAATATATAATAATGCCTCCATTATAACAGGAATATATAATGTAGTGCCCCTGGTATAATAAAAATATATAGTAGTGTCCACATTACAATAGAAATATGTAGTAATACCCCATAATAATAGACATATATAGTGGTGTCCACATTATATTAGAAATTAATGGTCCCAGCAAGAGACGCTGCGGGAAAGTGCAATCAGGCTCCTCCCTTCACTTTAGCCACAGCCGCCAGAGGAGGAAGTGTGATGTGGCGCTATGACATCACCGTTGCGCTCCCAGTAACCCGCTGCCATATTCTTACGGGTACTCCGTACCCGAGCGTACCCGCATACTTGCACCACTGCCACCAGCACCTGCAGACAGAACGGGCCTCTTCCCAACCAGCTGTCCATCACCATCAGCTGCCACTCAGACTGCACACCATATCTGCTGATGTTTGAAAGCATGAGCCCTAATAGCCACCAAAAGCCAGGACAGTGCTGAGGGCCAGACAAACAATGGGGCGAATGGAGCTCCAGCTCCAGGCCTCCACATAAAATTAGGCCCATCATCATGACAGTATGATGAAAACAAGCCACCTAGCTGTCCACACAGTCGGCCATAAATCATAAGTCTTAGGGCCAGAGATATCATCGTTTGAAAAGTGATAAAATGCATAGTGAAAAAGTACCAGCCAATTAGCTCCTAACTGACATTTTTCAAACACGGCCTGTGATATGGCAGTTAGGACCTGATTGGCTGGTACTTTTTCACTCTCCAAGCGATGATACATCTAGATGTTAACAATTGTATTTCTAGCTTTCTCACAAAATTCTGCAATTTTTCTTTTTTTTTATGTATTTTGTGAGGCAGTGCGTCTGATAGATAGGGGTGTACACACCTACACAGCACTGACCACACCCACATGTCTCTGACCACACCCACATGGCACTGACCACACCCACACAGAGACGGGGGAGTGTACAAGGAGCAATAGGCAGAATATTGATGGAAGATTGCTGAGGTCTGTAGGTCACAGGTTCGAACCCCACTAGGGTTTTAAAATAAGTTTCCTTTTCTCAGATTTTTTTTAATTAATATTTTTATTTGCGTTATACCCGAATGGTATTATAGTCAATTGACTATCAAGTGGACTAATTTAACATTAATTTAACAAACAAAAGTCCATGATAAACAATTTCTATAACCTGGAAAAGAGCAAAACTCCTAACCAGTGCAGATAGGTGAGTGAGCGAATTCACGTCATCACTCCACAAAGGGTCATAACTTGAGCAGGGGCAATAAAAACATTTTTAGTTATTAGCATTTCATGTTTTAATATTTTGTCAAAATCCAACTGATGCCCCTTTTGTATAAGCTCTGCCCTCCAAGGTCCAGGTATTTTTTATGTCAGGAAATTTTTTTATCTGGGATCCAGGTTGGAGATCCACGCCCTTCGACTCAACTCGGGGGCCACCCTGTCAGAGGTGTGCTAGGACTTACCACTCTCACCGGTGTGAGGTATGCTAATGCTTACCACACTCCCGGGTAGGCGTGCCAGGTCTTATCACACTCCTGGGTAGCATCCCAGGCGAAGTGGTCGGGGTGGGTCTCGAACCCACAATGCCGGCTTCCCAGACACTGACGCAGCCACTACGCCACAGTGCCTGCCAGTAGCTGAGCGTAGTTCTAGGACCCATGAAGCTTAGTTACTATGACATCATGCTTCTAGGCAGCATGCAGCAGCAGCACCAGGGCAGGAGAGTCTGTTATAACTGTGACCCTTTTATGTTTCATATCAAAAATATGTTTGCTGGTTTGTAATAAATCGTATAGGAATATATAGATTTTAAAAAATAAAATATAAGTTTATTATTAATCATGACAATTTAGTAATTAATGTAATAATAGTTTAATTTAAAGTATTTGTATAGTAGGGAAAAGTGACTGTAGACTAAAGGACTCAGTGGGAAATATTGAGTAGACACTAATGGTCACCTGAACATTGGGGGATGGAGAACTTTCCAGTGGCCCTCGTGCTTATGCTGGTGCCCTGTTAATGCAGGCAGGGCGGATGGAAAGAGTGATGTGAACAAGTCTTGAAGTTTCTTGGTGACAGGCGTTGAAGTTTGCAGAAGGCGGTGCCCAGAACTGGGTACAATGGGGGTAATTCAGACCTGATGGTAGCAGCAAATTTGTTAGCAGTTGGGCAAAACCATGTGCACTGCAGGGGGCAGATATAACATGTGCAGAGAGAATTAGATTTGGGTGGGGTGTGTTCAAACTGAAATCTAAATTGCAGTGTAAACATAAAGCAGGCAGTATTTACTCTGCACAGAAACAAATAACCCTCTGAAATCTAACTCTCTCTGCAAATGTTATATCTGCAACACCTGCAGTGCACATGGTTTTGCCCAACTGCTAACAAATTTGCTGCTGCGATCAGGTCTGAATTACCCCCATTGGCCGGGAGAATCTGAGTATCTGGGGGAAAAAGAAGCTGTGTCTGTGAGCGCAGGATCTCTGGTTACCCAGAGCGGAGCAGCAGTGACAGTCGCTAATACCGGAGCTTTGCCCGCTGCTCGCCTAACGGACAGCCCATATTGCCTGCCAATCCAAACTGACATACCCCGCCACTCACACCTGCCTCTGGTTACCGCAGAAAGGGACAGATGTACTAAGCCTTGCAGAGTGATAAAGTGGAAACTACCAACCAGTCAGCTCCTAATTGTCATTATTCAAACCCAGCTGGTAACATGTCAGTTAAAAGCTGATTGTCTGGCACTTTATCTCTCTCCACTTTATCACTCTCCAAGGCTTAGTACATCTCCCCCAGAGTCTGGGCCCTCTACACAGCCGGATGTCAGTTACTATAGCTGTCCACCCTTCTTACTGTATCCCTCTCCACCTACAAGTAGTGCTAGTAGAAATATTTTCTTAGTGGTACTGAGTGCCAAAAATGGGCGTGGTCATGTGTTGTGAGGTAGCGTGGCTACATGACACCAGTTGCGAGGCAACACTACAAAGCCCCTTTTCTTTTCACTCTGGAGGCAAGGCTAGAAATATATAGTACTACCTCCAGTATAATAGAAGTATATAGTGATACCCCCAGTATAATAGAAATATATAGTAATGCCCCCAGTATAATAAATATATATAGTAATGCCCCCAATGTAATAACAATATATAATAATGCCTCCATTATAACAGGAATATATAATGTAGTGCCCCTGGTATAATAAAAAATAAGATTTTACTCACCGGTAAATCTATTTCTCGTAGTCCGTAGTGGATGCTGGGAACTCCGAAAGGACCATGGGGGGGGGTAGCGGCTCCGCAGGAGACTGGGCACAACTAAAGAAAGCTTTTAGGTCACCTGGTGTGCACTGGCTCCTCCCACTATGACCCTCCTCCAAGCCTCAGTTAGGACACTGTGCCCGGACGAGCTGACATAATAAGGAAGGATTTTGAATCCCGGGTAAGACTCCTACCAGCCACACCAATCACACCGTATAACTCGTGATACTATACCCAGTTTAACAGTATGAAAACAACTGAGCCTCTCAACAGATGGCTCAACAATAACCCTTTAGTTAGGCAATAACTATGTACAAGTATTGCAGACAATCCGCACTTGGGATGGGCGCCCAGCATCCACTACGGACTACGAGAAATAGATTTACCGGTGAGTAAAATCTTATTTTCTCTGACGTCCTAGTGGATGCTGGGAACTCCGAAAGGACCATGGGGATTATACCAAAGCTCCCAAACGGGCGGGAGAGTGCGGATGACTCTGCAGCACCGAATGAGAGAACTCAAGGTCCTCCTCAGCCAGGGTATCAAATTTGTAGAATTTTGCAAACGTGTTTGCCCCTGACCAAGTAGCAGCTCGGCAAAGTTGTAAAGCCGAGACCCCTCGGGCAGCCGCCCAAGATGAGCCCACCTTCCTTGTGGAATGGGCTTTTACTGAATTAGGATGCGGCAGTCCAGCCGCAGAATGCGCCAGCTGAATTGTGCTACAAATCCAGCGAGCAATAGTCTGCTTAGAAGCAGGAGCACCCAGTTTGTTGGGTGCATACAGGATAAAAAGCGAGTCAGTTTTCCTGACTCTAGCCGTCCTGGAATGGAAACATAAATGTTCAAGGCCCTGACTACGTCCAGTAACTTGGAATCCTCCAAGTCCCTAGTAGCCGCAGGCACCACAATAGGTTGGTTCAAGTGAAAAGCTGATACCACCTTAGGGAGAAACTGGGGACGAGTCCTCAATTCCGCCCTATCCATATGGAAAATCAGATAAGGGCTTTTACATGACAAAGCTGCCAATTCTGACACACGCCTGGCTGAAGCCAAGGCCAATAACATGACCACTTTCCACGTGAGATATTTTAGATCCACGGTTTTAAGTGGCTCAAACCAATGTGATTTTAAGAAACTCAACACCACGTTGAGATCCCAAGGTGCCACTGGAGGCACAAACGGGGGCTGAATATGCAGCACTCCTTTCACAAACGTCTGAACTTCAGGTAGTGAAGCTAGTTCTTTCTGGAAGAAAATCGACAGAGCCGAGATCTGTACCTTAATGGAGCCTAATTTCAGGCCCATAGTCACTCCTGCTTGTAGGAAATGCAGAAATCGACCTAGTTGAAATTCCTCTGTTGGGGCCTTTTTGGCCTCACACCAAGCAACATATTTCCGCCATATGCGGTGATAATGCTTTGCAGTTACATCTTTCCTGGCTTTAATCAGCGTAGGAATGACTTCCTCCGGAATGCCCTTTTCCTTCAGGATCCGGCGTTCAACCGCCATGCCGTCAAACGCAGCCGCGGTAAGTCTTGGAACAGACAGGGCCCCTGCTGCAGCAGGTCCTGTCTGAGCGGCAGAGGCCATGGGTCCTCTGAGAACATCTCTTGAAGTTCCGGGTACCACGCTCGTCTTGGCCAATCCGGAACCACGAGTATTGTTCTTACTCCTCGTTTTCTTATTATTCTCAGTACCCTTGGTATGAGAGGCAGAGGAGGGAACACATAAACTGACTGGTACACCCACGGTGTCACTAGAGCGTCCACAGCTATCGCCTGAGGGTCCCTTGACCTGGCGCAATATCTCTCTAGTTTTTTGTTTAGGCGGGACGCCATCCTGTCCACCTGTGGCCGTTCCCATCGATTTACAATCAGCGTGAAGACTTCTGGATGAAGTCCCCACTCTCCCGGGTGGAGGTCGTGCCTGCTGAGAAAGTCTGCTTCCCAGTTGTCCACTCCCGGAATGAACACTGCTGACAGTGCTAGTACGTGATTTTCCGCCCATCGGAGAATCCTTGTGGCTTCTGCCATTGCCATCCTGCTTCTTGTGCCGCCCTGTCGATTTACATGGGCGACTGCCGTGATGTTGTCTGACTGGATCAGTACCGGCTGGTGTAGAAGCAGGGATTTTGCCTGACTTAGGGCATTGTAAATGGCCCTTAGTTCCAGAATATTTATGTGTAGGGAAGTCTCCTGACTCGACCATAGTCCTTGGAAGTTTCTTCCCTGTGTGACTGCCCCCCAGCCTCAAAAGCTGGCATCCGTGGTCACCAGGACCCAGTCCTGTATGCCGAATCTGCGGCCCTCTAGAAGATGATCACTCTGCAGCCACCACAGCAGAGACACCCTGGTTCTTGGAGACAGGGTTATTAGGCGATGCATCTGAAGATGCGATCCGGACCATTGGTCCAACAAGTCCCACTGAAAGATTCTGGCATGGAACCTGCCGAAAGGAATTGCTTCGTAAGAAGCCACCATCTTTCCCAGGACCCGCGTGCAGTGATGCACCGATACCTGTTTTGGTTTCAGGAGGTCTCTGACTAGAGATGACAGCTCCTTGGCTTTCTCCTCCGGGAGAAACACTTTTTTCTGGACTGTATCCAGAATCATACCCAGGAACAGTAGACGTGTCGTCGGAACCAGCTGTGATTTTGGAATATTCAGAATCCAACCGTGCTGGTGTAGCACCTCCTGAGATAGTGCTACTCCCACCAACACCTGCTCCTTGGACCTCGCCTTTATTAGGAGATCGTCCAAGTACGGGATAATTAAAACTCCCTTTCTTCGAAGGAGTATCATCATTTCCGCCATTACCTTGGTAAACACCCTCGGTGCCGTGGAGAGTCCAAACGGCAGCGTCTGGAATTGGTAATGGCAATCCTGTACCACAAATCTGAGGTACTCCTGGTGAGGATAGTAAATGGGGACATGCAGGTAAGCATCCTTGATGTCCAGGGATACCATGTAATCCCCCTCGTCCAGGCTTGCAATAACCGCCCTGAGCGATTCCATCTTGAACTTGAATTTTTTTATGTATGTGTTCAAGGATTTCAAATTTAAAATGGGTCTCACCGAACCGTCCGGTTTCGGTACCACAAACAGTGTGGAATAGTAACCCCGTCCTTGTTGAAGTAGGGGCACCTTGATTATCACCTGCTGGGAATACAGCTTGTGAATTGCCGCTAGCACAGCCTCCCTGTCTGAAGGAATAATCGGCAAGGCAGATTTTAGGAACCGGTGGGGTGGAGACGCCTCGAATTCCAGTTTGTACCCTTGAGATACTATTTGCAGGATCCAGGGATCCACCTGTGAGCGAGCCCACTGATCGCTGAAATTTTTGAGGCGGCCCCCCACCGTACCTGGCTCCGCCTGTGGAGCCCCACCGTCATGCGGCTGACTTGGAAGAAGCGGGGGAGGACTTTTGCTCCTGGGAACCTGCTGTTTGTTGCAGCCTTTTTCCCCTACCTCTGCCTCTGGACAGAAAGGACCCGCCTTTTCCACGCCTGTTTTTCTGAGGCCGAAAGGACTGTACCTGATAAAACGGCGCCTTTTTAGGCTGTGAGGGAACATGGGGTAAAAATGCTGACTTCCCAGCAGTTGCTGTGGAAACTAGGTCCGAGAGACCATCCCCAAATAACTCCTCACCCTTATAAGGCAAAACTTCCATGTGCCTTTTTGAATCTGCATCCCCTGTCCACTGGCGAGTCCATAAGCCTCTACTAGCAGAAATGGACAATGCACTTATTTTAGATGCCAGCCGGCAGATCTCCCTCTGTGCATCTCTCATGTATAAGACTGAGTCTTTTATATGCTCTATGGTTAGCAGAATAGTGTCCCTGTCTAGGGTGTCAATATTTTCTGACAGGGAATCTGACTACGCCGCGGCAGCACTGCACATCCATGCTGACGCAATAGCTGGTCTAAGTATAATGCCTGAGTGTGTATATACAGACTTCAGGATCGCCTCCTGCTTTCTATCAGCAGGTTCCTTGAGGGCGGCCGTATCCGGAGACGGTAGTGCCACCTTTTTAGACAAACGTGTGAGCGCTTTATCCACCCTAGGGGGTGTCTCCCAACGTGACCTATCCTCTGGCGGGAAAGGGAACGCCATTAGTAACTTCTTAGAGATTACCAATCTTTTATCAGGGAAAGCCCACACTTCTTCACACACTTCATTTAATTCTTCTGATGGGGGGAAAAATAAGAATTTACTTACCGATAATTCTATTTCTCGTAGTCCGTAGTGGATGCTGGGGACTCCGTAAGGACCATGGGGAATAGCGGCTCCGCAGGAGACTGGGCACATCTAAAGAAAGCTTTAGGACTATCTGGTGTGCACTGGCTCCTCCCCCTATGACCCTCCTCCAAGCCTCAGTTAGGATACTGTGCCCGGACGAGCGTACACAATAAGGAAGGATTTTGAATCCCGGGTAAGACTCATACCAGCCACACCAATCACACTGTACAACTTGTGATCTGAACCCAGTTAACAGCATGATAACAGAGGAGCCTCTAGAAAAGATGGCTCACTACAGCAATAACCCGATTTTTTGGTAACAATAACTATGTACCAGTATTGCAGACAATCCGCACTTGGGATGGGCGCCCAGCATCCACTACGGACTACGAGAAATAGAATTATCGGTAAGTAAATTCTTATTTTCTCTAACGTCCTAAGTGGATGCTGGGGACTCCGTAAGGACCATGGGGATTATACCAAAGCTCCCAAACGGGCGGTAGAGTGCGGATGACTCTGCAGCACCAATTGAGAGAACTCCAGGTCCTCCTCAGCCAGGGTATCAATTTTGTAGAATTTTACAAACGTATTTGCTCCTGACCAAGTAGCTGCTCGGCAAAGTTGTAAAGCCGAGACCCCTCGGGCAGCCGCCCAAGATGAGCCCACCTTCCTTGTGGAGTGGGCATTTACAGATTTTTGGCTGTGGCAGGCCTGCCACAGAATGTGCAAGCTGAATTGTACTACAAATCCAACGAGCAATAGTCTGCTTAGAAGCAGGAGCACCCAGCTTGTTGGGTGCATACAGGATAAACAGCGAGTCAGATTTTCTGACTCCAGCCGTCCTGGAAACATATTTTCAGGGCCCTGACAACGTCTAGCAACTTGGAGTCCTCCAAGTCCCTAGTAGCCGCAGGCACCACAATAGGTTGGTTCAGGTGAAACGCTGAAAACACCTTAGGAAGAAACTGAGGACGAGTCCTCAATTCCGCCCTGTCCGAATGGAAAATCAGATAAGGGCTTTTACAGGATAAAGCCGCCAATTCTGACGCGCGCCTGGCCCAGGCCAGGGCCAACAGCATGACCACTTTCCATGTGAGATATTTTAACTCCACAGATTTAAGTGGTTCAAACCAATGTGACTTTTGGAACCCAAAAAACTACATTGAGATCCCAAAGTGCCACTGGAGGCACAAAAGGAGGCTGTATATGCAGTACCCCTTTTACAAACGTCTGAACTTCAGGGACTGAAGCTAGTTCTTTTTGGAAGAAAATTGACAGGGCCGAAATTTGAACCTTAATGGACCCCAATTTCAGGCCCATAGACACTCCTGTTTGCAGGAAATGTAGGAATCGACCCAGTTGAATTTCCTCCGTCGGGCCTTACTGGCCTCGCACCACGCAACATATTTTCGCCAAATGCGGTGATAATGTTTTGCGGTTACATCCTTCCTGGCTTTGATCAGGATAGGGATGACTTCATCCGGAATGCCTTTTTTTTCCTTCAGGATCCGGCGTTCAACCGCCATGCCGTCAAACGCAGCCGCGGTAAGTCTTGGAACAGACAGGGTCCTTGTTGGAGCAGGTCCCTTCTTAGAGGTAGAGGCCACGGATCCTCCGTGAGCATCTCTTGAAGTTCCGGTTACCAAGTCCTTCTTGGCCAATCCGGAGACACGAATATAGTGCTTACTCCTCTCCATCTTATCAATCTCAGTACCTTGGGTATGAGAGGCAGAGGAGGGAACACATACACTGACTGGTACACCCACGGTGTTACTAGAGCGTCTACAGCTATTGCCTGAGGGTCCCTTGACCTGGCGCAATACCTGTCGAGTTTTTCCCAACGGTTTATAATCATGTGGAAGACTTCTGGGTGAAGTCCCCACTCTCCCGGGTGGAGGTCGTGCTGAGGAAGTCTGCTTCCCAGTTGTCCACTCCCGGAATGAATACTGCTGACAGTGCTATCACATGATTTTCCGCCCAGCGAAGAATCCTTGCAGCTTCTGCCATTGCCCTCCTGCTTCTTGTGCCAACCTGTCTGTTTACGTGGGTGACTTCCGTGATGTTGTCCGACTGGATCAACACCGGCTGACCTTGAAACAGAGGTCTTGCTAAGCTTAGAGCATTGTAAATGGCCCTTAGCTTCAGGATATTTATGTGAAGTGATGTCTCCAGGCTTGACCATAAGCCCTGGATATTCCTTCCCTGTGTGACTGCTCCCCAGCCTCGAAGGCTGGCATCCGTGGTCACCAGGACCCAGTCCTGAATGCCGAATCTGCGGCCCTCTAGAAGATGAGCACTCTGCAACCACCACAGGAGGGACACCCTTGTCCTTGGTGACAGGGTTATCCGCTGATGCATCTGAAGATGCGACCTGGACCATTTGTCCAGCAGGTCCCACTGGAAAGTTCTTGCGTGGAATCTGCCGAATGGGATTGCTTCGTAGGAAGCCACCATTTTACCCAGAACCCTTTTGCATTGATGCACTGAGACTTGGCTCGGTTTTAGGAGGTTCCTGACTAGCTCGGATAACTCCCTGTCTTTCCCCTCCGGGAGAAACACCTTTTTCTGGACTGTGTCCAGGATCATCCCTAGGAACCGAAGACAAGTCGTCGGAACCAGCTGCGATTTTGGAATATTGAGAATCCAATCGTGCTGCCGCAACACTACCTGAGATAGTGTTACACCGACCTCCAACTGTTCCCTGGATCTTACCCTTATCAGGGAATCGTCCAAGTAAGGGATAACTAAAATTCCCTTCCTTCGAAGGAATATCATCATTTCGGCCATTACCTTGGTAAAGACCCGGGGTGCCGTGGACCATCCATACGGCAGCATCTGAACTGATAGTGACAGTTCTGTACCATAAACCTGAGGTACCATTGGTGAGAAGGGTAAATTTTGACATGAAGGTAAGCATCCTTGATGTCCCGAGACATCATGTAGTCCCCTTCTTCCAGGTTCGCAATCACTGCTCTGAGTGACTCAATCTTGAATTTGAACCTCTGTATGTAAGTGTTCAAAGATTTTAGATTTATAATCGGTCTCACCGAGCCGTCCGGCTTCGGTACCACAACAGTGTGGAATAATACCCCGTTCCCTGTTGCAGGAGGGGTACCTTGATTATCACCTGCTGGGAATACAGCTTGTGAATGGCTTCCAAAACTGTCTCCCTGTCAGAAGGAGACATCGGTAAAGCAGACTTTAGGAAAACGGCGAGGGGGAGACGTCTCGAATTCTAATTTGTACCCCTGAGATATCACCTGAAGGATCCAGGGGTCTACTTGCGAGTGAGCCCACTGCGCGCTGAAATTCATTGAGACGGGCCCCCCACCGTGCCTGATTCTGCTTGTAAAGCCCCAGCGTCATACTGAGGGCTTGGCAGAGGCGGGAGAGGGTTTCTGTTCCTGGGAACTGGCTGATTTCTGCAGCCTTTTTCCTCTCCCTCTGTCACGGGGCAGAAATGAGGAACATTTTGCCCGCTTGTCCACGAAAAGACTGCGCCTGATAATACGGCGTCTTCTCATGTTGAGAGGCGACCTGGGGTACAAACGTGGATTTCCCAGCTGTTGCCGTGGCCACCAGGTCTGAAAGACCGTCCCCAAATAACTCCTCCCCTTATTAAGGCAATACTTCCAAATGCCGTTTGGAATACGAATCACCTGACCACTGACGTGTCCATAACCCTCTACTGGTAGAAATGGACAACGCACTTAGACTTGATGCTAGTCGGCAAATATTCCGCTGTGCATCACGCATATATAGAAATGCATCTTTTAAATGCTCTATAGGCAAAAATATACTGTCCCTATCTAGGGTATCAATATTTTCAGTCAGGGAATCCGACCACGCCAACCCAGCACTGCACATCCAGGCTGAGGCGATTGCTGGTCGCAGTATAACACCAGTATGTGTGTAAATACATTTTAGGATACCCTCCTGCTTTCTATCAGCAGGATCCTTAAGGGCGGCCATCTCAGGAGAGGGTAGAGCCCTTACAAGCGTGTGAGCGCTTTATCCACCCTAGGGGGTGTTTCCCAACGCACCCTAACCTCTGGCGGGAAAGGATATAATGCCAATAACATTTTAGAAATTATCAGTTGTTATCGGGGGAAAACCACGCATCATCACACACCTCATTTAATTTCTCAGATTCAGGAAAACTACAGGTAGTTTTTCCTCACCGAACATAATACCCCTTTTTGGTGGTACTCGTATTATCAGAAATGTGTAAAACATTTTTCATTGCCTCAATCATGTAACGTGTGGCTCTACTGGAAGTCACATTTGTCTCTTCACCGTCGACACTGCAGTCAGTATCCGTGTCGGCGTCTATATCTGCCATCTGAGGTAACGGGCGCTTTAGAGCCCCTGACGGCCTATGAGACGTCTGGACAGGCACAAGCTGAGTAGCCGGCTGTCTCATGTCAACCACTGTCTTTTATACAGAGCTGACACTGTCACGTAATTCCTTCCAACAGTTCATCCACTCAGGTGTCGACCCCCTAGGGGGTGACATCACTATTACAGGCAATCTGCTCCGTCTCCACATCATTTTTCTCCTCATACATGTCGACACAAACGTACCGACATACAGCACACACACAGGGAATGCTCTGATAGAGGACAGGACCCCACTAGCCCTTTGGGGAGACAGAGGGAGAGTTTGCCAGCACACACCAAAGCGCTATATATATACAGGGATAACCTTATATAAGTGTTTTTCCCCTTATAGCTGCTGTATTGTCAATACTGCGCCTAATTAGTGCCCCCCTCTCTTTTTTAACCCTTTCTGTAGTGTAGTGACTGCAGGGGAGAGCCAGGGGAGCTTCCCTCCAACTGAGCTGTGAGGGAGAATGGCGCCAGTGTGCTGAGGAGATAGGCTCCGCCCCTTTTTCGCGGACTTTTCTCCTGCTTTTTTATGGATTCTGGCAGGGGTTAAAATTCATCCATATAGCCCTGGGGGCTATAGGTGATGTATTTTCGCCAGCCAAGGTGTTTTTATTGCTGCTCAGGGCGCCCCCCCCTAGCGCCCTGCACCCTCAGTGACCGAAGTGTGAAGTGTGCTGAGGAGCAATGGCGCACAGCTGCAGTGCTGTGCGCTACCTTGGTGAAGACAGGATGTCTTCTGCCGCCGATTTTCCGGACCTCTTCTGTCTTCTGGCTCTGTAAGGGGGCCGGCGGCGCGGCTCTGGGACCCATCCATGGCTGGGCCTGTGATCGTCCCTCTGGAGCTAATGTCCAGTAGCCTAAGAAGCCCAATCCACTCTGCACGCAGGTGAGTTCGCTTCTTCTCCCCTTAGTCCCTCGATGCAGTGAGCCTGTTGCCAGCAGGTCTCACTGAAAATAAAAAACCTAAACTAAAACTTTCACTAAGAAGCTCAGGAGAGCCCCTAGTGTGCACCCTTCTCGTTCGGGCACAGAGATCTAACTGAGGCTTGGAGGAGGGTCATAGGGGGAGGAGCCAGTGCACACCAGATAGTCCTAAAGCTTTCTTTAGATGTGCCCAGTCTCCTGCGGAGCCGCTATTCCCCATGGTCCTTACGGAGTCCCCAGCATCCACTTAGGACGTTAGAGAAACTACGGGTAGTTTTTTCTCCCCAAACATAATACCCTTTTTAGTGGTACCTGGGTTTATATCAGAAATTTGTAACACCTCTTTCATTGCTTCAATCATGCAACGAATGGCCTTAGTGGACATTAGACTAGACTCATCGTCGTCGACACTGGTGTCAGTATCCGTGTCGACATCTGCGTCTGCCATCTGAGGTAGCGGGCGTTTTAGAGCCCCCGATGGCCTTTGAGACGCCTGGACAGGCACGAGCTGAGAAGCTGGCTGTCCCGCATTTGGCATGTCGTCAAATTTTTTTGTGTAAGGAGTCGACACGTGCACGCAATTCCTTCCATAAGTCCATCCACTCAGGTGTCTGCCCCGCAGGGGGTGACATCCCTTCTATAGGCATCTTCTCCGCCTCCACATCATTATCCTCATCAAACATGTCGACACAGCCGTACCGTCACACCACACACACACAGGGAATGCTCTAACAGAGGACAGGACCCACAAAAGCCCTTTGGGGAGACAGAGTGAGAGTATGCCAGCACACACCAGAGCGCTATATAATGCAGGGACTAACTGAATTATGTCCCCTATAGCTGCTGTTATATATACTGCGCCTAGATTTAGTGCCCCCCCTCTCTTTTTTACCCTTTTCTGTAGTGTAGACTGCAGGGGAGAGCCAGGGAGCTTCCTTCCAGCGGAGCTGTGAGGGAGAAATGGCGCCAGTGTGCTGAAGGAGATAGCTCCGCCCCTTCTTCGCGGACTTTTCTCCCGCTTTTTTATGGATTCTGGCAGGGGTAATTATCACATATATAGCCTCTGGGGCTATATATTGTGGTATTTTTGCCAGCCAAGGTGTTTTTATTGCTGCTCAGGGCGCCCCCCCCTAGCGCCCTGCACCCTCAGTGACCGGAGTGTGAAGTGTGTATGAGGAGCAATGGCGCACAGCTGCAGTGCTGTGCGCTACCTTGGTGAAGACTGATGTCTTCTGCCGCCGATTTTCCGGACCTCTTCTTGCTTCTGGCTCTGTAAGGGGGACGGCGGCGCGGCTCCGGGACCGAACACCAAGGCCAGTTCCATGCGGTCGATCCCTCTGGAGCTAATGGTGTCCAGTAGCCTAAGAAGCCCAAGCTAGCTGCAAGCAGGTAGGTTCGCTTCTTCTCCCCTTAGTCCCTCGCTGCAGTGAGCCTGTTGCCAGCAGGTCTCACTGTAAAATAAAAAACCTAATTATATACTTTCTTTTTAGAAGCTCAGGAGAGCCCCTAGTGTGCATCCAACCTCGGCCGGGCACAAAATCTAACTGAGGCTTGGAGGAGGGTCATAGTGGGAGGAGCCAGTGCACACCAGGTGACCTAAAAGCTTTCTTTAGTTGTGCCCAGTCTCCTGCGGAGCCGCTACCCCCCCATGGTCCTTTCGGAGTTCCCAGCATCCACTAGGACGTCAGAGAAATATATAGTAGTGTCCACATTACAATAGAAATATGTAGTAATATCCCATAATAATAGACATATATAGTGGTGTCCACATTATATTAGAAATTAATGGTCCCAGCAAGAGACGCTGCGGGAAAGTGCAATCAGGCTCCTCCCTTCACTTTAGCCACAGCCGCCAGAGGAGGAAGTGTGATGTGGCACTATGACATCACCGTTGCGCTCCCAGTAACCCGTTGCCATATTCTTACGGGTACTCCGTACCCGAGCGTACCCGCATACTTGCACCACTGCCACCAGCACCTGCAGACAGAACGGGCCTCTTCCCAACCAGCTGTCCATCACCATCAGCTGCCACTCAGACTGCACACCATGGGGGTCATTCCGAGTTGTTCGCTCGCAAGCTGCTTTTAGCAGCTTTGCACACGCTAAGCCGCCGCCTACTGGGAGTGAATCTTAGCATATTAAAATTGCGAACGAAAGATTAGCAGAATTGCGAATAGACACTTCTTAGCAGTTTCTGAGTAGCTCCAGACTTACTCGGCATCTGCGATCAGTTCAGTGCTTGTCGTTCTTTGTGTGACGTCACAAACACAGCCAGCGTTCGCCCAGACACTCCCCCGTTTCTCCTGCCATTCCCGCGTTTTTCCGGGAAACTGTAGCGTTTTTTCGCACACTCCCATAAAACGGCCTGTTTCCGCCCAGAAACACCCACTTCCTGTCAATCACATTACGATCACCAGAATGAAGTAAAAACCTCGTAATGCCGTGAGTAAAATACCTAACTGCATAGCAAATTTACTTGGCGCAGTCGCACTGCAGACATTGCGCATGCGCATTAACGACTATTCGCTCCGTTGCGACAAACAAATAACGAGCGAACAACCCGGAATGACCCCCCATATCTGCTGATGTTTGAAAGCATGAGCCCTAATAGCCACCAAAAGCCAGGACAGTGCTGAGGGCCAGACAAACAATGGGCGAATGGAGCTCCAGCTCCAGGCCTCCACATAAAATTAGGCCCATCATCATGACAGTATGATGAAAACAAGCCACCTAGCTGTCCACACAGTCGGCCATAAATCATAAGTCTTAGGGCCAGAGATATCATCGTTTGAAAAGTGATAAAATGGATAGTGAAAAAGTACCAGCCAATTAGCTCCTAACTTCCATTTTTCAAACACGGCCTGTGACATGGCAGTTAGGACCTGATTGGCTGGTACTTTTTCACTCTCCAAGCGATGATACATCTAGATGTTAACAATTGTATTTCTAGCTTTCTCACAAAATTCTGCAATTTTTCTTTTTTTTTATGTATTTTGTGAGGCAGTGCGTCTGATAGATAGGGGTGTACACACCTACACAGCACTGACCACACCCACATGGCTCTGACCACACCCACATGGCACTGACCACACCCACACAGAGACGGGGGAGTGTACAAGGAGCAATAGGCAGATTATTGATGGAAGATTGCTGAGGTCTGTAAACACTCTCATGCACTGTAGCCGCACACAGACACAGCAGCAGGAATCATCCACAGCAGTGAACATAATTTCCATAGACATTGCTGTATAATAGTTCAGAGACACGGAACACCAGTCACCAGATTACACTTCAGAAGTATAAGGTATAGACACTGGTGCTGTCTAGGTGACATGTGTGGGGAGTAGGAAGGGTATTCTGTATCTCTCTGGCTAATCTATGATACATGTGAGCAGTCCAAGCATCCAGCAACGTTAGGGTACACTAGGGCATCTAGTATATCTCATTTATTATAGGAAAGTGTGGTGAAGCAGGGTAATAATAGAGAGGTGTAGAACTGTTGCTTCCTTCCCCATCTTGCCAGTCACCAGAGCACATGACTGTGTCAGGCAGCTGCAGCAAAGCCCACATTGTCACGGAGAGTAACTAACCGCTAACCTCAAAGCCCCCTAATAAAATATCCAAACCCATACTATTCACTGGTGTCAGTCATCCAGGTTGGGCTATGGGTAAATCCCATTCACATACCTTCTTCCACCTTCCATGATAAAAGAACTGTGCCCTCAGGTTGCAGAGCCTATGTATAAATCAGTACGCCAGCTGCTGCCCTTTTGGCAGTCGAAAAGAGACCCTAGGGTTTTATATAGTTTTATTGGTCTCGAGATTTTTGCAGCGCCCCATAATGTTATGGGACGCTGTTTAATGTTATGTGGGTTAATGCACTGTAATCAGGGGCGGATTGGTATGCCGGGACGCCGGACCGGATTCCATTTGGCCATTTCAGTCGTCCCCTCATTGGCTGGCCGTCTCCCCCTATGCAGACTGCCGCCGCCAGCCGCACCCACAATTGCGTAGTCCCTTATCCTAACCGTCCCCACCCGCACCCTAACCTCCCCCTCAGCCTAACCCTAACCTCTCCCTGCAGCCTAAGCCTAACCTCCCCCCGCTGCCTAACCCTAACCTCCCCCCGCAACCTAACATTAATCTCCCCTTCTGCAGCTTAACCATAACCTGCCCCCGCAGCCTAACCCTATCCTCCTCTCCTGCAGCCTAGCACTAATCTCCCCCTCCCACAACCTAACCCTAACCTCCCCCCTGCAGCCTAACCCTAACCTCCCTCCCTCAGCCTTACCCTAACCTCCCCTGCATCCTAACCATGACCCTTCCCGGAGCCTAACCCTCACCCTGCAACATCAGATAAAATGCCTGTCAGTCTGATAGGCATTGATTGGCAATGTGTATAACGTGCTCTGCCTGGTGCAATGTGTATAATGGGGGTCATTCCGAGTTGTTCGCTCGGTATTTTTTTCTCGCAACGGAGCGATTAGTCGCTAATGCGCATGCGCAATGTCCGCAGTGCGACTGCGCCAAGTAAATTTGCTATGCAGTTAGGTATTTTACTCACGGCATTACGAGGTTTTTTCTTCGTTCTGGTGATCGTAATGTGATTGACAGGAAGTGGGTGTTTCTGGGCGGAAACAGGCCGTTTTATGGGTGTGTGCGAAAAAACGCTACCGTTTCTGGGATTAACGCGGGAGTGGCTGGAGAAACGGAGGAGTGTCTGGCCGAACGCTGGGTGTGTTTGTGACGTCAAACCAGGAACGAAACTGACTGAACTGATCGCAGATGCCGAGTAAGTCTGGAGCTACTCAGAAACTGCTAAGAAGTGTCTATTCGCAATTCTGCTAATCTTTCGTTCGCAATTTTAATATGCTAAGATTCACTCCCAGTAGGCGGCGGCTTAGCGTGCGTAATGCTGCTAAAAGCAGCTTGCGAGCGAACAACTCGGAATGACCTCCAATGTGTTTTACCTGGTGCAATGTGTATAAGGTGCTCTATCTGGCGCAAAGTGTTTAACGTGCTCTATTTGGTGCAGTATGTATAATGTGCTTTACCTGGTGCAATGTGTATAATGTGCTCTGTCTGGCACAAAGTGTATAATGTGCTTTACCAGGTGCAATGTGTATACTGTGCTCTACCTGACGCAAAGTGTAGACGTGCTCTATCTTACGCAATATGTATAACATGCTCTACCTGGCACAGTGTGTATAGGAGGTTTTACCTTGTGCAATGTGTATAAGCCGCTCTACTCTGTGGTGTGGTGTAATTTGAATTGGCACTATTATGTGGCCACGCCCCTTCCCACGAAGCCACGCCCCTAAAATTTTGCTGGGCGCCTTCGGCACGCACTTTCCAGCCCTGCATTTAGTCAGGCCTTCTAAGCAGTAATCCCGCCCACTTAACAGACCCCACTCTTATTAGGGCTGCTTCCATAAATTTCCCGGGCTGGGTTTCAATCCCAATCCACCCCCGGCTGTAGTACTTCACCTTTGGTCACAGGTTCGAACCCCACTAGGGTTTTAAAATAAAAGTTTCTTTTCTCAGATTTTTTTTAATTAATATATTTATTTGCGTTATACCCGAATAGTCTTATAGTCAATTGACTATCAAGTGGACTAATTTAACATTAATTTAACAAACAAAAGTCCATGATAAACAATTTCTATAACCTGGAAAAGAGCAAAACTCCTAACCAGTGCAGATAGGCGAGTGAGCGAATTCACGTCATCACTCCACAAAGGGCCATAACTTCAGCAGGGGCAATAAAAACATTTTTAGTTATTAGCATTTCATGTTTTAATATTTTGTCAAAATCCAACTGATGCCCCTTTTGTATAAGCTCCGCCTCCCAAGGTCCAGGTATTTTTTATGTCAGTAAAAAAATGTATCTGGGATCCAGGTTGGAGATCCACGCCCTTCGACTCAACTCGGGGGCCACCCTGTCAGAGGTGTGCTAAGACTTACCACTCTCACCGGGGTGAGGTATGCTAATGCTTACCACACTCCCGGGTAGGCGTGCCAGGTCTTATCACACTCCTGGGTAGCATCCCAGGCGAAGTGGTCGGGGTGGGTCTCGAACCCACAATGCTGGCTTCCCAGACACTGTGCAGCCACTACGCCACAGTGCCTGCCAGTAGCTGAGCGTAGTTCTAGGACCCATGAAGCTTAGTTACTATGACATCATGCTTCTAGGCACTGTGCAGCAGGAGCACCAGGGCAGGAGAGTCTGTTATAACGGTGACCCTTTTTTGTTTCATATCAAAATAGGTTTGCTGTTTTGTAATAAATCGTTTAGGATTATATAGATTTGAAAAAATAAAATATAAGTTTATTATTAATCATGACAATTTAGTAATTAATGTAATAATAGTTTAATTTAAAGTATTTGTATAGTAGGGAAAAGTGACTGTAGACTAAAGGACTCAGTGGGAAATATTGAGTGGACACTAATGGTCATCTGAACATTGGGGGATGGAGAACTTTCCAGTGGTCCTCGTGCTTATGTTGGTGCCCTGTTAATGCAGGCAGGGCGGATGGAAAGAGTGATGTGCACAAGTCTTGAAGTTTCTTGGTGACAGGCGTTGAAGTTTGCAGAAGGCGGTGCCGAGAACTGGGTACAATGGGGGTAATTCAGACCTGATGGTAGCAGCAAATTTGTTAGCAGTTGGGCAAAACCATGTGCACTGCAGGGGGCAGATATAACATGTGCAGAGAGAATTAGATTTGGGTGAGGTGTGTTCAAACTGAAATCTAAATTGCAGTGTAAACATAAAGCAGGCAGTATTTACTCTGCACAGAAACAAATAACCCTCTGAAATCTAACTCTCTCTGCAAATGTTATATCTGCAACACCTGCAGTGCACATGGTTTTGCCCAACTGCTAACAAATTTGCTGCTGCGATCAGGTCTGAATTACCCCCATTGGCCGGGAGAATCTGAGTATCTGGGGGAAAAAGAAGCTGTGTCTGTGAGCGCAGGATCTCTGGTTACCCAGAGCGGAGCAGCAGTGATAGTCGCTAATACCGGAGCTTTGCCCACTGCTCGCCTAACGGACAGCCCATATTGCCTGCCAATCCAAACTGACATACCCCGCCACTCACACCTGCCTCTGGTTACCGCAGAAAGGGACAGATGTACTAAGCCTTGCAGAGTGATAAAGTGGAAACTACCAACCAGTCAGCTCCTAATTGTCATTATTCAAACCCAGCTGGTAACATGTCAGTTAAAAGCTGATTGTCTGGCACTTTATCTCTCTCCACTTTATCACTCTCCAAGGCTTAGTACATCTCCCCCACAGTCTGGGCCCTCTACACAGCCGGATGTCAGTTACTATAGCTGTCCACCCTTCTTACTGTATCCCTCTCCACCTACAAGTGGTGCTAGTAGAAATATTTTCTTAGTGGTACTGAGTGCCAAAAATGGGCGTGGTCATGTGTTGTGAGGTAGCGTGGCTACATGACACCAGTTGCGAGGCAACACTACAAAGCCCCTTTTCTTTTCACTCTGGAGGCAAGGCTAGAAATATATAGTACTACCTCCAGTATAATAGAAGTATATAGTGATACCCCCAGTATAATAGAAATATATAGTAATGCCCCCAGTATAATAAATATATATAGTAATGCCCCCAATGTAATAACAATATATAATAATGCCTCCATTATAAAAGGAAAATATAATGTAGTGCCCCTGGTATAATAAAAATATATAGTAGTGTCCACATTACAATAGAAATATGTAGTAATATCCCATAATAATAGACATATATAGTGGTATCCACATTATATTCTAAATTAATGGTCCCAGCAAGAGACGCTGCGGGAAAGTGCAATCAGGCTCCTCCCTTCACTTTAGCCACAGCCGCCAGAGGAGGAAGTGTGATGTGGCGCTATGACATCACCGTTGCGCTCCCAGTAACCCGCTGCCATATTCTTACGGGTACTCCGTACCTGAGCGTACCCGCATACTTGCACCACTGCCACCAGCACCTGCAGACAGAACGGGCCTCTTCCCAACCAGCTGTCCATCACCATCAGCTGCCACTCAGACTGAACACCATATCTGCTGATGTTTTAAAGCATGAGCCCTAGCCAGACAAACAATGGGGCGAATGGAGCTCCAGCTCCAGGCCTCCACATAAAATTAGGCCCATCATCATGACAGTATGATGAAAACAAGCCACCTAGTTGTCCACACAGTCGGCCATAAATCATAAGTCTTAGGGACAGAGATATCATCGTTTGAAAAGTGATAAAATGGATAGTGAAAAAGTACCAGCCAATTAGCTCCTAACTGCCATTTTTCAAACACGGCCTGTGACATTGCAGTTAGGACCTGATTGGCTGGTACTTTTTCACTCTCCATTTTATCACTTTCCAAGCGATGATACATCTAGATGTTAACAATTGTATTTCTAGCTTTCTCACAAAATTCTGCAATTTTTCTTTTTTTTTATGTATTTTGTGAGGCAGTGCGTCTGATAGAGTAGGGGTGTACACACCTACACAGCACTGACCACACCCACATGGCTCTGACCACACCCACATGGCACTGACCACACCCACACAGAGACGGGGGAGTGTACAAGGAGCAATAGGCAGATTATTGATGGAAGATTGCTGAGGTCTGTAAACACTCTCATGCACTGTAGCCGCACACAGACACAGCAGCAGGAATCGTCCACAGCAGTGAACATAATTTCCATAGACATTGCTGTATAATAGTTCAGAGACACGGAACACCAGTCACCAGATTACACTTCAGAAGTATAAGGTATAGACACTGGTGCTGTCTAGGTGACATGTGTGGGGAGTAGGAAGGGTATTCTGTATCTCTCTGGCTAATCTATGATACATGTGAGCAGTCCAAGCATCCAGCAACGTTAGGGTACACTAGGGCATCTAGTATATCTCATTTATTATAGGAAAGTGTGGTGAAGCAGGGTAATAATAGAGAGGTGTAGAACTGTTGCTTCCTTCCCCATCTTGCCAGTCACCAGAGCACATGACTGTGTCAGGCAGCTGCAGCAAAGCCCACATTGTCACGGAGAGTAACTAACCGCTAACCTCAAAGCCCCCTAATAAAATATCCAAACCCATACTATTCACTGGTGTCAGTCATCCAGGTTGGGCTATGGGTAAATCCCATTCACATACCTTCTTCCACCTTCCATGATAAAAGAACTGTGCCCTCAGGTTGCAGAGCCTATGTATAAATCAGTACGCCAGCTGCTGCCCTTTTGGCAGTCGAAAAGAGACCCTAGGGTTTTATATAGTTTTATTGGTCTCGAGATTTTAGCAGCGCCCCATAATGTTATGGGACGCTGCTTAATGTTATGTGGGTTAATGCACTGTAATCAGACCGGATTGGTATGCCGGGACGCCGGACCGGATTCCATTTGGCCATTTCAGTCGTCCCCTCATTGGCTGGCCGTCACCCCCCTATGCAGGCTGCCGCCGCCAGCCGCACCCGCAGTTGCGTAGTCCCTTATCCTAACCGTCCCCACCCGCAGCCTAACCCTAACCTCTCCCTGCAGCCTAAGCCTAACCTCTCCCTGCAACCTAACCTTAACCTCCCCCCGCAGCCTAACATTAATCTCCCCTTCTGCAGCTTAACCATAACCTGCCCCCGCAGCCTAACCCTATCCTCCTCTCCTGCAGCCTAGCACTAACCTCCCCCTCCCATAACCTAACCCTAACCTCCCCCCTGCAGCCTAACCCTAACCTCCCTCCCTCAGCCTAACCCTAACCTCCCCTGCATCCTAACCATGACCCTTCCCGAAGCCTAACCCTCACCCTGCAACATCAGATAAAATGTCTGTCAGTCTGATAGGCATTGATTGGCAATGTGTATAACGTGCTCTGCCTGGTGCAATGTGTATAATGTGTTTTACCTGGTGCAATGTGTATAATGTGCTCTATCTGGCGCAAAGTGTTTAACGTGCTGTATTTGGTGCAGTATGTATAATGTGCTTTACCTGGTGCAATGTGTATAATGTGCTCTGTCTGGCACAAAGTGTATACTGTGCTTTACCAGGTGCAATGTGTATACTGTGCTCTACCTGACGCAAAGTGTAGACGTGCTCTATCTTACGCAATATGTATAACATGCTCTACCTGGCACAGTGTGTATAGGAGGTTCTACCTTGTGCAATGTGTATAAGCGGCTCTACTCTGTGGTGTGGTGTAATGTGAATTGGCACTATTATGTGGCCACGCCCCTTCCCACAAAGCCACGCCCCAAAAATTTTGCTGGGCGCCTTCGGCACGCACTTTCCAGCCCTGTATTTAGTCAGGCCTTCTAAGCAGTAATCCCGCCCACTTGACAGACTCCACCCCCTCAACAGACCCCACCCTTATTAGGGCTGCTTCCATAAATTTCCCGGGCTGGGTTTCGATCCCAATCCACCCCCGGCTGTAATACTTCACCTTTGGTCACAGGTTCAAACCCCACTAGGGTTTTAAAATAAAATGTTCCTTTTCTCAGATTTTTTTTAATTAATATATTTATTTGCGTTATACCCGAATGGTCTTATAGTCAATTGACTATCAAGTGGACTAATTTAACATTAATTTAACAAACAAAAGTCCATGATAAACAATTTCTATAACCTGGAAAAGAGCAAAACTCCTAACCAGTGCAGACAGGTGAGTGAGCGAATTCACGTTATCACTCCACAGAGGGTCATAACTTGAGCAGGGGCAATAAAAATATTTTTAGTTATTAGCATTTCATGTTTTAATATTTTGTCAAAATCCAACTGATGCCCCTTTTGTATAAGCTCTGCCCTCCAAGGTCCAGGTATTTTTTATGTCAGGAAAAAAATGTATCTGGGATCCAGGTTGGAGATCCACGCCCTTCGACTCAACTCGGGGGCCACCCTGTCAGAGGTGTGCTAAGACTTACCACTCTCACCGGGGTGAGGTATGCTAATGCTTACCACACTCCCGGGTAGGCGTGCCAGGTCTTATCACACTCCTGGGTAGCATCCCAGGCGAAGTGGTCGGGGTGGGTCTCGAACCCACAATGCTGGCTTCCCAGACACTGACGCAGCCACTACGCCACAGTGCCTGCCAGTAGCTGAGCGTAGTTCTAGGACCCATGAAGCTTAGTTACTATGACATCATGCTTCTAGGCACTGTGCAGCAGCAGCACCAGGGCAGGAGAGTCTGTTATAACTGTGACCTTTTTATGTTTCATATCAAAATATGTTTGCTGTTTGTAATAAATCATGTATCACGAATCACGAATCAAAGTGAGAGATTTTGGGAGAATTCTCCTGTTTTTTGTTTTTTTTCAAAATGGAAACCATTCACATTGAAAAAACAGGTTGATTTTGCCATGTAAATGACTGGCACACTACAAAAAAAACAGGACAATTCTTTCAAAATCTTTTACTTTCTAGTAACTAGAACTAGTGAAGCTTTGTCTTTACTAGGCTGGTCCCGTTCCCCCCCCCCCCCCCCCCCGCCCCCGGAATGCCTGAGTAACTGATCGTAGACGTGCTAAATTTAGCCGGAAAGTATTCACAGCGCTTTACTTTTTCCACATTTTGTTACGTTACGGCCTTACCCCAAACTGGAATCAATTTTTTCCCTCAAAATTCTACACACAATGGGCCTATTTCAGAGTTGATCGCAGCAGCAGTTGCAGCGAGCGATCGGGTCGGAATGACCCCTGTGTGTAGAATTTTGAGGAAGAAAATTTATTTATTCCAGTCTGAAATAAGCCTGCAACATAAAATGTGGAAAAAAGTGAAGTGCTGTGAATACTTTCCGGATGTACGGTACGATCAGATCTGAATCACACCCTTGATTCGTTGCCATTATTTGTTTTTCTTTATTATATTCTATTATTTATTCTTTTGAATTATGTTTGAACGTTTTTATACCGTTTCATCTTCAAACACTTTTTTTCCTCCTCTCTCTCTCCAATAAATACTAAATTGCCTCCAAGGTTTTTTTCATCATATTATACTTTTAGTTTCCCTTTGATCCTGATCTGGACACAGCATGGCCTTAACACTCAAGAATAGCTGCCCCCATGTTTTTTTTGTGGGGTGTTAGGTTTAGTAAAGTAGTTGGGCTGGGGCTTGTTCGGTGATCCAGAAATGCCATAAGCTGGGGGTATAGTTATACAGGGTGCGGGGACCTTGGGAGTACTTTTGTTTTATTCTCTTGTTGCTAGAGGGCTTTGCAGTTGACTTCAGAGGGTCTCGGCTTGGTATTAGGTGCTGGGGTTTAGATATATATTACACTGATCCGGTATCTAGAGCCGTGTATATATTCCTCACAAGGATAACCAAAAATCTCCTGGTTTAGTTTTGTGTGGGACTGAATGGCGCCTTTGGGTATCTGTTAAATTACAGATTTATTGTATGGAGTTTTACCATATGAAAAGCAGTGTTGCCATCAGGGGGGTGCTGGGAGCACAGCTGTCCCAGGCCTGGCCTCTCTGACAGAGACAAGAGGGCCCAGGATGCTCATGCAGCCGCCTGCCCGCCACCGTTCCCGCTGTTCTGCCGCTGTCCTCAGACAATCCAGCAACTCTGTATTGAAAACATCCCTCCCAAAATGGCCACCGCCACAGAGGAGACAGTTATTCAAGATACTAGAGGAGCACTTTAGTAGCTTTAATAACTGTCTCCTCTGAGCCTGCGGCCATTTTGAGAGGGTCATTTTCAATACAGAGCTGCAGGAGGACGGAGGACAGCAGCAGAACAGCTGGGACGGAGGCTGACAGGCAGCGGCATGAGCATCCCGGGTCCTCCCGGCAGCAATGGGGGAGGGAGGGAGGGAAGGAAGGAATCCCCTGACAACGAGCAGATGCCCAGATAACTAACCGGTACTTGCATAATTATTTTGTGGCCATACTATGGTGACGGGCATTACTGTGGGGACATAATATGGTACAAGGGGCATAAAAATTATGTTGCTCCATGTCTGCATAGATACTGTATTTTTTTTATTTTTTTATATATATATTCATTTTTAATGATTTTTTGTATTTTTTTATGGGGCGGAGGGGGGGCGGGGAGGGGTTGTATGAGGACATACCTGTATATTGTATCTTTTTGGGTGTACATTTAAATGCACACGTAAAACGTAAAATTATTTTGTATTATTCTTTGGTTTGTATAGATATTTCATGATTCTGCTAGTCTATCACCCTATATAATTTGTTCTAAAGAGGTGTTCTCCTACAACTATCCTTTTTTCTCATATAGCATGAGAAGCCTGGCCAGAGGCGTAACTAGGGTTTTTTGCACCGAGGGCAAGATGGCATATTGCAGCCCCCCTTTCCCGACACACAAAAAAAAATCCCCTTTGCCGCGTGCTTACAGAAAAGGGGCGTGGTTTGATAACAAACCCCACAGACATAGTGACCCACAGCATAATAACCTCTCATATCATGCACATACAGACTTGTTAGTTACCCATAACAAAATAACACAAAAGCTCCCCACCATAGACAGTGACCCCGCAGTCTCTGACCTGAGGATGGCACAGTACCCATGAGGCATCGTCGCATTGTCCATGGCTTTGGGGAAGCCCGGTACTCCTGCAGGCGCGAGCAAGAGCGGCCTGAGACAAAGGGCGAACAGCCACCTCCAGAGGGCAACCCCATCCTGCCCAGACACCTGCCCCTGGGGTTCTCTCTGCTACACGTCCCCAGGTACCCTGTAGCCCCATGGGACCCGCAGCGTGTATGTGTGTACGTGTGTGTACGTGTGTGTGTGACTACTAGTGCAGCTCACTGCCAGCGAGGATGGAGCATGATGCTCTCTCTCTCTGGCT
Organism: Pseudophryne corroboree; assembly: GCF_028390025.1. Taxonomy (NCBI): domain Eukaryota; kingdom Metazoa; phylum Chordata; class Amphibia; order Anura; family Myobatrachidae; genus Pseudophryne; species Pseudophryne corroboree. The sequence goes on along the minus strand of NC_086454.1, from coordinate 117,920,227 downwards.
CCCTCCCTCCTCTCTGACCCTTCTTCTCCCTCCCCCTACTCTAACCCTAGCGTACCTGCAGCTCTGAGGGCCCCGCACCCCAAGCTCTGTCTCTGAGAATGTCAGCTCAGCCAGGACGCATGGCTGCAGAAGGCTACAGTGCACACCACCCACCATGAGAGAGACATCCACAACATGGTGCAGAAGGCAGGGAAACAAAAGGTCACAGGGGAGAGAGATGGAGGTGGGCAGAGGGCATGGGACTGGGGGCTCTCCGGCTGCCGCTGCACAGGGAGCTTTCACTACCATCCGGGAGAAGTTTGTAATGCACACAGGATGCCGGTTCATACTCGAACGCTTACACTTCACTGCAATACAGAGCTTGAGGAACTAAATTGGCGCTTCTGTAGATAAGAGCTAAACCTTCAGTGACACTTAGGTTCCCCTAGTGGAACCACAGAAACAGACAGTGATAGTGGAGGTATTGTCACGTGATTGGTGATTATCCACTGAACCGGTAAAAGCAGTAAAGATACAAAATGGTAAAATGCAGATTTAATTACAAAAAAATAAATAAATTAACAAACAAGGATATATTGTGGACAATAATTAATTAGACAATAATAGAGATGGCACTCTTTCATTAGCATAAAGTCTATGACATAGGCTGGAGAAAAGTCAAAATCCTAACAAGGGTGATGTATTGGAGCCACAGGTGTAAAGCAGAGTAACCAGGTTCTCCCGGCACATGGCTCCAAAGCTTGAACCGAAAGGTTTCCCAGGATAGTCGGCGGTATTCTTCTTTGTAGTAATCACAGGTGAAGCATGCCAATGTATTTTAAGACACAGCAGGTGTCTTCTTCAAGAATTAATACTCACCTGTGGGCAGAGGGCTCCTTTTATTCATAGTGATTACCATTTCCTGTTGTGATGCACTTCCTGTTTTAGACAGAGGAAGTGATGTAATTGTACTTAAATTTCTTAAATGAAGGTATCTGTGTGTGGAAAACTTCAGGGCAGACTCTTCCACTGTTTAAAAAGTCAAACATTGGTGGCACTTTGAACTAATTGATTCTTCAAATTTGGTGCATTTCTATAGATGAATGATGGTCTAGGAGAAAGAATGGTTTTCAGTATTGGATCTCTACAGAGCAGATGCCAGTGCTTCTTGATGATGGTTTCCACTTTTTTATTGTGGATTGAATTGTAGTCTGTTAGGAATGACTATTGGTGTCTATTTTCTCTTGGTATTTTATTGCTTGTTGTTGAAGTTAGTAAGGATGATCTTTTTTTTTTTTTTTTTAAATTAATGTGGCAGTGGCCGCCTCTTTCTGTTCGTTCTTTATATACCCTTTGCTCAGGAATACCTTCTTTAAGCCCTCCATCTGTTTGTGACATTTCTTCTTCGCTGCAATTTCTCCCGATCCTAGTAAATTGGCTCCTCTGTACACTCTGTAGCCAATTCACATTATGTTCACTGGTTATAGGAATGTAATTATTTGTGTCCGTCGGTTTGTAGTAAGTTTTGGTCTGTATTTTATTATTCTTACTGTAAATCGATAGATCAAGGAAACAAATTTCTTCTTTACTGAAGTTGAATGTTAGATGAATATTCTTATTGTTGGAATTAATGTTCAGACAGAAAGCAGAGAGATCTTCTTTACTTCCTTTCCAAACTAGGAGAATGTCATCTATAAATCTGCTCCATTTTTTTAGGTTATTGATCCAGGTGGGTTTCGAATAAATTTCGCCTTGCTCCCAGTGCGCCATGAAGGGATTGGCGTAGCTGGGAGCTAAACGAGTACCCATAGCTGTTCCCTTCTTTTGGCAAAAATAATCACCATTAAAAAAAATAAGTTATTATCTAAAATTAAAAGGATAGGCTCTTTGATGAAATCTTTCATGACCGGAGGATACTCCGTTTGTTCGAGAAACCAGGAAATGGCTTCCAGACTGTGCTGGTGGTCAATTACGGTGTACAATGAAGTCACGTCTGCAGTGACTAAGAAGCAATCTTCAACCCAGCTAATCTCTTGTCATTTCCGAAAGTGTCCGTGGTGTCTTTGAGGTAAGAGGGATTTTGAATTACCAGAGGTTGCAAAAGGTGAATATATATATATATATATTTATACCTAGGTGTATATTATATATATATATATATATATTTATACCTAGGTGTATATTATATATATATATATATATATATATATATATATATATATATATATATATATATATATATATATATTACTCCCAGCTCCGGCACTCCCCAGGTGAATCAGAACTGCTTTGCCGGGTGCCCTCCAACACGTAGTCCTCCAGGCTAAGTGTATTCACGTATATCACTCCAATGGCGGCACTCCGGACTAGTACAAATTACTCAGAGACAGTAGTATGTAGCTACATACTACTGTCTCTGAGTAATTTGTACTAGTCCGGAGTGCCGCCATTGGAGTGATATATATATATATATATATATATATATATATATATATATATATAATAAGAATTTACTTACCGATAATTCTATTTCTCGTAGTCCGTAGTGGATGCTGGGGACTCCGTAAGGACCATGGGGAATAGCGGCTCCGCAGGAGACTGGGCACATCTAAAGAAAGCTTTAGGACTAACTGGTGTGCACTGGCTCCTCCCCCTATGACCCTCCTCCAAGCCTCAGTTAGGAAACTGTGCCCGGACGAGCGTACACAATAAGGAAGGATTTTGAATCCCGGGTAAGACTCATACCAGCCACACCAATCACACCGTATAACTTGTGATCTGAACCCAGTTAACAGTATGATAACAGAGGAGCCTCTGAAAAGATGGCTCCCAACAATAATAACCCGATTTTTGTAACAATAACTATGTACAAGTATTGCAGACAATCCGCACTTGGGATGGGCGCCCAGCATCCACTACGGACTACGAGAAATAGAATTATCGGTAAGTAAATTCTTATTTTCTCTAACGTCCTAAGTGGATGCTGGGGACTCCGTAAGGACCATGGGGATTATACCAAAGCTCCCAAACGGGCGGGAGAGTGCGGATGACTCTGCAGCACCGAATGAGAAAACTCCAGGTCCTCCTCAGCCAGGGTATCAAATTTGTAGAATTTAGCAAACGTGTTTGCCCCTGACCAAGTAGCTGCTCGGCAAAGTTGTAAAGCCGAGACCCCTCGGGCAGCCGCCCAAGATGAGCCCACTTTCCTTGTGGAACGGGCTTTTACAGATTTTAGCTGTGGCAGGCCTGCCACAGAATGTGCAAGCTGAATTGTACTACAAATCCAACGAGCAATAGTCTGCTTAGAAGCAGGAGCACCCAGCATGTTGGGTGCATACAGGATAAACAGCGAGTCAGATTTCCTGACTCCAGCCGTCCTGGAACATATTTTCAGGGCCCTGACAACATCCAGCAACTTGGATTCCTCCAAGTCCCTAGTAGCCGCAGGCACCACAATAGGTTGGTTCAGGTGAAAACGCTGGAACCACCTTAGGGAGAAACTGAGGACGAGTCCTCAATTCCGCCCTGTCCGAATGGAAAAACAGATAAGGGCTTTTACAGGATAAAGCCGCCAATCCTGACACGCGCCTGGCCTAGGCCAGGGCCAACAGCATGACCACTTTCCATGTGAGATATTTTAACTCCACAGATTTAAGTGGTTCAAACCAATGTGACTTTTGGAACCCAAACTACATTGAGATCCCAAATTGCCACTGGAGGCACAAAAGGAGGCTGTATATGCAGTACCCCTTTTACAAACGTCTAAACTTCAGGGACTGAAGCTAGTTCTTTTTTGGAAGAAAATTGACAGGGCCGAAATCTGAACCTTAATGGACCCCAATTTCAGGCCCATAGACACTCCTGTTTGCAGGAAATGTAGGAATCGACCCAGTTGAATTTCCTCCGTCGGGCCTTACTGGCCTCGCACTACGCAACATATTTTCGCCAATTGCGGTGATAATGTTTTTGCGGTTACATCCTTCCTGGCTTTTGATCAGGATAGGGATGACTTCATCCGGAATGCCTTTTTTCCTTCAGGATCCGGTGTTCAACCGCCATGCCGTCAAACGCAGCCGCGGTAAGTCTTGGAACAGACAGGGTCCTTGCTGGAGCAGGTCCCTTCTTAGAGGTAGAGGCCACGGATCCTCCGTGAGCCTCTCTTGAAGTTCCGGTTACCAAGTCCTTTTTGGCCCATCCGGAGCCACGAATATAGTGCTTACTCCTCTCCATCTTATCAATCTCAGTACCTTGGGTATGAGAGGCAGATGAGGGAACACATACACTGACTGGTACACCCACGGTGTTACCAGAGCGTCTACAACTATTGCCTGAGGGTCTCTTGACCTGGCGCAATACCTGTCGAGTTTTTTAATCATGTGGACGACTTCTGGGTGAAGTCCCCACTCTCCCGGGTGGAGGTCGTGCTGAGGAAGTCTGCTTCCCAGTTGTCCACTCCCGGAATGAATACTGTTGACAGTGCTATTACATGATTTTCCGCCCAGCGGAGAATAGTTGCAGCTTCTGCCATTGCCCTCCTGCTTCTTGTGCCACCCTGTCTGTTTACGTGGGTGACTGCCATGATGTTGTCCGACTGGATCAACACCGGCTGACCTTGAAGCAGAGGTCTCGCTAAGCTTAGAGCATTGTAACTGGCCCTTAGCTTCAGGATATTTATGTGAAGTGATGTATCCAGGCTTGACCCTAAGCCCTGGATATTCCTTCCCTGTGTGACTGCTCCCCAGCCTCGCAGGCTGGCATCCGTGGTCACCAGGACCCAGTCCTGAATGCCGAATCTGCGGCCCTCTAGAAGATGAGCACTCTGCAACCACCACAGGATGGATACCCTTGTCCTTGGTGACAGGGTTATCCGCTGATGCATCTGAAAATGCGACCCGGACCATTTGTCCAGTAGGATCCACTGGAAAGTTCTTGCGTGGAATCTAACGAATGGGATTGCTTCGTAGGAAGCCACCATTTTTTCCCAGAACCCTTGTGCATTGATGCACTGAGACTTGGTTCGGTTTTAGGAGGTTCCTGATTAGCTCGGATAACTCCCTGGCTTTCTCTTCCGGGAGAAACACCTTTTTTTTCTTTTTTTTTCTGGACTGTGTCCAGGATCATCCCTAGGAAACAGAAGACAAGTCGTCGGAACCAGCTGCGATTTTGGAATATTGAGAACCCAATCGTGCTGCCGCAACACTACCTGAGATAGTGCTACACCGACCTCCAACTGTTCCCTGGATCTTACCCTTATCAGGGAATTGTCCAAGTAAGGGATAACTAAAATTTCCTTCCTTCGAAGGGATATCATTTCGTCCATTACCTTGGTAAAGACCCGGGGTGCCGTGGACCATCCCTACGGCAGCGTCTGAACTGATAGTGACAGTTCTGTACCATAACCTGAGGTACCCTTGGTGAGAAGGGTAAATTTTGACATGAAGGTAAGCATCCTTGATGTCCCGAGACATCATGTTGTCCCCTTCTTCCAGGTTCGCAATCACTGCTCTGAGTGACTCAATCTTGAATTTGAACCTCTGTATGTAAGTGTTCAAAGATTTTAGAATCGGTCTCACCGAGCCGTCTGGCTTCGGTACCACAATAGTGTGGAATAATACCCCGTTCCTTGTTGCAGGAGGGGTACCTTGATTATCTGGGATTATGCTGGGAATACAGCTTGTGAATGGCTTCCAAAACTGCCTCCCTGTCAGAGGGAGACGTCGGTAAAGTCGACTTTTGGAAACGGCGAGGGGGAGACGTCTCGAATTCCAATATGTACCCCTGAGATATTACCTGAAGGATCCAGGGGTCTACTTGCGAGTGAGCCCACTGCGCACTGAAATTCATTGAGAACGGGCCCCCACCGTGCCTGAGCTTGTAAAGCCCTATCGTCATACTGAGGGCTTGGCAGAGGCGGGAAAGGGTTTCTGTTCCTGGGAACTGGCTGATCTCTGCAGCCTTTTTCCTCTCCCTCTGTCACGAGCAGAAAAGAGGAACCTTTTGTCCGCTTGCCAACAAAGGACTGCGCCTGATAATACGGCGTCTTATTTTGAGAGGCGACCTGGGGTACAAACGTGGATTTCCCAGCTGTTGCCGTGGCCACCAGGTCTAAAAGACCGACCCCAAATGTCCCCTTTCAAAGGCAATACTTCCAAATGCCGTTTGGAATCCGCATCACCTGACCATTTTACTGGTAGAATTGGACAACGCACTTATACTTGATGCCAGTCGGCAATTATTCCGCTGTGCATCATGCATATATAGAAATGCATCTTTTAAATGCTCTATATTTTTATATAGAGCTGACACTGTCACGTAATTTTCAACAGTACATCCACTCAGGTGTCGACCCCCTAGGGGGTGACATCACTGTTACAGACACTCTGCTCCGTCTCCACATCATTTTTCTCCTCATACATGTCGACACAAACGTACCGACACACAGCACACACACAGGGAATGCTCTGATAGAGGACAGGACCCCACTAGCCCTTTGGGGAGACAGAGGGAGAGTATGCCAGCACACACCAGAGCGCTATATATATATACAGGGATAACCTTATATAAGTGTTTTTCCCCTTATAGCTGCTGTATGTTTTAATACTGCGCCTAATTAGTGCCCCCCTCTCTTTTTTTAACCCTTTCTGTCTGCAGGGAAGAGCCAGGGAGCTTCCCTCCAACTGAGCTGTGAGGGAAAATGGCGCCAGTGTGCTGAGGAGATAAGGCCGCCGAAAAGGGGGCGGAGCCTATCTCCCGTTTTTTTGTATATTCTGGCAGGGGTTAAATGCATCCATATAGCCCAGGAGCTATATGTGATGCATTTTTTGCCATGTAAGGTATTTCTGTAATGTTTTATTGCGTCTCAGGGCGCCCCCCCCCAGCGCCCTGCACCCTCAGTGACCGGAGTATGAAGTGTGCTGAGAGCAATGGCGCACAGCTGCAGTGCTGTGCGCTACCTTATTGAAGACAGGAACGTCTTCTGCCGCCGATTTTCCCGGACCTCTTCGCTCTTCTGGCTCTGTAAGGGGACCGGCGGCGCGGCTCCGGGACCCATCCAGGCTGGACCTGTGATCGTCCCTCTGGAGCTAATGTCCAGTAGCCAAGAAGCCCAATCCACTCTGCACGCAGGTGAGTTCGCTTCTTCTCCCCTTAGTCCCTCGATGCAGTGAGCCTGTTGCCAGCAGGTCTCACTGAAAATAACAAACCTAAACTAAAACTTTCACTAAGAAGCTCAGGAGAGCCCCTAGTGTGCACCCTTCTCGTCGGGCACAGAAATCTAACTGAGGCTTGGAGGAGGGTCATAGGGGGAGGAGCCAGTGCACACCAGTTAGTCCTAAAGCTTTCTTTAGATGTGCCCAGTCTCCTGCGGAGCCGCTATTCCCCATGGTCCTTACGGAGTCCCCAGCATCCACTTAGGACCTTAGAGAAATATATATATATATATATATATATATATACCTATCTATCTCTCATGACAGATTCAATGTGAGACTTCCGGTTCCTGCTATAATTGGTGTTCCGGGAGGTGCTGTGGTACGTTTATGTACCTTGGGGAGAACGTATATGGTTGGTGTGATGGGGTTCTCCATATTAATGAAGTTGTAGACTTCCTCTGTTAGTGCTCCTGAATCCAGATGCTTTTTTAGGAGTATCTGGAAATTGGTTTTGATGAAGAGTGATGGGTCTGTTCTCAATTTTTGGTATGTTAAGACATCCGAGAGTTGTCATCATTGGATTTCTGCAATATAATCTTCTTTATTTAGGATTGCAATCCCTCCTCCCTTATTTCGCATGGTTTTATTACGATGTTCTCATCTTTCTTGAGAGTCATGATGGCTGTTTATTGGGTTGTTTTTTTTGCAGAGATTGCATTTTTTTGGTATTTTTATTGTTCAGGGTTTCAAACTCTGCCATGATCAGCTTTTGAAATGTGTCTATGAAATTTCCTTTGACGTGTGGGGTGTTTTTAATTTATGATCGGCGGTCTGGGATACTGATTCTTCTGTGGATTTAGATGGATCTTCTGTCTTCTTCATTTAAAATAATTTTTTTAATGACAGTTTTCTGATGAATTTTTCAAATTCATCTGGTTGTGCTGTCAGAACGAACTTAAGGCCTTTTTTGAGTACCCTTTCTTCTACTTCTTCTTTGTTAGGATCACGAGCTTCAAGAACAATGGAAACTATTAGAATATGGAAACAACCTTTTACACTTTTTGCCCTGTTCTTCAGGATGTACTAATGCGTCAAGAAAAACCCATTTTAAAGTCCTTTTTTAACTACAATTAATTTTTTTGTGTAAAAAAAAGAATTACAAAAATTGTGTGTATTAACCACAGGTTTTGAGTTGGCCGCTCTATCACCTCTAATCCGGAATTTATTTATTAATAAACAAAAAGACACCCGACATTTTCACTGAACACAAATAAAACCATAATAATCACTTTAAAACTACTAAACTGCACAATTACACCTGCGGCTCCAATGCATCATCCTTGGTAGGGTTTTCACTTTTCCACAGCCTACTGTATGTCATAGACTTTATGCTAATGAAAGATTGCCATCTCTATTATTGTCCACAATATATCCTTGTTTGTTCTTAATTTTTTTTTAATAATTAAATCTACATTTTACCATTTTATATCTTTACTGCTTTTATTGGTTCAGTGGATAAGCGCCAGTCACGCTTACACTTCACTGGCCAGCGGAGCCCCCCTCTACCAGGTCTGCCACGGCGCCCAGTGCCCTGCTCTCTCCACCCTTGTTACACCACTGAGCTTGGCACAACCCATGAGCAGCGGTTCCCATGCTGCGTACTGTTTCATCAATGTTTGGTCTCAGTATAGAGTGCACCAAGTACTTAGAATTAGTTTTTTTGCTGTAAAGGAACTGGTACAAAGTTGCAGATAAGTCATAAACATGCATGCCGCAGGTCACTCGGATCAGACCTGTCTTGTTTCTTTATTACACAGACTGCATCCCTCTTCCTGAATTTTGCTTATAGTGTATTTAGGATATAGTATTTTTCTAGCAAATAACTTGGTATAAAGTCGAAGGTTAAGCATAATTATGTATTGCACAGGTCACTGCTATCGGCCTGACTTCTGCCTTTGTACCTAGATCAGTGGTTTCCAAACTTTTTTGAATCACTGCGCCCTAGAATATCAGAATTTTTTTCACGGCACCCCTAGGCCAAAAATTTCTTATTGAGAAATGTAGAAATTTAGAAAGTAATATTACATTACGTAGATCACGTTTATATGTCATCCTTAGGGTCAGTTGTGTGGTGATGGACAAGATTTGCTTCTGTTTGGTCATATATTTTATGACTGGCAGCCACCAGCACTGGTTTTGCCTATTATATTGACCATGAATAATTTGAATTGGTCCTGGACCACCAACCCAGGGCACCCCTGCAAGTGTCCCTAGGCACCCCAGGGAGCCACGGCACACAGTTTGGGAACCTCTGACCTAGATTGTCTACTTTTGCCTCAATTTTGCATCTCCTCTCATGTATAGTGTACTGCTGTAGGTACATTGAATTGGTGTTTGGTGCAGCTAAAGCTGGGTACACACCTGGCTGACTACCTATCTAATGATGTGTAAGTACATAACCACTTACCAATCATCCGCCCAATGTGTAGTGCCTGAGATATCAGTCAAAGACAGTCTCTGCGGCAAGAGCACAGCCAAATGAGCCAATATATATGTAAGTATATCTGGCATCAGCTGTGCTGCACAGCCAACACGATATAGCTGAAAGATGCCGGTCACAGACATATCGGTGGGGGGGGAAGAGGGGTGAAACGCTGCTGGGACTGGGATATTGGCAGACATACTAGTCAGTATGTGCCCAGCTTAAGCTGCAAAGTCTGTGGTGCACTAAAAGGGACTAATTCACTATATATCAGGGCTGGCCAAACCAGTCCTCGAGATCTACCAACAGTTCACATTTTCCACACCACCTAGCTGGTGCACAGGTGTAGTCATTACTAATTAAGATGTGCTGCATTCATTCCTACCTAACAATTCTACAGATCTCCAGGAGACCTGGAAAACATGAACTGTTGGTAGATCTCGAGGACCGGTTTGGCCAGCCCTGCTATATATCATGTCCTGTACATAGTTAAATAGCAAAAAGAAAAAATAGATTTCTTAAATTTACAAACAGAGTGGTATCACATGCAAAGTATGACTTTTAAACAATTTTGTTCCCGTGAAGACTCTTTGCCACAACTGTATCAAAGTGTGTAAAATCCATCTAAAACTGGACTTACCGGTGTAACGTATCCCAGTACATCGCCGGAAACATGACGCTCCGCAACCTTTTTGGCACAGTAACTCTGATGGTCAAGCACAATGTCTTTGGCTTTGATGTCAGTGGTAACCAATCCTCGGGACTGCACAGAAACATCAGACAGGCGAGTCTACCACAGAACAAATACATATTAGTGGGTACAGACCTGTTCCAGCTTCTGCAAATGTTCAAGTTTGTCACTAATCTAGTAAACGGTGGTTCAGAAGGCAATCTGCTAATGAGAAGCATGCCTACTGCCTGTGATCATGGACTGAACAGGAATCGCAGTACGGTAGAGGGTACAGGTTACTATACATTCTATGTTCCAGATTAATGAATACGAACACTCGGGTCTTTATTTTCAAATTATCTGCTCGTTAACAGGCTGTATCTAGCTCAATAACATTATTTTGTATGGTTATGTAGTAAACCGCGAATTACTTAGTCAAAAGCGTAACAAATAATAGTCATAAAAAGTAATGTCTAACAATGATGCTGTAGGGGTGTGGTATGTTAGGGCCACAGTTATGTTGTCATTCATCGCACTGACATGAGAATGAAGACATGTTTCAAATGTTGCCATGCAGCATACCAACATTCATCACATCCGCAAGGATTACATGTAGGCATGACAATGCCGACCCAATGTCCCTGGTGGCCCAATGGTCTACCTGGTCGTCTGATTATGAAGGGTGGCCTTTGCCCAGAGAAACGCGTTGAGATATTATCTTGCCACTCTTTTGGATGCTTCAACACTTATCTGCCAACTGGATCTTGATATTGACTGAGCTATTCACTAATGGGAACCTGCTAACTCTCCAGCTGAACAACTACACCTGCAGCAATGGAATACCTAGTGGATTGCCTGCACAGCCTACAACCTCTGCAATCAGTTGCTAAAAAGGACTACTTTGGACATCAGTCCATACAATTTGGGTAATACCTTGCTGCTCTTTCAGTTTTCAGAGACTAACTGTGGGAGCTGTAGTCCCTATCTATTTACCAGCCTTTAAGTCCAGGATCCAATTATATGTGGCTTAATATACGTGACTTATTTTTTATATATAGCAAATGTTATTTTGTGTCCAGTCATATGACATTTTAATCCGTCAATCTTTACATAGGTTTACATAAATGTGATATATTATCTTTGCAAACAATCCTTCCAACTATTTAAATTTGTTTAGCACCAGTTTCTTTTATTTTTGCTATTGCGTTTATTTGTACTGAATCTCTTCCTGGCCGCTACTGACGCGTGTTAGATCATTTTTTTAGATTATAATTTACTTGGATCAGATTGCTGCAGCCTCTACAATGCAGCTTCCGGGTAAATGCAGTCATGTGACCATTTATTATGGCACAGACTGAAGACTGAACAATGGTTTTAATGAATATTTTCTGACTACCCTCTATTCCTACCCCTAGTGCCTAAGCCTGCCCCCCCTTTCCTTGCAATGAATCCCGAAGGATCTGCGATACGAGACGCAAAGTGCCGATGAACGGTACTATGCACATGTGCAGTTCAGGCACTACGTTGTCGAATGCACTACAGCAGCAGATGTCAAGAGATTGACAGTCTGCAGCTGGTTGGGGACGGGTGGGGACAATAGCAGTTTCCCAAAATGGAGGTGTGTCGCCTTCGTTTTGCAGAGGCCAGGATCTTTGCCTGAAGACGGAGATTCCCTGGCCTCTCTGTTGGACCTGTGCCAGCCAACCTGCGTGATTTTGTGGGTCCCTTAGCTGGCTGATGGTGTTGCAAGTGATCCAATGCTGCGTCTAAATGCATGCAGGAGGTGTCTACTTATACCAGACGCCTCCTGCTGCATTACCATATCTGTGCGTTGCTGCCGATTCCCAGTAAGCAGCAGCGATGACCCCTGCAACCACACCCAAATCAGGCCCAATGTGTCCTTCACTATCTATGGAAAACATCACAAGTGAAAATCTATTACAACTTTTTTTTCCCCCGCAATGAAAAAGTAAAGTCTTGAGGTCTAGTATTTTTTAGTGTTGAGAAACACAGCTGATCACTAGATAACAGATGCTAAGGGGGCTGCCTCATTTGGAAGAGGAGTCACCTCCATAAGTGCAAACATCGGTATGGGAATGATAACTCAGGGAGATGTTTAACACCTTGGAGATACAGTACCAACCATTTGACATTTTTCAAACACAGCCTTTGAAAGGAACTGATTAGTTGACACTGTATTTCTTCAAGCTTTGCTTAATCTCCCCCATAGTGCTTTCCCGCCCATTTATTATAACTGTATGTTTTCTGTAGTACAGGGTAATATTGTCTGGTGTCAAACAGGAGTGTCCCTAAATTTATGGATGCCAGGTTAAGAGCTTCATCCATCAATAGACTCTATGGGGGGAATTCAAATGTTTGAAAAGTTGGATGGGCGTCTGTTTTTTACGGTCTCTTAGGTAGGAAAAATAACAGACACCCAACTGACTTTTCAAACATTTGAATTCTAGGAACAATTATCGAGAAGATACAGTCCAACCCCACCCCCCCCCCCCTCTTCAGCATTTTTTTTCTTCTCCATGTGCATGACACCATTTCCTGATCACCTCCCCGTCCACCTGCAAACCCCACCAGAGCTTTAAAAGGTACAAGGCGACATGGTCATCTGCAGCGAATGGGTTAGATAACTCTGTTCTGAGTCACTGAAATGAATGGGAACACTCATCTGTCGCACAGGGCCTGACGATACTACTTGCAATGTTTTCTGAACATAAGTGCTCTTGTGTGACAGACTTCCCATTCCCTGCCATGTGTCAGTAAGGGGCAATTTCCAGCATTATGCACACTGGCTGAAAAAGTACTAACATCAAAGAGGCCTGTGTGACACTGCCACAATGCTGCTACACACAAGCAAAAAAACACAACACAATGAACACAAATAGATTAGATCACGTGCATTAGTTGACATCAATACATAAAATCAAAACCAGCTCCTGAGGAAAGCACCTTCTACTGCTAGGCTTACTGTAAGGGTCCCAGCTAACAGCTGCTGTCACCATGGTATGTATTATACATTGCTAATCACTAAGAAAAAATCGTATGCCTGCCACAATGCAAAATACTTCTTGAATGGTTGAAGGAAAATGATCCAAATGCTCACTGTGGTTTTCTACAAGAGACTTACTAGCCAGAAGTCAGAGGTGCACGTCTAAGAATCGGAAAACTTCACATACAGTGCATTCACTTGTGAATATTATCACTAGAATTTCTATGAGAATAAAACTACATTTTACAATCTTCTATAAAAAGGTCAATGGTAAACTTATAAACAATTACAACATCAAAGTTCAGGTTTGAACCACTGTTTGGTGACTTTCAATTACAATAACATTATAAAGTATAGCATTACTTCACTCCATTTAAAGGCAGCTAAACGTCTTTAGGATTGTGCCCCCCACCCCCACAAAAAAGCAAAGAAAGCGAGTATCAGTCTGACATCACTGCCCTTGCCCTATGTATGAATTACACATTCCTGCAAAGTATGCCATGCTGTCAGTCATTGTGTGTGCACCTGCTGTCAGCCATGCAAAGTATACCATGCTGTCACAGTCATTGTGTGCCTGCTCTGTCTGCCATGCAAAGTATGCCATGCTGTCAGTAATCGTGTGCCTTCTCTGTCTGCCATGCAAAGTCATGGTGTCCATTGTAGTTGTGTCTGCTCTGTTAGAGAATCACCTCTTCTAACGAAGGAGGGAGAGAGCATGGTAGACTTAATTAAATGAGGTATAAACGCTACAGTTATTTCACGCTTAGTATGCGGTTCTGTAATACAGTCTTCAACATATACGAATATCAAATTGTGGTTTTAATTGCACTACGACCTAGTAACTGTGGGAATGGATGGCTTGTGCCACTACTAGCTAGTCAAACAGTTTCATCCCTTCCACCACAGGTTTTGTTGGTGAACCAAACTGATTTACCAGTCCTGTATTACAGAATCACCATGGCCTTAATGAAATGTTACTGCTTGTAGACAACTACGGGGCTCCAGCTAGGTACACACTAGATGATATATCCCGTGCACAGCTGATGAACAATATATCCTTCAACCCATCTATCATACAGATATCTTATTCACATCTTTTAGTGTGTGACCGCTCATTATGTTGGCTGCAAGAACCATTCCAACGATATTAAAAGTGGGCAGGCACTTTTAAAATCGATCTTGTGGCCTGATATCATGCAGCCGAGTGGTAAGCGTGTATGCTTACCAAAGGTAGGCCGTTCTGCCCATCGTCCAAGTGTATAACCCGCATATGGGTGAGGCGAAGTACGACTACCGTCTATTAGCGTGAAGAGTTTTGCTATAATTTTTTAGCACAGTGTTTGGAGTGCACTTATTTATATAAACCCAAAATGTATTATGGTAGTCTGCGGACAATGTTCTCCTTGTCCAGACATTATGACATACATACATAAATACATACATATATAATATTATCTCTCTATATATATATATATATTACATACACACACACATACATACATACATACATACATACATACATACATATACAGTCAGGTCCATAAATATTGGGACATCGACACAATTCTCATATTTTGGTCTCTATACACCACCACAATGGATTTGAAATGAAACAAACAAGATGTGCCTTAACTGCAGACTTTCCGCTTTAATTTGAGGGTATTTACATCTAAATCAGGGGTGAACGATGTAGGAATTACAACGGTTTCTCTATGTGCTTCCCACTTTTTAAGGGACCAAAAGTAATGGGACAAACTAAACAAACTTTCACTTTTTAATACTTTGTTGCAAATCGTTTGCAGTCAATTACAGCCTGAAGTCTGGAACGCATAGACATCACCAGATGCTGGGTTTCATCCCTGGTGATGCTCTGCCAGGCCTCCACTGCAAATGTCTTCAATTCCTGCTAGTTCTTGGGGCATTTTCCCTTCAGTTTTGTCTTCATCAAGTGAAATGCATGCTCAATCGGATTCAGGTCAGGTGATTGACTTGGCCATTACATAACATTCCACTTACTTGCCTTAAATAAAACGCTTTGGTTGCTTTCGCAGTATGCTTTGGGTCATTGTCCATCTGCACTGTGAAGTGCCGTCCAATGAGTTCTGAAGCATTTGACTGAATATGAGCAGATAATATTACCCGAGTTCAGAATTCATCCTGCTGCTTTAGTCAGCAGTCACATTATCAATAAATACAAGGGAACCAGTTCCATTGGCAGCCATACATGCCCACGCCATGACACTACTACCACCATGCTTCACTGATGAGGTGGTATGTTTTGGATCATGAGCAGTTCCTTTCCTTCTCCATACTCTTCTCTTCCCATCACTCTGGTACAAGTTGATCTTTGTCTCATCTGTCCATAGGATGTTGTTCCAGAACTGTAAAGGCTTTTTTAGATGGTTGTTTGGCAAACTGTAATCTGGGCTTCCTGTTTTTGTGGCTCACCAATGGTTTACATCTTGTGGTGAACCCTCTATATTCACTCTTGTGAAGTCTTCTCTTGATTGTTGACTTTGACACATATACACATCTCCTCCTGGAGAGTGTTCTTGATCTGGGCAACTGTTGTGAAGGGGTTTTCTTCACCAGGGAAATAATTCTTCTGTCATCCACCACAGTTGTTTTCCGTGGTCTTCCGGGTCTTTTGGTGTTGCTGAGCTCTCCGGTGCGTTCTCTCTTTTTAAGAATGTTCCAAACAGTTGATTTGGCCACACCTAATGTTTTTGCTATCTCTCTGATGGGTTTGTTTTGATTTTTCAGCCTAATGATGGCTTGCTTCACTGATAGTGGCAGCTCTTTGGATCTCATATTTATAGTCGACAGCAACAGATTCCAAATGCAAATGTCACACCTGGTATCTACTCCAGACATTTTACCTGCTTAATTGATGATGAAATAACGAAGGAATAGCCCACTGCTGTCCATGAAATATCTTTTGAGTTGATTGTCCCATTACTTTTGTTCCCTTAAAAAGTGAGAGGCACATATAGAAACCATTAGAATTCCTACACCGTTCACCTGATTTGGATGTAAATACCCTCAAATTAAAGCGGAAAGTCTGCAGTTAAAGCACATCTTGTTTGTTTCATTTCAAATCCATTGTGGTGGTGTATAGAGCCCAAAATATGAGAATTGTGTCAATTTCCCAATATTTATGGACCTGACTGTATATAACTGTATGTATCTCTCTCTATGGGGGATATCCAATTATCCCCGTAAAAACATCGGGTCCGAAAACCGTCCGTTTTCTGACTTTTTTTCCGATGTTTCACAGATTTTTTTTAATTTTTTTTTTACAGGCTATCCAGATGGATAAAAAAAACACAAAAAAAAAAACCACACACACCTTTCTACCGAAAACACACAGGGTCAGTGAAAAACGGGTCTGTTCCCGGGTATTCTGCTTCGCTTGCCGGAGGCAGGTGAAACAAAATCCCCAATAAGCAGCGGCACGCGCCGGCTTATCAGGGCTAATTAGATAGCCCCCGGCGGGACAATTAGCCCCGGTAAAACACCGGGGCTAATTGGATACACATATATATATATATATATATATATATATATATATCTGCTTATCTACACACACCATGCCTCGCTAAAGTAGTCACACTCCCCCCCCCCCCCCCCCCCTCTTGCATTTTTCATGTTTTGTTGCCTCACGACCTGGACTTGTAATGGATTGTTTGAAGGTTTGCATCATTTCATTCACAGAACATGGCTACAGCTTTGAAGATTTTTTTATTTTTTATTGTGAAGCAAACAAATAGGCCAAAATAAGTCAGTACTTTGTAGAGCCACCATTTGCGGCAATTACAGCTGCAAGTCGCTTCGGATACATCTCTATGAGCTTGCCACATCTTGCCACTGGGATTTTTGCCCATTTCTCAAGGCAAAACTGCTCCAGCTCCTTCTTGTTGGATGGTTTCCGATGTGAACAGCAATCTACAAGTCTGACCACAGATTCTCAATTGGATTGAGATCTGGGGTTTGACTAGGCCACTCCAACACATTTAAAGGTTTCCCCTTAAACCACTTGAGTGTTGCTTTAGCAGTATGCTTCGGGACATTGTCATGCTGGAAGGTGAACCTCCGTCCCAGTCTCAAATCACAGGTAGACTGAAACAGGTTTTGCTCAACAATATCCCTGTATTTAGCACCATCCATCTTTCCCTTGACTCAAAACAGTTTACCAGTCCCTGCTACTGAAAAACATTCACTGTGGGGATGGTGTTCTTGGGGTGATGGGATGTGTTGGGTTTGCGCCAGACATAGCGTTTTCCTTGGTGGTCGAAAAGTTAAATTTTAGTCTCATCTGATCAAAGCACCTTCCCCCATACATTTGGGGAGTCGCCCACATGCCTTTTGGCAAACTCAAATTGTGCCTTCTTATTTTTAACACTAAGTAATGGCTTTTTTCTTGACACTCTTTCATAAAGCCCAGCTCTATGGAGTATACGGCTTATTGTGATGAAGATGATGGATTTGATGGTGCTCTGGGGGATCATCAAAGATTTGGATATATTTTTAGAACCCAACCCTGACTTGTACTTCTCAACAACTTTGTCCCTGACTTGTTTGGAGAGCTCCTTGGTCTTCATGGTGTGATGCCTCTTGCTTAGTGGTGTTGCAGCCTCTGGGGCCTTTCAGAAAATAAGAATTTACTCACTGGTAATTCTATTTCTCGTAGTCCGTAGTGGATGCAAGGTACTCCGTAAGGACCATGGGGAATAGACGGGCTCCGCAGGAGACTGGGGAATAGACGGGCTCCGCAGGAGACTGGGCACTCTAAAAGAAATATTAGGTACTATCTGGTGTGCACTGGCTCCTCCCTCTATGCCCCTCCTCCAGACCTCAGTTAGGGAAACTGTGCCCGGAAGAGCTGACACTACAAGGAAAGGATTTGGAATCCAGGGTAAGACTCATACCAGCCACACCAATCACACCGTACAACTCGTGATAACTATACCCAGTTAACAGTATGAATAACAACTGAGCCTCACTGAACAGATGGCTCATAACAATAACCCTTTAGTTAAGCAATAACTATATACAAGTATTGCAGAAAATCCGCACTTGGGACGGGCTCCCAGCATCCACTACGGACTACGAGAAATAGAATTACCGGTGAGTAAATTCTTATTTTCTCTGACGTCCTAGTGGATGCTGGGTACTCCGTAAGGACCTTGGGGATTATACCAAAGCTCCCAAACGGGCGGGAGAGTGCGGATGACTCTGCAGCACCGCATGAGCAAACTCAAGGTCCTCCTCCGCCAGGGTATCAAACTTGTAGAACTTTGCAAACGTGTTTGACCCCGACCAGGTAGCAGCTCGGCAAAGTTGTAATGCCGAGACCCCTTGGGCAGCCGCCCAAGAAGAGCCCCCTTCCTCGTGGAATGGGCTTTTACTGATTTAGGATGCGGCAGTCCAGCCGCAGAATGTGCAAGGTGAATCGTGCTACAGATCCAGCGAGTAATAGTCTGCTTAGAAGCAGGAGCACCCAGCTTGTTGGGTGCATGCAGGATAAACAGCGAGTCAGTATTTCTGACTCTAGCCGTCCTGGAAACATAGATTTTCAGGGCCCGGACTACATCCAGCAACTTGGAGGCCTCCAAGTCCTGAGTAGCCGCAGGCACCACAATAGGTTGGTTCAATGAAACGCTGATACCACCTTAGGGAGAAATTGGGGACGAATCATCAATTCTGCCCTGTCCCTATGGAAGATCAGATAAGGGCTTTCACACGACAAAGCCGCCAATTCTGACACACGCCTAGCAGAAGCCAAGGCCAAATATATATGACCACTTTCCACGTGAGATACTTCAACTCCACGTTCTGAAGTGGCTCAAAACAATGTGATTTTAGGAAATCCAACACTACGTTGAGATCCCAAGGTGCCACTGGAGGCACAAAAAGGGGGCTGAATATGCAGCACTCCCTTAACAACGTCTGAACTTCAGGCAGCGTCTTTCCTAGCCTTTAACAGCATAGGAATCACTTCATCTGGAACGCCTTTTTCCGTTAGGATCCCGCGTTCAACCGCCAAGCCTTCAAACGCAGCCGCGGTAAGTCTTGGAACAGACAGGGCCCCTGCAGTAACAGGTCCTGTCTGAGAGACAGAGGCCATGGGTCCTCAGAGATCATTTCTTGTAGTTCTGGGTACCAAGTTCTTCTTGGCCAATCCGGAACTACGAGTATAGTTCTTACTCCTCTCTTACTTACTATCCTCAGTACCAGAGGCGGAACTACCGGCAGTGCAAGCAGTGCGTTGCACTGGGGCCCGCCTCTATCCAGGGGCCCAAGCATGTAATGAGTCAAACTGACTCATTACATGCCGCTGAGCGCTGCGGGCAACCGCTGCCCGCAGCGCACAGCCGCCCACAGAGGAGAAGAGCAGCGGCACGGACGGGGGAAGGAGGACGACGGAGGTGAAGGAGGGAGCTGCACCAGCGCTTTGTTACTGGTGGAGGCGCTGCTGCTGCTGCCCCTCTGCTTCACTATAGGCTGTCTTCCGAGAACAGCCTATAGTGAAGCAGGGGGGCAGCAGCAGCAGCGCCTCCACCAATAACACAGCGCTGCTGCGGCTCCCTCCTCCACCTCGTCTACTGCCCGGGAATCGTCAAGCTGCACGAGGAGCCTGAGCCAGCGGAGAGGGTAAGTATGATTCTACTTTCTTTCGGTCCCTTTCTTTCTTTATTTCTTTCTGTCTCTTTCTTTCTTTATTTGTTGGGACTGTCTGCCGCTATGTGTAAAAATGGGGGACTGCCTACCGCTATGTGTAAAAAGGGTGGACTGCCTGCTGCTATGTGTAAAAAGGGGGAATCTGCCTGCCGTAATGTGTAACAAGGGCACGCTGCCTGCCGTAATGTGTAACAAGGGCACGCTGCCTGCCGTAATTTGTAACAAGGGCACGCTGTCTGCCGTAATGTGTAACAAGGGCACGCTGTCTGCCGCTATGTGTAACAAGGGCACGCTGTCTGCCGCTATGTGTAACAAGGGCACGCTGTCTGCCGCTATGTGTAACAAGGGCACGCTGTCTGCCGCTATGTGTAACAAGGGCACGCTGTCTGCCGCTATGTGTAACAAGGGCACGCTGTCTGCCGCTATGTGTAACAAGGGCACGCTGTCTGCCGCTATGTGTAACAAGGGCACGCTGTCTGCCGCTATGTGTAACAAGGGCACGCTGTCTGCCGCTATGTGTAACAAGGGCACGCTGTCTGCCGCTATGTGTAACAAGGGCACGCTGTCTGCCGCTATGTGTAACAAGGGCACGCTGTCTGCCGCTATGTGTAACAAGGGCACGCTGTCTGCCGCTATGTGTAACAAGGGCACGCTGTCTGCCGCTATGTGTAACAAGGGCACGCTGTCTGCCGCTATGTGTAACAAGGGCACGCTGTCTGCCGCTATGTGTAACAAGGGCACGCTGTCTGCCGCTATGTGTAACAAGGGCACGCTGTCTGCCGCTATGTGTAACAAGGGCACGCTGTCTGCCGCTATGTGTAACAAGGGCACGCTGTCTGCCGCTATGTGTAACAAGGGCACGCTGTCTGCCGCTATGTGTAACAAGGGCACGCTGTCTGCCGCTATGTGTAACAAGGGCACGCTGTCTGCCGCTATGTGTAACAAGGGCACGCTGTCTGCCGCTATGTGTAACAAGGGCACGCTGTCTGCCGCTATGTGTAACAAGGGCACGCTGTCTGCCGCTATGTGTAACAAGGGCACGCTGTCTGCCGCTATGTGTAACAAGGGCACGCTGTCTGCCGCTATGTGTAACAAGGGCACGCTGTCTGCCGCTATGTGTAACAAGGGCACGCTGTCTGCCGCTATGTGTAACAAGGGCACGCTGTCTGCCGCTATGTGTAACAAGGGCACGCTGTCTGCCGCTATGTGTAACAAGGGCACGCTGTCTGCCGCTATGTGTAACAAGGGCACGCTGTCTGCCGCTATGTGTAACAAGGGCACGCTGTCTGCCGCTATGTGTAACAAGGGCACGCTGTCTGCCGCTATGTGTAACAAGGGCACGCTGTCTGCCGCTATGTGTAACAAGGGCACGCTGTCTGCCGCTATGTGTAACAAGGGCACGCTGTCTGCCGCTATGTGTAACAAGGGCACGCTGTCTGCCGCTATGTGTAACAAGGGCACGCTGTCTGCCGCTATGTGTAACAAGGGCACGCTGTCTGCCGCTATGTGTAACAAGGGCACGCTGTCTGCCGCTATGTGTAACAAGGGCACGCTGTCTGCCGCTATGTGTAACAAGGGCACGCTGTCTGCCGCTATGTGTAACAAGGGCACGCTGTCTGCCGCTATGTGTAACAAGGGCACGCTGTCTGCCGCTATGTGTAACAAGGGCACGCTGTCTGCCGCTATGTGTAACAAGGGCACGCTGTCTGCCGCTATGTGTAACAAGGGCACGCTGTCTGCCGCTATGTGTAACAAGGGCACGCTGTCTGCCGCTATGTGTAACAAGGGCACGCTGTCTGCCGCTATGTGTAACAAGGGCACGCTGTCTGCCGCTATGTGTAACAAGGGCACGCTGTCTGCCGCTATGTGTAACAAGGGCACGCTGTCTGCCGCTATGTGTAACAAGGGCACGCTGTCTGCCGCTATGTGTAACAAGGGCACGCTGTCTGCCGCTATGTGTAACAAGGGCACGCTGTCTGCCGCTATGTGTAACAAGGGCACGCTGTCTGCCGCTATGTGTAACAAGGGCACGCTGTCTGCCGCTATGTGTAACAAGGGCACGCTGTCTGCCGCTATGTGTAACAAGGGCACGCTGTCTGCCGCTATGTGTAACAAGGGCACGCTGTCTGCCGCTATGTGTAACAAGGGCACGCTGTCTGCCGCTATGTGTAACAAGGGCACGCTGTCTGCCGCTATGTGTAACAAGGGCACGCTGTCTGCCGCTATGTGTAACAAGGGCACGCTGTCTGCCGCTATGTGTAACAAGGGCACGCTGTCTGCCGCTATGTGTAACAAGGGCACGCTGTCTGCCGCTATGTGTAACAAGGGCACGCTGTCTGCCGCTATGTGTAACAAGGGCACGCTGTCTGCCGCTATGTGTAACAAGGGCACGCTGTCTGCCGCTATGTGTAACAAGGGCACGCTGTCTGCCGCTATGTGTAAAAAGGGGACGCTGTCTGCCGTAATGTGTAAAAAGAGGAATCTGTTCGCTGTAAGGTGTAAAAGGGTCTCTACCTGTTGTAGTGGTGCTACTGTGCGGCGTAATTTGAAGAATGGAGACTACTGTGCACCGTTTTAGGAATTGGTATTATTTTGTGGCCACACCCCTTCCCCGCGAAGGCACGCCACTATGTATTTTTGCGCGCGCCCTGCCCCTGTTTTGCATGCAGGGGTGGGGCTCCGATGCCGTTTCTTGCACACAGTGCTAAAATGTCTAGTTACGGCACTGTTGCTAGGTATGCATTTCTCTGGCCCTGAGCAGGTCCCCCTCACCAGATCCTCTCAAGGGGTGAGGGGGTGGACTTGGATGGGATGGGGGGGGGCTCAAAGCATTTTGTCACACCTGGGCCCACCGCTTGCTAGTTCCGCCACTGCTCAGTACCTTGGGTATGAGAGGAAGAGGAGGGAACACATAAACAGACTGGTACACCCACGGTGTCACTAGTGCGTCCACAGCTATCGCCTGAGGGTCTCTTGACCTGGCGCAATACTTTTTTAGCTTTTTGTTGAGGCGGGACGCCATCATGTCCACCTGTGGCCGTTCCCAACGGTTCACAATCTGCGTGAAGACTTCTGGATGAAGTCCCCACTCTCCCGGGTGGAGGTCGTGTCTGCTGAGGAAGTCTGCTTCCTAGTTTTCCACACCCGGAATGAACACTGCTGACAGTGTTAGCACGTGATACTCCGCCCATCGGAGAATCCTTGTGGCTTCTGCCAACGCCATCCTGCTTCTTGTGCCGCCTTGTCGGTTTACATGGGCGACAGCCCTGATGTTGTCTGACTGAATCAGCACCGGCTGGTTTTGAAGCAGGGGTTCTGCTTGCCTTAGGGCATTGTAAATGGCCCTTAGGTCCAGAATATTTATGTGTAGGGAAGTCTCCTGACTCGACCATTGTCCTTGGAAGTTTCTTCCCTGAGTGACTGCTCCCCAACCTCGGAGGCTTGCATCCGTGGTCACCAGGACCCAGTCCTGAATGCCGAATCTGCGGCCCTCGAGAAGATGAGCACTCTGCAGCCACCACAGCAGAGACACCCTGGCCCTCGGGGACAGGGTGATCAGCCGATGCATCTGAAGATGCGATCCTCACTTGTCTAACAGGTCCCACTGAAAGTTCCTTGCATGGAACCTGCCGAAGGGAATTGCTTCGAAAGAAGCTACCATCTTTTCCAGGATTCGCGTGCAATGATGCACCGACACCTGTTTTGGTTGCAGGAGGTCTCTGACCAGAGATGACAACTCCTTGGCCTTCTCCTCCGGGAGAAACACCTTCTACTGTTCTGTGTCCAGAAACATGCCCAATATCAGCAGACGCGTCGTAGGAACCAGCTGCGACTTTGGGATATTCAGAATCCAGCCGTGCTGTTGTAGCACTTCCTGAGATAGTGCTACTCCGATCAACGACTGCTCCTTGGACCTCGCCTTTATAAGGAGATCGTCTGCCGTGGACAGACCAAACGGCAACGTCTGGAATTGGTAATGGCAGTTCTGTACCACAACCTTGAGGTACTCCTGGCGAGGTGGGTAAATGGGGACATGTAGGTAAGCATCCATGATGTCCAGTGACACCATAATATTCCCCTCTTCCAGGCTTGCAATACCCGCCCTGAGCGATTCTATTTTGAACTTGAACTTCCTTATATAAGTGTTCAAGGATTTCAAATTTAGAATGGGTCTCACCGAACAGTCTGGTTTCGGTATCACAAACATTGTGGAATAGTAACCTCGTCCCTGTTGAAGGAGAGGAACTTTGATTATCACCTGCTGGAGGTACAGCTTGTGAATTGCCGCCAGTACTACCTCCCTTTCCTTGGGAGTAGCAGGCAAGGCTGATTTGAGGTAACGGCGAGGGGGAGACGTCTCGAACTCCAGCTTGTATCCCTGAGATACCTGTAGAACCCAGAGATCCACTTGTGAGCGAACCCACTGGTCGCTGAAGTTCCGGAGACGGGCCCCCACCGCACCTGGTCCACCTGTGGAGCCCCAGCGTCATGCGGTGGACTTAGTGGAAGCAGGGAAGGATATTTGTTCCTGGGAACTGGCTGTCTGGTGCAGCTTTTTCCCTCTACCCCTGCCTCTGGGCAGAAAGGACGCGCCTCTGACCCGCTTGCCTTTCTGAGGCCGAAAGGACTGTACTTGATAATACGGTGCTTTCTTAGGCTGTGAGGGGACCTGAGGTAAAAAAGTAAACTTCCCAGCTGTTGCTGTGGACACGAGGTCCGAGAGACCGTCCCCAAACAATTCCTCACCCTTATAAGGCCAAACTTTGATGTGCCTTTTAGAATCAGCATCACCTGTCCACTGCCGAGTCCATAATACTCTCCTGGCAGAAATGGACATTGCATTAATTCTAGATGCCAGCCGGCAAATGTCCCTCTGTGCATCTCTCATATATAAGACTACGTCTTTAATATGCTCTATAGTTAGCAAAATAGTGTCCCTGTCAAGGGAATCAATGTTATCTGACAGGGAATCAGACCATGCTGCTGCAGCACTACACATCCATGCTGAAGCAATAGCAGGTCTCAGTATAGTACCTGAGTGTGTATACACAGACTTCAGGATAGCCTCCTGCTTTCTATCTGCAGGCTCCTTTAAGGCGGCCGTATCCTGAGACGGCAGTGCCACCTTTTTTGATAAGCGTGTGAGCGCTTTGTCCACCTTAGGGGATGTCTCCCAGCGTAACCTATCCGTTGGCGGGAAAGGGTACGCCATTAGTAACCGCTTAGAAATTACTAGTTTCTTATCTGGGGAACCCCACGCTTCTTCACACAATTCGTTTAACTCATCAGATGGGGGGAAAGTCACTGGCTGCTTTTTATCCCCAAACATAATACCCTTTTTTGTGGTAACCGGGTTAATGTCAGAAATGTGCAACACATTTTTCATTGCCGTAATCATACATCGGATGGCCCTAGTGGATTGTATATTTGTCTCATCCTCGTCGACACTGGAGTCAGACTCCGTGTCGACATCTGTGTCAGCCATCTGAGGTAGCGGGCGTTTTTGAGCCCATGACGGCCTCTGAGATGCCTGGGCAGGCGCGGGCTGAGATGCCGGCTGTCCCAAAGCTGCGTCATCGAACCTTTTATGTAAGGAGTTGACACTGTCGGTTAATACCTTCCACATATCCATCCACTCAGGTGTCGACCCCGCAGGGGGTGACATCACACTTATCGGCACCTGCTCCGCCTCCACATAAGCCTCCTCATCAAACATGTCGACACAGCCGTACCGACACACCGCACACACACAGGGAGTGCTCTGACTGAGGACAGGACCCCACAAAGTCCTTTGGGGAGACAGAGAGAGAGAGAGTATGCCAGCACACACCACAGCGCTATATAATCAGGGATTTACACTAACACAAAGTGATTTTTCCCTATAGCTGCTTTACATATACAGTTTGTGTCTAAATTTAGTGCCCCCCCCCCCCCCCCCCCCCCTCTCTTTTTTACCCTTTGAGCCTGGAAACTGCAGGGGAGAGCCTGGGGAGCTGTCTTCCAGCGGAGCTGTGAAGAGGAAATGGCGCCAGTGTGCTGAGGGAGATAGCCCCGCCCCCTTCTCAGCGGACTTCTCCCGCTCTTATATTTATATTATGGCGGGGGATTTTTGCACATAAATAGTTTTTTAGACTATATTATGTGCTGTTTGCCAATGTAAGGTACTCTAATTGCAGCTCAGGGCGCCCCCCCCCCCCCCAGCGCCCTGCACCCATCAGTGACCGGAGTATGTGGTGTGCATAGGGAGCAATGGCGCACAGCTGCAGTGCTGTGCGCTACCTTAATGAAGACCGGAGTCTTCAGCCGCCGATTTTCAGGATGTTCTTCTTGCTTCTTCATAGCAGTGAGTCTGTTGCCAGCAGATCTCACTGAAAATAAAAAACCTAACAAATACTTTCTTTACTAGAAGCTCAGGAGAGCCCCTAGTGTGCAACCAGCTCGGGCCGGGCACAGATTCTAACTGAGGTCTGGAGGAGGGGCATAGAGGGAGGAGCCAGTGCACACCAGATAGTACCTAATCTTTCTTTTAGAGTGCCCAGTCTCCTGCGGAGCCCGTCTATTCCCCATGGTCCTTACGGAGTACCCAGCATCCACTAGGACGTCAGAGAAAATATATGTTTATACTGACAGAACATGTGACACTTAGATTGCACACAGGTGGACTATATTTCACTAATTATTTGACTTCTGAAGGTAATTGGTTGCAATAGAACTTTTGTGGGGCTTCATAGCCAGGGCCGTTTCTTGGGGCAGGCGAGCAGTGCAACCGCACTGGGCGCCCACCGCGGCACTAACTGTGGCTCCCTGCTTCCCCCTCCTATTTCTCCCCGAGTAACCTGCTCGGGGGGCGGAGTTTCACGGAATGACGCGGTTGCATCGTTACGTCACGACGCAACCCCGTCACTCCACGAAACTCCCCACCCCCCCGAGCGGAGTACAGAGGGGGATCCAAGTTAGGAAGCGGGAAAGGCCGGCGCGAGGAGCGACTGGTGAGGCGGGCCGAAGAGCGGTAATCGCCTCTGTAAGTATTCTCCCTCTCTCTCTCTCAATGTGTAAAATGGGGACACTTGCCGTAATGTGTGAAAGAAGACTCTTGCCTGCCGTAGTGTGGGAATTTAATGTATCAAGGGCATTGCGGTGTGTGGCATAATATGGTGCAGGGGGCATTACTGTGTGGGGCTTAATATGGTAGAATTTTTTTTTCCTGTGGTGGTTGTGATCTGTTGGAGCAGGGTCAAGAACTGGATTGTGAGGTAGTCTTTTCAGACGAGGCCACACTCATTTAGAGGAGACCACGCCCCCTTGCCGAGTGCGCGCGCAAGTTTTTTTTTTTATCTAGGTGTGTGGGGGGGGGGGGGGGGCACATTTTTTTATGTCATGGGGGGGCGCATTTTTAAATCTCGCACTGGGAGCCAAATTGGCTAGAAACAGCCCTGTTCATAGCAAAGGGGGTGAATACACATGCCAATTTTCAAATTTTTATTTATAAAAAAAATCTTTTTTATATACTGTATATTTTTCTCATTTCACTTCACCAACTTAGACTATTTTGTGCATATCCATCACATAAAATTCAAATAAAAAATGAAATTAAATTACAGGTTGTAATGTAACAAAATAGGTAAAAAGCCAAGGGGGGTGAATACTTTAGCAAGGCACTGTATAATAATATATATATATATATATATATATATACATACATACATTATATATATATATATATATTATATATACACTAAAGTGAAACCACACACTGTAGTGTAGCCTGAAATATGTACGAGTACTGTTGAATAAAGAATAGTTGATCTATTTTCTATTGTGACACCACCAACTAAAATGAGTTTTAAAAAAGGGGAACTAAAACTAGTGAATGTGTATGGCAGGTACTCGACAAATAGAACGGCAAGTGTACTCGCTGCCTCCACCCACCTCATTTGGTTAATAGAGCAAATAATAAAGATTGCATAACTTAAGTCAGGCATTCCCAACCACGGTCCTCAAGGCACACCAACAGTGCAGGTTTTAGTGATATCCAGGCTGCAGCACAGATGGTTAAATCAAAATAATTGAGCTACTAATTAAGTCACCTGTGCTGCAGCCTGGATATCACTAAAACCTGCACTGTTAGTGTGCCTTGAGGACCGTGGTTGGGAAAGCTTGACTTAAGTCCTCTTTATTTGACGGCTATAAACTGAAAGCACTCACCACTTACAAATTGCGCGTTTGATTTTCAGAAAGAACATTATCAATTAGGTCACCCAGTTTTGTAACTATGCTGCTAGACGCTGCAGTATCTATGACCTTACCTTTGAATCCAGAGATTTCGAGGAAGCTTTCTTTGAGTCAGTCTTTGACAAAGTGGTATCAGACCAGTGGCAAACAACAGCCAACCACAATAGAACATGCACCAGCCTCATTGTTTCAGAGCTGACTCACTGCAAAGAGAGAACATGGACAGTGAGATCGCAGATACTAACCAGAGCCCTGATTTTTGCTATCTGAGTGTGGGAGGGAGCCTGACACAGAGCTGGAGGCAATGTCTGGCCATCTAACCCCTTCACTGCTACAAGCAGCAGCTGCCTGTATATACTACATGTAGGCTTGAAAAACGGGGACACTGATCTTCACTACAATGCATATATGTCCCTGAGCAAACTCTTGTCTCTCAGTACAAAAATAAATAAAAAAATAATAATAAAAAGCACCTGAACTGGGGATCTAAAGGCCCATACACATTAGACGATGTCGCTCTGTGAGCGACATCGTCTAACGTTTCCCCCTCCCGGGCCGGCCGGTCGGCGGCCGCCTGTACGCACTGAGCGATATGACCGCTCATATCGCTCAGTGACGTCACGCCCCCGCCAGCCCTGCATGAAGGTCGTGGACGACAGTCCACATCCTTCATGCATGCCCTACCGACAGCGACGATCGTTGCCGACCAGCGGGGCCGCGCATCGGTCGTCGCTGGCGGCATACACACTTAACGATATAATGAGCGACGTCGCTCAAGGAGGGGGAAAATGAGCGACGTCGCTCATTATATCGTTAAGTGTGTATGGACCTTTCTTTACTTTTGGTTTACTGTGCTTTTGTTTTGTTTTGTTTTGTTTTTTTCACATAAATATTTCATTTAAGAACTAGTATTAAAAGTTCTATTTATCTTAACTGGTTTTTTTTTTTTTTTTTTTTAACTGTGCACCATGGCACAGTGGTTAGCATTGGTGCCTCAAAACGCTCAGATCCTGGGTTCAGTTTCTAACAGGGGCCTGTGTGTGTAGAGCAGAGGTTCTCAAACTCGGTCCTCGGGGGCACACACAGTGCATGTTTTGCAGGTCTCCTCACAGAATCGCAAGTGAAATAATTAGCTCCACCTGTGGACCTTTTAAAATGTGTCAGTGAGTAATTAATACACCTGTGCACCTGCTGGGTTACCTGCAAAACATGCACTGTGTGGGCCCCCGAGGACCGAGTTTGAGAACCTCTGGTGTAGAGTTTCTGTGTTCTGCTACAGTTTGAGTGGGTTCTCAGAATACTCCAGTTTCCGGTTATGGATCATTGGGTCAACCTGAAATCGGGTTGTCAGTGTCTAGGTTCGCCCTCAAAAAGTCGACATGCACAAGGTCGACACAGGAAAAGGTCAATAAGAGTTAAAAATAAGATTTTAAACTTACCGGTAAATCTTTTTCTCCTAGTCCGTAGAGGATGCTGGGGACTTCGTAAGGACCATGGGGAATAGACGGGCTCCGCAGGAGACATGGGCACTAAAAAAAAAGAACTTTAGGTATGGGTGTGCACTGGCTCCTCCCTCTATGCCCCTCCTCCAGACCTCAGTTAGAGAAACTGTGCCCAGAGGAGACGGACAGTACGAGGAAAGGATTTTTGTTAATCCAAGGGCAAGATTCATACCAGCCACACCAATCACACCGTATAACATGGGATACACGAACCAGTCAACAGTATGAAACAAAACCAGTATCAGTCCAAAACTGATCCAAACTGAAAACATAACCCTTATGTAAGCAACAACTATATACAAGTCTTGCAGGATGTTGTTCGCACTGGGACGGGCGCCCAGCATCCTCTATGGCAGAGGTTCTCAAACTCGGTCCTCGAGGGCCCACACAGTGCATGTTTTGCAGGTAACCCAGCACGTGCACAGGTTTATTAATTACTCACTGACACATTTTAAAAGGTCCACAGGTGGAGCTAATTATTTCACTTGCGATTCTGTGAGGAGACCTGCAAAACATGCACTGTGTGTGCCCCCGAGGACCGAGTTTGAGAACCTCTGCTCTATGGACTAGGAGAAAAAGATTTACCGGTAGGTTTAAAATCTTAATTTCTCTTACGTCCTAGAGGATGCTGGGGACTCCGTAAGGACCATGGGGATTATACCAAAGCTCCAAAACGGGCGGGAGAGTGCGGATGACTCTGCAGCACCGATTGAGCAAACATGAGGTCCTCATCAGCCAGGGTATCAAACTTGTAGAACTTTGCAAAGGTGTTTGAACCCGACCAAGTAGCAGCTCGGCAAAGCTGTAAAGCCGAGACACCTCGGACAGCCGCCCAAGAAGAGCCCACCTTCCTAGTGGAATGGGCCTTAACAGAATTTGATAACGGCAATCCAGCCGTAGAATGAGCCTGCTGAATCGTGTAACAGATCCAGCGAGCAATAGTCTGCTTCGAAGCAGGAGCGCCAACCTTGTCGGCTGCATACCGGACAAACAGTGCCTCTGTTTTCCTAACCCGGGCCGTTCTGGCCACATAAATTTTCAATGCCCTGACCACATCAAGGGACTCGGAATCCTCCAAGTCCTGTGTAGCCACAGGTACCACAATAGGTTGGTTCATATGAAAAGAAGAAACCACCTTGGGCAAAAATTGAGGACGAGTCCGCAACTCTGCTCTATCCACATGGAAAATCAGATAGGGGCTTTTGTGAGATAAAGCCGCCAACTCCGACACTCGCCTTGCCGATGCCAAGGCCAACAACATGACCACTTTCCAAGTGAGATATTTTAATTCCACCGTTTTAAGTGGTTCAAACCAGTGGGACTTAAGGAACCGCAACACCACGTTAAGGTCCCAGGGTGCCACTGGAGGTACAAAAGGAGGCTGGATATGCAGCACTCCCTTTACAAAAGTCTGGACTTCTGGGAGAAAAGCCAATTCCTTCTGAAAGAAAATGGATAAGGCCGAAATCTGAACCTTAATGGAGCCTAACTTTAGGCCCAAATTCACTCCAGTTTGCAGGAAGTGGAGAAAACGGCCCAGATGGAATTCTTCCGGAGGAGCAGTCCTGGCTTCGTAACAAGATACATACTTCCTCCAGATACGGTGATAATGTTTTGATGTCACCTCCTTCCTAGCCTTTATCAGAGTAGGAATGACCTCATCCGGAATGCCCTTTTTTGCTAGGATCCTGCGTTCAACCGCCATGCCGTCAAACGCAGTCGCGGTAAGTCCTGGAACAGACAGGGCCCTTGTTGTAACAGGTCTTCCCTGAGAGGAAGAGACCACGGATCTTCTGTGAGCATTTCCTGCAGATCCGGATACCAGGCCCTTCGAGGCCAATCTGGAACAATGAGAATTGTCTGAATCCCTCTTCGTCTTAGGATTCTCAGTATCTTTGAGATGAGAGGAAGAGGAGGAAACACATAGACCGACTGGAACACCCACGGTGTCACCAGGGCGTCCACTGCTACCGCCTGAGGGTCCCTTGACCTGGCGCAATATCTCGGAAATGTTTCTTGTTGAGGCGTGAAGCCATCATGTCTATTTGAGGCAGTCCCCACTGATTTGCAATCTCTGCGAAGACTTCCTGATGAAGTCCCCACTCTCCTGGATGCAGATCGTGTCTGCTGAGGAAGTCTGCCTCCCAGTTGTCCACTCCCGGAATGAAGACTGCTGACAGAGCGCACACATGACTCTCCGCCCAGCGAAGAATCTTTGAGGCTTCTGCCATTGCCACTCTGCTCCTTGTGCCGCCTTGGCGGTTTACATGAGCCACTGCTGTGATGTTGTCTGACTGAATCAGAACCGGTAGACCTCAAAGTAAGGTCTCCGCTTGACGAAGGCCATTGTATATGGCCCTTAATTCCAGTACGTTGATGTGTAGACAAGTCTCCTGGCTTGACCACAGACCTTGGAAGTTTCTTCCCTGTGCGACTGCTCCCCATCCTCGGAGGCTCGCGTCCGTGGTCACCAGAACCCAGTCCTGAATGCCGAACCTGCGACCCACCACAAGAGAGATACCCTGGTCCTGGGGGACAGGCGGATCATCTGATGAATCTGTAGATGTGACCCGGACCACTTGTCCAAAAGGTCCCACTGAAAAGTCCTGGCATGGAACCTGCCGAATGGAATGGCCTCGTAAGACGCCACCATCTTCCCCAGAACTCGAGTGCAGTGATGTACCGACACCCTGTCTGGCTTTAACAGGTCCCTGACCAAGCTCTGAAGTTCCTGGGCCTTTTCCATCGGGAGAAAGACCCTCTTTTGTTCCGTGTCCAGAATCATGCCTAAGAAAGGCAATCGGGTCGTTGGAACTAACTGTGACTTCGGTAGATTGAGAATCCAACCGTGTTGTTGCAACACCCTCAGGGAGAGAGACATGCTATCCAGCAACTGTTCTCTCGATCTCGCTTTTATCAGGAGATCGTCCAAGTATGGGATAATTGTGACACCCTGCTTGCGCAGGAGCACCATCATCTCTGCCATTAATTTGGTAAAAAATCCTGCACCACAAATCTCAGGAACGCCTGATGAGGTTGATATATGGGGACATGAAGGTATGCATCCTTTATGTCTAGGGACACCATATAATCTCCCCCTTCCAGACTTGCGATGACCGCTCTGAGCGATTCCATCTTGAACTTGAACCTCTTTAAGTATAGGTTTAAGGATTTTAAATTCAGAATGGGTCTGACCGAACCGTCCGGTTTCGGGACCACAAACAGGGTTGAGTAATAGCCCATCCCCTGCTGCAGCAGGGGAACTTTGACCACCACTTGTTGAAGGCACAACTTTTGAATTGCTGCCAAAACTACCTCCCTCTCTAGGGAAGAAGTCGTCAGTGCCGATTTGAAAAACCGGCGAGGAGGCACCTCTTCGAATTCCAGCTTGTACCCCTGGGAAACAATGTTTATTGCCCAGGGATCCACCTGAGAGTGAACCCAGACTTGGCTGAAAAGACGAAGACGTGCCCCCACAGGAGCGGACTCCCCCCGCGGAGCCCCAGCGTCATGCGGTGGATTTAGTAGAAGCCGGGGAGGACTTTTGTTCCTGGGAACTGGCTGTGGCTGGCAGCTTTTTCCCTTTGCCCTTACTTCTGGCAAGAAAGGAAGATCCCCGAGCTCTCTTGGATTTATGCGACCGAAAGGACTGCATCTGATAATGTGGCGCTTTCTTAGGCTGTGAGGAAACATAAGGTAAAAAGGTTGATTTACCTGCAGTAGCCGTGGAAACTAGGTCCGCGAGACCTTCCCCAAACAATTCCTCACCCTTGTAAGGCAAAACCTCCATATGCCGTTTCGAGTCGGCATCACCCGACCACTGTCGGGTCCACAGTGCTCGTCTGGCAGAAATCGCCATAGCGTTCGCTCTGGACCCCAGTATGCCCACATCCCTCTGAGCCTCTCTCATATAAAGGACCGCATCCTTAATATGGCCCAGGGTCAATAAAATTGTTTCCTTATCCATCGTATCCATATCAGCAGATAAGGTATCGGTCCGCGCTATAACAGCACTACAAACCCAAGCCGACGCTATTGCCGGCCTGAGTAATGTACCGGTATGTGTGTAAATTGACTTCAAGGTAGTTTCCTGCTTGCGATGAGCAGGATCCCTGAGGGCAGCGGTATCCTGAGACGGCAGCGCCACCTTTTTGGAAAGGCGCGTCAACGCTTTGTCCACCCTTGGGGAGGATTCCCACCGTATCCTGTCCTTGATCGGGAAAGGATAAGCCATAAGAATCCTTTTGGGAATCTGCAGCTTCTTATCTGGAGTTTCCCCAAGAACTTTCGAATAACTCATTTACTGTAATTCAAAAGAAGGTGGAAAAGTAACCTCAGGCTTCTTTTCTTTAAACATGTGGATCTTTGGATTAGGTACAGCGGGGTCATCTATAATATGCAGCACATCCTTTATAGCAATAATCATATAATGAATACTCTTTGCCAATTTTGGCTGCAACCTCGCATCATCATAATAGACACTGGATTCAGAATCCGTGTCGGTATCTGTGTCAACTACCGGAGAAAGTGGACGTTTTTTGAGACCCAGAAGGCCCTTGTGACATAGGGAAAGGCAGGGCATGACCCCCTGTACCGTCCCTGGACTCTGCTTTGTCCAAACGTTTGTGCAATAAATTCACATTTGCATTTAAAATATTCCACATATCCATACAGTCATGTGTCGGCGTTGCCGACGGAGCCGCCACACTCATGCGCTCCACCTCATCCCTAGGAGAGCCTTCCGCTTCAGACATGCCGACATGCACGTACCGACACACCACACACTCAGGGAAAGCTCTAATCTGGAGATAGTTCCCCCACAAGGCCCTTTGGAGAGACAGAGAGAGAGTATGCCAGCACACACCCAGCGCCAACCGGCTGGGTTCTCTGTAAATACCACAAAAACGTGTATATAAAGCATAGCCAGTCCTAGAGGTATACATTGCTGCCCAGGGCGCCCCCCCCCCCCCGCGCCCTGCACCCAACAGTGTGCGCTGTGTGTGTTCTGTGAGGGAGCAATGGTTACCTCAGTGAAGCTCTGAAGTCTTTTGCCGCCTTTGAAGTCTTCTGCCTTCCTATACTCACCCGGCTTCTATCTTCCGGCTCTGCGAGGAGGACGGCGGCGCGGCTGAGGGACGAACCGCTAGGGGAGACCTGCGTTCTGACTCCCTCTGGAGCTAATGGTGTCCAGTAGCCTAAGAAGCAGAGCCTATCACTTAAGTAGGTCTGCTTCTCTCTCCTCAGTCCCACGGTGCAGGGAGCCTGTTGCCAGCAGGTCTCCCTGAAAATAAAAAACCTAACAAAATACTTTCTTTCAGGAAGCTCAGGAGAGCTCCCTGTAATGCACCCAGTCTCCTCTGGGCACAGTATTAAACTGAGGTCTGGAGGAGGGGCACA
Organism: Pseudophryne corroboree; assembly: GCF_028390025.1. Lineage (NCBI taxonomy): Eukaryota > Metazoa > Chordata > Amphibia > Anura > Myobatrachidae > Pseudophryne > Pseudophryne corroboree. The sequence goes on along the minus strand of NC_086454.1, from coordinate 117,885,129 downwards.
GAGGGAGGAGCCAGTGCACACCCATTCCTAAAGTTCTTTTTTTTAGTGCCCATGTCTCCTGCGGAGCCCGTCTATTCCCCATGGTCCTTACGGAGTCCCCAGCATCCTCTAGGACGTAAGAGAAAATATTAGTGTCATTTTCTCTGTAAAAAGAAATCGGGAATGCCAATTAATGTACCACATACTGCTGCACTCTGCAAAAGTTACCTTTCACAATTATAGTCCACGTGGCTGATAAAGTACAAAAAAGTAAAAATGTAAAAAACCCTCATGTCGACCATTTGATGTGTCGACCAATAGTGGCTGACCTACTGACCTATCATCCAGATGCCCCAATTACCATGGTAGGAAAGGTATTATCCTCCTTTCTTTATATAGCGCCACAAGGGGCCTACAGCTCCTAACAAAGTACAGAAACAGAACAAGAAAAAGTGACTTACAGTACAGAACACTGCAGGACATGGACAAGGTTTATAAACTTTGCTGCATCAGTAGTTATGATGTTTCAGTGTCCAGTCAACTGATGCAGAAATACCAAGCATTTGTCCTACATTGGGGGTATTCAATTGTAGTCTTGTCGGAAAGACGGCAGTTTCTGACTTTTTTAGGATGGAAACTGTTCCGTCCTATTCAATCCTTTCCGACAAGTCGGCAATTCCGACTTGTCAGAAAAGGCATGGATCTGCGGATTAGCCACGGATCTACGTGTTCCGTGGCCAAATCCAACAAGTTTTGGCCCTGGTTCCGACAATGTCAATCCGACTTTTTTAAAGTCGGATTGACATTATCAGAACTGGAGATATGAGACGGGGGAGCAGGGACAAGTCATGAGGGCGAACGAGGACGGGGACCATGTGAGGAGAGGAGCGGGTCATTGATGGGAAACACCGGGACAGCAGCAGCATGGACAGGACACCGGCGCTCAGCATTAGAGGACCTGCCCGCCGGACGGGTCAGAAATAGATGACAGCAAGGGGTATGAGCGGCGGTACTTGTGATAGTTGTCGGGAATGGCGAAATCCGACAGTTTGATTTGGCCGCTCATTGAATACTGACCGGTCGGATCCTTTCCGTCAGAAAGGATTCGACAGGAATTGAATATACCCCATTGTTTTGTACTGAAAGACATTGTTTTCTTGTTAAGCTCAAATGTAATTTGTTAGGTGCTGCAGAACCCTTGTGGTGCCATATAAATAAACTATAATAATGCATTGTGTGCTTCAAGCACGTGAAGCAGAATCCCTCATAATCGGCCCTTCAAGACCCGGTTTTCCACGATAACATACGGGTCTGGGAACTTATCCCATATGTTATCGCCCCCCAAAAACAGGTAATTTACTACATGGTAAAAACAGGCTCTAATTGGATAGCTCAATAATATCTTCGGGCTAAAAAGACCATTTTTGAGGTGTGGTAAACTAGCGTCAGCAATAGGATACCGCCTTTCATCTCTCTCTAAGGCTTAGCACACAGATTCCAAAGTGCTTTGAACTCTATTGGGAGTAAAGACTCATATAAATAAAATTGTTTTTACTAATAAAAATAATAACTGTAGAAGGACTCATGATTTTTTTTTTTTTTTTTTTGAGGATCAGAAGATCAACTATAGAATAGGTTTGCAATTTTCCCTTCAGTTCTCTCACTCCGGGAAATATATCAATTCACCCACTCAACTGTGTTTTTCTTAATACAACAAACACATCCTCCATTCAAATAAATGATGCACGACACAATGTTCTATGCATCATGACTTGATATTTAAAAAAATATATTTTTTTTACAACTTTAACATATGCAGGTTAAAAGTTTATTTTTGTTTTTATAACACATTTGCTTCACCCATATCGTATTTGTTTATTTCATTTCTACTTTTCCTCTATTAAGGGCAAACAAATGTGTCAATATGTGAGGGGATTTCCTGCCTACCTCCTATTACTTTGATCAGTGTTTCCGAACACAAGTCCTAAGCAACCCCTAATGTGGGGTACACAGGGCCGTCTTAACAGTAGTGTAGGCCCCTGGACACAGCAATGCACTGGGCCCCCTACCCATCCTTCAGAGGTAGGTGGTGGGGGATGCTATCAGTGGCAGCTTTGATGTCCCGCGGGAGGTAGGGGGTGCTCTATCTTCTGTTCAGCATGTAGGACCTGGAGCAGTAATTTCTGCTAATTTCGCCTTTACTGCACAGATGGGGCTAAACTGTAGAAGGGGGCTTGGGCTGAATAAAGAAGCCCTGGTACATGACTTCCAGGGTGGTAGGGGGTGTTTAATACGTAGGGGAGGGGTGGATAGTGGAGTGGGCTTAATATTTGATATTTTTTTGTGGGAGGGCAGCTTGCTTGACTGCAGATATCTCAAGTTCCTGAAAATATATTTCTTAGCTTTAATGGAATAAAACACTAGAGAGTCCCACCTTTCAGATGGTCCTGGGGACTTGGGGTTCAGAGTTCAGGAGCCAGAGCAATTCAACGAAAATCTAAAACTGCATATTAGGCGTGTGGAGCTGGAGCAGGGACCATCTGCTTGAAGGCTGATATCTCTGGTTCTGGACATAGTAGAGACAAGCTGCCAGTGTTCACTTTCACTGAAAGGGGAGAGTCACAGCTTTTGGATTATACCCTCGGAAAAACTCTAAGTCAGACAGAACCTGAGATATCTGGCTGGGAAGAGCAATTAACAGGCTTGGATGGTGACCACTGGTGTCACGTTGGATATCTCCGGTTCCCCAGGGCCGATTTTCAAAAATCTGGTACCCCTGGAAAGAGGGGACCCTCAGCTATCAGTCTAGGGCCCTTAAACTCCTGGGGCCCTTGGGCAAGAGCCCATTGAGCCCATACGAAAAGACGGCCCTGGGGGTACACACCTGAAAGGTGACTAGCCGATGTAGGAAACGAAGCGCACAAACAATATTTTGAATGCACACGTACCAGGTATTATATCATTTTATGTAAGACAAATACAAGTTCACTTTTAGTTGATCACATTGAAATAATTTGTTGATCCTCTTCTCCAACAAAATATTCATATATTAACAAGAATCCTATTTATCAAGACAGTTTTTCATAACATTACTGTTTCTGTATTTCTCACTGCTATGCACTAATAGCCTAATGCAGGAGATTTCACAGTTACTGTAAATTGCTGTATGCCTATAGAGGCATATCCACAGGGGAGGGACCTTACGCCGTTTTACCCACAGCTACCAAACCTGCCAATGTGCAGTGTCAGATCCCCCAGAAGAGTCTTACACAACTGTGTAAAAGGGACAGCGGTTATCGCTAATGCTGTCCCTGAGAGTTAACTTTGGTACATAGCGGGGATATTTTCATTCAAAATGAAAATAACTGTTATGACCGTGTTAAAAATGGTGGCACTGCTGAGATTATTAACACATATAGCAGGCCCCTAAGAGTGATATATGGATAATAGGATTTTAATTACCTACCGTTAAATCCTTTTCTCGTAGTCCGTAGAGGATGCTGGGTCCACATTAGTACCATGGGGGTATGGATGGGTCCACCAGGAGCCACTGGCGCTTTAAGAGTTTGAGAGTGTGGGATGGCTCCTCCTTCTATGCCCCTCCTACCAGACTCAGTCTAGAAACAGTGACATGAGGAGACGGACGACTTTGAGAGGATTATACACAAATAGTGGCGAGATTCACACCAGCTCACACATACAAGGCAAACTAAGCTAACGAGCTTGAAACTCAGCAACGTCTGAACAAGATTGCTTAACCAAGTAACAAAACAGTACATAACTAAGAACTAAGCAGTACTGAACCAAGTAACCACTGCAGGATCACAAAGCACTGGGCGGGCGCCCAGCATCCTCTACGGACTACAATAAAAAGGATTTACCGGTAGGTAATTCGAATCCTATTTTCTCTTATGTCCTAGAGGATGCTGGAGTCCACATTAGTACCATGGGGATGTACCAAAGCTACCAGAACAGGAGGGAGAGCGCAGAGGCTCCTGCAGAACTGATTGACCAAACTTCAGGTCCTCAGAGGCCAAAGTATCGAACCTGTAGAATTTAGCAATCGTGTTCGACCCAGACCAAGTAGCTGCTCGGCAAAGCTGTAAAGCTGAGACACCCTGGGCAGCCGCTCAGGAAGAACCCACCTTACAAGTAGAGTGGGCCTTAACAGATGCAGGACACGGCAATCCTGCCGTAGAATACGCATGCTGGATAGTGAACCTGATCCAGCGAGAGATAGTCTGCTTAGAAGCAGGACACCCAAGTTTCTTGGGATCATACAGGACAAACAAAGAGTCCAATTTTCTGTGAGGAGCAGTCCTCTTCACATAGATCTTCAGAGCCCTTACAACATCCAAGGACTTTGATGAAATTGAGGATTCAGTAGCAACTGGCACCACAATAGGTTGGTTGATATGAAATGCCGAAACAACCTTCGGAAGGAACTGCTGACGTGTCCGAAGCTCAGCTCTATCTTCATAGAAGGTTAAGTAGGGACTTTTACAAGACAAAGCCCCCAACTCTGACACACATCTAGCAGAAGCTAAGGCCAACAAAGTGACAGCCTTCCACGTGAGAAACTTGACCTCAACCTCCTGTAGAGGCTCGAACCAATCCGACTGGAGGAACTGCAACACCACGTTAAGATCCCAGGGCGCCGTAGGTGGGACAAAGGGAGGCTGGATGTACAGAACCCCTTTCAAAAAAGTCTGCACCTCAGGGAGGGATGCCAACTGTTTCTGGAAGAAAATGGATAGGGCCGAAATCTGGACCTTCACGGATCCCAACTGCAGGCCCATATCCACGTGGACCTGCTTGCAGGAAGAGGAGAAACCGTCCCAGTTGAAACTTCACCGTAGGAAACTTCTTGGATTCACACCAAGATACATATTTTTTCCAAATGCGATGGTAATGTTTAGACGTTACTCCTCTCCTAGCCTGTATCAGGGTAGGAATAACCTTGCTCGGAATGCCCTTCCGAGCTAAGATCTGGCGTTCAACTTCCATGCCGTCAAACGTAGCCGCGGTACATCTTAATAAGCGAACGGCCCCTGCTGCAGCAGGTCCTTCTGAAGAAGAAAAGAGGCCTTGGATCTTCCAGCAAAAGACCCGCGTACCAAGCCCTTCTTGGCCAGTCCGGAGCAATGAGGATAGCCTGAACTCCGTATGAGTTTTAGAACTCTTGGAATGAGCGTAAGTGGAGAAAACACGTATACCGACTGGAACACCCACGGAGTCACCAGGGCATCTACCGCCACGGCTTGCGGGTCCCTTGACCTGGAACAATACCTCAGAAGCTTCTTGTTGAGACGGGAGGCCATCATGTCTATTTGAGGTACACCGCAAAGATCTGTCAGCTCTGTGAACACCTCCGGATGGAGGCCCCACTCTCCTGGATGGAGATTGTGTCTGCCGAGGAAGTCCGCTTTCCAGTTGTCTACTCCCGGAATGAAGATTGCTGATAGCGCCAACGCGTGTTTTTCTGCCCAGAGGATGATTGATACCGCTGACATTGCAGCTCTGCTCTTTGTTCAGCCCTGTCGGTTTATGTAGGCCACAGTCGTTACATTGTCTGACTGCACTTGAATGGCTTGATCTCGCAGAAGATGAGTCACTTGGAGAAGACAGTTGTAGACGGCTCTTAGTTCCAGAATGTTTATTGGAAGACTGGTTTCCAGGCTTGAACACCTTCCTTGGAAGGTTTCCCCTTGAGTGACTGCACCCAGCCCCGGAGACTTCATCCGTGGTTAGAAGGATCCAGTCCTTAATCCCTAACCTGCGGCCCTCCAGAAAATGAGTCATTTGCAGCCACCAGAGAAGTGAAATCCTGGCTTTCGGCGACAGGCGTATCCTCTGGTGGATGTGTAGGTAACACCCCGACCACTTGCCTAGGAGATCCAGTTGGAAGGACCAAGCATGAAACCTTCCATACTGTAGAGCCTCGTAGGAGGCATCTATCTTCCCCAGAAGGCAAATGCACTGATGAACCGATACCTGGGATGGCTTCAGGACATCCCGGACCATTGCTTGAATCACCAATGCTTTCTCCTGCGGCAGAAACACCCTCTGCACTTCCGTGTCGAGGATCATACCCCAGAGAAGACAATCTCCTTGTCGGCTCCAAATGGGACGTTGGAAGGTACAGGATCCAACGGTGTTCCCTGAGCAGATGAGTCGTGAGAACAATGGACTGTAACAGCGTCTCCCTGGACGACGCCTTTATCAGCAGTGTCCAGATATGGGATTATGTTCACCCCCTGCCTGCGGAGGAGAACCATCATCTCGCCCATCACCTTGGTGAACACTCTCGGTGCTGTGGAGAGGCCGAATGGCAGTGCCTGAAATTGATAGTGACTGTCTAACAGTGCAAATCTGACATAAGCCTGGTGTGGCGGCCAAATCGGAATGTGGAGGTACGAATACTTGATATTCATGGATACTAGAAACTCTCCCTCCTCCAGACCTGAAATCACTGGTCTGAGAGACTCCATTTTGAATTTGAACACCCTCAGGTAAGGGTTCAACGATTTCAAGTTCAAAATCGGTCTGAACGAACCTACCACGAAAAAAGGTTTGAATAATAACCCTTGTTTTGCATATGAGGTGGAACAGGGACAATGACCTGTGACTTTTCCAATTTTAGGGTGGCTTACTGTAGGATAGCCCTGTCTGTCAGCAAAGCTGGCAAGCCTGATTTGAAGTAACGGTGAGGTGGAATATTTTGAAACTTGAATATGTATCACCAGGACACAATATCCTGTACCCAGAAATCCAGGCTGAACCATCTGAGTCTTGCCCCCACCAGCCTATCCTCCAGGCTGTGTAGTCCACCGTCATGCTGAGGATTTTGAGGAACCAGAAGCAGGTTTCTGGTCCTGGAAGCCTGCGGGTGCAGGCTTTTTGGATTTTGCATGACCACCTCTAAAGAAGGTGGTAGTAGGCTTGGACTTTTTTGTCTTAGTGGCCCGAAAGGACTGAGACGCAGTTGAAGAAAATGGTTTCTTCGTGTAAGGTGTAGCAGAGGGAAGGAAAGGAGACTAACACGCGGTTGCCGTGGAAATCCACGCATCCAATGCTTCCCCAAATACAGCCAGACCTATGTAGGGTAGGTTCTCCACACTTCTCCTGGATTTTGCGTCTGCAGACCATTGGCGTACCCAGAGTCCCCTGCGAGCTGCGACCGACATGGAAGATATCCATGCAGTCAGCGTGCCCAGGTCCTTCATGGATTCCACCATGAACCCCGCAGAATCCTGTATGTTACGTAAAAACAATTCAATGTCACTTCTATCCATTGTATCCAAATCCCCTAGTAATGTGCCTGACCACTTTACTATGGCTTTAGAAATCCATGCACAGGCAACAGTGGGCCTTAACCCCACTCCGGAAGCAGTGCATATGGATTTGAGCGTAGTGTCAATCTTACGATCAGCCGGTTCTTTTAAAGCGGTAGATCCAGGGACAGGTAAAACCACCTTTTTTGACAGTCTGGAGACTGATGCGTCAACTATGGGTGGGTTTTTCCATTTTTATCTATCCTTCTCCGGGAAGGGAAAAGCAACCAGAACCCTTTTGGGGATCTGGAGTTTATTCTCCAGGTTTTCCCAGGACTTTTCAAATATAGCGTTTAATTCTTTAGACGCAGGGAAGGTCAGCGATGCTTTCTTATTTTCTGTGAAGTAAACATTACTGACCCGCCACCTGAGCAGGTTGAGTAGGCTTAACACCTCTCTAATGGCCTCAATCATGTGCTGCACCCCCTGTGCAAGGGATGCCGCCCCCCTTAGCACGTCTCCATCACCGTCTGCAGTATCAGAGCCGGTATCCGTGTCATCTTGCATAATCCGGGCAAGTGCACGTTTCTGTGGGAACATGCTAGGGGATTTTGCCGGAATAGGAACAGAACCTGACCAAATGCCATAGATTTCTTTAACACCCGAGTTTCAGTCTCAGTATGTGCTACCCTAGTAGAAATCTGAGAGATCATTCCCTTAATGCCTTAATGGAGGTCAACCATTCAGGCTCAACAATAGGGATCTGAGACAAGACATTACATTCCTGTGTACATGGAAAGGATTCTTCCTGAGAGGAAACATCCTCTGCAGCATATGACAGAGTCCCCAGACATGGCTATGGGAGATAATAAACACCCCCCCACACACACACACACACACACACACACACACACACACACAGGGAAATGTCAGACACAGTTTCCCCCCCAAATATGCCACAGAGAGACACAGAGATTGGAGCCAACCCACACACAGCGCTGATTGGAGCCCCCCCACTTCTACAGCCCCCTGGTACCGCACAGGATAGCTGGAGTTGGTTGGAGGGACAGCTCTCCCTGTCAGCGTCTGTGTACAGGAACTGCAGGCAGGAAAATGGCGCTGAACGCTGCTGGGTCCGCTCTAAGGAGAAGCTCCGCCCCATGAACATGGCGGCTTCCCACTCTTCACTTTCTTTATACTGGCCTTAGGATTATCGCTGGCAGTGTTACCGAGGTCCCTGACAGCCACGCGACCAGTGTAGGGTATAGGTGCTGGCTCAGGGCGCCCCTCACTGCGCCGCACTATGTACCGCTGAGCCCCGGAGCGCAGTTAGTCTTGCGTTCCCACCCTGTTGCCTCCATCTTCACACTGGCTCCCCGCTTGCCAGGGGGCCGGTGACTCACTCGCCACCGGAATCTTCTGGCTCTGTAAGGGGGAGCCGGAATGCTGCGGGAGTGAGCGGTCGCCTGGGGCGGCTAGTGATCAGCACCCTCAGGAGCTAATGTCCTGTCAGCGGAGATAGTGGCTCCAAAACCCCACAGGGCGGACACAACTTCCCCCCCCTTAGTCCTACGAAGCAGGGAGGCTGTTGCCTCTCTTACGTCCTAGAAGATGCTGGGGTTCACATTAGTACCATGGGGATGTACCAAAGCTCCCAGTATGGGAGGGAGAGTGCTGAGGTTCCTGCAGAACTGATTGGCCTCTGAGGACCTAAAGTTTGGTCAAAGTATCAAACGTGTTCGACCACAACCAAGTAGCTGCGCGGCAAAGTTGAAGAGCCGAGACACCCAGGGCAGCCGCCCAGGAAGAACCCACTTTACGAGTAGAGTGGGCCTTAATAGATTTTGGACACGGCAATCCTGCCGTAGAATAAGCGTGCTGGATGGTAAACCTGATCCAGCGAGAAATTGTCTGCTTAGAAGTATGACACCCAACCTTGTTGGGATCATAAAGGACAAATAGAGCGTCCGACTTTCTGTGACGAGAAGTTCTCTTCACATATTTTCAAAGCCCTCACAACATCCAAGGACCTTGAGGTAATTGAGGAGTCAGTAGCCACTGGAACCACAATAAGCTGATTAATATGAAAGGCTGACACAACCTTTGGAAGAAATTGCTGACGCATTCTGAGCTCAGCTCTATCTTCATGGAAAATCAAATAGGAGCTCTTGCATCACAAAGCCCCCAATTCTGACACACGTCGAGCAGACGCCAATGCCAACAGTATGACCGCTTTTCAAGTAAGAAACTTGACGTCCACGTCCTGTAACGGTTCAAACCAATCTGATTGCAGGAACTGTGTCACGCTCGGCGTAAGTGGGGGTTCCGACAACCAAGTTTTGGCTGAAGGGACAGCTACCTGTGAGGAGAGTAAACGAGGTGGCTGAATGTAATTCCTCCTCATGGAGTGGAGCCAAACTAAGTGTTAACGTAGGCCGGAGGGCGTAAAGAAAAGGAGGACTACGTAGGAAGATAACTGTAGTTTTAATGAATAATCAAACTGTACACGAATATTGGAGAAGTAGAAGAAACTGGGAGAATTAGAGTCTATGGTTAAATGACTTGAAGAGTGATGCTGAAGAACTCCAGTAAAGAGGAACTGAAGACTGTGTTTTATGATTAAAGACGAGGCTGAAGAACTAGGACTTTGAATAAATAAAGACTGTGGTTTGTGATTGAAAGACGAGGCTGAAGAACTTGGACTTTGAATAAATGAAGACTGCTGCGGGAACCGCCGTTAGCACCTGGAGATCCTCAACGACCTGGAACCCCATGAGCGTTTCCACGAGTGGCAACAGACTTAGTCAGCAGGACTGCAGCAGTGTTTAGGTAACCGATGGATGAGAGCAACCAGGACCAGGGAACCAGAAGTAACCTGGGAGCACAGAGCTACTCTGGTCTCCAACATGGCTTCCCCCAGCACAGGAGACATATTTAGCTGTTAGTACAAAGCTTTAGCCAGCTTCTGTCTCTGACACACTATACTGTGTCACCACCAGAGGACCTTACCGCAGCGATCCCCTCCGCAGCGCCTGGCTCTCTAGACCCTCGGCCCCTGGCCCTTGGCAGCCGCACATCCGTCCAGGAGGACCCGCCGCCAGCAGCTCCCTGCCGCTGCAGCCGTGCCAACCAACGGGACGGTAACCCACGGGAGCACTTGCCGGAGGTAAGGCTCCGGAGCCTGACAAACTGCAGTACCACATTAAGATCCCAAGGTGCAGTAGGAGGCACAAAGGGTGGTTGGATGTGCAGAACTCCTTTCAAGAATGTCTGAACCTCAGGGAGAGCAGCCAATTGTTTCTGGAAGAAAATGGACAAGGCTGAAATCTGGACCTTTACAGAGCCCAAGCGTAGGCCTACATCCACGCCTGCAAAAATGTCCCGGTTGAAACTCCACCGCAGGAAACTTCTTGGATTCTCACATACTTTTTCCAAATCTGATGGTAATGTTTTGACGTTACTCCCTTCCTAGCCTGTATCAGGGTAGGAATGCCCATTTTCGGAATGCCTCTCCGAGCTAAGATCTGGCGTTCAACCTCCATGCCATCAAACGTAGTCGCGGTAAGTCTTGATAGGAGAACAGCCCCTGTAGGAGAAGGCCTCGCGAAGAGGAAGAGGCCTCGGATCCTCCAGCAGTGATTCCAGACGATCCATGTACAAAGCCCGTCTTAGCCAGTCCAGAGCAATGAGGATCGCCTGAACTCTTGTTCTTTTTATGAGCTTGAGAATCCTTGGGATGAGCGGAAGTGGAGGGAACACATACACTGACTGGTACGTCCACGGAGTTACCAGTGCGTCCACCGCCACTGCGTGTGGGTCTCTCGACCTGGAACAGTACCTCCGTAGCTTCTTGTTGAGGCAAGAGGCCATCATATCTATCTATACCCCATCGGCTTGTCACCTCTGCGAACACTTCTGGATGGAGATCGTCTCTGCTGAGGAAGTCCGCTTCCCAGTTGCCCACTCCCGGAATGAAGATTGCTGACAGCGCCACTGCATGCTTTTCTGCCCAGAGGAGGATTCTTGTTACCTCTGACATCACAGCTTTGCTCTTTGTTCCGCCCTGTCCGTTTATGTAGGACACCGCTGTGACGTTGTCCGACTGAACCTGAATGGCATGATTTTGCAGAAGATGTGCCGCTTGTAGAAGGCCGTTGTAAATGGCCCTTAGTTCCCGAACATTTATCGGAAGGGGAGATTCCTGACTGGACCACCTTCCTTGGAAATTTTCCCCTTGGGTGATAGCTCCCCAACCTCTTAGACTTGCGTCCGTGGTTAGAAGGATCTAGTTCTGAATCCCAAAACTGCGGCCCTCGAGTAGGTGAGAAGCTTGGAGCCACCAAAGGAGTGAAATTCTGACTTTTGGCGACAGGCGTATCCGCTGGTGCATGTGGAGGTGTGATCCCGACCACTTGTCTAGGAGATCCAGTTGGTAGAACCTAAAATGGAATCTTCCGTACTGAAGAGCCTCGTAGGAGGCAACCATCTTCCCTAGAAGGGGAATACACTGATGGACCGATACCCAGATTGTCTTCAGAAGCTCCCGGACCATTGATTGGATCACCAACGCTTTCGCTACTGGTAGAAACAGCTTCTGCACTTACGTGTCGAGTATCATCCCCAGGAAGGGAAGTCTCTTTGTCGGCTCCAAATGTGAATTTGGAAGATTCAGGATCCCCTCATAATCCTGGAGTAGCCGAGCAATACTCTGTAACATCTTCTCCTTGGAAGATGCTTTTATCAGCAGATCGTCCAGATATGGAATTATGTTCACACCCTGTCTGCAGAGGAGTAGCATCATCTCTGCCATGACCTTGGTGAACACCCTCAGTGCTGTGGATAGGCCAAAAGGCAGTGCCTGGAACTAATAGTGACAGTCCAGCAGCGCAAATCTGAGATAAGCCTTGTGAGGCGGCCAGACCAGAATGTTAAGGTATGCATCCTTGATATCCAGGATTACTGGGAATTCCCCCTCCTCCAGACCTTAGATCACCGCTCTCAGAGACTCCATCTTGAATTTGAAGTCCCTCAAGTAGGGGTTCAATGACTTTAGGTTTAAAATTGGCCTTACCGAGCCATCCAGTTTCGGTACCACAAACAGGCTTGAGTAATAACCCTTGTGTTTCAGGTAAAGTGGAACCGGAACAATTACATTTGTTTTAACCAATTTTTGAATGGCTTCCTGTAGGATAGCACTTTCTGTCAGCGAAGCTGGTAAGCCTGATTTGAAGAATCTGTGAGGTGGGAGCTCTTGAAACTCCAGCCTGTGACCCTGGTAACAATATCTTTTACCCAGGGGTCTAGGTATGATGACGCCCAAACGCGACTGAAAGCTTTTAGTCTCGCTCAAAACCTGCCCGACCTCCAGGCTGGGAGGTCCACCGTCATGCTGACAATTTTGAGGAAACAGAACCTGGTTTCTGTTCCTGGGAACCTGATGGTGCAGCTTTTCTGGACTTTCCCCGACCTTCTCTACAGAAGGTGGGAGGGGGTTTGGATTATTTTAAATTTTGAGGTCCAAAAGGACTGCAGTGTAGGCGATGGATAAGATTTCCTAGCCGGTGGTGCTGCTGAGGGAAGAAAGGTTGACTTACCCGCAGTTGCTGTGGAGATCCACGCATCCCCAAACAGAGCCTGACCTGTGAAGGGTAGGTTCTCCATGCTTCTCTTGGATTCTGCATCCGCAGTCCATTGTCGTAGCCAGAGTCCTCTGTGTGCCGACACAGCCATAGAAGTAGCCCGTGCATTCAGCATGCCAAGGTCCTTCATGGCCTACCCCATGAACCCCGCAGAGTCCTGTATGTGACGTAAGAGCAAATCAATGTCACTCCTATCCATGGTGTCTAAGTCCTTTAGCAATGTGCCAGACCACTTTACTATGGCTTTAGGAATCCACACGCAAACAATAGTGGGCCTTAAAGCTACGCCAGTAGCTGTGTATATTGATTTGAGTGTAGTCTCAATTTTGCGGTCAGCCGACTCTTTCAAAGCGGTTGAGCCAGGAACATGTAAAACCACCTTTTTTGACAACCTAGATACATAAGCGTCATCTATAGGGTAGGGGGTTCCCTCTTTTTTCTATCCTCTTCAGGAAAAGGAAAAGCAATAAGAACCCTTTTTGGGATCTGGAATTTCCCAGGATTTTTCAAACAAAGAGTTTAACTCCTTGGAAACCGGAAAAGTAAGCGAGGATTTCTTACTTTCTGTAAAATAAGATTCTTCCACCTGTTCAGGTACGTTCTCAGAAATGTGTAAAACATCCGTACTGGCTTCAATCATCAGTTGCACCCAATTAGCAAGGTATGCACCCCCCCTTCCTGCATATCCCCATCACTGTTCCCTGTATCAGTGTCGGTATCAGTGTCAGCTTGCATTATCTGGGCAAGCGTACTCTTTTGTGGGTATGTAGGTGGGGTTTTTGATGAAGTAGTGGGGGCCAAATATTGTAACCCCTCCACAGATTTCCTCAAAAACTGCGTCTCTTTCTCAGTATGTGACATCCTTGTAGAAATCTGGGATATCATTCCCCTTAAAGAAGCCACCCATGGGGGTTCGGATTCCAAAGGCTGAGACAGTATATTGCAGTCCTGAGTACCTGGAATAGACTCCTCAGGAGAAGATAAACACTCTGCAGCACAGGACACAGAGTCCTTAGACATGCTAATGTGGTATATATATACACACACACACACACACACACACACACACACACACACACACAGGAAAATGTCAGTTACAGTTTCCCCCCAGAGTACCTTCAGAGAGTCACAGAGTCTAAGGAGCCAGCCACCCAGCGGACCTGTGGGCAGTTATTATGATAAATGCCCAGTGCTAACTAACTAACCTTAATAGGTTAATTAGTACTGACAATACACTCCACCCTTGTCTACAACTCGGTACCCTCCAACACTATTAACACCCTATAGATGGGAGGTGTACCGTTTATGGGGGAATTCCAACCACCTATAGACTAAGCATATACAGTGAATCGCAAGTCACGTTTCCAGTGCTCATTCCGGCGTCAATGGATTACACGAGTTTTGTGGCTGAAAACTCGTGTAATCCATGGTAAATTGCCGTTTAAAGGGATAGTATGACAGAAATCCTCAAAAACACGACCTTTTAGGAAAACTTGAGGGCTGAGATTGATAAATGACAGTACTTCAGACATATGTAGGCCCAATGAACACAAATCTGCATTGACGCCGGAACGAGCACAGGAAACATGACTTGAGATTTACTGTATATGCTTGGTCTATAGGTGGTTGGAATTCCACCATAAACAGTACACCTCCCATCTATAGGGTGTTAATAGTGGTGGAGGGTAACGAATTGTCATGGTAATACACTAGGAGGCGCCTATTTTCATTTGTTATTTCAGAACATTAGGCCTGTTGGAACAGCAGACCATCTGTAAAAAGGGCAGCCACCCCGGAAAAAAACAAGGAGAGAAACAAAGGGGGAGTGTACTTAAAGACTATGGGGGTAATTCCAAGTTGATCGCAGCAGGAATTTTTTTTAGCAGTTGGACAAAACCATGTGCACTGCAGGGGGGGCAGATATAACATTTGCAGAGTTAGATTTGGGTGGGTTATTTTGATTCTGTGCAGGGTAAATACTGGCTGCTTTATTTTTACACTGCAATTTAGATTGCAGATTGAACTCACCACACCCAAATCTAACTCTCTCTGCAAATGTTATATCTGCCTCCCCTGCAGTGCACATGGTTTTGCCCAACTGCTAAAAATATTCCTGCTGCGATCAACTTGGAATTACCCCCTATATTAGGACTAACATCCACTACACATTCAGAGAGAAGGTTTAGCGCCTATTGTCATAATAATATATATATATATATATATATATATATATATATATATATATATATATATATATATATATATAAAAAAAAATATATATATATATATATATATATATATATATATATATATAAAAAAACATTTCTAAGGTACTGCACATCAAGAAGTCAACCACAGCATGTTTTCAATGTTTCAGTGCTTTAATTGCACAATCGTTGGAACTATGGTGGTCATTCCGAGTTGTTCGCTCACTAGCAGTGTTTTGCAGCCGTGAAAACGCTATGCCGCCTCCCACTGGGAGTGTATTTTAGCTTAGCAGAAGTGTGAACGAAAGGATCGCAGAGCGGCGGCAAACTTTTTTGTGCAGTTTTAGAGTAGCTGAATACCTACTCAGCGCTTGCGATCAATTCATACTGTTCAGTTCCGGATTTGACATCACAAACACGCCCTGCGTTCGCCCAGCCACGCCTGCGTTTTTCCTGGCACGCCTGCGTTTTTCCGAATACTCCCTAAAAACGGTCAGTTGACACCCAGAAACGCCCTCTTCCTGTCAATCACTCTGTGGCCAGCAGTGCGACTGAAAAGCTTTGCTAGACCTTGTGTGAAACTACATCGTTCGTTGCAATAGTACGTCGCGCATGCGCAGAAGTGCCTTTTTTTTACCTAATCGCTGCACAGCGAACAAATGCAGCCAGCGATAAACTCGGAATGACCATCTATGTACACTACTATTTGTGGGGGCACCCACGCAGTACCTCATGTATTTGGGAGCAGCGGACCCCGGAATGATATAGATAGATAGATAGATAGATAGATATTATATAAAATGTTATTTTTTTATTAATAAAAAAAAAAAACATTCTACTTCCATATATTTTACTTTTCAAACTCCCCTACAGTGCACGGACTGTATAGCACATTTAATATAATGGTCTTGACTACAAAGCTTAAATAAAGTAAAATTGTAAACTGATACCGATAGTAATCAAGCTCATAAATATATTTGAATAGTTCCTACTTGCTTTAACACTTTATGCCAGGCATTCCCAACCACGGTCCTCAAGGCACACTAATGCTGCTTTCAGATCGCAAATGCCGGATCCCACCCGGTAAGAGAAACGTGTCCTTACCGGGTGGGATCCGGCATTTGCGCTCCTTTGCTGGCTTTCCGACCCGGCAATATACCGGGTCGGTTGCCTTAGCAGCATGGGGCACAGCAGGGGCGGGGGTGGAGGCGGCGCTGGGAGATGAGCTCATCTCCTGCGCCACCTCTCCCTATGCTGTGAATGGGAGCCGTGTCGCATCGGAATGGCTCCCATTCACACTGCACCTGACCCAGTATTCAACCCGGTAATAACCCTTCTTTTTAACCGGGTTGAATTATCGGGTCAGGCGACCCGCTAATTCAGCAAAGGAGCTTTCACATCGCACACTGACCCGTTTCGACACGGCAATATGCCGTGTCGATACCGGGTTATTTGTGCGATGTGAAAGGGGTATAACAGTGCAGGTTTTAGTGATATCCAGGCTTCAGCACAGGTGACTTAATTAGTAGCTCAGTTATTTTTATTTAACCATCTGTGCTGCAGCCTGGATATCACTAAAACCCGCACTGTTGGTGTGCCTTGAGGACCGTGGTTGGGAATGCCTGCTCTATGCAAACCTGCCATTGAAATTGTGGTAGTAACTTTCAGCAATGCTGCATTCACACTACGATATATGAAGTTACAGGTCTAGGCCAGGTATTTATTTTTGTGTGGTTTCTCTATAATGTTTTTTTATTTATTTACAGTTTCTTATATAGTGCAGCTTATTCCGTTGCACTTTACAAGTGAACAATAGTAATAGAACAAATCTGGGCAAAATCAGACAGACATAGCACTTATGTATGTGTGTATATATAATAAGAATTTACTTACCGATAATTCTATTTCTCGTAGTCCGTAGTGGATGCTGGGAACTCCGTAAGGACCATGGGGAATAGCGGCTCCGCAGGAGACTGGGCACAAAAGTAAAAGCTTTAGGACTACCTGGTGTGCACTGGCTCCTCCCCCTATGACCCTCCTCCAAGCCTCAGTTAGGATACTGTGCCCGGACGAGCGTACACAATAAGGAAGGATTTTGAATCCCGGGTAAGACTCATACCAGCCACACCAATCACACCGTACAACTTGTGATCTGAACCCAGTTAACAGCATGATAACAGAGGAGCCTCTGAAAAGATGGCTCACAATAATAATAACCCGATTTTTGTAACAATAACTATGTACAAGTATTGCAGACAATCCGCACTTGGGATGGGCGCCCAGCATCCACTACGGACTACGAGAAATAGAATTATCGGTAAGTAAATTCTTAT
This sequence comes from Pseudophryne corroboree, assembly GCF_028390025.1. Taxonomy (NCBI): domain Eukaryota; kingdom Metazoa; phylum Chordata; class Amphibia; order Anura; family Myobatrachidae; genus Pseudophryne; species Pseudophryne corroboree. The sequence goes on along the minus strand of NC_086454.1, from coordinate 117,867,697 downwards.
TTTCTCTGACGTCCTAGTGGATGCTGGGAACTCCGTAAGGACCATGGGGATTATACCAAAGCTCCCAAACGGGCGGGAGAGTGCGGATGACTCTGCAGCACCGAATGAGAGAACTCCAGGTCCTCCTCAGCCAGGGTATCAAATTTGTAGAATTTAGCAAACGTGTTTGCCCCTGACCAAGTAGCTGCTCGGCAAAGTTGTAAAGCCGAGACCCCTCGGGCAGCCGCCCAAGATGAGCCCACCTTCCTTGTGGAATGGGCTTTTACAGATTTTGGCTGTGGCAGGCCTGCCACAGAATGTGCAAGCTGAATTGTACTACAAATCCAACGAGCAATAGTCTGCTTAGAAGCAGGAGCACCCAGCTTGTTGGGTGCATACAGGATAAACAGCGAGTCAGATTTTCTGACTCCAGCCATCCTGGAAACATATATTTTCAGGGCCCTGACTACGTCCAGCAACTTGGAGTCCTCCAAGTCCCTAGTAGCCGCAGGTACCACAATAGGCTGGTTCAAGTGAAACGCTGAAACCACCTTAGGGAGAAATTGAGGACGAGTCCTCAATTCCGCCCTGTCTGAATGGAAGATCAGATGAGGGCTTTTACAGGATAAAGCCCGCCAATTCTGACACGCACCTGGCCGAGGCCAGGGCCAACAACATGACCACTTTCCATGTGAGATATTTTAACTCCACAGATTCAAGTGGTTCAAACCAATGTGACTTTAGGAACCCTAAAACTACATTGAGATCCCAAGGTGCCACTGGAGGCACAAAAGGAGGCTGTATATGCAGTACCCCTTTTACAAACGTCTGAACTTCAGGAACTGAAGCTAGTTCTTTCTGGAAGAAAATTGACAGGGCCGAAATTTGAACCTTAATGGACCCCAATTTTAGGCCCATAGACACTCCTGTTTTCAGGAAATGCAGGAATCGACCTAGTTGAAAATTCCTCCATCGGGCCCTTACTGGCCTCGCACCCCGCAACATATTTTCGCCAAATGCGGTGATAATGCTTTGCGGTTACATCCTTCCTGGCTTGATCAGGGTAGGTATGACTTCATCCGGAATGCCTTTTTCCTTCAGGATCCGGCGTTCAACCGCCCTGCCGTCAAACGCAGCCGCGGTAAGTCTTGGAATAGACAGGGTCCTTGCTGGAGCAGGTCCCTTCTTAGAGGTAGAAGCCACGGGTCCTCCGTGACCATCTCTTGAAGTTCCGGGTACCAAGTCCTTCTTGGCCAATCCGGAGCCACGAGTATAGTTCTTACTCCCCTCCGTCTTATAATTCTCAGTACTTTTGGTATGAGAGGAAGAGGAGGGAACACATACACTGACTGGTACACCCACGGTGTTACCAGAGCGTCCACAGCTATTGCCTGAGGGTCCCTTGACCTGGCGCAATACCTGTCCAATTTTTTGTTTAGGCGGGACGCCATCATGTCCACCTTTGGTTTTTCCCGATGGTTTACAATCATGTGGAAGACTTCTGGGTGAAGTCCCCACTCTCCCGGGTGGAGGTCGTGCCTGCTGAGGAAGTCTGCTTCCCAGTTGTCCACTCCCGGAATGAACACTGCTGACAGTGCTATCACATGATTTTCCGCCCAGCGAAAAATCCTTGCAGCTTTTGCCATTGCCCTCCTGCTTCTTGTGCCGCCCTGTCTGTTTACGTGGGCGACTGCCGTGATGTTGTCCGACTGGATCAGCACCGGCTGACCTTGAAGCAGAGGTCTTGCTTGGCTTAGGACATTGTAAATGACCCTTAGCTCCAAAATATTTATGTGAAGTGATGTCTCCAGGCTTGACCACAAGCCCTGGAAATTTCTTCCCTGTGTGACTGCTCTCCAGCCTCGCAGGCTGGCATCCGTGGTCACCAGGACCCAGTCCTGAATGCCGAATCTGCGGCCCTCTAAAAGATGAGCACTCTGCAACCACCACAGGAGAGACACCCTTGTCTTTGGTGACAGGGTTATCCGCTGATGCATCTGAAGATGCGATCCGGACCATTTGTCCAGCAGGTCCCACTGGAAAGTTCTTGCGTGGAATCTGCCGAATGGAATTGCTTCGTAGGAAGCCACCATTTTTCCCAGGACCCTTGTGCACTGATGCACTGACACTTGGCCTGGTTTTAGGAGGTTTCTGACTAGTTCGGATAACTCCCTGGCTTTCTCCTCCGGGAGAAAACACCTTTTTCTGGACTGTGTCCAGGATCATCCCTAGGAATAGAAGGCGTGTCGTCAGGATCAGCTGCGATTTTGGAATATTGAGAATCCAACCGTGCTACCGCAGCACTATCTGAGATAGTGCTACCCCGACTTCCAACTGTTCCCTGGATCTTGCCCTTATCAGGAGATCGTCCAAGTAAGGGATAACTAAAAACTCCCTTCTTTCGAAGGAGAATCATCATTTCGGCCATTACCTTGGTAAAGACCCGTGGTGCCGTGGACAATCCAAACGGCAGCGTCTGAAACTGATAGTGACAGTTCTGTACCACAAACCTGAGGTACCCTTGGAAAAGGGTAAATTGGGACATGTAGGTAAGCATCTTTGATGTCCAGAGAGACCATATAGTCCCCTTCTTCCAGGTTTGCAATCACTGCTCTGAGTGACTCCATCTTAAATTCGAACCTTTGTATGTAAGTGTTCAAGGATTTTAGATTTAAAATTGGTCTCACCGAGCCGTCCGGCTTCGGTACCACCAATAGTGTGGAATAGTACCCCTTTCCCTGTTGCAGGAGGGGTACCTTGATTATCACCTGCTGGGAATACAGCCTGTGAATGGCCTGCAATACTGTCTCCCTGTCTGAGGGAGACGTCGGTAAAGCAGACTTTATGAAACGGCGAGGGGAAGACGTCTCGAATTTCTTGAGACGGGCCCCCACCGTGCCTGAGACCGCTTGTACAGCCCCAGCGTCATGCTGAGGACTTTGCGGAGGCGGGAGAGGGCTTTTGTGGGAATTGGCTGTTTGCTGCAGCCTTTTTCCTCTCCCTCTGCCACGGGGCAGAAATGAGGCGCCTTTTGCCCGCTTTATGGGGCCGAAAGGACTGCGCCTGATAATACGGCGTCTTCTTAGGTTGAGAAGCTACCTGGGGTAAAAATGTGGATTTTCCAGCCGTTGCCGTGGCCACCAGGTCTGTTAGACCTACCCCAAATAACTCTTCCCTTTTATAAGGCGATACTTCCATATGCCTTTTGGGATCAGCATCACCTGACCACTGTCTTGTCCATAACCTTCTTCTGGCAGAAATGGACAGCGCACTTACTCTTGATGCCAGTCGGCAAATATCCCTCTGTGCATCACGCATATATAGAAATGCATCTTTAAAATGCTCTATAGTTAGTAATATACTGTCCCTATCTAGGGTATCAATATTGTCAGTCAGGGAATCCGACCAAGCCACCCCAGCACTGCACATCCAGGCTGAGGCGATTGCTGGTCGCAGTATCACACCCGTGTGAGTGTATATACATTTTAGGATATTTTACTGCTTTCTGTCAGTAGGTTCCTTAAGGGCGGCCGTATCCGGGGACGGTAGTGCCACCTGTTTAGACAAGCGTGTGAGCGCTTTATTCACCCTAAAGGGTGTTTCCCAACGTGCCCTATCCTCTGGCGGGAAGGGGTATGATGCCAATTATTTTTTTATCGGGGGAAACCCACGCATCATCACACACTTCATTTAATTCCTCAGATGCAGGAAAAACTACAGGCAGTTTTTTCTCACCCAACATAATACCCTTTTTAGTGGTACTGGTATTATCAGAAATGTGTAAAAACATTTTCCATAGCCTCAATCATGTAACGTGTGGCCCTACTGGAAGTCACATTCGTCTCTTAATCGTCGACACTGGAGTCAGTATCCGTGTCGGCGTCTGTATCTGCCATCTGCGGTAACGGGCGTTTTAGAGCCCCAGATGGCTTTGAGACACCTGGACAGGCACAGACTGAGTCGCCGGCCGTCTCATGTCATCAATCTTTTGTAAAGAGCTGACACGGTCACATAATTCCTTCCATAAGCTTATCCACTCAGGTGTCGACTCCCTAGGGGGTGACATCTCTGTTACAGGCAATTGCTCCGCCTCCACCTCATTTTCCTCCTCATACATGTCGACACAACGTACCGACACACAGCACACACACAGGGAATGCTCTGATAGAGGACAGGACCCCACTAGCCCTTTGGGGAGACAGAGGGAGAGTATGCCAGCACACACCAGAGCGCTATATATATATATATACAGGGATAACCTTATATAAGTGTTTTTCCCCTTATAGCTGCTGTATTGTTATACTGCGCCTAATTAGTGCCCCCCTCTCTTTTTTAACCCCTTTCTGTAGTGTAGTAACTGCAGGGGAGAGCCAGGGAGCTTCCCTCCAACGGAGCTGTGAGAGAAAATGGCGCCAGTGTGCTGAGGAGATAGGCTCCGTCCCCTTCTCGGCGGCCTTTTCTCCCGTTTTTCTGTGGAATCTGGCAGGGGTTAAAATACACCCATATAGCCCTGGGGGTTATATGTGGTGTATTTATGCCAGCCAAGGTGTTTTACATTGCTGCTCAGGGCGCCCCCCCTAGCGCCCTGCACCCTCAGTGACCGGAGTGTGAAGTGTGCCTGAGTAACAATGGCGCACAGCTGCAGTGCTGTGCGCTACCTTGTTGAAGACTGATGTCTTCTGCCGCCGATTTTTCCGGACCTTTTCTTGCTTCTGGCTCTGTAAGGGGGCCGGCGGCGCGGCTCCGGGACCGAGCTCCGAGGCTGGGCCTGTGTTCGGTCCCTCTGGAGCTAATGGTGTCCAGTAGCCTAAGAAGCCCAATCCACTCTGCACGCAGGTGAGTTCGCTTCTTCTCCCCTTAGTCCCTCGATGCAGTGAGCCTGTTGCCAGCAGGTCTTACTGAAAATAAAAAACCTAAAACTAAACTTTTCACTAAGAAGCTCAGGAGAGCCCCTAGTGTGCACCCTTCTCGGCCGGGCACAAAAATCTAACTGAGGCTTGGAGGAGGGTCATAGGGGGAGGAGCCAGTGCACACCAGGTAGTCCTAAAGCTTTTACTTTTGTGCCCAGTCTCCTGCGGAGCCGCTATTCCCCATGGTCCTTACGGAGTTCCCAGCATCCACTAGGACGTCAGAGAAATATATATATATATATATATATATATATATATATATATATATATATATACATATACTTCACTTGTATTTTTTCTCTAGTCTAAAGTGGAGTTGAGTCAAATCACTGGTGGACATGAACTGCATTCAATCTAAAAATAGAACTAAATATTGATTAGCCAAAAAAAAAAAAAGAGAAGTTTATTTAGATTTCATTATATGTAGATACATACCTTGGACTGATCATGAACATTGCATCCAGTGTAGAGTACAGGAAAAATGGCTGTGTGTGCTTTGCTAATATTATTAAATAGCACAACTATCTAAAATGGTAAACCTGACCCTTTGATTGTGGACAGCTGGCAGCCAATTGCTACTTACCACTGCACACTTGCTATGGTGGAACTGCTACAAACTGCTGTTTATTGAGGAGCTGTGAACCAGTTAAACATATAATAATGCAGCTAGATCTGTAGACCAATTTGTTATGTGGGTCCCAAGTGTTGAACCTTTAATATATGAATGCATACCTCCCAACATGACCCTCTCCAGGAGGGACACAATGCTCTGCTTCTGGACTTTTCCCTTTCTCTATGATTGCCGGCACCTGTGTTGAACAGGTTAATGGCTAAGAAAGGTGTTTCAGCACAGGTGATGGCAATCACAAATTAAGAGGGAAGTGCAGGAGCAGAGTGTTCTGTCCCTCCTGGAGAGGGTCATGTTGGGAGGTATGAATGTACAGCTGCCCATGTATGTGGTCAAACGTGTCACATGTTGAAGCTGAAGTGCGGTCATACACAGCACAGGCAGCTGGCGGCTGCCAACCAACACAACACGGGGCAGCTGGTGAGTGCCCACCTACACAGCATCATCAGTTCACCAGCACTACAGGCTCAATGCAACTTTCCATGTCACCCAAAAGGGAGCTTCCGTTTTACTAACCTGACTCATTGGCGATGACACTGTCTGCTTCAATAAAGTTGACAAAAAAAAAATTGAAACCGTTCCGCCCTCAATGAGTGAACATTGTGAGGGCAACACTTATCGCCATCATTGAATGGGGAAGGCGGAGACCTTTGGGCGGGGCCAGGGCACGGCGCCTGTACCCTCTACACAGGCACTGACAGAGTACACGCTCTTCAGGTTGCAGTGCATACATATGACTTCACGCTCTGAGAATCACACATGCATGTGCTACAAAAATCTTTTAAACATATGAAGAGCCTGACGCTAAATGTTTCCCTTTGTTCACGTGTAGTAGCTAACCCCCCCCCAATAAATGTATCAACTCGCTGCCAGCTGTGACTAATCTGTAATTCCAGCCCAAGGTTTCCTATATTTGTACGCTAGTTCCCCCGTAAATACATCACTAGTTATAAAATAACCGTCTGCAGCAGCATAATATAATTGCTTATGGATCATATTGCTTGCAGGCGCTAACTCGTTATGGACTATTAGCTATATTTTCTATCTATCTATCTATCTATATCTCTATATCTATATATATCTATCTATATATATATCTATATATATCTATAAATATATATATATATATATATATATATATATATATATATATATATATATATATATATATATATATATATAAAATGTATAATGTGTCTATATTACACAGCACTGTACATTTCAGGGAGCATTATACCATACCTCCCAACATGACCCTCTCCAGGAGGGAAAAAGAGTTTGTGTACTCAGCGCTAGTTGTGTACTGTAAAAAATTTTTATTGTTTAAACCTGAAATGTAAATAAAAATACAACTAAAGTGTGCGGTCTGTCATATCGAATGATTGACTCAGTAAACTGTATGAATAAATATCAATAAGTACTTTATCAAATGATTGTTAAAAATAACATTACAAACGACACAAGCAGCATTTACTTAATAACAATTACTCAGTTATTTTACCGATAAATATGGCAAACAATATAATGTGGTTTCTTAGTTATAATACTGTATAAAATACAATTGCACTGGCGTCCCAGTGTTTAGTAAAAATAGTCCCGCAAGAATTTATAACAGTCTTATTGGAGGTGGACTTCAGATATGTAGGAACATATAATTACCCGTGTGCTGATTCCTTTTGTTGGGCACGGCTGCACTCCAGATAATTGGAGGCTTTTTGATGTTCTTAAGATATAACTTCGCAGACTCGCTTACTTGTCACGGATATTTAGACCCCTCTGCGGAGGTCAGCAGCATTCAATCAGTGCGGGTAAGCAAATTACCGGACATTAGCGGCACAGCACTGCGGGGATCAGCAGCATTCAATCGGTGCAGGTAAGCAGATTACCGGACATTAGCGGCACAGCACTGCGGGGATCAGCAGCATTCAATCGGTGCAGGTAGGCAGATTACCGGACATCAGCGGCACAGCACTGCGGGGATCAGCAGCATTCAATCGGTGCAGGTAAGCAGAGTACCGGACATCAGCGGCACAGCACGAAGATCGATGTCTGTGCTCCTGGTGAAAAGCCGCCGGCTGCAGCGCCTGGCGTCTGGCAGATCGTAGAGTATTGTAGTATGGAAAGCCGTTAGCCGGATCAGACAACGGGTAATACCGAACAGCTGGAGTGTGAAAAGTGGGCGTCAACGCGTTTCGTCTCCTTGGTAACCGGAGACTTCCTCAGGACAGATACCTCCCCTCTAATCAGTCACGTATTTATACACTATATAATGAAATCATTTGTGGCGGCTGGGTCTCCTTAATAGGTTAAAGATATTTGATTTATGTGCCGCACATAGTAAAGAATCATTCTTTATAATGAAAAACATTATTAAGCAATACTTATATTAAATCAGCAATCTACTGAATCAATCTGACAGAATTCATAACTTTAGTACATATATTAGTAATACATATCTTAATAATTAGACCAAATTAACATCTTTTTTATCAATTAGTCAAATACCCAATTCAGACGTGCATTTACGAGTCAAATATATTTTTAAGTAAGTAAATTTCTCTAATATATGGACAAAAATCCTTGCACATTTTGTACAGAGAAATTATTAATTAGATCTTAACCGTATCTGAAATAACCTAATACATGTTACAATAATCCTAAAGAGAAATTATTATAAACTCACATCTTAAGATAATTGTTTCTACAGGACTAAAATAGAGCTCCATAATGATGAGAAATTGCAGATAGAGAGAACACTAATATTAACTTAGTTTTTATAATTTTTATATTTATCTAATTTAGAAATAATTTTTTTTATTATTATTTGTCTCTTATTTTTTATAACATAATACTAAGAATAATAATAATCATAATCAGAATTTCTTTCTGATCCCATCTGGATAGATCCCAAGTTTATCCAAAATTAACTTAATACAACATTTAGAATTTACTAAAAAAAATAGTAGAAAAATATAGAAAAACCCGGATGAGAGACTTGGATATGATGTACAAAAATTATATGGACTTAAATAGACTAATGTGGGAAAAAGGGGGGGGGGGAGGTTAGGGAAAAGGGGGGGGGGGGGAGGGAAAGGAAAGGGAAACTAATAATATTATTTATAAGAACTTTGATAGAGAGAGACGGAGGAGGGGGAGAATACAATAACATCCTCCTTATTTTCTAATCTTTCTTATTAGATAGATGTAACAGGAATATAACAGGAATATAACAAAAATATAACAAAAGTAAGATCAATCTAAACAAGAATAGTCCAAAGCCTCATTGAGACCATTGGGGTATAAGGTGTCTAATTTGAAGATCCAAGAGGATTCTCCAACACATAATTTTCTAAACCTATCCCCCCCTCTTCTTGTGCAAGAAAATTGTTCCAAACCAACGATACTAAGAAAAGATGGGTCCCCATCATGTACTCTGGAGAAATGGCGTGATATACTATGAGTCTGTAATTTTTTGATGATATTTAATCTGTGTTCCCTAAACCTAGACTTCAAGGGTCTTATAGTTCTTCCTACATATTGGAGGGAGCAGGGACACTGTAAAAGATAAACGCAATATGTTGTATCGCAATTAATAAATTGTTTAATTGTAAAAGTGTTACCATTCGTTGTAGAGCTAACATTTGTGGTTTTATTTAACATATGTTTACATGTTAAACAAACTGATTTGTTACATCTAAAGCTACCCAAAGGTCTCTTTGGTAACCATGAAGAATTTACGATAGAATCAAGAGGTTTTAAATCACTAGGAGCCAACATCTCTTTTAAATTCGTATTTCTCCTGAAAATAACCCTTGGTTTATTTGTTAGACACTTTTTTAGGATAGAGTCTTGTTTGATCAACTCAAAATTATCAAGAATGATCTTTTTTATATCTTTAGATTTATTATTAAATTTAGAAATAAACTTCAAAGAGTCTGTTGTGGGTGTCCCTTTTCTTTTAATTTTAATTTCCTCCATTGCTGTCGTGGCCACCACAACATCACCAGCCGGCTCCACATCCAAGCCAACACTCACAAGTGAGTCAGCAAACTTTTTTGATTCCTCTAGAATGTGTGGCGGATATCCCCTCTCATTAAATTGTTGCAAGAGAATTTTAACTTGTAATTGAAAGGTATGATCTTCTGAACAATTACGTCTTATTCTAATAATTTGATTCTTAGGGATATTTTTTATCCATGGTTTGTAATGTCCACTTGAGTAATGAAGGTAATTTCCTGCCCCCACTGGTTTAACATAATTTGTAGAGATGATTTTATTATCATCAATTAATAGTGTGATATCTAAAAAATGAGTGGTATATAAATCAAAACTGTGAGTGAACTTTAAATTATAATTATTATCATTTAAAAATGTGACAAATTCTTTTGCTAATTGTGCTCCACCATTCCAAATAATAAATAAATCATCTATGTAACGGCCATAAAGGACCAGGTTCTCTCTAAATGGGCCGCTCCAGATGTATTCTTCTTCGAAGCGGCCCATATAGAGGTTAGCAAAGCTCGGTGCAAACCTGGTCCCCATGGCCGTTCCAAGACGCTGCAAGTAGTGACGATCTTCAAATAAAAAATAAAAAATAATTGTGAGTCAAAATATATAAAATAGCTTTAAGAACAAAATCACGTCGGCCAGAATTTATATTGGGATCTTTGTCTAGATAATATTTAACAGCATCGATCCCTTTAGCATGTGGTATATTGGTATAGAGGGATTGGACATCTAGGGTTAAAAAACCCCAACCTTCCGTCCAATCCCTCCCCACTGTTTGTTGTAATATATGATAAGTATCTTTAATATGAGATTTTAAAGTGGCCACGTGACCCTGTAAATGAAAGTCTACAAAGTGAGATAAATTAGAAGAAAGTGAATCCACTCCCGAAATAATAGGTCTCCCTGGTGGATGTGATAAATTTTTATGAATTTTTGGTAAATGATAAAAAATTGGAGTGATGGGGTGTGTGGGTAACAAAAAATAAAACTCATCTTCAGATATCACCACTTCATCTTTGGCTGTTTGTAATATACTTTTTAATTCAGACAGAAAGGGAATAGTAGGGTTATTTTTTAGGAGTGTATAGTAATCTGTATCATTTAATTGCTTATGGGCTTCTGCTACATAGTCATCTCTAGATTGTAAAACAATCCCTCCCCCTTTATCTGCCTGTTTTATTACCAGTAGGGTGTCATCCTTCAAAGTTTTAATAGCTTCTCTCTCTTTTTTGTTGAGATTTTGCATATGATAAATCGTAGACCTTCTCTTATTTCTATCGGTTTTTGTACAAATTGATTTAAAGTCATTTAGTGTTTTATTATAAAAAACACTAATAGCAGCACTTTTCTGATTTAGGGGAAAAAAATTAGATTTCCTTTTAAATTTTGGACATATAGATTCAGAATTTGGATTCGAGACATCAAATAACACTAGTTCTGTATTATTAGCATCATTATTCTCTTGAAGCAATTCCTCTAAAGTGAGAAGACTAGATTTATCAGATTCGTCCAAAACAATAGGGGACAACTCCTCATTTGGATGGATTTTTTCTAAATTTTTAATTGCAAAAAATCTCTTTCTGCAGAGATCTCTCGTGAATTTGTTTAAATCGACAAATAACTCAAAGATGTTGGGTTCTTTGCTTGGTACAAAACTTAAACCTTTTTTTAATAGTGAAATCTGGTCATTAGTTAAACTTTTAGATGTTAGATTGTAAATTCCTTTACTATCTATCTGTATTTGGTTTTTCTGGGATCTCTTTCCTCCACCTCTACATCCTCGTTTTCTCTGGCTCTTTTTGGTGTATGATTTGACAATGTTTTGTACGGGTTTGGGTGGTGATATGTGTTCTGCCTGGGAAAATCCCCTGGAAGAGCACTTGAATTTCCCTCAGATGTATGTCTCTCCTGATAATCTCCCCGAAATCTGTTTCCTGGTCTAGAAGTATTATGTAGTTTATAATTTCTTTTTGGTGAATATGTAACTGTTTCTGATTTAGATTGTGTTCTGTTCCATATGGGTCTAGACACTTGTTCATTATATTGATTGGTGTCAGATCTCTCTGGCTTACTTTTCTGTTTGTTGTATGTTCTGATCTTATTCATTTTATAATCATCTTGGTCTCTGAACCATTTCTTCTTCTTAGTATACAAAAGATCTTTCTCAAATTTTTCTACTCTATCATTTATTTGCTCATCTCTCTCTTTAAAAACGGGTTTTTCTTTAAATCCAAGAAGCTCATCCTTTACTCTCTCTATTTTAGTCACTGTATTATCTACTTTCTCATTTCTATAGTTAACAAGAAGTTTCATTAATGAGAGAGAACATTGGTCCAGGGTTTCATCCCATTGTTTTTGTAGGGTGGGGTTATCATTAATTGATAGATGTTTGAAAACCCTCAAACCTCTTGGGATGATCCTGGCATCAATGTATCTCTGTAACGACACACTATCCCACCAATTACGCATCTCCTCTTTTAGGAGATCCTCTAATTGGTAAAAGAGTTTGTTCATATCTGGATCAGTCTGAATATTTTCTTTATCCGATTCATATGAGAAGGTGGATAAATATAAATCCCGCCTCTCTTTTCTATCATGGTAACTTTTAAATTCTGCCATGACAGACTGCACACACTAAAATCCAATTGATATATATACAAATGTATTTAGAAATAACTATTGAATCAATAACAATGTAAAATGAGTAATAAACTTAAAGCAGCCAGGAGTTAGCAATATACAAATAAGATTTCCAAGAACAACCAAATCAGGACACCTGTCCCTATCGGATATTCAACCGGCGCTAATTTAAAAAAGGAATTAATTAATTGTGTAACAACAGCAGCTGAGTACGGCAACTAGCTAGGTTGCCGACTTTATAGGACAGAAAAAGAGTTTGTGTACTCAGCGCTAGTTGTGTACTGTAAAATTTTTTTATTGTTTAAACCTGAAATATAAATAAAAATACAACTAAAGTGTGCGGTCTGTCATATCGAATGATTGACTCAGTAAACTGTATGAATAAATATCAATAAGTACTTTATCAAATGATTGTTAAAAATAACATTACAAACGACACAAGCAGCATTTACTTAATAACAATTACTCAGTTATTTTACCGATAAATATGGCAAACAATATAATGTGGTTTCTTAGTTATAATACTGTATAAAATACAATTGCACTGGCGTCCCAGTGTTTAGTAAAAATAGTCCCGCAAGAATTTATAACAGTCTTATTGGAGGTGGACTTCAGATATGTAGGAACATATAATTACCCGTGTGCTGATTCCTTTTGTTGGGCACGGCTGCACTCCAGATAATTGGAGGCTTTTTGATGTTCTTAAGATATAACTTCGCAGACTCGCTTACTTGTCACGGATATTTAGACCCCTCTGCGGAGGTCAGCAGCATTCAATCAGTGCGGGTAAGCAAATTACCGGACATTAGCGGCACAGCACTGCGGGGATCAGCAGCATTCAATCGGTGCAGGTAAGCAGATTACCGGACATTAGCGGCACAGCACTGCGGGGATCAGCAGCATTCAATCGGTGCAGGTAGGCAGATTACCGGACATCAGCGGCACAGCACTGCGGGGATCAGCAGCATTCAATCGGTGCAGGTAAGCAGAGTACCGGACATCAGCGGCACAGCACGAAGATCGATGTCTGTGCTCCTGGTGAAAAGCCGCCGGCTGCAGCGCCTGGCGTCTGGCAGATCGTAGAGTATTGTAGTATGGAAAGCCGTTAGCCGGATCAGACAACGGGTAATACCGAACAGCTGGAGTGTGAAAAGTGGGCGTCAACGCGTTTCGTCTCCTTGGTAACCGGAGACTTCCTCAGGACAGATACCTCCCCTCTAATCAGTCACGTATTTATACACTATATAATGAAATCATTTGTGGCGGCTGGGTCTCCTTAATAGGTTAAAGATATTTGATTTATGTGCCGCACATAGTAAAGAATCATTCTTTATAATGAAAAACATTATTAAGCAATACTTATATTAAATCAGCAATCTACTGAATCAATCTGACAGAATTCATAACTTTAGTACATATATTAGTAATACATATCTTAATAATTAGACCAAATTAACATCTTTTTTATCAATTAGTCAAATACCCAATTCAGACGTGCATTTACGAGTCAAATATATTTTTAAGTAAGTAAATTTCTCTAATATATGGACAAAAATCCTTGCACATTTTGTACAGAGAAATTATTAATTAGATCTTAACCGTATCTGAAATAACCTAATACATGTTACAATAATCCTAAAGAGAAATTATTATAAACTCACATCTTAAGATAATTGTTTCTACAGGACTAAAATAGAGCTCCATAATGATGAGAAATTGCAGATAGAGAGAACACTAATATTAACTTAGTTTTTATAATTTTTATATTTATCTAATTTAGAAATAATTTTTTTTATTATTATTTGTCTCTTATTTTTTATAACATAATACTAAGAATAATAATAATCATAATCAGAATTTCTTTCTGATCCCATCTGGATAGATCCCAAGTTTATCCAAAATTAACTTAATACAACATTTAGAATTTACTAAAAAAAATAGTAGAAAAATATAGAAAAACCCGGATGAGAGACTTGGATATGATGTACAAAAATTATATGGACTTAAATAGACTAATGTGGGAAAAAGGGGGGGGGGAGGTTAGGGAAAAGGGGGGGGGGGGGGGAGGGAAAGGAAAGGGAAACTAATAATATTATTTATAAGAACTTTGATAGAGAGAGACGGAGGAGGGGGAGAATACAATAACATCCTCCTTATTTTCTAATCTTTCTTATTAGATAGATGTAACAGGAATATAACAGGAATATAACAAAAATATAACAAAAGTAAGATCAATCTAAACAAGAATAGTCCAAAGCCTCATTGAGACCATTGGGGTATAAGGTGTCTAATTTGAAGATCCAAGAGGATTCTCCAACACATAATTTTCTAAACCTATCCCCCCCTCTTCTTGTGCAAGAAAATTGTTCCAAACCAACGATACTAAGAAAAGATGGGTCCCCATCATGTACTCTGGAGAAATGGCGTGATATACTATGAGTCTGTAATTTTTTGATGATATTTAATCTGTGTTCCCTAAACCTAGACTTCAAGGGTCTTATAGTTCTTCCTACATATTGGAGGGAGCAGGGACACTGTAAAAGATAAACGCAATATGTTGTATCGCAATTAATAAATTGTTTAATTGTAAAAGTGTTACCATTCGTTGTAGAGCTAACATTTGTGGTTTTATTTAACATATGTTTACATGTTAAACAAACTGATTTGTTACATCTAAAGCTACCCAAAGGTCTCTTTGGTAACCATGAAGAATTTACGATAGAATCAAGAGGTTTTAAATCACTAGGAGCCAACATCTCTTTTAAATTCGTATTTCTCCTGAAAATAACCCTTGGTTTATTTGTTAGACACTTTTTTAGGATAGAGTCTTGTTTGATCAACTCAAAATTATCAAGAATGATCTTTTTTATATCTTTAGATTTATTATTAAATTTAGAAATAAACTTCAAAGAGTCTGTTGTGGGTGTCCCTTTTCTTTTAATTTTAATTTCCTCCATTGCTGTCGTGGCCACCACAACATCACCAGCCGGCTCCACATCCAAGCCAACACTCACAAGTGAGTCAGCAAACTTTTTTGATTCCTCTAGAATGTGTGGCGGATATCCCCTCTCATTAAATTGTTGCAAGAGAATTTTAACTTGTAATTGAAAGGTATGATCTTCTGAACAATTACGTCTTATTCTAATAATTTGATTCTTAGGGATATTTTTTATCCATGGTTTGTAATGTCCACTTGAGTAATGAAGGTAATTTCCTGCCCCCACTGGTTTAACATAATTTGTAGAGATGATTTTATTATCATCAATTAATAGTGTGATATCTAAAAAATGAGTGGTATATAAATCAAAACTGTGAGTGAACTTTAAATTATAATTATTATCATTTAAAAATGTGACAAATTCTTTTGCTAATTGTGCTCCACCATTCCAAATAATAAATAAATCATCTATGTAACGGCCATAAAGGACCAGGTTCTCTCTAAATGGGCCGCTCCAGATGTATTCTTCTTCGAAGCGGCCCATATAGAGGTTAGCAAAGCTCGGTGCAAACCTGGTCCCCATGAATAAGATCAGAACATACAACAAACAGAAAAGTAAGCCAGAGAGATCTGACACCAATCAATATAATGAACAAGTGTCTAGACCCATATGGAACAGAACACAATCTAAATCAGAAACAGTTACATATTCACCAAAAAGAAATTATAAACTACATAATACTTCTAGACCAGGAAACAGATTTCGGGGAGATTATCAGGAGAGACATACATCTGAGGGAAATTCAAGTGCTCTTCCAGGGGATTTTCCCAGGCAGAACACATATCACCACCCAAACCCGTACAAAACATTGTCAAATCATACACCAAAAAGAGCCAGAGAAAACGAGGATGTAGAGGTGGAGGAAAGAGATCCCAGAAAAACCAAATACAGATAGATAGTAAAGGAATTTACAATCTAACATCTAAAAGTTTAACTAATGACCAGATTTCACTATTAAAAAAAGGTTTAAGTTTTGTACCAAGCAAAGAACCCAACATCTTTGAGTTATTTGTCGATTTAAACAAATTCACGAGAGATCTCTGCAGAAAGAGATTTTTTGCAATTAAAAATTTAGAAAAAATCCATCCAAATGAGGAGTTGTCCCCTATTGTTTTGGACGAATCTGATAAATCTAGTCTTCTCACTTTAGAGGAATTGCTTCAAGAGAATAATGATGCTAATAATACAGAACTAGTGTTATTTGATGTCTTGAATCCAAATTCTGAATCTATATGTCCCAAATTTTAAAAGGAAATCTAATTTTTTCCCCTAAATCAGAAAAGTGCTGCTATTAGTGTTTTTTATAATAAAACACTAAATGACTTTAAATCAATTTGTACAAAAACCGATAGAAATAAGAGAAGGTCTACGATTTATCATATGCAAAATCTCAACAAAAAAGAGAGAGAAGCTATTAAAACTTTGAAGGATGACACCCTACTGGTAATAAAACAGGCAGATAAAGGGGGAGGGATTGTTTTACAATCTAGAGATGACTATGTAGCAGAAGCCCATAAGCAATTAAATGATACAGATTACTATACACTCCTAAAAAATAACCCTACTATTCCCTTTCTGTCTGAATTAAAAAGTATATTACAAACAGCCAAAGATGAAGTAGTGATATCTGAAGATGAGTTTTATTTTTTGTTACCCACACACCCCATCACTCCAATTTTTTATCATTTACCAAAAATTCATAAAAATTTATCACATCCACCAGGGAGACCTATTATTTCGGGAGTGGATTCACTTTCTTCTAATTTATCTCACTTTGTAGACTTTCATTTACAGGGTCACGTGGCCACTTTAAAATCTCATATTAAAGATACTTATCATATATTACAACAAACAGTGGGGAGGGATTGGACGGAAGGTTGGGGTTTTTTAACCCTAGATGTCCAATCCCTCTATACCAATATACCACATGCTAAAGGGATCGATGCTGTTAAATATTATCTAGACAAAGATCCCAATATAAATTCTGGCCGACGTGATTTTGTTCTTAAAGCTATTTTATATATTTTGACTCACAATTATTTTTTATTTGAAGATCGTCACTACTTGCAGCGTCTTGGAACGGCCATGGGGACCAGGTTTGCACCGAGCTTTGCTAACCTCTATATGGGCCGCTTCGAAGAAGAATACATCTGGAGCGGCCCATTTAGAGAGAACCTGGTCCTTTATGGCCGTTACATAGATGATTTATTTATTATTTGGAATGGTGGAGCACAATTAGCAAAAGAATTTGTCACATTTTTAAATGATAATAATTATAATTTAAAGTTCACTCACAGTTTTGATTTATATACCACTCATTTTTTAGATATCACACTATTAATTGATGATAATAAAATCATCTCTACAAATTATGTTAAACCAGTGGGGGCAGGAAATTACCTTCATTACTCAAGTGGACATTACAAACCATGGATAAAAAATATCCCTAAGAATCAAATTATTAGAATAAGACGTAATTGTTCAGAAGATCATACCTTTCAATTACAAGTTAAAATTCTCTTGCAACAATTTAATGAGAGGGGATATCCGCCACACATTCTAGAGGAATCAAAAAAGTTTGCTGACTCACTTGTGAGTGTTGGCTTGGATGTGGAGCCGGCTGGTGATGTTGTGGTGGCCACGACAGCAATGGAGGAAATTAAAATTAAAAGAAAAGGGACACCCACAACAGACTCTTTGAAGTTTATTTCTAAATTTAATAATAAATCTAAAGATATAAAAAAGATCATTCTTGATAATTTTGAGTTGATCAAACAAGACTCTATCCTAAAAAAGTGTCTAACAAATAAACCAAGGGTTATTTTCAGGAGAAATACGAATTTAAAAGAGATGTTGGCTCCTAGTGATTTAAAACCTCTTGATTCTATCGTAAATTCTTCATGGTTACCAAAGAGACCTTTGGGTAGCTTTAGATGTAACAAATCAGTTTGTTTAACATGTAAACATATGTTAAATAAAACCACAAATGTTAGCTCTACAACGAATGGTAACACTTTTACAATTAAACAATTTATTAATTGCGATACAACATATTGCGTTTATCTTTTACAGTGTCCCTGCTCCCTCCAATATGTAGGAAGAACTATAAGACCCTTGAAGTCTAGGTTTAGGGAACACAGATTAAATATCATCAAAAAATTACAGACTCATAGTATATCACGCCATTTCTCCAGAGTACATGATGGGGACCCATCTTTTCTTAGTATCGTTGGTTTGGAACAATTTTCTTGCACAAGAAGAGGGGGGGATAGGTTTAGAAAATTATGTGTTGGAGAATCCTCTTGGATCTTCAAATTAGACACCTTATACCCCAATGGTCTCAATGAGGCTTTGGACTATTCTTGTTTAGATTGATCTTACTTTTGTTATATATTTGTTATATTCCTGTTATATTCCTGTTACATCTATCTAATAAGAAAGATTAGAAAATAAGGAGGATGTTATTGTATTCTCCCCCTCCTCCGTCTCTCTCTATCAAAGTTCTTATAAATAATATTATTAGTTTCCCTTTCCTTTCCCTCCCCCCCCCCCCCCCCTTTTCCCTAACCCCCCCCCCTTTTTCCCACATTAGTCTATTTAAGTCCATATAATTTTTGTACATCATATCCAAGTCTCTCATCCGGGTTTTTCTATATTTTTCTACTATTTTTTTAGTAAATTCTAAATGTTGTATTAAGTTAATTTTGGATAAACTTGGGATCTATCCAGATGGGATCAGAAAGAAATTCTGATTATGATTATTATTATTCTTAGTATTATGTTATAAAAAATAAGAGACAAATAATAAAAAAAATTATTTCTAAATTAGATAAATATAAAAATTATAAAAACTAAGTTAATATTAGTGTTCTCTCTATCTGCAATTTCTCATCATTATGGAGCTCTATTTTAGTCCTGTAGAAACAATTATCTTAAGATGTGAGTTTATAATAATTTCTCTTTAGGATTATTGTAACATGTATTAGGTTATTTCAGATACGGTTAAGATCTAATTAATAATTTCTCTGTACAAAATGTGCAAGGATTTTTGTCCATATATTAGAGAAATTTACTTACTTAAAAATATATTTGACTCGTAAATGCACGTCTGAATTGGGTATTTGACTAATTGATAAAAAAGATGTTAATTTGGTCTAATTATTAAGATATGTATTACTAATATATGTACTAAAGTTATGAATTCTGTCAGATTGATTCAGTAGATTGCTGATTTAATATAAGTATTGCTTAATAATGTTTTTCATTATAAAGAATGATTCTTTACTATGTGCGGCACATAAATCAAATATCTTTAACCTATTAAGGAGACCCAGCCGCCACAAATGATTTCATTATATAGTGTATAAATACGTGACTGATTAGAGGGGAGGTATCTGTCCTGAGGAAGTCTCCGGTTACCAAGGAGACGAAACGCGTTGACGCCCACTTTTCACACTCCAGCTGTTCGGTATTACCCGTTGTCTGATCCGGCTAACGGCTTTCCATACTACAATACTCTACGATCTGCCAGACGCCAGGCGCTGCAGCCGGCGGCTTTTCACCAGGAGCACAGACATCGATCTTCGTGCTGTGCCGCTGATGTCCGGTACTCTGCTTACCTGCACCGATTGAATGCTGCTGATCCCCGCAGTGCTGTGCCGCTGATGTCCGGTAATCTGCCTACCTGCACCGATTGAATGCTGCTGATCCCCGCAGTGCTGTGCCGCTAATGTCCGGTAATCTGCTTACCTGCACCGATTGAATGCTGCTGATCCCCGCAGTGCTGTGCCGCTAATGTCCGGTAATTTGCTTACCCGCACTGATTGAATGCTGCTGACCTCCGCAGAGGGGTCTAAATATCCGTGACAAGTAAGCGAGTCTGCGAAGTTATATCTTAAGAACATCAAAAAGCCTCCAATTATCTGGAGTGCAGCCGTGCCCAACAAAAGGAATCAGCACACGGGTAATTATATGTTCCTACATATCTGAAGTCCACCTCCAATAAGACTGTTATAAATTCTTGCGGGACTATTTTTACTAAACACTGGGACGCCAGTGCAATTGTATTTTATACAGTATTATAACTAAGAAACCACATTATATTGTTTGCCATATTTATCGGTAAAATAACTGAGTAATTGTTATTAAGTAAATGCTGCTTGTGTCGTTTGTAATGTTATTTTTAACAATCATTTGATAAAGTACTTATTGATATTTATTCATACAGTTTACTGAGTCAATCATTCGATATGACAGACCGCACACTTTAGTTGTATTTTTATTTATATTTCAGGTTTAAACAATAAAAAATTTTTACAGTACACAACTAGCGCTGAGTACACAAACTCTTTTTCTGTCCTATAAAGTCGGCAACCTAGCTAGTTGCCGTACTCAGCTGCTGTTGTTACACAATTAATTAATTCCTTTTTTAAATTAGCGCCGGTTGAATATCCGATAGGGACAGGTGTCCTGATTTGGTTGTTCTTGGAAACCTCTCCAGGAGGGACAGAATTCTCTGCTTCTGGACTTCCCTCTTAATTTATGATTGCCATCACCTGTGCTGAAACACCTTTCTTATCCATTAACCTGTTCAACATTCATGAATAAAGAGAAAATCCAGGAGCAGAGCATTTTATCCCTCCTGGAGAGGATCATGTTGGGAGGTATGCAGGAGACACCAGAATCCTGACAGCCAGTGAAATACCAACAGACGATAACCAAACACCGACTGGTATACCTATTCGGTTGGTGGGTCCACACCACCAACCGAGTGGGAATAGAACCTGTGGCGAGCTAAGTGATCCACCAGGCCCGTAGCGTGGAGTTGTGTCTATGTTACCTTCGTGATCAGGACCTGGAAGTGACATAACGAGAGGACAGGAGAGAACTTCCTTCCTTACAGCGCCTAAATGTTTTCTCCGTTCTACGTTCATTTGAGGTTAATTTTTCATTTCTATGCACCAGTGGACGCTCGCAATACTTCGGGCTCGGTGTCTCGCTCCGCTCCGCTATGCTCGCCACAGGTTTCTATTCCAAATAGTTTGTGACATGGACCCAGGGGCTTATGGGAAAGGTCCTCTCCACGAAGGGAAACTAGATGCTACCGTAGCGTGGTGAGCCTGCGAGGGGACTCGCTGCCTCGCCATCGGGATTCCAACAGACGGGATGCCGCTGTCAGTACATGTATGCCTCAGAATGGCAGGGCTGTCTGGTTGCCCATGATAATCTCACTGACTACAGCAGCGTGTCAATCACAAAACAAGCTCCACCCCTCCAGGTTACAGGAACCGAGAAGCTGTTGCCAAATGTTTCCTTCCTGGTGAGGAGAAATGGTGTATGGTGTGTGTGTGTGTGTGTGTGTGTGTGTGTGTGTGTGTGTGTGTGTGTGTGTGTGTGTGTGTGTTTGTCTGGAGGAGGGGGTGGAAATGGGTGCTGGGTAGAGGTGTGAATGGGTGAAAAGGTTGATGGGTGTTGTGAGGGAAGATATTTATGGAAACTGATAGAGTGGATAAAAGTGTTAATGGGTTCAATGATAATGGAATGGAGAGGAATAGGATAATATAGTGGGAGGTGATTTTTCAAGAGATGGAGGATATGGGAGGTGGGTGGTGAATGTTCAGCAGATGGAGGATATGGGAGATGGGTGGTGATTGTCAGCAGAAGGTAGATATGGGAGGTGGGTGGTGATTGTCAGCAGATGGAGGATATGGGAGGTGGTGGTGATTGTCAGCAGATGGAGGATATGGGAGGTAGGTGGTGATTGTCAGCAGAAGGTAGATATAGGAGGTGGGTGACAATTGTTCAGCAGATGGAGGACATTGGAGGTGGGTGGTTATTGTCAGCAGATGGAGGATATGGGAGGTGGGTGATGATTGTCAGCAGATGGAGGATATGGGAGGTAGGTGGTGATTGTCAGCAGAAGGTAGATATGGGAGGTTGCTGGCGATTGTTCAGCAGATGGAGGATATGGGAGGTGGGTGGTGATTATCAGCGGATGGAGGATATGGGAGGTGGTGGTGATTGTTAGCAGAAGGTAGATATGGGAGGTGGGTGGCGATTGTTCAGCAGATGGAGTATATGGGAGGCAGGTGGTGATTGTCAGCAGATGGAGGATATGGGAGGCGGGTGGTGATTGTTCAGCAGATGAAGGATATGGGAAGAGGGTGGTGATTATTTACCAGATGGAGGATATGGGAGGTAGGTGATGATTGTCAGCAGAAGGTAGATATGGGAGATGGTGGCGATTGTTCAGCAGATGGAGGATATGGGAGGCGGGTGGTGATTGTTCAGCAGATGGAGGATATGGGAAGAGGGTGGTGATTGTCAGCAGATGGAGGATATGGAAGGTGCTGGTGATTGTCAACAGATGGAGGATATGGGAGGTAGGTGGTGATTGTCAGCAGAGGTAGATATGGGAGGTGGGTGGTGATTGTCAGCAGATGGAGGATATGGGAGGTAGGTGATGATTGTCAGCAGAAGGTAGATATGGGAGATGGGTGGCGATTGTTCAGCAGATGGAGGATATGGGAGGCGGGTGGTGATTGTTCAGCAGATGGAGGATATGGGAAGAGGGTGGGATTAATTTAGCAGATGGAGGATGTAGGAGGTGGGTGGTGTTGTTTCCTTGCTCTTCCCAGCTAACGGGATCAGTACTAAATGCCGCTGGCCGGAATCCCGGCGGTCGAAATACCGACGCCGGAATCCCGACCACACAATCCCGACAGGGGTGGCGAGCGGAACGCAGCCCCTTGCGGGCTCGCTTCGCTCGCCACGCTGCGGGCACGGTGCCTCGCTACGCTCGGCACACTATTATATTCTCCCTCTATGGGTGTCGTGGACACCCACGGAGGGAGAATATGTCGGAATTGTGGCGATCGGGATTCCGGCGTCGGTATTTCGACCGCCGGGATTCCGGCCCGCGGCATCTTGACCGCATCCCCAGCTAACATCTAATCGCATTAAGGAAATTAAATTTTATCTTGTGTGAGTTCTTCTGGATGCCCGGGAGTGTCAAACCTAGCAGGAGATTACAAGATTTTTATTTGGAAGTGAAATATTCAAAACTTCCTCTATTAAGTGTTTAATCTTATGCAACAATTTAAACACCTTGTGGCACGTCCACTAAATGTGTATAAAAGAACAGATATGCCACAAGCACACGGACACGGGACGGAGGCAGAAGGAAACATTTCGCAGGAGTGATCAGTGCTGCATTTTCAGTAGCAGCAGATCTTGGAGAAAGTATTTAAATGATGGAGGTGTCTTCTTTCTAAATGAGACACCCACCTGTGACTTCTCAGATCCGCTGCATGAGGCCAGTGATTCTGCATCGGAAGACAAAGTTGCTGACTTTGGCACTCCCACAAGATAAAGGTGACACACCTACCTTTTGTGCAACCTCAACCCCCAAATGCCGTCAAACCCTGAATCAACGCATTCGGGAGGTAACTGGCGGGATGGCTGACAGTCAGGAGGATGGCGCATGCATGTGGGTGTCAGTGACTGCGTCTATCAGCGGCCGTAGTCATTTGGATATTCTGCGTTTACCATAGGCAGATGGTGTGGCTGACAGTTGGATGCCCATTGGCCACGGCATTATCACAAAGACGCAGTAGCAGCTCCTACTACATCTGTCAGAGGAGGATTTACCACAAGGCAACCAAGGCAGCTGCTTAGGTCCCTGTGGGTCTCGGGGGGAGGGGGGGAGGGCGCTGATAAGGCTGTAAGGAGGGCATTTCCGGCAGACGGCAACCTCCATAAAAAATGTCAGAACACTGGGCTGGCTGAATACTGCCGTGAGGCTGTCAGTGAGTAGACAGCTGTTGGGTGTCGGCTTCAGCACATGCCTGTGTATCCAGTCCTGCAGTGTTCTGTGTGTGTGTGACCAGTCATGCCAAATGTGTGTGGCTCATGAAGAGAGAAGAGCTAAGAGCGCACAGAGAAAAACATGAGGTCTTCCAGTGTACTTTATTACAGTATTTAAAAAAAAAAAAATTCTATAACATCTGCCTATTTCACATTCCATTCAGGCGAAGCGGATGGGGGGTGGGCAGTGTTATTTTAAGCACAGTGTATAACATCCGCCTGCTACAATCAGGGTGGGAACGACGACACTGACTGATGATATATGAATTAGAGATGAGCGCCTGAAATTTTTCGGGTTTTGTGTTTTGGTTTTGGGTTCGGTTCCGCGGCCGTGTTTTGGGTTCGAACGCGTTTTGGCAAAACCTCACCGAATTATTTTTGTCGGATTCGGGTGTGTTTTGGATTCGGGTGTTTTTTTCAAAAAACCCTAAAAAACAGCTTAAATCATAGAATTTGGGGGTAATTTTGATCCCAAAGTATTATTAACCTCAAAAAACATAATTTACACTCATTTTCAGCCTATTCTGAACACATCACACCTCACAATATTATTTTTAGTCCTAAAATTTGCACCGAGGTCGCTGTGTGAGTAAGATAAGCGACCCTAGTGGCCGACACAAACACCGGGCCCATCTAGGAGTGGCACTGCAGTGTCACGCAGGATGTCCCTTCCAAAAAACCCTCCCCAAACAGCACATGACGCAAAGAAAAAAAGAGGCGCAATGAGGTAGCTGTGTGAGTAAGATTAGCGACCCTAGTGGCCGACACAAACACCGGGCCCATCTAGGAGTGGCACTGCAGTGTCACGCAGGATGGCCCTTCCAAAAAACCCTCCCCAAACAGCACATGACGCAAAGAAAAAAAGAGGCGCAATGAGGTAGCTGTGTGAGTAAGATTAGCGACCCTAGTGGCCGACACAAACACCGGGCCCATCTAGGAGTGGCACTGCAGTGTCACGCAGGATGGCCCTTCCAAAAAACCCTCCCCAAACAGCACATGACGCAAAGAAAAAAAGAGGCGCAATGAGGTAGCTGACTGTGTGAGTAAGATTAGCGACCCTAGTGGCCGACACAAACACCGGGCACATCTAGGAGTGGCACTGCAGTGTCACGCAGGATGTCCCTTCCAAAAAACCCTCCCCAAACAGCACATGACGCAAAGAAAAAAAGAGGCGCAATGAGGTAGCTGTGTGAGTAAGATTAGCGACCCTAGTGGCCGACACAAACACCGGGCCCATCTAGGAGTGTCACTGCAGTGTCACGCAGGATGTCCCTTCCAAAAAACCCTCCCCAATCAGCACATGATGCAAAGAAAAAGAAAAGAAAAAAGAGGTGCAAGATGGAATTATCCTTGGGCCCTCCCACCCACCCTTATGTTGTATAAACAAAACAGGACATGCACACTTTAACCAACCCATCATTTCAGTGACAGGGTCTGCCACACGACTGTGACTGATATGACGGGTTGGTTTGGACCCCCCCCAAAAAAGAAGCAATTAATCTCTCCTTGCACAAACTGGCTCTACAGAGGCAAGATGTCCACCTCATCTTCACCCTCCGATATATCACCGTGTACATCCCCCTCCTCACAGATTATCAATTCGTCCCCACTGGAATCCACCATCTCAGCTCCCTGTGTACTTTGTGGAGGCAATTGCTGCTGGTCAATGTCTCCGCGGAGGAATTGATTATAATTCATTTTAATGAACATCATCTTCTCCACATTTTCTGGATGTAACCTCGTACGCCGATTGCTGACAAGGTGAGCGGCGGCACTAAACACTCTTTCGGAGTACACACTTGTGGGAGGGCAACTTAGGTAGAATAAAGCCAGTTTGTGCAAGGGCCTCCAAATTGCCTCTTTTTCCTGCCAGTATAAGTACGGACTGTGTGACGTGCCTACTTGGATGCGGTCACTCATATAATCCTCCACCATTCTATCAATGTTGAGAGAATCATATGCAGTGACAGTAGACGACATGTCCGTAATCGTTGTCAGGTCCTTCAGTCCGGACCAGATGTCAGCATCAGCAGTCGCTCCAGACTGCCCTGCATCACCGCCAGCGGGTGGGCTCGGAATTCTGAGCCTTTTCCTCGCACCCCCAGTTGCGGGAGAATGTGAAGGAGGAGATGTTGACAGGTCGCGTTCCGCTTGACTTGACAATTTTGTCACCAGCAGGTCTTTCAACCCCAGCAGACCTGTGTCTGCCGGAAAGAGAGATCCAAGGTAGGCTTTAAATCTAGGATCGAGCACGGTGGCCAAAATGTAGTGCTCTGATTTCAACAGATTGACCACCCGTGAATCCTTGTTAAGCGAATTAAGGGCTGCATCCACAAGTCCCACATGCCTAGCGGAATCGCTCCGTGTTAGCTCCTTCTTCAATGCCTCCAGCTTCTTCTGCAAAAGCCTGATGAGGGGAATGACCTGACTCAGGCTGGCAGTGTCTGAACTGACTTCACGTGTGGCAAGTTCAAAGGGCATCAGAACCTTGCACAACGTTGAAATCATTCTCCACTGCACTTGAGACAGGTGCATTCCATCTCCTATATCGTGCTCAATTGTATAGGCTTGAATGGCCTTTTGCTGCTCCTCCAACCTCTGAAGCATATAGAGGGTTGAATTCCACCTCGTTACCACTTCTTGCTTCAGATGATGGCAGGGCAGGTTCAGTAGTTTTTGGTGGTGCTCCAGTCTTCTGTACGTGGTGCCTGTACGCCGAAAGTGTCCCGCAATTTTTCTGGCCACCGACAGCATCTCTTGCACGCCCCTGTCGTTTTTTAAAAAATTCTGCACCACCAAATTCAAGGTATGTGCAAAACATGGGACATGCTGGAATTTGCCCATATTTAATGCACACACAATATTGCTGGCGTTGTCCGATGCCACAAATCCACAGGAGAGTCCAATTGGGGTAAGCCATTCCGCGATGATCTTCCTCAGTTGCCGTAAGAGGTTTTCAGCTGTGTGCGTATTCTGGAAAGCGGTGATACAAAGCGTAGCCTGCCTAGGAAAGAGTTGGCGTTTGCGAGATGCTGCTACTGGTGCCGCCGCTGCTGTTCTTGCGGCGGGAGTCCATACATCTACCCAGTGGGCTGTCACAGTCATATAGTCCTGACCCTGCCCTGCTCCACTTGTCCACATGTCCGTGGTTAAGTGGACATTGGGTACAACTGCATTTTTTAGGACACTGGTGAGTCTTTTTCTGACGTCCGTGTACATTCTCGGTATCGCCTGCCTAGAGAAGTGGAACCTAGATGGTATTTGGTAACGGGGGCACACTGCCTCAATAAATTGTCTAGTTCCCTGTGAACTAACGGCGGATACCGGACGCACGTCTAACACCAACATAGTTGTCAAGGACTCAGTTATCCGCTTTGCAGTAGGATGACTGCTGTGATATTTCATCTTCCTCGCAAAGGACTGTTGAACAGTCAATTGCTTACTGGAAGTAGTACAAGTGGGCTTACGACTTCCCCTCTGGGATGACCATCGACTCCCAGCGGCAACAACAGCAGCGCCAGCAGCAGTAGGCGTTACACGCAAGGATGCATCGGAGGAATCCCAGGCAGGAAAGGACTCGTCAGACTTGCCAGTGACATGGCCTGCAGGACTATTGGCATTCCTGGGGAAGGAGGAAATTGACACTGAGGGAGTTGGTGGGGTGGTTTGCGTGAGCTTGGTTACAAGAGGAAGGGATTTACTGGTCAGTGGACTGCTTCCGCTGTCACCCAAAGTTTTTGAACTTGTCACTGACTTATTATGAATGCGCTGCAGGTGACGTATAAGGGAGGATGTTCCGAGGTGGTTAACGTCCTTACCCCTACTTATTACAGCTTGACAAAGGGAACACACGGCTTGACACCTGTTGTCCGCATTTCTGGTGAAATACCTCCACACCGAAGAGCTGATTTTTTTGGTATTTTCACCTGGCATGTCAACGGCCATATTCCTCCCACGGACAACAGGTGTCTCCCCGGGTGCCTGACTTAAACAAACCACCTCACCATCAGAATCCTCCTGGTCAATTTCCTCCCCAGCGCCAGCAACACCCATATCCTCCTCATCCTGGTGTACTTCAACACTGACATCTTCAATCTGACTATCAGGAACTGGACTGCGGGTGCTCCTTCCAGCACTTGCAGGGGGCATGCAAATAGTGGAAGGCGCATGCTCTTCACGTCCAGTGTTGGGAAGGTCAGGCATCGCAAACGACACAATTGGACTCTCCTTGTGGATTTGGGATTTCAAAGAACGCACAGTTCTTTGCGGTGCTTTTGCCAGCTTGAGTCTTTTCAGTTTTCTAGCGAGAGGCTGAGTGCTTCCATCCTCATGTGAAGCTGAACCACTAGCCATGAACATAGGCCAGGGCCTCAGCCGTTCCTTGCCACTCCGTGTGGTAAATGGCATATTGGCAAGTTTACGCTTCTCCTCCGACAATTTTATTTTAGGTTTTGGAGTCCTTTTTTTTCTGATATTTGGTGTTTTGGATTTGACATGCTCTGTACTATGACATTGGGCATCGGCCTTGGCAGACGACGTTGCTGGCATTTCATCGTCTCGGCCATGACTAGTGGCAGCAGCTTCAGCACGAGGTGGAAGTGGATCTTGATCTTTCCCTAATTTTGGAACCTCAACTTTTTTGTTCTCCATATTTTATAGGCAGAACTAAAAGGCACCTCAGGTAAACAATGGAGATGGATGGATTGGATAGTTTACTAGTATACAATTATGGACGGACTGCCACGGTTAGGTGGTATAAAAAAACCACGGTTAGGTGGTATATATTATAATAATAATACAATTATGGATGGACGGACTGCCTGCCGACTGCCGACACAGAGGTAGCCACAGCCGTGAACTACCGCACTGTACACTGGTTGATAAAGAGATAGTAGTATACTCGTAACAACTAGTATGACACTATGACGACGGTATAAAGAATGGAAAAAAAACCACGGTTAGGTGGTATATATTATAATAATAATACAATTATGGATGGACGGACTGCCTGCCGACTGCCGACACAGAGGTAGCCACAGCCGTGAACTACCGCACTGTACACTGGTTGATAAAGAGATAGTAGTATACTCGTAACAACTAGTATGACACTATGACGACGGTATAAAGAATGGAAAAAAAACCACGGTTAGGTGGTATATATTATAATAATAATACAATTATGGATGGACGGACTGCCTGCCGACTGCCGACACAGAGGTAGCCACAGCCGTGAACTACCGCACTGTACACTGGTTGATAAAGAGATAGTAGTATACTCGTAACAACTAGTATGACACTATGACGACGGTATAAAGAATGGAAAAAAAACCACGGTTAGGTGGTATATATTATAATAATAATACAATTATGGATGGACGGACTGCCTGCCGACTGCCGACACAGAGGTAGCCACAGCCGTGAACTACCGCACTGTACACTGGTTGATAAAGAGATAGTAGTATACTCGTAACAACTAGTATGACACTATGACGACGGTATAAAGAATGAAAAAAAAACCACGGTTAGGTGGTATATATTATAATAATAATACAATTATGGATGGACGGACTGCCTGCCGACTGCCGACACAGAGGTAGCCACAGCCGTGAACTACCGCACTGTACACTGGTTGATAAAGAGATAGTAGTATACTCGTAACAACTAGTATGACACTATGACGACGGTATAAAGAATGGAAAAAAAACCACGGTTAGGTGGTATATATTATAATAATAATACAATTATGGATGGACGGACTGCCTGCCGACTGCCGACACAGAGGTAGCCACAGCCGTGAACTACCGCACTGTACACTGGTTGATAAAGAGATAGTAGTATACTCGTAACAACTAGTATGACACTATGACGACGGTATAAAGAATGGAAAAAAAACCACGGTTAGGTGGTATATATTATAATAATAATACAATTATGGATGGACGGACTGCCTGCCGACTGCCGACACAGAGGTAGCCACAGCCGTGAACTACCGCACTGTACACTGGTTGATAAAGAGATAGTAGTATACTCGTAACAACTAGTATGACACTATGACGACGGTATAAAGAATGGAAAAAAAACCACGGTTAGGTGGTATATATTATAATAATAATACAATTATGGATGGACGGACTGCCTGCCGACTGCCGACACAGAGGTAGCCACAGCCGTGAACTACCGCACTGTACACTGGTTGATAAAGAGATAGTAGTATACTCGTAACAACTAGTATGACACTATGACGGTATAAAGAAAGAAAAAAAAATACCACGGTTAGGTGGTATATATTGTAATACAATTATGGATGGACGGACTGCCTGCCGAGTTCCGACTGCCGACACAGAGGTAGCCACAGCCGTGAACTACCGCACTGTACTGTGTCTGCTGCTAATATAGACTGGTTGATAAAGAGATAGTATACAATACATACAACAATGAATATACTACTATACTGGTGGTCAGGCACTGGTCACCACTAGTCACACTGGCAGTGGCACTCCTGCAGCAAAAGTGTGCACTGTTTAATTTTAAATTAATATAATATTATGTACTCCTGGGGGCTCCTGCTATAACAACCTGCAGTGCTCCCCAGTCTCCCCCACAATTATTATAAGCTTTGCCTTTTATACATTGATGTGCAGCACACTGGGCTGAGCTGAGTGCACACAGACTGAGTCACACTGTGTGACTGGCTGCTGCTGTGTATCGTTTTTTTTCAGGCAGAGAACGGATATAGCAGAGAACGGATATATATTAAAATAAATAAAAGTTAACTAACAACAACTGCACTGGTCACTGTGGTAAACTCTGTCTGACTCTGCACAATCTCTCTCTCTCTTCTAATCTAATTTCTAATGGAGAGGACGCCAGCCACGTCCTCTCCCTATCAATCTCAATGCACGTGTGAAAATGGCGGCGACGCGCGGCTCCTTATATAGAATCCGAGTCTCGCGAGAATCCGACAGCGTCATGATGACGTTCGGGCGCGCTCGGGTTAACCGAGCAAGGCGGGAGGATCCGAGTCTGCTCGGACCCGTGAAAAAAACATGAAGTTCGTGCGGGTTCGGTTTCAGAGAAACCGAACCCGCTCATCTCTAATATGAATATGCTAATTCATTTCTATTTTAAGTAATACTGTGTATAGGTGAAGGGTGCCTGCCTGCTACAATCAGTGGGGCACTGATATATAAGCAATCCAGTCATGAGGGGTGCGATCGCAGGCACAGTACAGTGCGATCACAATCTGATTGACAGGAAGTGACTGGTCGTTGGTGTTAACTTGCATCGCAATTATGTGACTGCATACGCACATTTGCGATCGCATTGGTGGCATCTTTTTCCTTTCTGGGGCGGCTGTTCACATGTGTTTTTAGCAAAAGCAGGATTGAGAAAATCGTAATTTCTGTCTCAATACCAATCCACATAAATTAAAACAGAAGAAAACTCTTTTTTGGGGGGCACTCTTAAACAATATTGTTAAAACTTAACTTTCACATACGAACTCACTTACAGACGAACACACATTTAACATACTGAGAATAAAAAGCTTGGGTTTTACGGCTAATGCAACCCTATGCTATAATCCAAAATTTGTATAGCGGAATTATTTTTAATTGCAAAAGACACTTATTGCACTGTATCATATGTTGCCAAATATCAAATAAACAAAACTAAACGGTCATATGTTTGTTCAGAGTCATCTGTAATACCCAGTAGCAGATCTTGCCACGGGCAAGCAGGACTTATGCCCGTGGCGCCGCCTTACGGAGGGCGCCGGCACCATCCGGTGGGCGCCGCACCAGGGCAAGATCCGCAGCTGCTATGCCCCCCGCTGCCGCTGGCCGCTGTGAAGGGAAACTAGAGTTTCCCTTCGTGGAGAGGTCCTTTACTGTGCGGTGCGCGATGACGTCATCGCGCACCGCACATTAAAGGACCTCTCCACGAAGGGCTTCACAGCGGCCAGCGGCAGCGGGGGGCACATTTCAGAGCGCTACAGTAGTCTGTACAGGGGGGCGTAAATGACTACGACCCCTGTACGAAGCAACGCCCCCCGTTGCTGCCCGGGGCGCGCAAAGCCCCAGAACCGGCCCTGGTAATACCAAATATTGTGACTTTTTTTGGATTTTAAAAATTACTCCTTAAGGTGATATTTATGCAGATTTAAATTGAAAACGGTATACAAGTCAGTATTCTAGATACAGTGCATCAAACTCATGCTGCCACTAGGGGGTATATTTACTAAGATGGGAGGTCTATATAAAATGAAATCTTGCCCATAGCAACCAATCAGATTCCAGGTTTTATATTCTAGAAGGTGCTAGATAAATGAGAAGTAGAATCTGATTGGTTGCTATGGGCAACATCCCATGTTAACTAGAACTCCCATCTTTGTAAATCTAGTACGTACCCTTAGTATTGCCATGAAAAGTCTAGCTCCCAATAGAAAATGACAAGCCAGATACATTTTCAAAATAAACAAATGGCAACATAATAACTCCATCAGAATCTCTGTAACATGTTGCAACCGTAATGATACTATTTCACATTCCAACAAAATCAGTAGTATAATAGCTGAGCTGCAATTCAAAAAATTAACCCTTGGTAAAATATATTTATCATCATTCACAGTATGTAAAAACATCTGCCTCTGCAGAAATAGTAAGGAAAGTTAATGTACTCTGGGTTAGCTTAAGGTAGAGAAAGAAACTTAAAGTCTCTAAGGGGTATATTCAATTGAAGTCAAAACTGCCGTCTTGTCAGAAAGACGTCAGTTTCCGACTGATTTAGGTCAGAAGGGGTTCCAGCCTATTCAATACGGGTGTTTTTTCCAGACTAATCTGTAATTCCAGACTTGTTGGAAAACAGGTGGATCTGCGGCTATTCCGATAGGTTTTGGCCCTGTTTCCGACAATCTCAATCTGACTTTAAAAAATCTCTAAAAAAAGTCGGATTGAGGAGATGAGACGCGGGAGTGGGGACATGTTTTGAGGGGTGTGGGGACGGGGGAGGACGGAAGAGACGGCAGACTATAGAGGCTGCGGGGCACATGGCTGGTACATCAAATGGGTGTCCCCCCCGACCAGGCTCCTCTCTCCTGGCAGCTATGTGCAGCGCTCCCCGTCTGGCACTGGGCTGGGTGGCTGCAGAGCCGGCCCTATCCAATATGATGCCCTAGGCAAGATTTTGGCTGGTGCCCCCTAGCACCACCGCTGGTTCCGCCTCTGACCTTGCACCTCTTTCCCAGCAACATCACCCCTCATCCATAGCAGTCCTTATTTTGGGGTTTGTACCCCCTATATTTTGAATAGGAACAGTTCCCACATTTGGCGCTCAGCCCATAAAGGGGTGGTGTTTTTGCTGACAAGGGGCATGGCCACACAATAGTAACCCCAATTCCCATTACGCCACACAGTACTGCAACTTTATTCACATTTGATCATGCGATAGTGTCCATAATTCATATTACATCCCACAGTAGTATTACTTTACCTTATAAACGTTACTCCTCACAGTAGAGCCCCTTATTCACATTACATCACACTGAATTGCTCCTTATTCACATTACACCACACCTTATTGCTCTTTATTCACCCTAGACGACACAGTAGTGCCCTTTCTATATGCAACGCCACATAGTAGAGCATCTTATACACATAATGCCACACAGTAATGCCCCTTACACATATGAGACACATTATTAATGTCCTTATAAACATAATGCGCCTTACACATTATGACAACCTTTATTAATGCCCTTTTACTGTAATGTCCCTTACACATATGCCGCACATTATTAATGCCCTTATACACCTAATGACACACATAGTGTCCCCTACACATTTGCTGCACATTATTAGTGCCCCTATACACATAATGACACACATACAGTAGTACCCTGTTACACATATGCGCACATTATTAATGCCCTTATACACATAATGACACACATAGTGCCCCTTACACATATGTTGCACATTATTAATGCACTTTTACATGACACACATAATGCTCCTTATACATATTCCGAAAACTACTGCACAACCAACCCACTCACATGCACACAACACTCACACTGCCACTAACACTGTGACCTCTGCCTCTGCTTGGATACAGATTTGTCCTCATAAATCTTGCCTCAATGCTAACGTCGGGCACAATTTTTTTCATGAAAATGCATCTTATTTGCATTGCTATGTGGCTAGGATGCACAAGTAGCTTCTGCTGATTAAAATGATATGCAGCATGCCTATATACTGTGTGAGACTGTGGCTGTATCTGCATATGAAATGCTGCACACAGAATATAGGCATGCCGCATATCATTTTAATCAACAGAAGCTGCTGATGCCCCTAGGCATATCAAATGCTCTAGGCAATTGCCTAGTTTGCCTATGCCTATGGCCGGCTCTGGGTGGCTGAGTGCGGGGATCTGAGGCTCCCTCCAGCCCCTCCCTGTGATCTCACACACTGGGACGGCTGAGGAGAGCTGAGAGGAGGAGCGGGTCAGCAGCAGCACGGACGGGACACCAGCATCAGCACAGAGGAGATGCACAGACGGGATCCTGGACAGCATGGGGTATGAGCGGCGGGGCATGTAATAGTTGTCGGGAACGGCCAAATCCGACAGTAGCGTTTGTCGGCCTTTCTTACCTATGTTTATTTCTCCCCTCTTCCTCAACCTCGTCTCCGCCTTCCTATTCTACTTCCCCCTCCTACTCTTTTATGTACTGTTTATAACTTTGTGAATTGGATGGATATTGCGTATTTGTGCTGCAGGCCCCTGCCCTCGGCTCTCCATTTTAAAAATGGCTATTTCTTTTTTTCCCCTGTTTCCTCGGGTGATGCCTAATCTACGTTATGCCACTTGGAACGTTGGGGGAGTTAAATCCCCAGCGAAGAGGAGGAAACTCCTGATTTACCTGCAGAAATCCAATGTGGATGTGGCACTCCACCAGGAAACTCACCTAACCCCTTCTGAAACTCTGAAATTGGGAATGTTGGGATGGTCTGTGTTGGCATCTTCCTCATACAGCTCCAGAGCCCGTGGCGTGGCCACTTTAATCAGACGCTCTCTACGTTATGACATCCACAATGTCACGGCTGATGATTTAGGTAGATTTGTTGTGGTTTCCGTTGACCTACTCGGCAAGAGACTCACCCTGGCTAATGTGTATGCCCCCCCTCCATATTCTAGGTCATACTTCCAACAACTAATTGCCATATTGACCCCTTCAATGGGGGATAACCTTATCATTGGAGGGGATTTTAATTTAATCTCTTCTCCTCTGCTAGACAAATCATCTACACGGGGGATCCCACCCTCACTCCCTAAAGTGGGCATCCCACTCTTTTCTTCCTCTCTACAGGTAATAGATGTATGGCGGGCCCTTTACCCAACGGAGAGGGAATATACCTGTATCTCGGCGGCGCATGGCTCTTTCTCCCGCATTGACTATTTATTTATCTCTCATGCTCTTTTCCCCCAGGTCACTGACTGCACTATCGCCCCCATCTTTCTCTCTGACCATGCTTTGGTCTCATTGACCGTTCATTTCCCTGATGACACAGACTCGACCAAGTTGTGGAAATTCCCATCCAGATTCTGTCGCTCTTCCACCTTTAAATCCTTCCTGGAGGCAACTTGGGATGATTATTGCTCTACAAACTCAATGTTACGCACACCAGTGCTAACAGAAGTATACCGGTGTATGAACAGAGAGGGATGCAAGGCAAAACGAACTCACAGACAGTATAACACAACATACACAGGAGGTGATGGAATAACTAATAACCACAAAATGAACGGGGAAGCCCAAAGGCTCAGGAATTGGGTGTCTCCCTAGTGTCAGGAATGCTCAGATGGAATAGAGCGGACAATGAAGCGAGATGTAGTGCTTTAACATGTGGAGCACCCAAAATGATGTTGCTAAGAGCAACAGAAAAAACCCCAAAGGGTTACCAACGGGTGTGAGAATAAACTCCTTGGTCAGAGATAGAAATATAGACACAAGGAGAGTATCCACAATCCTAACCCCCACTTGCAGGGCACAGGTTCAGCTTACTGCCACTAAACTGACACCTGGATGCCCTGCACAGTGAGGGAGAATTAAGCAAGCAGGTCTGAGAGTACAGCCGCAAACCTGCTGGGTTCACAGAATAGCAAAAGAACCCCAGCAGGTTAAACAACTGACTCCAGTCTTACTGCTAGGTCCGGATTGGCAGAATGAAGTACCGAATCCCAAGGCCTATTCGCAGTAAGCAACAAGTAAATACAAAGTCACACAGTACTAGCTAACTCTCTGGAACTGACTAACAAACAAAGATTCAGCAGCATTTGCCTAGCCTGAGAGGATGGTTTATATAGCAGGTGCTGTCCACGCCCCACTCAGACCTCACAGACTGTGAGCACAAAACCAGCGCCGGATTCCCTGCCGTGCACAGAGCCTGTAACCACTACACAGTAAAAACCCGGACCGGAGTATCAGCTGCGCTCAGGTTACTTCGCTAACACTTGCCTCCCGGTTGCCATGGCGACGTGGCAGTACAGAACAGGAGATCCTAACAGTACCCCCCCTCTGACGAGGGGTCAAAGAACCCCTACCACCGGGTTTATCGGGGAACTGCGAGAAGAAAGAGCGTATCAGTCTGGGGGCATGAAGATCACAACTGCGCACCCACGACCGCTCCTCCGGGCCATACCCCTTCCAGTGCACCAAAAATGACAGCCGACCCCGAACCATCTTGGAGTCAAGAACCCTTTCAACCACAAACTCCCTCTGACCCCGTATCAGAAGAGGAGAAGGTCTTCCACTAGAAGAAGGATTACTAACCGCCAGTTTTAAAAGGGAACAATGAAATGTTTTATTAATACCCAATGAATGGGGCAGATCTAACTGAAATGCCACCGGATTGATAGCCCTTGTGATTTTATAAGGGCCGATGAACCGGGGGCCTAACTTATGAGATGGCTGTCTCAACTTCAAATTCTTGGTGGACAACCAGACGAAGTCTCCTAATTTGAAGCTGCAGGGTCTTCTCCGCTTATCAAAAACCCTTTTGGCCACTAATGACACAGACACAAGGGCTTTCTTAACTTTCCTCCAAATACCCCTAAGGGCCGAAACCGCAGAGGAACCACCAGGCGTGGAATCCAGGGGGTCAAAAGAATTGGCCTTAGGATGATGCCCATACACACAAAGGAAAGGAGAGATCCCTGTAGCAGAGTGAGCCGCGTTGTTATAGGCAAACTCCGCCATGGACAGATGAGCAACCCAGTCAGTATGACACTTGGAGACATAACACCTGAGGAACTGCTCCAAGGACTGGTTCACCCTCTCAGTCTGCCCATTAGACTGTGGATGGTAGCTTGACGACAAGCTCACAGAAATCTGGAGATCAGAACAAAATGCCCTCCAGAATTTGGCCACAAACTGGGATCCACGGTCAGAGACCACATCAAGTGGCAACCCGTGGAGGCGCACAACATGCTGCATAAATAACTCAGACAGGCATCTGGCCGATGGCAACCCAACCAGTGGAACGAAATGCGCCATCTTCGAAAACCTGTCAACGACAACCCAAATGGCTGTCATCCCCGAGGATTTGGGCAAGTCCACCACAAAATCCATGGAAATGTGGGTCCATGGCTTAGATGGACTAGAGAGTAGATGTAATGGGCCGACAGGAACCCCTCTAGGAGTTTTATTTCGGGCACAAACGTCACATGCCCGAACCCACTGATCCACATCCCTAGCCACCGAGGGCCACCACACCGCCCTAGACAGCAACTCCCGAGTTCTGGCAATACCCAGATGCCCTGCCGACCTCTTGGCATGGAATTCCAGGAACACTCGCTGTCTTAACCTAGGAGGCACAAACAAGAGACCTACCGGAAGGTCTGGAGGAGCCTGCTCCTGTGCTCTAAGGACTAATGACAAGAGGTCCTGGGTAATGCCCACTTTAATACATGATGGGGACACAATGGGCAATGGCTCCTCGGTGGTCTCTTGGACTGGAGCAAAACTCCGCGAGAGAGCATCAGCCTTGATGTTTTTTGACCCAGGGCGATATGTTATCAAAAAATTAAAGCGAGCAAAAAACAAAGCCCATCGTGCTTGCCTGGCATTGAGCCGCTTTGCTGACTCTAAATATGCCAGATTCTTATGGTCGGTAAGAATTGAGACCACAAACTTAGCCCCCTCAAGCCAGTGTCTCCACTCCCCGAGTGCATCCTTTATAGCCAACAATTCCCGGTTACCCACATCATAATTCATCTCGGCAGACGAAAATTTACGGGAAAAGTAAGCACAGGGATGAAGGCGATTATCAGACACCCCCATCTGAGAGAGCACTGCCCCAATACCTATCTCAGAGGCATCCACTTCTACCACAAAAGGACGCTCTGGATCTGGGTGTCGCAGCACCTTGGCCGAGACAAATGCCCTTTTGAGACGGGCAAAGGCCGCTTTGGCCTCACAAGACCAGTGAGCAACATCCGCCCCTTTCTTAGTGAGTGCCACCAAGGGGGCCACTATAGACGAAAATCCAGCGATGAACCGTCTATAAAAATTTGCAAAGCCCAGAAAACACTGAAGCGCCTTCAAACTAGTGGGCTGCACCCAATCCAGGACTGCCTGTACCTTAGAACCCTCCATTTGGAAACCTTCTGAGGAGATAATATACCCTAGAAATGCGATTTGCTGGACTTCAAATTCGCACTTCACCAGCTTCGCCCCAAGCTGGTGGTCTCTGAGTTTCTGGAGGACTAAGCGTACATGCTTCCGATGTTCCTCCAGGGAATGGGAGAAGATTAGGATGTCATCTAGATAAACAACTAAAAATCTATCCAAATATTCCCTGAGCACATCGTTCATGAATTCCTGGAAGACTGCCGGGGCATTAGAGAGCCCAAAAGGCATCACCAAATATTCATAATGCCCTGAGTGGGTATTAAAGGCAGTCTTCCATTCATCCCCCTCTCTTATTAGGATTAGATTGTAAGCACCGCATAGGTCAATCTTAGAAAAAATGGTGGCAGTACGAAGCTGGTCAAACAAAACCGAAATGAGAGGCAGTGGGTACGAGTTTTTAATCGTGATACGGTTCAATTCCCTGAAGTCGATGCAGGGTCGCAACGAACCGTCCTTTTTACCCACGAAGAAGAACCCCGACCCAACTGGGGACTGTGAGGGTCTGATAAATCCCTTAGCCAAGTTCTCCTGAATGTACTCTGCCATAGCCTGAGTCTCAGGACGTGACAGGGAGTACAACCTGCTCTTGGGAAGCTTAGCATCCGGCAACAAATCAATGGCACAGTCATAGGGGCGATGGGGATGTAGTACCTCCGCAACTTTTTTGGAGAACACATCCGCAAAATCTGCATAACATCCTGGCAATCCTGGCAAATTTAGCTGCGAGAGCCTGACTGGAAGGCTCAAGCAACTCCTGAAACAATCACTACCCCAACTAAGAATCTCCCCAGAGACCCAGTTAAATTGAGGGTTATGGGCCCTTAACCAGGGTAACCCCAAAACCAATGGGGCAAAAGAACAGACAGTCACATAGAAAGACAATTTTTCAGAGTGTGTGGCTCCAATAAACAAAGGAATTTGGCTGGTGCAGGAGGTAATTTTACCCTGGGACAATGGTTCCCCGTTTAACCCACAGATCTCAATCTCTGATGCCAAAGGTACTGAGGGAACAGAGTGTTCCAGGGCGAATTGACGGTCCATGAAAACCCCATCGGCCCCACTGTCAACAAAGGCCTCAGTCTTGACAGTTTGACCGAGGATCTCCAAAGTCACCGGAATGAGAAAAGTCTTTTTGGGA
The DNA here is from genome assembly GCF_028390025.1 of Pseudophryne corroboree. Taxonomy (NCBI): domain Eukaryota; kingdom Metazoa; phylum Chordata; class Amphibia; order Anura; family Myobatrachidae; genus Pseudophryne; species Pseudophryne corroboree. The sequence continues at coordinate 117,827,841 of NC_086454.1, read as the reverse complement.
AAATCTGACTTCTGGCCTGACAGGATATTTCCCATCACCCTCAGGCCCTGAAGTTTGCTGGCTTTTCTGGGCATGATACTACGACATGACCTTTATTCCCACAGTACAAACACAAACCCTGCTTTCTCCTCCGCGTCTTCTCACGCGAGGAGAGGCGGGTAGCCCCAATCTGCATAGGCTCCTCGGAATATTCCTCAGAGTCTGAGGTTCCCTTGGGAAAAAAGGAAACTGCGGTCTCCCTTTCAAGCCTACGCTCTCTCAGCCGTCTATCCACCCGGATGGATAACTGCATGAGCTGATCTAAGCTATCAGGCGAGGGATATTGTACCAGTTGGTCCTTTATCTGGTCAGAAAGGCCCCTTCGGTACTGGTTTCTCGGGGCTGGGTCATTCCACTGGGTATCATGAGCCAACCTCCGAAACTCCGTACTATAAACCTCAGCTGGCCGTCGCCCTTGCTTTAGGACCGTAATCTGAGCCTCGGCTGAAGCCATCTTGTCAGGGTCATCATACAAAATGCCCAGTGCCGTAAAAAAAGCATCAACACTTTTAAGCGACGGACAGTCAGGCTGCAACCCATATGCCCAGACCTGTGGGTCTCCTTGTAGCAAGGAAATCACCATGCCCACCCGCTGCATCTCCGACCCAGAAGACTGGGGCCTAAGCCTGAAATATAGCTTACAGCTCTCCTTGAAACAAAAGAACTGCGAGCGATCTCCAGAAAAACGATCCGGGAGATTTACTTTCGGCTCCTTAACCCCTAAACTTGCCGCTGCTGCTGCGGGAGCTCCGCTAGCGGCCTGCGGGGTGTTCATTTTAATGGACATCTCATTAAATTGTCAAGTCAGGACCTGCACCTGATCGACCACCTGTTGCAAAGTATTTTGAGGGGTATGCTCCATATTCCCCCAAAATTTCAACAGGAGTAGGGCTGCTGAATATGTTACGCACACCAGTGCTAACAGAAGTATACCGGTGTAACTCGACCAAGTTGTGGAAATTCCCATCCAGATTCTGTCGCTCTTCCACCTTTAAATCCTTCCTGGAGGCAACTTGGGATGATTATTGCTCTACAAACTCAATGTTACGCACACCAGTGCTAACAGAAGTATACCGGTGTATGAACAGAGAGGGATGCGAGGCAAAACGAACTCACAGACAGTATAACACAACATACACAGGAGGTGATGGAATAACTAATAACCACAAAATGAACGGGGAAGCCCAAAGGTTCAGGAATTCGGTGTCTCCCTAGTGTCAGGAATGCTCAGATGGAATAGAGCGGACAATGAAGCGAGATGTAGTGGTTTAACATGTGGAGCACCCAAAATGATGTTGCTTAGAGTAACAGAAAAAACCCCAAAGGGTTACCAACGGGTGTGAGAATAAACTCCTTGGTCAGAGATAGAAATATAGACACAAGGAGAGTATCCACAATCCTAACCCCCACTTGCAGGGCACAGGTTCAGCTTACTGCCACTAAACTGACACCTGGACGCCCTGCACAGTGAGGGAGAATTAAGCAAGCAGGTCCGAGAGTACAGCCGCAAACCTGCTGGGTTCACAGAATAGCAAAAGAACCCCAGCAGGTTAAACAACTGACTCCAGTCTTACTGCTAGGTCCGGATTGGCAGAATGAAGTACCGAATCCCAAGGCCTATTCGCAGTAAGCAACAAGTAAATACAAAGTCACACAGTACTAGCTAACTCTCTGGAACTGACTAACAAACAAAGATTCAGCAGCATTTGCCTAGCCTGAGAGGATGGTTTATATAGCAGGTGCTGTCCACGCCCCACTCAGACCTCACAGACTGTGAGCACAAAACCAGCGCCGGATTCCCTGCCGTGCACAGAGCCTGTAACCACTACACAGTAAAAACCGGGACCGGAGTATCAGCTGCGCTCAGGTTACTTCGCTAACACTTGCCTCCCGGTTGCCATGGCGACTTGGCAGTACAGAACAGGATATCCTAACACTCAACATGCTAAGTCAGATCCTTTTCTGTTCTGGATGACAGCAAAGGCTGTACTTAGAGGAGCAATCCTATCTTTCAAAGCAGCTTCCAACAAGAAATTCTCCGCACAATACCTGCAGTAGCAGATCTTGCCACAGGCAAGCAGGACTTTTGCCTAGGGTGCCGGCGCCATCCGGAGGGCGCCGCACCATGGGAAGATCCACTACTGCTGTGCCCGCTGTGTCCCACTGCCGCTGCGTCCCGCTGTGAAGGGCGTCCCGTTGTGAAGGGAACTAGACGCATCTAGTTTCCCTTCATGGAGAGGACCATGCTGTGCGGTGCGCGATGACATCATCGCGCACCACACAGCATTTCAGCGGCGCTACTACTGTACAGGGGGCATAACTGACCACGCCTCCTGTATGAAGCCACGCCCCTACTACCCGCCTGGGGCGCAAAAAGGCGTAGAACCGGCCCTGAATACCTGACACTCCAACCCGCCCTGTCTCAGGCCTTCCATACATATAAAACTACCCCCTCCCCACCCACGAAACACGCCTACTTGACTTCCAAAACTCACTTCGATTAATTTTTATCTGAGATGGGAGACAGACACCTTTTTTATGTCCATCACAAATTCCATAGATTTGGCAACACATCTGGACGTTTACTTTCTAACTTGCTACGTGGCTCCTATTCTCCAGCTGTCGTGCATCCCCTTGCACACAACACGGCACACTGACCTCCACAAACTAACAGATTGCACAGATTATGCAGACCTATTATTCACAACTTTACGCGTCTGACCTACCGGGCACCCCTCCAATATTCCCTTCTGCTCCACCTCCTACTACTTCACTCCCCCAACCGCCCACCCCTACCGCTACTCCTCTCGCGACATCCCCCACCCTCCCTTCTTTCTGGGAGGCTCTGCCTTTTCCTTCCCTTTCTGATGACATGGCCTCTCAACTCCTATCCCCGATTACCCTTGCTGAGGTCCACCTAGCAATAAAATAATTGAAGTCCAATAAAGCCCCAGGCCCTGATGGCTATAGTGGGGAGTTCTATAAACTTCTTTTACACAAATTTGAATATACTTTGGTTGACGTTTTCGATTCTTTATTGCTAGCTGAAACTCTTCCCCCCCCCCCACACACTTCAACTCAGCAATCCTCAAATTGCTTCACAAGCCTGGCAGAGGTTTGTCACTTCCTGGCTCTTATCGCCCAATTTCTTTGCTGAACGTAGACTATAAATTGTTCGCTAAGATTCTGGCCGATCGCCTCAAACTCATACTCCCTCACATCATCCACCCAGATCAAACTGGCTTCATTGCCGGCAGGCATTCGGTGGTTAACATGAGGAAGGTGATAGCGGCTTTACATTCCTGTCAAACGTGCACTTCCCCCGCTGGCTATGCCATCCTTTCCTTAGACGCGGAAAAAGCCTTTGACTTAGTCAAATGGCCACACATTTACGCTACCTTACGCCGATATGGCTTTCCGAATGCTTTTATCCAAGTCATCCGCGCCCTGTACTCTTCCCCTGCCACTCAAATCTCTTGCAATGGCTTCCTATCCAACCCCTTTTTTTATAGGAAAAGGCACTCGGCAGGGCTGTCCTCTCTCCCCCCTCCTCTTTGCCATCGCTTTGGAGCCTCTGGCTATAGCCCTTAGACTTTCCACTTCCTACACTGGCATTGCTATTGGCGACATTGAGTTTAAGGTTGCCCTATTCGCAGACGACATGTTGTTATTTGTCTCTGATCCACTCTCCTCAGTTCCGGAAATCCTGCGTTTGATTTCGGATTTTGGTGAGACGGCTGGTTATAGGATCAATGTTGCCAAATCGGAATTGCTTCCTATTAACATTCCCTCTTCCTCACTTTCCACGCTCACGCAAACTTCCCCCTTCACGATCACTCAGTCACATTTCAAATATCTAGGGGTCAACATCCCTCGAGATATCTCACCTATTTATGAGCTCAATTTTTCCTCGGCCATTACTGCTGTGATCTCTAAACTAGAAGGTTGGGCCACCCTCCCACTCTCCATGCTGGGCAGGATAGCGGTACTCAAATCTGTAATTTTTCCCAAAATATTTTATATTATGCAGTCTCTCCTGATTGGCCTTCGGGACCTGGGCGGTTCTAGACTCCGCAAGGCTATGACCCGGTTTATTTGGCAAGGGAAAAAAACCTAAGGTAGCTTTTGCTAAATTAGTGATGGATAAATCAAAGGGTGGGTTTGGTGTCCCTGACTTTCTCTCCTATTCTCTCACAGTTGTTCTTCGATATGCCGCCGACTGGTTGCTAGGCAGAAGCACATATACTGACTTGGCCCTCGACATTAACGCCCTCAAGCCCTTTTCCCCCTGGACCTTTTACATGCTAAAAAGGCCTCTGTACCCTCTTTGATCCTGGATCATCCCTTGTTCAGAGACACTTATTTCAGCTAGGTGAAAATTCATAAAAAACTGAAGCTCGATTACACTGCTTCTTCTTATGTTTCTCTGTGGGGTAACCCATCTTTTCCTCCCTCTTCACAACACGCTTTTCCTTCAGTGGTGGGAGAGGGGGCTATGCTCCGCTTCCCAAGGATTTGACCCGGGTGGTCACATAGTCCAATTCGCGGCGCTGAGAGACAGGTACTCCCTTCCTTCCTCCCATGTCTTTATGTAACTCCAGATGAGACACTATCTTCATTCGATGAAGCTTGGCTCCTCTAGTCCAATCCCTTCCTCCCCATTGGCTAAGGTGTTAAAACAGTGGGAATCCCGCCCGTACAAGATCAAGCAACTTTACACTCTTTTGTTAAACTTACCCTCCAAACCCTACCTTCCCAGACTGGTTGCCTCCTGGCAATCGGACATCCCAGGTATTAAATCTTATGAACTCTTACTAGATCACCATTGTCGAACTATGTCTATATTAAGCTCTGCCTACCTGCAAGAGGCTCATATTAAATCTATTCACAGGGCATACCTCCCTCCTTATGACCAAGCCACTGTTGTCCCATTGGACTCTAATAAATTCCCTAAATGCAGAGGGGCCAGAGCCTCATTCTACCACTGCCTCTGGAGTTGTACCAAGATCCTTCGCTTTTGGAATAAATTATTTGGGTTTATCAACACCCACTTCCACTCCTCTCTATGACCTGACCCGCTGGCCTGTTTATGTATAAACTTTTCCGTATGGAACTGTATGGTTGGGGTCAAACCACTTTTCCCTATGTTGACCATGCTCTTCACTATTTCAAAGAAGGCGATTTTGAGACACAGGGTTGTTAGATTCGCCCCCTCACTTTCTGAGGTCCTGAAGAGCATGTTACAATACTTATACTTTGACCGAAGATCTACAGTTCTCATGGGATTTTCTGGTCTTGATGGGTTTTATAGAAAGTGGGGCCCCTATCTATCTACGTTGGACGTAGACACACAAGCCACAATAACCTCTGCCTTTGAAAAAACCCTATGGAGGATTACCAAATAACTTGGATTCTGATATCTGTTTTCCTCCCCCTGTCATTCTCTTCTGTTCACTGCCTAATCTCTAGATGAGTCTTCTCGTTTCTTCTTCTTAGTCTCTTTTTGCCCTACCTGCTTGTGCTTCCTAAAAAATTGTTATTATTTGTCTCTGCTGTAACAATACTGTCAGTAACAATGCCTTGATTTATGTTTTTAAAGGCTTATCCGCCTACATGCTCTTTCCAGATGTGTAGACAGTGCTCCCTTTATATCTCCCCCCCATTCCCCCCCCCCTATATTTCCCCCCTGTTTGCCCCCCTATAATATGATGTTATCTTTTTATATGACATTGTTTGTTCTATGTATTGTTGTCTCTGTGATCTCTCCTGATTGTGGGGTCACGCAATATATTGTGATACTTTCTGTTGTCTATTACTCATGCCTTTTACAAAACTCAATAAAAATCAGTCTTGTTAAAAAAAAAGATAGACTGGAGATCTCATTGTTTTTGTATTGTGGAAGGTGGTATAATAAGATCTGGAATATGTGAAACTGCATGCATTGGAAGGGTATAGACCGGTGGTTCCCAAACTGTGTGCCGTGGCACCCTGTGGTGCCGTGGGACACTTGCAGGGGTGCCTCGGGTTGGTAGTGAAGGACCAATTCAAAATATTTATTACCCATGTAATAGGCAAAACTAGTATTTGTGGCTGCCAATCATACAATATGTGTACAAACAGAAGAAACTTTTGGCCTAGGGTGCCGTGATTCAAAAAAATTTGGAAATCACTGGTATAGACTATAGAAGAACTATCTCTGGAGGCTGATAGAACTAATTATTCAGGTTTGTTAGCAATCGGGCAAAACCATGTTGCACTGGGTTATATTGTTTCTATGCATGGTAAATACGGGTAGTCTTCAGGTTGCCGACTGTCGGGATCCCGGCGCTCAGTATACCGGCGCCGGAATCCCGACAGCCGGCATACCGACAGTTTTTCTCTCTCATGGGGGTCCACGACCTCCCTAGAGGGAGAATAAATAGCGTGGCGCGCATAGCGCGCCACAGTGCCCGCAGCGTGGCGAGCGCAGTGAGCCCGCAAGGGGCTCATTTGCGCTTGCCACGCTGTCGGTATGCCGGCGGTCGGTAAATACTGGGTGCTTAATTTCTACATTGCAATTTACATTTCAGTTTGAACCCAAATCTAAATCTCTCTGCACGTGTTACATCTGCCCCACCTGTAGTGCAGCATGATTTTGCCCAATTGATAACTTTTTTTGTTTTGCTAACTAACCTGAATAAGGCCCAAAGTCCTTTATTTGGCTGTGTAATTATGCAATCAGACTATAAAGTCATAAGAGTTTTGGACTGCTGTCAGCTTCGCTCACAGATCTCATTGATAATATCAGGGTTTGGGCAGTGGTATGCGGGTACTAATCGCTGCGCTGTGCTTTCCTGTTCTGGCAGAGGTCCCGGTCCTCAGGGAAAGCTGTAAGTGGTCACTCTGGGGAGTAGCGGATCTTGCCACAGGCAAGCAGGACTTTTGCCTTAGGCGCCGCCTTCCGGAGGGTGCCGGCGCCATCCGGAGGGCGCCGCACCATGGGAAGATCCACTACTGCTGTGCCCGCTGTGTCCCACTGCCGCTGCGTCCCGCTGTGAAGGGCGTCCCGTTGTGAAGGGAACTAGACGCATCTAGTTTCCCTTCATGGAGAGGACCTTGCTGTGCGGTGCGCGATGACATCATCGCGCACCACACATCATTTCAGCGGCGCTACTACTGTACAGGGGGCATAACTGACCACGCCTCCTGTATGAAGCCACGCCCCTACTACCCGCCTGGGGCGCAAAAAGGCGTAGAACCGGCCCTGAATACCTGACACTCCAACCCGCCCTGTCTCAGGCCTTCCATACATATAAAACTACCCCCTCCCCACCTACGAAACACGCCTACTTGACTTCCAAAACTCACTTTGATTAATTTTTATCTGAGATGGGAGACAGACACCTTTTTTCTGTCCATCACAAAGTCCATAGATTTGGCAACACATCTGGACGTTTACTTTCTAATTCTAACTTGCTACGTGGCTCCTATTCTCCAGCTGTCGTGCATCCCCTTGCACACAACACGGCACACTGACCTCCACAAACTAACAGATTGCACAGATTATGCAGACCTATTATTCACAACTTTACGCGTCTGACCTACCGGGCACCCCTCCAATATCCCCTTCTGCTCCACCTCCTACTACTTCACTCCCCCAACCGCCCACCCCTACCGCTACTCCTCTCGCGACATCCCCCACCCTCCCTTCTTTCAGGGAGGCTCTGCCTTTTCCTTCCCTTTCTGATGACATGGCCTCTCAACTCCTATCCCCGATTACCCTTGCTGAGGTCCACCTAGCAATAAAATAATTGAAGTCCAATAAAGCCCCAGGCCCTGATGGCTATAGTGGGGAGTTCTATAAACTTCTTTTACACAAATTTGAATATACTTTGGTTGACGTTTTCGATTCTTTATTGCTAGCTGAAACTCTTCCCCCCCCCCCCCACACACACACACACTTCAACTCAGCAATCCTCAAATTGCTTCACAAGCCTGGCAGAGGTTTGTCACTTCCTGGCTCTTATCGCCCAATTTCTTTGCTGATTGTAGACTATAAATTGTTCGCTAAGATTCTGGCCGATCGCCTCAAACTCATACTCCCTCACATCATCCACCCAGATCAAACTGGCTTCATTGCCGGCAGGCATTCGGTGGTTAACATGAGGAAGGTGATAGCGGCTTTACATTCCTGTCAAACGTGCACTTCCCCCACTGGCTATGCCATCCTTTCCTTAGACGCGGAAAAAGCCTTTGACTTAGTCAAATGGCCACACATTTACGCTACCTTACGCCGATATGGCTTTCCGAATGCTTTTATCCAAGTCATCCGCGCCCTGTACTCTTCCCCTGCCACTCAAATCTCTTGCAATGGCTTCCTATCCAACCCCTTTTTTTATAGGAAAAGGCACTCGGCAGGGCTGTCCTCTCTACCCCCTCCTCTTTGCCATCGCTTTGGAGCCTCTGGCTATAGCCCTTAGACTTTCCACTTCCTACACTGGCATTGCTATTGGCGACATTGAGTTTAAGGTTGCCCTATTCGCAGACGACATGTTGTTATTTGTCTCTGATCCACTCTCCTCAGTTCCGGAAATCCTGCGTTTGATTTCGGATTTTGGTGAGACGGCTGGTTATAGGATCAATGTTGCCAAATCGGAATTGCTTCCTATTAACATTCCCTCTTCCTCACTTTCCACGCTCACGCAAACTTCCCCCTTCACGATCACTCAGTCACATTTCAAATATCTAGGGGTCAACATCCCTCGAAGATATCTCACGTATTTATGAGCTCAATTTTTCCTCGGCCATTACTGCTGTGATCTCTAAACTAGAAGGTTGGGCCACCCTCCCCCTCTCCATGCTGGGCAGGATAGCGGTTCTCAAATCTGTAATTTTTCCCAAAATATTTTATATTATGCAGTCTCTCCTGATTGGCCTTCGGGACCTGGGCGGTTCTAGACTCCGCAAGGCTATGACCCGGTTTATTTGGCAAGGGAAAAAAACCTAAGGTAGCTTTTGCTAAATTAGTGATGGATAAATCAAAGGGTGGGTTTGGTGTCCCTGACTTTCTCTCCTATTCTCTCACAGTTGTTCTTCGATATGCCGCCGACTGGTTGCTAGGCAGAAGCACATATACTGACTTGGCCCTCGACATTAACGCCCTCAAGCCCTTTTCCCCCTGGACCTTTTACATGCTAAAAAGGCCTCTATACCCTCTTTGATCCTGGATCATCCCTTGTTCAGAGACACTTATTTCAGCTAGGTGAAAATTCATAAAAAACTGAAGCTCGATTACACTGCTTCTTCTTATGTTTCTCTGTGGGGTAACCCATCTTTTCCTCCCTCTTCACAACACGCTTTTCCTTCAGTGGCGGGAGAGGGGGCTATGCTCCGCTTCCCAAGGATTTGACCCGGGTGGTCACATAGTCCAATTCGCGGCGCTGAGAGACAGGTACTCCCTTCCTTCCTCCCATGTCTTTATGTATCTCCAGATGAGACACTATCTTCATTCGATGAAGCTTGGCTCCTCTAGTCCAATCCCTTCCTCCCCATTGGCTAAGGTGTTAAAACAGTGGGAATCCCGCCCGTACAAGATCAAGCAACTTTACACTCTTTTGTTAAACTTACCCTCCAAACCCTACCTTCCCAGACTGGTTGCCTCCTGGCAATCGGACATCCCAGGTATTAAATCTTATGAACTCTTACTAGATCACCATTGTCGAACTATGTCTATATTAAGCTCTGCCTACCTGCAAGAGGCTCATATTAAATCTATTCACAGGGCATACCTCCCTCCTTATGACCAAGCCACTGTTGTCCCATCGGACTCTAAAAAATTCCTTAAATGCAGAGGGGCCAGAGCCTCATTCTACCACTGCCTCTGGAGTTGTACCAAGATCCTTCGCTTTTGGAATAAATTATTTGGGTTTATCAACACCCACTTCCACTCCTCTCTATGACCTGACCCGCTGGCCTGTTTATGTATAAACTTTTCCGTATGGAACTGTATGGTTGGGGTCAAACCACTTTTCCCTATGTTGACCATGCTCTTCACTATTTCAAAGAAGGCGATTTTGAGACACAGGGTTGTTAGATTCGCCCCCTCACTTTCTGAGGTCCTGAAGAGCATGTTACAATACTTATACTTTGACCGAAGATCTACAGTTCTCATGGGATTTTCTGGTCTTGATGGGTTTTATAGAAAGTGGGGCCCCTATCTATCTACGTTGGACGTAGACACACAAGCCACAATAACCTCTGCCTTTGAAAAAACCCTATGGAGGATTACCAAATAACTTGGATTCTGATATCTGTTTTCCTCCCCCTGTCATTCTCTTCTGTTCACTGCCTAATCTCTAGATGAGTCTTCTCGTTTCTTCTTCTTAGTCTCTTTTTGCCCTACCTGCTTGTGCTTCCTAAAAAATTGTTATTATTTGTCTCTGCTGTAACAATACTGTCAGTAACAATGCCTTGATTTATGTTTTTAAAGGCTTATCCGCCTACATGCTCTTTCCAGATGTGTAGACAGTGCTCCCTTTATATCTCCCCCCCCCATTCCTCCCCCCCCTATATTTCCCCCCTGTTTGCCCCCCTACAATATGATGTTATCTTTTTATATGACATTGTTTGTTCTATGTATTGTTGTCTCTGTGATCTCTCCTGATTGTGGGGTCACGCAATATATTGTGATACTTTCTGTTGTCTATTACTCATGCCTTTTACAAAACTCAATAAAAATCAGTCTTGTTAAAAAAAAAGATAGACTGGAGATCTCATTGTTTTTGTATTGTGGAAGGTGGTATAATAAGATCTGGAATATGTGAAACTGCATGCATTGGAAGGGTATAGACCGGTGGTTCCCAAACTGTGTGCCGTGGCACCCTGTGGTGCCGTGGGACACTTGCAGGGGTGCCTCGGGTTGGTAGTGAAGGACCAATTCAAAATATTTATTACCCATGTAATAGGCAAAACTAGTATTTGTGGCTGCCAATCATACAATATGTGTACAAACAGAAGAAACTTTTGGCCTAGGGTGCCGTGATTCCAAAAAATTTGGAAATCACTGGTATAGACTATAGAAGAACTATCTCTGGAGGCTGATAGAACGAATTATTCAGGTTTGTTAGCAATCGGGCAAAACCATGTTGCACTGGGTTATATGTTTCTATGCATGGTAAATACGGGTAGTCTTCAGGTTGCCGACTGTCGGGATTCCGGCGCTCAGTATACCGGCGCCGGAATCCCGACAGCCGGCATACCGACAGTTTTTCTCTCTCATGAGGGTCCACGACCTCCCTAGAGGGAGAATAAATAGCGTGGCGCGCATAGCGCGCCACAGTGCCCGCAGCGTGGCGAGCGCAGTGAGCCCGCAAGGGGCTCATTTGCGCTTGCCACGCTGTCGGTATGCCGGCGGTCGGTAAATACTGGGTGCTTAATTTCTACATTGCAATTTACATTTCAGTTTGAACCCAAATCTAAATCTCTCTGCACGTGTTACATCTGCCCCACCTGTAGTGCAGCATGATTTTGCCCAATTGCTAACTTTTTTTGTTTTGCTAACTAACCTGAATAAGGCCCAAAGTCCTTTATTTGGCTGTGTAATTATGCAATCAGACTATAAAGTCATAAGAGTTTTGGACTGCTGTCAGCTTCGCTCACAGATCTCATTGATAATATCAGGGTTTGGGCAGTGGTATGCGGGTACTAATCGCTGCGCTGTGCTTTCCTGTTCTGGCAGAGGTCCCGGTCCTCAGGGAAAGCTGTAAGTGGTCACTCTGGGGAGTAGCGGATCTTGCCACAGGCAAGCAGGACTTTTGCCTTGGGCGCCGCCTTCCGGAGGGTGCCGGCGCCATCCGGAGGGCGCCGCACCATGGGAAGATCCACTACTGCTGTGCCCGCTGTGTCCCACTGCCGCTGCGTCCCGCTGTGAAGGGCGTCCCGTTGTGAAGGGAACTAGACGCATCTAGTTTCCCTTCATGGAGAGGACCTTGCTGTGCGGTGCGTGATGACATCATCGCGCACCACACAGCATTTCAGCGGCGCTACTACTGTACAGGGGGCATAACTGACCACGCCTCCTGTATGAAGCCACGCCCCTACTACCCGCCTGGGGCGCAAAAAGGCGTAGAACCGGCCCTGAATACCTGACACTCCAACCCGCCCTGTCTCAGGCCTTCCATACATATAAAACTACCCCCTCCCCACCTACGAAACACGCCTACTTGACTTCCAAAACTCACTTCGATTAATTTTTATCTGAGATGGGAGACAGACACCTTTTTTCTGTCCATCACAAAGTCCATAGATTTGGCAACACATCTGGACGTTTACTTTCTAACTTGCTACGTGGCTCCTATTCTCCAGCTGTCGTGCATCCCCTTGCACACAACACGGCACACTGACCTCCACAAACTAACAGATTGCACAGATTATGCAGACCTATTATTCACAACTTTACGCGTCTGACCTACCGGGCACCCCTCCAATATCCCCTTTTGCTCCACCTCCTACTACTTCACTCCCCCAACCGCCCACCCCTACCGCTACTCCTCTCGCGACATCCCCCACCCTCCCTTCTTTCTGGGAGGCTCTGCCTTTTCCTTCCCTTTCTGATGACATGGCCTCTCAACTCCTATCCCCGATTACCCTTGCTGAGGTCCACCTAGCAATAAAATAATTGAAGTCCAATAAAGCCCCAGGCCCTGATGGCTATAGTGGGGAGTTCTATAAACTTCTTTTACACAAATTTGAATATACTTTGGTTGACGTTTTCGATTCTTTATTGCTAGCTGAAACTCTCCCCCCCCACACACACACACTTCAACTCAGCAATCCTCAAATTGCTTCACAAGCCTGGCAGAGGTTTGTCAATTCCTGGCTCTTATCGCCCAATTTCTTTGCTGATTGTAGACTATAAATTGTTCGCTAAGATTCTGGCCGATCGCCTCAAACTCATACTCCCTCACATCATCCACCCAGATCAAACTGGCTTCATTGCCGGCAGGCATTCGGTGGTTAACATGAGGAAGGTGATAGCGGCTTTACATTCCTGTCAAACGTGCACTTCCCCCACTGGCTATGCCATCCTTTCCTTAGACGCGGAAAAAGCCTTTGACTTAGTCAAATGGCCACACATTTACGCTACCTTACGCCGATATGGCTTTCCGAATGCTTTTATCCAAGTCATCCGCGCCCTGTACTCTTCCCCTGCCACTCAAATCTCTTGCAATGGCTTCCTATCCAACCCCTTTTTTTATAGGAAAAGGCACTCGGCAGGGCTGTCCTCTCTACCCCCTCCTCTTTGCCATCGCTTTGGAGCCTCTGGCTATAGCCCTTAGACTTTCCACTTCCTACACTGGCATTGCTATTGGCGACATTGAGTTTAAGGTTGCCCTATTCGCAGACGACATGTTGTTATTTGTCTCTGATCCACTCTCCTCAGTTCCGGAAATCCTGCGTTTGATTTCGGATTTTGGTGAGACGGCTGGTTATAGGATCAATGTTGCCAAATCGGAATTGCTTCCTATTAACATTCCCTCTTCCTCACTTTCCACGCTCACGCAAACTTCCCCCTTCACGATCACTCAGTCACATTTCAAATATCTAGGGGTCAACATCCCTCGAAGATATCTCACGTATTTATGAGCTCAATTTTTCCTCGGCCATTACTGCTGTGATCTCTAAACTAGAAGGTTGGGCCACCCTCCCCCTCTCCATGCTGGGCAGGATAGCGGTTCTCAAATCTGTAATTTTTCCCAAAATATTTTATATTATGCAGTCTCTCCTGATTGGCCTTCGGGACCTGGGCGGTTCTAGACTCCGCAAGGCTATGACCCGGTTTATTTGGCAAGGGAAAAAAACCTAAGGTAGCTTTTGCTAAATTAGTGATGGATAAATCAAAGGGTGGGTTTGGTGTCCCTGACTTTCTCTCCTATTCTCTCACAGTTGTTCTTCGATATGCCGCCGACTGGTTGCTAGGCAGAAGCACATATACTGACTTGGCCCTCGACATTAACGCCCTCAAGCCCTTTTCCCCCTGGACCTTTTACATGCTAAAAAGGCCTCTATACCCTCTTTGATCCTGGATCATCCCTTGTTCAGAGACACTTATTTCAGCTAGGTGAAAATTCATAAAAAACTGAAGCTCGATTACACTGCTTCTTCTTATGTTTCTCTGTGGGGTAACCCATCTTTTCCTCCCTCTTCACAACACGCTTTTCCTTCAGTGGCGGGAGAGGGGGCTATGCTCCGCTTCCCAAGGATTTGACCCGGGTGGTCACATAGTCCAATTCGCGGCGCTGAGAGACAGGTACTCCCTTCCTTCATCCCATGTCTTTATGTATCTCCAGATGAGACACTATCTTCATTCGATGAAGCTTGGCTCCTCTAGTCCAATCCCTTCCTCCCCATTGGCTAAGGTGTTAAAATAGTGGGAATCCCGCCCGTACAAGATCAAGCAACTTTACACTCTTTTGTTAAACTTACCCTCCAAACCCTACCTTCCCAGACTGGTTGCCTCCTGGCAATCGGCCATCCCAGGTATTAAATCTTATGAACTCTTACTAGATCACCATTGTCGAACTATGTCTATATTAAGCTCTGCCTACCTGCAAGAGGCTCATATTAAATCTATTCACAGGGCATACCTCCCTCCTTATGACCAAGCCACTGTTGTCCCATCGGACTCTAATAAATTCCCTAAATGCAGAGGGGCCAGAGCCTCATTCTACCACTGCCTCTGGAGTTGTACCAAGATCCTTCGCTTTTGGAATAAATTATTTGGGTTTATCAACACCCACTTCCACTCCTCTCTATGACCTGACCCGCTGGCCTGTTTATGTATAAACTTTTCCGTATGGAACTGTATGGTTGGGGTCAAACCACTTTTCCCTATGTTGACCATGCTCTTCACTATTTCAAAGAAGGCGATTTTGAGACACAGGGTTGTTAGATTCGCCCCCTCACTTTCTGAGGTCCTGAAGAGCATGTTACAATACTTATACTTTGACCGAAGATCTACAGTTCTCATGGGATTTTCTGGTCTTGATGGGTTTTATAGAAAGTGGGGCCCCTATCTATCTACGTTGGACGTAGACACACAAGCCACAATAACCTCTGCCTTTGAAAAAACCCTATGGAGGATTACCAAATAACTTGGATTCTGATATCTGTTTTCCTCCCCCTGTCATTCTCTTCTGTTCACTGCCTAATCTCTAGGTGAGTCTTCTCGTTTCTTCTTCTTAGTCTCTTTTTGCCCTACCTGCTTGTGCTTCCTAAAAAATTGTTATTATTTGTCTCTGCTGTAACAATACTGTCAGTAACAATGCCTTGATTTATGTTTTTAAAGGCTTATCCGCCTACATGCTCTTTCCAGATGTGTAGACAGTGCTCCCTTTATATCTCCCCCCCATTCCTCCCCCCCTATATTTCCCCCCTGTTTGCCCCCCTATAATATGATGTTATCTTTTTATATGACATTGTTTGTTCTATGTATTGTTGTCTCTGTGATCTCTCCTGATTGTGGGGTCACGCAATATATTGTGATACTTTCTGTTGTCTATTACTCATGCCTTTTACAAAACTCAATAAAAATCAGTCTTGTTAAAAAAAAAGATAGACTGGAGATCTCATTGTTTTTGTATTGTGGAAGGTGGTATAATAAGATCTGGAATATGTGAAACTGCGCCGGAATCCCGACAGCTGGCATACCGACAGTTTTTCTCTCTCACGGGGGTCCACGACCTCCCTAGGGGCTCATTTGCGCTTGCCACGCTGTCGGTATGCCGGCGGTCGGTAAATACTAGGTGCTTAATTTCTACATTGCAATTTACATTTCAGTTTGAACCCAAATCTAAATCTCTCTACACGTGTAACATCTGCCCCACCTGTAGTGCAGCATGATTTTGCCCAATTGCTAACTTTTTTTGTTTTGCTAACTAACCTGAATAAGGCCCAAAGTCCTTTATTTGGCTGTGTAATTATGCAATCAGACTATAAAGTCATAAGATCTTTGGACTGCTGTCAGCTTCGCTCACAGATCTCATTGGTAATATCAGGGTTTGGGCAGTGGTATGCGGGTACTAATCGCTGCGCTGTGCTTTCCTGTTCTGGCAGAGGTCCCGGTCCTCAGGGAAAGCTGTAAGTGGTCACTCTGGGGAGTCCCACTGTGGTAGCTGCCCTGGTGAGTTGGGGTTCCCACGGCGTAATCACCGGCTTTGAACACTAGGCACCGGCATGTTGGTTCTTGACGGCTGATCGCTGATCCATCAATGGAAATCTGACTTTTGCCCAGCTGACCTTCTCCAATCTCTGTGCAGGCCAGGGTACATAAGGGGCAATGAACACATCTACCTGCCACATCCTTAGGTTCCTGACTACAGGCAGTTAGACTCCAGGTCCTTATTACTTGCATTACCTGTGGTATCCTGCACTTCTAAACAGACTCTGGTTGGTTCCTGTACCAGCAATACTGGTCCCAGACTGGTACCAGTTCCAGCAGCTAGTCCCAGCCCGGTGTGTAGCAATACCAGCCCCAGCCCGGTTCCAGTTCCAGCAGCCGAACCCAGCTTGTCATGTAGCAATACTGGTCCCAGCCTGGTTCCAGTACCAGCAGTAATGATCCTAGCCCAGTTCCAGTACTGGCAATACCAGTTCCAGTACCAGCAATACTGGTCCTAGCCCAGTTCCAGTTATAGCAACTGGTTCCTGCCCAGCATGTTGCAGTACTGGTCCCAACACGGTTCCAGTACCAGCAATACCAGTCCCAGCAGCCGGTTCCAGACCAGCTCGTAGCAGTTCCGGTCCCAGTCCAGTTCCAACAATATTGGTCCCAGTCCAGTTCCAGTTTCATCAGCCGGTGTGTGTTTGACTGCACAGTTCAGTTCCAGTACCAGATCCAGCTCTACTCCTGACCCCACTTTTGTCCATAAGTAATTTATGAAGAAGAGCTATATGCCGCTACCTCGTTTCCAGCCCTTCGGTGCTCCTGACAAGCAAGCATCTAGCACTCCCCCGGGTGATCTTAAACCCAGAACCGTGACAGGAAAGTTTGGATGTATTATTCTAATCATTTTTATACTCAGTACTCTGGAGTGTACTGGAGTATGACAGGTGAAGCTCTGCCTCCCCTGCCTGCATGTCACTGGTATATATGGGGTGTTTAATCTTCTCAGCTCAGGAGGGCTGGTCCTTCTGCCACATTTAATAGCTTATCCTGTCAATTTATGAAGTATTATTTACATTTACATGTACCACATACATTATTTGAATGAGACAGACCATAGCTTGCTAAATGCTAATTATGACCTCTTCATGGACTGGCCATACTCACTCTAAAATCATGCATTTGTAAACCCCCTTCTCGAAATCTGGGGTTTGCCCCTGACCTTTGCCCTCATGCATCTAATTACAGTGTTAGTCTCACACATGCGCATTCTACTGGGACTTTTACAGAGGAATACATACATTGTTTCATCAATCACTATATCACTAGTGAGTATGTGGAAAGCGCAATGCCGGAAGCATGGCGCATGGTTTTAATGCTACTTAAAGCATTTTAACCCTGTCATGTCTTGCCACTGGAGTATACTGTATCATTTAGAAAAATCTGTTTCAAACAATAATGGTGGGTCTCTTATGTTTTCTATTCTTTAGTATACTAAAATGTAGGTAGGATCAGAGCAACGTTGCCTGTCTGGTATGGGTACGAAGAACAGAACTGCTATTTTGGCTGATGGTGTAACACTCTTGAAGCAATAATGTTTATCTTGGTGGATTTTTATTATTATTAACAGTTTCTTATATAGTGCAGCATATTCTGTTGCGCTTTACAATTAGAACAACAGCAATAGAACAAAACTGGGCAAAAACAGATAGACATAGAGGTAGGAAGGCCCTGCTTGCAGCGCCCCAGTCAGGCAATGGGGGCGTGGCTTCATACAGGGGGCATGGTCAGTTACGCCCCCTGTACAGTATGAGCACCGCTGAAATGATGTGCGGTGCGCGATGACTTCATCGCGCACCGCACAGCAAAGGTCCTCTCCACGAAGGGAAACTAGACACGTAGCGTCTAGTTCCCTTCGTGGAGAGGACCTTTGCTGTGCGGTGCGCGATGACGTAATCGCGCACCGCACAGTAAAGGTCCTCTCCATGAAGGGAAACTAGACGCTACGCGTCTAGTTCCCTTCACAGCGGGGGGCAGCGGGACAGACCGGGCAGCGGGGGGGCACAGCAGCAGCGGATCTTGCCGTGGTGCGGCGCCCTCCGGATGGCGCCAGTGCCCTCCGGAAGGTGGCGCCCCGGGCAAAAGTCCTGCTTGCCCGTGGCAAGATCCGCTACTGCTTACAATCTATAGGGAAATAGGCATTGATACACAAGGATAGATGCTACCTATTGCATAATGGTCTACCAGATTGCTAAGTTCTTAATGGGTTGTATGATATGATCACCCAGCAATGTTGGAAGACAAAATATGTGAGGTTATGTGGACTGTACAGAGAGGATGTAATTAGATAGGGAAGCATTGGAGGTTATGTGGATGGGTTTGGAATTTGATAGGCTTTAATGATTAAAGGTTTGGAGACTAGAGGTGAGTCTTATTGTGTGTGGGAGGGCATTCCACAGAGTGGGGGAAGCCCGGATAAAGTCTTGTAATTTTGAGTGGGAACAAGTAATACGTGTGGATGAGAGATGCAGATCTTGTGCAGAGCGGAGAGGTAGGGAGATATTTTGAGATGAACGAAGAGATGTGTTTTGGTGCAGTTTAGTTAATAGCCTTGTATGTAAGCAAAAGTATTTCATATTTTTAACACGGTAAAATACCAATAACCAATGGAGGGACTGACAGAACAGATCTGCAGATGATGAACGTCTAGCAAGGAAGATTAGCCTTGCAGCTGCATTTAAAATGGATTGTAGTGGTGAGAGCCTATGTTTGGGAAGACCAGTAAGGAGACTATTGCAATAATCAATGCGGGAGATGATGAGTGCATGGATAAGAGTTTTTGCAGTGTCTTGTGTAAGATAAGGACGGATTTTGGATATATTTTTTTTAGGTGCAGATGATACCCATCCACAACACATTACAGCAAAGCTCAGTTATCTATGTTTTGCATTATACTTACTGACTTATTAATTTTCCTCTCCTGGAAATAAAAATGTAATGAAAAAACGGTGGACCTAGGTAGGTGCTGCCAGTCTCATGTGGGCCTATTTTTATGGGAGGCCTGGAGCTCCACCTGCCCCATTGTTATAACGGTCCTGGATGGTCATTCCGAGTTGATCGCAGCCAGCAACTTTTTGCTGCTGCTGCGATCAGCTAGTCCACGCCTATGGGGGAGTGTATTTTAGCTTATCAGGGCTGCGATCGCTTGTGCAGCCCTGCTAAGCTAATAAAATTTCAAGCAAAACTAGACTAGACCTGGACATACTTACCCTGTGCGACGATCTCTGCAATGTTGGGGCCGGCTTTGACGTAAG
Organism: Pseudophryne corroboree; assembly: GCF_028390025.1. Taxonomy (NCBI): domain Eukaryota; kingdom Metazoa; phylum Chordata; class Amphibia; order Anura; family Myobatrachidae; genus Pseudophryne; species Pseudophryne corroboree. The sequence goes on along the minus strand of NC_086454.1, from coordinate 117,808,347 downwards.
ACATCCGCCCTCCTTTCTGCTGGACACGCCTGCGTATTCTTCTTCACTCCCCGAAAACGGCAGCCAACGGTCCGGATCCGCCCAGGTACGCCTTCTTTCTGTCAATCTTCTTTGCGGTTGGCTCTGCGACCGCTTCCTTCGTAGGACGCGACGTAACCCGGCGACCCCAGTCGCCGGGCAACATCGCGCACGCGCACTGCGGCCACCGCGCATGCGCAATTAGGACCCGTTTGCACCGCAGAAACAAACCGCTGCATGCAAACGGGTCGAAATGACCCCCCTTGTTGGGTGCAGAAATCATAACAGAAAGACGTCATTTTTGATTTGACACATGAAGATTTTATCTTTATCTATTTTAAATTAATTAGTTTATTTCCTCACTTTGTTTACATTTTTCCAATTTATTCTACATTTTTTTATGTCAGTTAATAACAAATAAACATAATGAAGCTTATTCTGAGTTGTGAGCCAAACAAAAATCTATGAACTTTGCAACAGAACAAACCAAGTTGCAATGTATTTTTGTTTTTTTGCAATTACAGTCAGGCTGTCTTAACAGCATTGTAGGACTTGGGCAAAGCATTGTACTGTGGCCCCTACTCACCCATCATGGGAATAATTTAAAAAAATCATAGCATGCCCCTCCTGCAGTTCCACGCCATCTCAACATGCTTCCATACTTTGAATGGAGGTAAGATTTATCAAGCCCTTGAGAGTGATACATTGCACGGTGATAGAGTACCAACCAATCAGCTAACTGCCATGTTACAGGCTGTGTTTGAAAAATAGCATTTAAGAGCTGATTGGTGGGTACTTTAGCTCCGTGCAATTTATCACTCGCCAAGGCTTGATAAATATGGGCCTTTAGTTTCTTTTTGAGAAATGTAGAAAATAATATCAAATTAAGTAAATATATTTATTTGTAAATATATTTATACTGTATATACAGTAAATATTTGTTTAAATGTCATCCTTAGGTACAATTACATGGTAAGGGGCAGGATTCTCTCCTGTATGTCCACATATTTTATGATTGCCAGCCAGTGCACATGGTTTTGCCCAGTAGCTAACAAATTTGCTGCTGCGATCAGGTCTGAATTAGGCCCCTTGACCATAAATAATTTGAGTTGGTCGTGGACCACCAATCTAAGGCATCCCTGCAAGTGCCCTAATACACCCCAGGGTGCCACGGCTCACAGGACCTAATTCAGATCTAATTGCAGCAGCAAATTTGTTAGCTAATGGGCAAAACCATGGGGGTCATTCCAAGTTGTTCGCTCGGTAAAAATCTTCGCATCGCAGCGATTTTCCGCTTAATGCGCATGCGCAATGTCCGCACTGCGACTGCGTCAAGTAAATTTGCTATGCAGTTAGGATTTTTACTCACGGCTTTTTCATCGTTCTGGCGATCGTAATGTGATTGACAGGAAATGGGTGTTACTGGGCGGAAACAGGCCGTTTTATGGGCGTGTGGGAAAAAACGCTACCGTTTCCGGAAAAAACGCAGGAGTGGCCGGAGAAACGGGGGGAGTGTCTGGGCGAACGCTGGGTGTGTTTGTGACGTCAAACCAGGAACGACAAGCAGTGAAATGATCGCAGATGCCGAGTAAGTCTGGAGCTACTCAGAAACTGCTACGAGGTGTGTAATCGCAATATTGCGAATACATCGTTCGCAATTTTAAGATGCTAAGATTCACTCCCAGTAGGCGGCGGCTTAGCATGAGCAAATCTGCTAAAATCCGCTTGCGAGCGAACAACTCGGAATGACCCCCCATGTGCAGTGCAGGGGGTGGGGGGGCAGATATAATGTACAGAAAGAGTTATATTTGGGTGGGTTGTGTTCAAATTGAAATCTAAATTGCAGTTTAAAAATAAAGCAGCCAGTACTTACTCTGCACAGAAACAAAATAACCCACCCAAATCTAACTCTCTCTGCACATGTTATATCTGCCACTCCCCCTGCACTGCATCTGGGGGTCATTCCGAGTTGTTCGCTCGCAAGTGGATTTTAGCAGATTTGCTCATGCTAAGCCGCCGCCTACTGGGAGTGAATCTTAGCATCTTAAAATTGCGAACGATGTATTCGCAATATTGCGATTACACACCTCGTAGCAGTTTCTGAGTAGCTCCAGACTTACTCGGCATCTGCGATAATTTCACTGCTTGTCGTTCCTGGTTTGACGTCACAAACACACCCAGCGTTCGCCCAGACACTCCCCCGTTTCTCCGGCCACTCCTGCGTTTTTTCCGGAAACGGTAGCGTTTTTTCCCACACGCCCATAAAACGGCCTGTTTCCGCCCAGTAACAACCATTTCCTGTCAATCACATTACGATCGCCAGAACGATAAAAATGCCGTGAGTAAAATTCCTAAGTGCATAGCAAATTTACTTGGCGCAGTCGCAGTGCGGACATTGCGCATGCGCATTAAGCGGAAAATCACTGCGATGCGAAGATTTTTACCGAGCGAACAACTCGGAATGACCCCCATGGTTTTGACGATTAGCTAACAAATTTGCTGCTGCGATTAGGTCTGAATTAGGCCTGCAGTTTGAGAACCACTTGCCTACACCAAAGGGGAAAAAAAAACTATGACTGTCAAGATTTTACTATTTTATATTTGTTATTTATGTGAAAACTGATATAAATGAGTATAGAAGGGAGATGCGAAGATTAGGGGGCGTGAGAATCTCAGATATAGGGGCTCATTTATCAAACAGTCAAACAATGGCCCCTATGCCACTTTCCAGGATGCACATTAGAGTTTGAGTGCTCTAGGGCAGAGATTAGGAGGCCCGGGCAGAGGAGGCTGCGTACTGGCCTCCTCCTCTCTTAAAATGCCAGATTACTGCCTTGCCCCGGATGACAGATATCCTAGTTTCGGCCACGCTACCAGTATGTTTTTGGAGTGTGGTTGTAAATCTAGCACCTAGAGAAAACCCATACAAACACAAGAACATACAAATTCCATACATACAGGGCATTGTTCAGGTATTAAGCATTCATGACCTTAGTGCTGTGAGGCAGTAATACTAACTGCTACCCTACCATGTTGCCCAGGACCAGTGGCGTCATGAGGGGGATGCGGGGGGTGCGGCCCGCACTCGTGTGTCACCCTTCAATGGGGTGACACCAAAAAGAGCTGCACACACACACCCTATCCCAAGCACAGACTTAACAGACTTGTCCGTGGCACCAAGACCCCGCACCCCAGCTGACTCATGAGCCGGACTCAAAGTAATTCAGAAGCCTGTCTGCAGCTCCACCGGGTCCAGTAGCATGTAGTTGATCTGCACAAAATAATCTAAGTTGGTGACGTGAAATGAGAAAAATTTCTATTAAAAAATAATTTTTATAAATAAAAATCTGAAAATTGGCATGTGCATTCACCCCCTTTGCTATGAAGCCCCTCAAAAGTTCTGGAGCAACCAATTACCTTCAGAAGTCACATAATTAGTGAAATTAAGTCCACCTGTGTGCAATCTAAGTATCACATGATCTGTTAGTATAAACACACCTGTTCTGAAAGGCCCCAGAGGCTGCAACACCACTAAGCAAGAGGCATCACACCATAAAGAGACCAATGAGCTCTCTAAACAAGTCAGGGACAAAGTTGTTGAGAAGTACAAGTCAGGGGTGGGTTATAAAAAAATATCCAAATCTTTGATGATCCCCCGGAGCACCATCAAATCCATCATCTTCAAATGAAAAGAACATGGTACCACAACAAACCTGTCAAGAAAGGGGCACTAGCCAAAACTGTTTCTGTCTGCCTGCGATTTGAAACTGGGACAGAAGGTTCACCTTCCAGCAGGACAATGACCCGAAGCATACTGCTAAAGCAACACTTGAGTGGTTTAAGGGGAAACATTTAAAGGTGTTGGAATGGCCTAGTCAAAGCCCAGATCTCAATTCAATTGAGAATCTGTGGTCAGACTTGAAGATTGCTGTTCACAAGCGGAAGCCATCGAACATGAAGGAGCTGGAGCAGTTTTGCCTTGAGGAATGGGCAAAAATCCCAGTGGCAAGCTCATACAGACATATCCAAAGTGACATGCAGCTGTAATTGCCGCAAAAGGTGGCTCTACAAAGTACTGACTTTAGGGGAATAGTTATGCACGCTGAAGTTTTCTGTTACTTTGTTTGCTTCACAATAAAAAAACAAAAACAACATCTTCAAGGTTGTAGGCACGTTCTGTGAATGAAATTATGCAAACCTTCAAACAATCCACTTTAATTCCAGATCGTAAAGCAACAAAACATGAAAAATGCAAAGGGGGGGTGAATACTTTAGCGAGGAAACCCCCCTGCAGAAATCCTGTGTTTGCCCCTGGGGTCCGTGCTGCCGCAATCTCCCAGGAAATATGCCGGATGCTGTACGTCATTCCCCGTGACGTCATCACGCATGCCGGCGCCGATGCAAAGGGGGGGTGAATACTTTAGCGAGGAAACCCCCCTGCAGAAATCCTGTGTTTGCCCCTGGGGTCCGTGCTGCCGCAATCTCCCAGGAAATATGCCGGATGCTGTACGTCATTCCCCGTGACGTCATCACGCATGCCGGCGCCGAATGTCATTCTGGAAAGGGAAAAATGGGAGGGGACTTGACTGCTGCTGCGTTACCAGAGGAAGGACCGCGTCACCTGGCTGTACTGCAGTGAAGTGTGCACCTCGGGTGTCCTCCTTCCTGTGGGTGACACCAAGTGCTGTACTCATTTCCACACTCTGAGTCTACCCACTTCAGCTGACAGAAGGCACTCCCGCCGCACCTCCTAAACGCTACTACACCCTCCCCCCACGTGCCACTATCACAGAGCTGCTGCCTCTGCCTAGCAACCAGCGCAGGCTCAGTGACTGTGTGTGTGTATATATATATATATATATATATATATAATATAGCACTTTTTCTTAGCCATAAAGGAGTACCTTGCTCCTGTGCCCTCCATGGGGTGATATACCCCCAATAAACCAAATACAGAATGGCAGCACTGAGAGTTTGTGTAGAAGCATAAAAAGTGTGTTTATTCCTCCTAAGTTTCAGGACTGAACCCGTTGCTGTTTTTCCTCACAGACGCCGCTGGGGGATGCGACCTGATGATGCCACTTGGAGTCTGACAGGGTTGCTAGTCGGCATGTCTCAGTGAGTGTCTGACGGCGAGAGATCCCAGCTGCACTGTATTATGTCTTTGTATTTGTATCTATAAATACTACTTTGTATCATTGTATCCGATCCCTTATGACGGGTTCTGTTCCAAAAGGTAGGAGGTGAAGGAGGAATAAACTCACTTTTTATGCTACTACACAGACTATGAGTACCGCCATTCTGTGTTTGGTGTAATCTATCTATCTATCTATCTATCTATCTATCTATCTATCTATCTATCTATCTATCTATCTATCTATCTATCTCTCTATCTATCTGTCTATCTATCCTTCTGTCTATCTACATGTGTATATAGTACATATCTGGAATCCCCCCTTACAAATCCTACGTTTGCCCCTGGGAGTGTGGGGTGGGGGGGCCGGGGTAGAGTTTAGGGATGGGAGGCCCTAGAGATATCAGTGTATGGGGCCCTAAGATTTCTGTTGCCAGCCCTGACTGTTGGTATTATATGTATAAGGGACACTACTGTGTGTTGTAACATATGGTGCAATATGAATCATGGGCACTACGTGCATTGAAATGTGAATAAGATTGTGCTACTGTGTGGCGTAATTTGAATTGGGGGTACTGTTGGCCACGCCCCTACTCCGTTAGACCACACCCCTTTTTTGCTGCATGTGACTTTGGCATGCACTGTCCTTTTATTGCGTATGGAAGGGGGGCTCAAATTTGTCATTTGCCGGGGGCACTGAACACCCTAGCACTGGCCCCTGCTCTCAGGGTTTCTGTATGGACTTATATGGGAGTAGGTCCATATGGGGGGAGCGGGGGGGGGGGGGGGGAGGGGGTGACACCATGAGTTACAAACATTATAATGGAAACAATGATACCCACAAAGTAATCTATGTAATAAAAAAACATTTCCAATGTACTGTAATTGTTGTCCTTAATTTAAGATGTCAATGAAGCTAGTCAGACATATTTTAGGAGAAAACCTGAGTGGGTCATTCCATGGTAACAAATGTTACATTCTGACTAAACAGATCAAGATCATGTGAAATATATTTGAGCATATGTTTTGAATATTTTGTGCAAAGTAAATGTTGTTTGTGTGCAGGCCCGGCGCTACCCGCTCAGCGAAGGGATGCAGTTCAGGGAGGCGCCAGGGTTGGAGAGGCGCTGTCCCTGCTCTGCATCCCTTCCCTGCTGCGCTGCCTGTCTTCCCTGCTGCCGGCTGCTGCAGTGCTGCTCCTGTCACACTGACAGGTAGCAGTGCCGGCAGCTTGTTGTAGCCTCCTCCTCCCCCTCCCCTGTGACAACAGCAATGTCAATGTTCTGCCGAAAAGGGAGGGGGCTGCACGGCTACACGGGACCTCATGGGGGCGGAGCTACACGGGCCTCAGGAGGCGGAGCTATACGGACCTCAGGGGGCGGAGCTACACGGGACCTCACGGGGCGGAGCTACACACGACCAGACCCATGTGTCATCCATGATCCAGCATTCAAAACCAATCTCCCTGAGGCTGCAGCCATCATCCCCTCCCCACATGTCTGCCTCTGCTCCTCGCCTTCTCCACACCATCCCTGTCAGCACTCACTGCCTCACTCCCAGTTACCAACCCTGCATACTTTTACAAGCGCGCGGTGCACAATCATTGCGCAAACCCTCTCTATTTAACAAAAAATGAAGACGTATGGTGCGCTATGAGCTGCCCAAAGAATACCAAGTGAAAAAAGGTGTCACCTCACACCACAAACAATATAGAAATACAGAGTATCACCGGCTTCTCTTCAGGCGCTTGATAAGAGTTTCTGAGGATATTTCTGAGTATTCTTGTTCAACACCAGTTCTTGCCCAAATGGTAATGTCTAAATAATAGACAATATGCGTGGTGTAAGAGAGAGGATATGATTTTTCCTTGAGTGGTCCCCAATTTTTCATCCGCCCATCACTCCATATGAAAGATTCTCATAAAAAGGGATAAAAAGCAGATATGGTGTAATACTGCTTTAGAGGATAGGTAAATCCATGTCTGGAAATAGGTGTTTATGTTTGGGAGATGATGTCATCAGGGTGGGGGTATAAATAGGATATCTTCTGTGATGGGAACAACACATGCCTTGAAAAAGATACTTCAAAATATTGAAACGCGTTGGTTGGTGACCAAGTGGAAGTCTGGAAAGGACCCGTGGGAGGACTTGCAAGGTGCTGGGGACGCCTGGTTATATTTTTCTATCTGCCTTGTGATTTCTATCTTATGGTGAGAGTCCAGCCATTCCATTTGGCTTTTTATATTTATTAAAGCAGTATTACACTATATTTGTTCCCATTCTGTTTTATGAGAATCTTTTCTATGGAGTGATGTGCGGATGAAATACTGGGGACCATTTGAGGAAAATTCATATCCTCTCTTTTGTACCACGCTTATTGCCTTATGATGTCCATATTATGGTGAGAGTCCAACCATTCCATTTGGCTTTTTATATCCATTAAAGCAGTATTACACCATATCTGCTTTTTATCCCTTTTTATGAGAATCTTTCATATGGAGTGATGGGCAAACCCTCTCTACCCCACCCCTTTCCCCCCCACCTGCATCCACGACAGCCATAAACCACACACAAATCTGGGTAGCAGCGTGCCTGTGGCGGAAATGGGCATCCCTGTCAGCCCGGGATCGTAGCAATGGAGGCAGAACGGAAGAGGATCAGAAGGACAGGCGGTAAGAGAGTCTTTATCTCCAGCCCACCAGTCCTAATAACAATAGATGTTCCCCCCTACCCGCGATAACATATAAAGGATATATACTGTCAATTTGTGAGTGTGCATGAACGTTATAAAGTGACTGTGTTTATATAATGGACCGGTGTGGTGTCAGTGTGTATATAATGGACCCCTGTGTAGTGTCAGTGTGTATATAATGAACCCCTGTGTAGTGTCAGTGTGTATATAATGCAGAGCCGTAACTCACACAGCGCAGACGCGCTGAGGGCGCAACTGCCCGAATTCCAAGTCAGCGGCTTGTAGTGAGTCAAATTGACTCATTACAAGCCGCCTGTGCTATGTGCGCTGGAGGAGTAGAAGAGCACCTCTGATAGCAGAGGAGGAGGAGTGAGGGGGACTCCGGAGCCACAGCAGCGCTGTGTAATTGGTAGCGCCGCCGCTGCAGCTGTCCCTCTCCTTCCGCATTGACTGGTTCGCGCTGCTGTGAATGCTGGGATGCGCTTTCCTCATCCCAGCATTCACAGCGGCGGTTGTCAGCCAATGCGGAAGGAGAGGGACAGTTGCATGCGGCGGCGCCAGCAATTACACTGCCTTGCTGCGGCTCCCTCCACTCCCTCCCTCCTCTTCCCTGCCTCCGGAGCTGCCAACACTGAGGAGCCTGACTGCCTGAGCCCGCGGAGAGATGGTAAGTATCTATCTGTCTGTCTATCTCTCTATCTGTCTATCTATTCTGTCTGCCGATCTGTGTAAAAAGGGTACGCTGTCTGCCGATCTGTGTAAAAAGGGGACGCAGTCTGCCGTACTGTGTAAAAAGTGGACGCTGTCTGCCGTAATGTGTAAAAAGGGGGACACTGCCGTAATGTGTATAAAGGGGACGCTGTCTGCCTTAATGTGTAAAAATGGAACGCTGTCTGCCGTAATGTGTAAAATGGGGACGCTGTCTGCCGTAATGTGTAAAAAGGGGGACTATGTCTGCTGTAATGTGTAAAAAGGTGACTCTGTCTGCCGTAATGTGTAAAAAGGGGGACTATGTCTGCTGTAATGTGTAAAAAGGGGGACTATGTCTGCTGTAATGTGTAAAAATGGGGACTGGCTGCCGTAATGTGTAAAAAGGGGAATCTGCCGTAATGTGTAAAAGGGGCTCTACCTGGTGTAGTGGCGCTACTGTGCGGCGTAATCTGAATAATGGAGACTAATGTGCACTGTAATATGAATTGGAATTATGTTGTGGCCACACCCCTTCCCCATTAAGCCACGCCCCTATATTTTTGCAAGCGCCTGCGGCACGCACTGCCCCTATTTTACATAAGGGGGGGGGGCGCCAATGCCGTTTCTTGCACACAGCGCTAAAATGTCTATTTATAGCACTGATATAATGAACCCCTGTGTAGTGTCATAATGAACCCCTGTATAGTGAGATGAGTACAGACAAGAGAGGTACTATGAGGTGAGTACAGACAAGTGGGGACATTATGAGGAAAGTTCGGACAAGGGGGAACTACAGTATGACAAGATTACAGACTCGGGAGGAACTATGAAGAGATAACAAGGAGAAGGCACTGTATTGCAATGTATGTTTATTTGAGTACTTATAGACTATGAAAATTCAGCCAGAATTTGAAATTACAATTTAAGGGGCGCTTTTTTAAAATTTGCCCTGGGTAACAAAATACTCTGCTGCTGTACCTTGCTGATGCGCTGTGTTGCTACGGGGCTGATCCCTGGGATTTGGTTTCGCCTGCCTGAGGCAGGTGAAACAAAATCCCTGGTAAACCACGTCTCGGACCCAGATTTCCGCAGGTAGTCGCAAGCGTGATGCGACTGCGCGTGGCTAGGATCAGAGAGCCACATCTGTATTTGTAGGAGGGCGCAAAATTTAGAGTTTGCAGGGGGGCGCCGAACACCCTAGCACCGGCCCTGTTTGTGTGGTACAGGATATGCTTTCATTTTGATGCAAAGCTTGGCATCTTGTCATAGTAAGATGCTTTGAGAGAGAGGATTGAAAACTGGTAACAAACGTTACATGTCCCTGTTTTCATGGAATGACCCGAGTGTAAATAATAAATTAAATCCATGCAAATAACTGATCCTCATACAGGGAAAGTTCAGCTGCAGACACATCATTATTATAACAAGGGCAATACTGACACCAGGTGGATGGTTTATATACTGCAAGTCATATAATACTAGGGTGGACTTTGAAGTAACTTTTCAGTCTTTCCACTATACCCATTTTCGGGTGGACTCAATAACCTGCAAAACTGCAGATTGATCTTTATGAGCACTTGTGCATTTACATAAGAAATACAGTGCCACATTCCTTGTCTGTCTGACTTATGCATGCTGCTGTGTTTGTCCTTTTATAACTATGCACCGTGTTATGAGAAAAATCTGCTTAGATCCATTTTCCTGGCAGTCTCACACGTAGCACATTATATGGGTTTTACCTTCATGCTATCAGTTGTAATTTTGTTTTGCAGTCGTTCCTTAACCATCTTAATGCATCTTGTATATTTGGCTGGCGTCAAACAAAGGCGGCAAGATGTACATTGCCAGCGCATCAAGTGCCATCAACTTGCACCAAAACACTGCCGGAAACATAAGAGCAGCACTGTGGTGCAGAAGTCACCAAGAGAATCTCAGCCCAGCAAGGATGACTTTGGCAGACTGGCCAATGAGAAGCTGATGCTGACGGTGGTGATTAGAAATCAGGAGGCGCTGCTCCAGGTTGGTGCTAACAATTATCATAACCATATTGTATTAAGAATGTGCTAAAGGAAACTAGATGTCTCCGGAACAGAATTAATCACTTAACCCACAAACTTTTTTTTTTTTTTTTACCAAAAACTGTTCAGAAATCGCAATTTTTTCAAATGTAGTTAAGTTTGTAATGTATTTTTAAAATGATAATAAAACATTTTATTTAAAAAAATATATACACAGTAGGGGGTCTTTTTCGGATGGCGGGTGTTAGGTCGACAAGCATTAGGTCGACATACATTGGGTTGACCACTGAAGGTCGACATACATTAGGTTGACATGGTCACTATGTCGACGTGGTCATTAGGTCGACATGTACTAGGTCAACATGCAAAAAGTTCGACATGAGTTTTTCACAATTTTTTCCCTTTTTTTGGACCTTTTTTCATACTTAACGATCCATGTGGACTACAATTGGGAATGGTAACAGTGAGGCACCTTGTACATGAAGAAAAGGACACCAAAAAGAGTTAAAAAACTCATGTCGACCTTGTACATGTCAACCTAATGACCATGTTGACCTAATGCATGTCAACCTTCAGTGGTCGACCCAATGTATGCCGACCTAATGCAGTGATGACTAACCTTGACACTCCAGCTGTTGCTGAACTACACATCCCAGAATGCCCTGCATCAGTTTTAGCATGGCCAAATAACAAAACTGTAGCAGGGCATGCTGGGATGTGTAGTTCAACAACAGCTGGAGTGTCAAGGTTAGCCATCACTGACCTAATGCATATCGACCTAATGAACCACACCCGTCTTTTCACTCCCACATCCCAAGTACATATTGTTAGAATATCAATTACCACCTCCCAATTGAAATAGACCCCATGGCAAAGATACCCAGCAGTTTCACCCACCACCTCCCTAATGGTAATAAATCCTAGTGTCAATGCACCCCCACTGTATTGGTAACCTTCCCCCCCATGTGTAACTTTTTATATAGATGTACTGTATATTTTAATATATTCCCCCACTGGCCAAAAAGCCTTTTTGTGGGGCTGTAACAGTTAATAAATAAGTAATAAATTGATTCAGAAAACCTATGTACCGAGTGTATATTGTGAGTTTTTACTATGCAATTGCTCTGGAGCCAAGTGTTCTCAGCTACAGGTAACGCAGAGCCATGTACCATTCAGCTGCATCTCCACTTGTGACTGCAGGGGTGTAGCTGAGCTGTGATGAGGCGTTGTCACATTGGCCAAGCTCAGTGTGGGTGTGTCGATGGGATTGCACACTTTACAGAGTTGTGCAGAAGAGTAAATATGCAGTGCACAGTCATGATGATGAATGGGATTAGACCAAGCATACTGATAGGGGCAGTATGGCCACAGCAGCACTTACAACCCTGCATACAGGTGAATATGCACATTTATTTCCATGCACACAATGCTGCAGCCATAGGTGCGCGCACAGGGGGGTGCCTGGTGTGTACAGGTACCTCCTAATGACCGGCATCCACCTCACGCACACCTGCAGCTGTGCTGCTGAAGTGATAGCCGAGTGTGCTGCTCATTCTTGTGTCCGGACATGTATATTACTTTACTGGCTGCTGGCCGGACGCCTGAGATGGGTTAAACATTGGGTGCACTGATAATGTAACCCTCCTTCCGGCTCTGTTCCTAATGCGATGTGACGTGATGATGAAACTTAGTGCGCCCGCGCTCTCTTTCCTTATGTGCTAGCCAACACCACAGCGGTACTGTCACCTCAATCAGTGATTATTGTAAGTAAACTGCTGCAGCTAAGCCTGCTTCTGCAGTGAAAAGAGAGGGGGCCAGCCAGGGTGAATACACCGAGGCACAGAGTGAAGGGTGGGTGGCTGAGAGGTACAGAGTGCAGGGTGAGAGGGACAGAGGTGGGAGGTTGAGAGGCACAGAATGAAGGGGGAAAGGCTGAGAGACACAGAGTGAAGAGTAAGAGGCTGAGAGGCACAGAGTGAAGGGGAAAGCCAAAAGACACAGAGTGAAGGGTGGGTGGTTGAGAAACATGGAGTGAAGGGGGGAGGCTGAGATGCAAAGAGTGAAGGGTGGGTGGCTGAGAAGCAAAGAGTGAAGTGTGAGAGGGACAGAGGTAGGAGGCTGAGAGGCACAGAGTGAATGGGGGAGGCTGAGGACCATGGAGTGAAGGGGGGAGGCTGAAAGACACAGAGGTGGAAGGATGAAAGGCACAGAGTGAAGCGTGGGAGGCTGAGGCACATAGTGAAGGGAGGAAGGCTGAGAGACACAGAGTGAAGGGTAAAAGGCTGAGAGGCAAAGAGTGAAGGAGGGCAGGCTAAAAGACACAAAGGTGGGAGACTGAGAGACACAGAGTGAAGCGTTGGCGGCTCAGAGGCACAAAGTGAAAGGGGAAGGCTGAAAGATACTGAGATGGGAGGCTGAGAGACAGAGTGAAGGGTGGGTGGCTGATGTTGATATGAGAGCGTGTAGCTGGCTGGTTCACTATTTTATACAATTTGTCCAAAGGCATACGATACATCAAGCAAAGTCTTCTCTCATTGGTCCGTGATGTAAACATTTTCATAACTCAGCGATCCCTTGGTCCATTCAAAGGTATTGTTCTCAGGAATGTGACTGTTGATACCCTCAGGATCCCGCCGAGCAACTGGCTGCTGCTTACTTAGTTACTATGCACATTATGTCCACATATCTTATATCTGCTAATATCTTGCAAATACAACATGCTATAATCTCTTCGCTACTACTGGATATTAGCTAATGAAATTACGATCATTCGGATACCAGACATGGTGAGATAATGTGTCCCTGTGCGTTTACAATCTGTATTGCATCTTTGTTGCTGTTAAACATATGTTACTATATATTAAATCTGTGTTTTGGGTTGATGGTGGATATGTGTATTTTATGTGAAATATAGGAATGTTTGCCATGTTTTACAGTATATTTATGAACAAAATGCATATTCTACCGTAATGCGCCCAGTGTGTTGCAATTCACCATTACAGTAATTTGCGCCCTACCGTATTACCTATACAATGCGTATAAGGCGCATCCATTATAAATATCATGGTGTTCTAAATATTGAATATGCAATTTGAATTTCACAGTCCACCCTTTGATAGTAAACAAAAACGATCACACTTTTCTAATATTAATACATACAAATACAATTGGCAACGTAGATATATGTATACATCATTTACTTTTGCAATGGTATGCACAATTATACTGAGGGAAAACTACCTTTATCGCAATCAATAAGCCTGGGATTTACTGTGACATGTGGGAGTCATGTCCCATAAAGGGTGTTTTGGGGAAGTATGCACGAATATATATATATATATATATATATATATAACATGTATGCATGGTATTGTTATCTGATTGTAGTTTCAATCACTGGATCGTACACTAGGTCATTTTGTCATGAGCAAGGGTTATTATTTCAGGTAGTACCCTTCCTAGATAACATAAACCTTCGGAGTTCGGGGAGAGCCACTTGTACGCTTTCCTTCCACATATAGAATACATATAATCTGGGAGAATATAGGGAACAGAATGCGTCATTATAATTGCACATAGATTTCTAACAAAAACACCTGTCCCCATCTTCCCTATCTGTCCAAAACAAATTTCTGGCTGTATGATACTCGCACAGTATCCCAGTGACACTCTACCAGCTATTATCTTGTCGTACCCTCTTGTGTATCTATATCGGTAGTGCTTCCCACTTATAACAATCCCTTGTACAGTCATAGTGTCAATTGGCTCTCTATCCGCTCTGTGTGAGCAGGCCATTGTCTGATTGTTCCAGATTACCTCCCATTTTCCTGGTTTCCTGACATTGGTGAGATGTAAAGATAACAGGAATTTATCTACATCAGTGATTTTCAACCTTTTTCAACTCGCGGCACACCGACAAGACTTTAAAATTGCCAAGGCACACCATCAGTGCCCCACGGGGGAAAAAAATAAGAATTTACTTACCGATAATTCTATTTCTCATAGTCCGTAGTGGATGCTGGGGACTCCGAAAGGACCATGGGGAATAGCGGCTCCGCAGGAGACTGGGCACAAAAGTAAAAAGCTTTAGGACTACCTGGTGTGCACTGGCTCCTCCCCCTATGACCCTCCTCCAAGCCTCAGTTAGGATACTGTGCCCGGACGAGCGTACACAATAAGGAAGGATTTTGAATCCCGGGTAAGACTCATACCAGCCACACCAATCACACCGTACAACTTGTGATCTGAACCCAGTTAACAGCATGATAACAGAAGGAGCCTCTGAAAAGAGGGCTCACAACAACAACAACAATAACCCGATTTTGTAACAATAACTATGTACAAGTAATGCAGACAAACCGCACTTGGGATGGGCGCCCAGCATCCACTACGGACTATGAGAAATAGAATTATCGGTAAGTAAATTCTTATTTTCTCTTAACGTCCTAGTGGATGCTGGGGACTCCGAAAGGACCATGGGGATTATACCAAAGCTCCCAAACGGGCGGGAGAGTGCGGATGACTCTGCAGCACCGAATGAGAGAACTCCAGGTCCTCCTCAGCCAGGGTATCAAATTTGTAGAATTTAGCAAACGTATTTGCCCCTGACCAAGTAGCTGCTCGGCAAAGTTGTAAAGCCGAGACCCCTCGGGCAGCCGCCCAAGATGAGCCCACTTTCCGTGTGGAATGGGCTTTAACAGATTTTGGTTGTGGCAGGCCTGCCACAGAATGTGCAAGCTGAATTGTACTACAAATCCAACGAGCAATCGTCTGCTTAGAAGCAGGAGCACCCAGCTTATTGGGTGCATACAGGATAAACAGCGAATCAGATTTTCTGACTCCAGCCGTCCTGGAAACATACATTTTCAGGGCCCTGACTACGTCCAGCAACTTGGAATCCTCCAAGTCCCTAGTAGCCGCAGGCACCACAATAGGCTGGTTCAAGTGAAAAGCTGAAACCACCTTAGGGAGAAATTGAGGACGAGTCCTCAATTCTGCCCTGTCCGTATGAAAAATTAGGTAAGGGCTTTTATAGGATAAAGCTGCCAATTCTGAGACACGCCTGGCTGAAGCCAGGGCTAACAGCATTACCACTTTCCATGTGAGATATTTTAAGTCCACAGTGGTGAGTGGTTCAAACCAATGTGATTTTAGGAATCCCAAAACTACATTGAGATCCCAAGGTGCCACTGGAGGCACAAAAGGAGGCTGTATATGCAGTACTCCCTTGACAAACGTCTGAACTTCAGGAACAGAAGCCAGTTCTTTTTGGAAGAATATTGACAGGGCCGAAATTTGAACCTTAATGGACCCTAATTTGAGGCCCATAGACAGTCCTGTTTGCAGGAAATGCAGGAAACGACCCAGTTGAAATTCCTCTGTAGGGGCCTTCCTGGCCTCGCACCACGCAACATATTTACGCCAAATACGGTGATAATGTTGTACGGTTACATCCTTCATCCGGAATGCCTTTTTCCTTCAGGATCCGGCGTTCAACCGCCATGCCGTCAAACGCAGCCGCGGTAAGTCTTGGAACAGACATGGTCCCTGCTGGAGCAGGTCCTTTCTTATAGGTAGAGGCCACGGGTCTTCCGTGAGCATCTCTTGAATTTCCGGGTACCAAGTCCTTCTTGGCCAATCCGGAGCCACGAGTATAGTCTTTACTCCTCTCCTTCTTATGATTCTCAGTACTTTTGGTATGAGAGGAAGAGGAGGGAACACATACACTGACTGGTACACCCACGGTGTTACCAGAGCGTCCACAGCTATTGCCTGAGGGTCCCTTGACCTGGCGCAATATCTGTCCAGTTTTTTGTTGAGGCGGGACGCCATCATGTCCACCTTTGGTTTTTCCCAACGGTTCACAATCATGTGGAAGACTTCTGGGTGAAGTCCCCACTCCCCCGGGTGAAGATCGTGTCTGCTGAGGAAGTCTGCTTCCCAGTTGTCCACTCCCGGAATGAACACTGCTGACAGTGCTATCACATGATTCTCCGCCCAGCGAAGAATCCTTGCCACTTCCATCATTGCCCTCCTGCTTCTTGTGCCGCCCTGTCTGTTTACGTGGGCGACTGCCGTGATGTTGTCCGACTGGATCAACACCGGCTGACCCTGAAGCAGAGGTCTTGCCTGACTTAGGGCATTGTAAATGGCCCTTAGTTCCAGGATATTTATGTGAAGTGACGTTTCCATGCTTGACCACAAGCCTTGGAAATTTCTTCCCTGTGTGACTGCTCCCCAGCCTCTCAGGCTGGCATCCGTGGTCACCAGGACCCAATCCTGAATGCCGAATCTGCGGCCCTCTAGGAGATGAGCACTCTGTAACCACCACAGGAGAGACACCCTTGTCCTTGGAGACAGGGTTATCCGCTGATGCATTTGAAGATGCGATCCGGACCATTTGTCCAGCAGATCCCACTGAAAAGTTCTTGCGTGGAATCTGCCGAATGGAATCGCTTCGTAAGAAGCCACCATCTTTCCCAGGACCCTTGTGCATTGGTGTACTGACACTTGGCCTGGTCTTAGGAGGTTCCTGACTAGGTCGGATAACTCCTTGGCTTTCTCCTCCGGGAGAAACACCTTTTTCTGTACTGTGTCCAGAATCATCCCTAGGAACAGCAGACGTGTCGTCGGAATCAGCTGCGATTTTGGAATATTTAGAATCCATCCGTGCTGTCGTAGTACTACTTGAGATAGTGCTACTCCGACCTCTAACTGTTCTCTGGACCTTGCCCTTATCAGGAGATCGTCCAAGTAAGGGATAATTAAGACGCCTTTTCTTCGAAGAAGAATCATCATTTCGGCCATTACCTTGGTAAAGACCCGGGGTGCCATGGACAATCCAAACGGCAGCGTCTGAAACTGATAGTGACAGTTCTGTACCACAAACCTGAGGTACCCTTGGTGAGAAGGGCAAATTGGGACATGGAGGTAAGCATCCTTGATGTCCAGAGACACCATATAGTCCCCTTCTTCCAGGTTCGCTATCACTGCTCTGAGTGACTCCATCTTGAACTTGAACCTTTTTATGTAAGTGTTCAAGGATTTCAGATTTAAAATGGGTCTCACCGAGCCGTCCGGCTTCGGTACCCCAAACAGCGTGGAATAATACCCCTTTCCCTGTTGTAGGAGGGGTACCTTGATTATCACCTGCTGGGAATACAGCTTGTGAATGGCTTCCAATACCGCCTCCCTGTCGGGGGGAGACGTTGGTAAAGCAGACTTCAGGAACCGGCGAGGGGGAGACGTCTCGAATTCCAATTTGTACCCCTGAGATACTACCTGCAGGATCCAGGGGTCCACTTGCGAGTGAGCCCACTGCGCGCTGAAATTCTTGAGACGGGCCCCCACCGTGCCTGAGTCCGCTTGTAAGGCCCCAGCGTCATGCTGAGGACTTGGCAGAAGCGGGGGAGGGCTTCTGTTCGTGGGAAGAGGCTGTCTGCTGCAGTCTTTTTCCCCTTCCTCTGCCCCGGGGCAGATATGAGTGGCCTTTTGCCCGCTTGCCCTTATGGGGACGAAAGGACTGAGCCTGAAAAGACGGTATCTTTTTCTGCTGCGAGGTGACTTGGGGTAAAAAGGTGGATTTTCCAGCCGTTGCCGTGGCCACCAGGTCCGATAGACCGACCCCAAATAACTCCTCCCCTTTATACGGCAATACTTCCATATGCCGTTTGGAATCCGCATCACCTGACCACTGTCGTTCCATAATCCTCTTCTGGCAGAAATGGGCATCGCACTTACTCTTGATGCCAGAGTGCAAATATCCCTCTGTGCATCTCGCATATATAGAAATGCATCCTTTAAATGCTCTATAGTCAATAATATATTGTCCCTGTCTAGGGTATCAATATTTTCAGTCAGGGAATCCGACCAAGCCACCCCAGCACTGCACATCCAGGCTGAGGCGATTGCTGGTCGCAGTATAATACCAGTATGTGTGTATATACTTTTAAGGATATTTTCCAGCTTTCTATCAGCTGGTTCCTTGAGGGCGGCCGTATCTGGGGACGGTAACGCCACTTGTTTTGATAAGCGTGTGAGCGCCTTATCTACGCTAGGGGGTGTTTCCCAACGCGCCCTAACCTCTGGCGGGAAAGGGTATAATGCCAATAACTTTTTAGAAATTAGCAGTTTTTTATCGGGGGAAACCCACGCTTCATCACACACCTCATTTAATTCATCTGATTCGGGAAAAACTACGGGTAGTTTTTTCACACCCCACATAATACCCTTTTTTGTGGTACTTGTAGTATCAGAAATGTTCAAAACCTCCTTCATTGCCGTGATCATGTAACGTGTGGCCCTACTGGAAAATACGTTTGTTTCCTCACCGTCGACACTGGAGTCAGTGTCCGTGTCTGGGTCTGTGTCGACCACCTGAGGTAACGGGCGCTTTAGAGCCCCTGATGGTGTTTGAGACGCCTGTACAGGTATTAACTGATTTGCCGGCTGTCTCATGTCGTCAACAGTCTTTTGTAAAGTGCTGACACTATCACGTAATTCTTTCCATAAGACCATCCAGTCAGGTGTCGACTCCCTAGGGGGTGACATCACTAACACAGGCAATTGCTCCGCCTCCACATCATTTTCCTCCTCATACATGTCGACACAACGTACCGACACACAGCACACACACAGGGAATGCTCTGATAGAGGACAGGACCCCACTAGCCCTTTGGGGAGACAGAGGGAGAGTTTGCCAGCACACACCAGAGCGCTATATATATACAGGGATAACCTTATATAAGTGTTTTTCCCTAATATAGCTGCTGTATATATTTATATGCCAATTTAGTGCCCCCCCTCTCTTGTTTTACCCTGTTTCTGTAGTGCAGGACTGCAGGGGAGAGTCAGGGAGCCTTCCTCCAACGGAGCTGTGAGGAAAAAATGGCGCCAGTGTGCTGAGGAGATAGGCTCCGCCCCTTTTTCGGCGGCCTTTCTCCCGCTTTTTTATGTAAAAATAGGCAGGGGTTAAATACATCCATATAGCCCAGGAGCTATATGTGATGTATTTTTTTGCCAAAAAAGGTGTTTTTATTGCGTCTCAGGGCGCCCCCCCCCCAGCGCCCTGCACCCTCAGTGACCGGAGTGTGAAGTGTGCTGAGAGCAATGGCGCACAGCTGCGGTGCTGTGCGCTACCTTAGTGAAGACAGGACGTCTTCTGCCGCCGATTTTCCGGACCTCTTCAGTCTTCTGGCTCTGTAAGGGGGACGGCGGCGCGGCTCCGGGACCCATCCATGGCTGGGCCTGTGATCGTCCCTCTGGAGCTAATGTCCAGTAGCCTAAGAAGCCCAATCCACTCTGCACGCAGGTGAGTTCGCTTCTTCTCCCCTTAGTCCCTCGATGCAGTGAGCCTGTTGCCAGCAGGTCTCACTGAAAAAAAAAAAAAAAACCTATTTAAACTTTTACTCTAAGCAGCTCAGGAGAGCCACCTAGATTGCACCCTTCTCGTTCGGGCACAAAATCTTAACTGAGGCTTGGAGGAGGGTCATAGGGGGAGGAGCCAGTGCACACCAGGTAGTCCTAAAGCTTTTTACTTTTGTGCCCAGTCTCCTGCGGAGCCGCTATTCCCCATGGTCCTTTCGGAGTCCCCAGCATCCACTAGGACGTTAGAGAAACATACAAAAAAAACACACATATTGGCCCCACAGTAATTAAACAAACAACTGGCCCCCACAGTAATACAAACACATTGACCTCCAGTACTTTCACCTCCAACTTAACCTGGTCAGTATTTACTCCTTATATACAGTTTCACTCACTGCCCCCCCATAGTAATTCTAGTAATTCTACACACCCAATAGTAATGCCACACACCTGCCCCCCATAGTGATTCCACACGCCTGCCCCCATAGTGATTCCACACTCCTGCTCCCCCATAGTTATTACATACACATGCCCCCATAGTAATTCCACATACCTGCCCCTACCCACTGTAATTACACTTATTAATAATGGGTGTTCTTTTTTTGTATACCTGAAAATAATCTTTCCCTCTCAGTGAGGAGAAGTGAGCGCTGAGACGTGATCAGGCAGCACGGAGCAGCAGTGGGCGGGTACTCCAGACGGGAATGGGACGTGCGGTCCGTGACCTATGAGTCATCATAGGTCACTGGAGGGCTCTCGCAGAAGTACAGGGCTGCGCGAGCTGGTCACCGCTGGCGGCGCCAGCTGGGCAGGCATCCCTGGCTGATGGCGGCGGGTCTCTTTGGTGGGTGGTAGCGCATCTCTGGCTGGCGACGGCGGCACACCTGGCAGCTGCTTGCGGCACACTAGTGTGCCGCGGCACACAGGTTGAAAAACGCTGCTCTACATGGTACTGGTGGAGCTTAAGACTAGGGGGTCTAGTTATATTATATTTCTTGTCCACCGGTCTCCCCCTCCCCCCGTGTAATTCAAGTACCTCAGCTAATTTTAATCGGTATGGCACTAATCCTGCATTATTTTGTCCTTGAGATGCCTGTGAGCACACCCAACATTCCGTTTTGTTTAAGACCTTACCCACTAATGAATGATAATCGCTCAAAGGATGTTTGTCAAATTCTGCATTATTATTCGACTGACATCTCTGGATGCACTCATCTTCAGTTATGGGGTAGCAGTAATTACAAATACAGTATTCCTCAGACAATAGCCCATCACATTGCCTCTGAACTCCGTAACTACCAGATCTCTTATTTACTCTGGCTTTGACCACAGTGATAGGCTGATCCTGGGACCCTATGAAGTAATCACTCTTTTCTCCAGAACCAGTTCCAGTCCCACGCTCGACTCCTTGGGAACCCTCACAAAGATATAATTTCCAGAAAAAATGATTGTGCAAAGAGAAAAATAGAATAAAACAAGTCTTGATTGTAGTAAACCCATCTTAGTGCAACTGACCTTTTAGTGTTTCTTTGATATGCTCAGGTAGTGTCCAACAGTGCTGCCTTTCAGTCTTCACGGAACAGATTCTCGAGTGATATGTCTGCAGTCTCACCCTCTTTATGAGTTTCTTCCAGATTAGCTACTTTCTTGCAATGGTAAGAGTGGACCCAAGTCTCTCTCCCGGCTACCTTCAATGAAGTCGTGCCGGTCAACAAAACTTGTTACGGTCTTTCCCACCTGTCTATTAGGCAACCTGAGCGTAAGAATTATCACATAATCTCCTGGTTCAAGATCATGACAGTTAGTAATTGGCACATCAGGAATCAACAGTTTCAAGTTCTTTTGCTGATTTCTCAAATGCTGGTTCATTCTGATAAGATATTGTACCATCACTTCATTGTTGCATTTCAAATCATCCTGCATTATCATGACATGCGGTTGTCTTCCAAAAAGTATTTCAAAGGGTGACAAGTTAAGCGGGGATCTGGGAGTGGTTCTGATGCTATATAGTCCAGTTTCAGCCATCACTTTGCTCCTAATCTTAGGGATACCGTATAAACAAACAAATTCCTGCATGATTTTCTTTGCAGTGAAAACAGCAGTGTTAGTGGCAGCTGGAAATGTCTCTACCAAATTTGAAAATACATCAGTGCATACCAGTACATATTTTAAGTTCCTACAGGGTGGTAACTTTATAAAGTCAATTTGTATTACCTGGAAAGGTCCGTCTGCAGGAGGAATATGGGATGGCTCTGTTGGTACTGCCTTACCAATGTTCTTACTCAAGCAAGTAAGACAGGACATTGCTTTCCTGCTTGCCTGAGAAGAGAACCCTGGCGCACTCCAGTAAGCTCTTACCAATTTGCACATCCCTTACCCAGGTGAGTCAGACCATGTGTCACCTCAGCTAAGCTTGTGAGGTATGCTCTGGGGGCTACTGGTTTACCTTGTCCATCTCTCCAGAGCCCGGAGGACTCTTGGCCATATCCCTTCGTCTTTGACCGCCTTTTCCTGTAGGGAACACAAATCTTGCATCTCAATTAATTTTTGGAGTGTTTACGATATTGAATGTCATCAGTGGTGTGTTGGTTTGTGTGGTGGTGCTTGTTGCCCACTTTAAAGCTTCGTCTACTCTGCTGTTACCAAGTAAAACTGGGTCTTGGTTGTAAGCGTGGGCTTTACTCTTGATAACAGCCACTCTGTCTGGTTGCTGTATGGCTGTCAATGAAACCTTGGCAGAGGCGGTTCCAGGTATATTGTACTCCCCTTTATGTGAAAGCAAAGAGGTATTGACTGTTGGGGTGAAGAGGAACAGTGAAGAAGGCAAAACAGAGGTCAGTTACAGTAAAGTGAGTAGAGGTGGAAGGGATTTGAATTTCGATGACAGCTAGATTAGGCACTACCGGGAATTGACTCTTAACTACTTTGTTTACCCCTCTTAAATCCTGCACTAATCTTAAACCCCTCCCACTGCTCTTCTTTACTGGGAAAATGGGACTGTTGGCCATACTGGATGTCCTGATTAAAATCCCCTGTTGCAACAGTCTTTCGTTTACAGGATACACCCCTAATTCTACCTCTGGCTTCAGAGGATACTGAGGTATTATTGGAGCTATCCTGCCATCTTTTAACTGTATCACTACTGGGGCTACATTAGCCATTAATCCAGTGTCCTGTCTATCCTTAGCCATAGGGACCCCGGTATCTGTGAAATCATTTCCTCTACCTGTGATGGACATGAGTCTAGAACAGTAGAATGCAACAGTAGTCTTTGAGGGGTATCTAACATACAGATATGTCCTGATATATCGTTGCTGCGTACCGCATAGCGGGCGCCATGCAACTCGCGCCAGCTCCTTGCGCTATAACTCCCGTTATAAGTTGCGTTGTAAATGTGACGTCACGTTATAATTGTAACATGCATTCTACTTTCTGTCCACCAGATGTCGTTTTTCCTAAACTCTATGGCGAATGCCTCAAATAGCCAACGGACCCTTCGTAGCGCTACCTGCTGATTGGCTGAGGAGTTCGAATCCTAGCGGGACCAGAATTATTTTTTTGTGTGGATTCTTAATGTCATTTTTAATGGAATGGGAAAAGTCAGAAAAAAAAATGCGTGGGGTCCCCCCTCCTAAGAATAACTAGCCTCGGGCTCTTCGAGCCGGTCCTGGTTCTAAAAATCCGGGGAAAAAACGGACAGGGGATCCCCCGTATTTTTAAAACCAGCACCGGGCTCTGCGCCTGGTGCTGGTGCAAAAAATACGGGGGACAAAAAGAGTAGGGGTCCCCCGTATTTTTTACACCAGCATCGGGCTCCACTAGCTGGACAGATAATGCCACAGCCGGGGGTCACTTTTATACAGTGCCCTGCGGCCGTGGCATTAAATAACCAACTAGTCACCCCTGGCCGGGGTACCCTGGGGGAGTGGGTACCCCTTCAATCAAGGGGTCCCCCCCCCCAGCCACCCAAGGGCCAGGGGTGAAGCCCGAGGCTGTCCCCCCCATCCAAGGGCTGCGGATGGGAGGCTGATAGCCTTGAGAAAATGTAAAGAATATTGTTTTTTCCAGTAGTACTACAAGTCCCAGCAAGCCTCCCCCGCAAGCTGGTACTTGGAGAACCACAAGTACCAGCATGCGGGTGAAAAATGGTCCCTCTGGTACCTGTAGTTCTACTGGAAAAAAAATACCCAAATAAAAACAGGAGACACACACCGTGACAGTAAAAGTTTATTTCACACATGTCGACACACACATACTTACCTATGTTGACACGCCGACTGGCACGTCTCCAAGTCTCAGACGATCCGGGGTACCTGTGAAAAAAATTATACTCACCTGATCCAGTGTCCGGGAGATAATCCACGTACTTGACAAAAAAAAAAAACGAACACCCGGACCAGCGGACTGAAAGGGGTCCCATGTTTACACATGGGAACCCTTTCCCCGAATGCCGGGACCCCACGTGACTGCTGTCACAGAGGTCCCTTCAGCCAATCAGGAAGTGCCACGTCGTAGCACTCACCTGATTGGCTCTGTGCGCGTCTGAAGTGACAGAAGCGCACCGCACAGCTCCCTCCATTATATTCAATGGTGGGAACTTTCCGGTCAGTGGTGAGGTCACCCGCGGTCAGCGGCTGACCGCGGGTAACCCCACCGCTGACCGGAAAGTTCCCACCATTGAAACTAATGGAGGGAGCTGTGCGATGCGCTTCTGTCACTTCAGACGCGCACAGAGCCAATCAGCAGAGTGCAAGGACGTTGCGCTCGCTGATTGGCTGAAGAGACACTTCTGTGACAGCTGTCACGGGGGTGTCTCTACATTCGTGGAAAGTGTAAACATGGGACCCCTTTCAGTCCGTTTGGTCCGGGTGTTCGGTTTGTTGTTTTGCCAAGTACGTGGATTATAATCTGGACCCTGGATCAGGTGAGTATAATTATCTTTTATTTTCAGGTACCCGTGGATTCTACTTGGAGAAGAGGACCGACTGCTTTGTGTCAACATAGGTAAGTATGTGTGTGTCAGCAGGTGTGAAATAAAGTTTTACTGTCACGGTGTGTGTCTCCTGTTTTTATTTGGGTATTTTTTTCCCAGTAGAACTACAGGTACCAGCGGGCCCGTTTTTCTCC
This sequence comes from Pseudophryne corroboree, assembly GCF_028390025.1. Classification (NCBI taxonomy): domain Eukaryota; kingdom Metazoa; phylum Chordata; class Amphibia; order Anura; family Myobatrachidae; genus Pseudophryne; species Pseudophryne corroboree. The sequence continues at coordinate 117,783,303 of NC_086454.1, read as the reverse complement.
CGCAAAAAAAATAAGGGGCAGACTAGATGGGCCAAGTGGTTCTTATCTGCCGACAAATTCTATGTTTCTATGCTGGTACATGTGGTTCTCCAAGTACCAGCTTGCTGGGACTTGTAGTACTACTGGAAAAAACAATATTCTTTCAATTTTCTCAAGGCTATCAGCCCCCCATCCGCAGCCCTTGGATGGGGGGGACAGCCTCGGGCTTCACCCCTAGCCCTTGGGTGGCTAAGGGGGGACCCCTTGATTGAAGGGGTCCCCACTCCCCCAGGGTACCCCGGCCAGGGGTGACTAGTTGGATATTTAATGCCACGGCCGCAGGGCACTGTATAAAAGTGACCCCCGGCTGTGGCATTATCTGTCCAGCTAGTGGAGCCCGATGCTGGTGTAAAAAATACGGGGGACCCCTACTCTTTTTGTCCCCCGTATTTTTTGCACCAGCACCAGGCGCAGAGCCCGGTGCTGGTTTTAAAAATACGGGGGATCCCCTGTCCGTTTCCCCCCCGGATTTTTAGAACCAGGACCGGCTCGAAGAGCCCGAGGCTGGTTATGCTTTGGAGGGGGGACCCCACGCCATTTTTTTCCGGGTTTTTCCCATTCCATTTAAAAAAATAAAAAATTAAAAAAATAATCTTTTTAAAAATATATAAATAATACTTGTGTCTCCAAAAAAGACAAACCAAGTACTTAATCCCTTCTAATATAAATATGGTTTGTACACAGACACCGGACAAAGGGGGTCATTTCGAGTTGTTCGCTCGCAAGCCGCTTTTAGCAGCTTTGCACACGCTAAGCCGCCGCCTACTGGGAGTGAATCTTAGCTTATCAAAATTGCGAACGAAAGATTAGCAAAATAGCGAATAGACACTTCTTAGCAGTTTCTGAGTAGCTCCACACTTACTCGGCATCTGCGATCAGTTCAGTGTTTGTCGTTCCTGGTTTGACGTCACAAACACACCCAGCGTTCGCCCAGACACTCCTCCGTTTCTCCAGCCACTCCCGCGTTTTTCCCAGAAACGGTAGCGTTTTTTCACACACACCCATAAAACGGCCTGTTTCCGCCCAGAAAAACCCACTTCCTGTCAATCACATTACGATCACCAGAACGAAGAAAAAATAAGATTTTACTTACCGATAAATCTATTTCTCGTAGTCCGTAGTGGATGCTGGGGACTCCGTCAGGACCAAGGGGGATTAGCGGCTCCGCAGGAGACAGGGCACAAAAATAAAGCTTTAGGATCAGGTGGTGTGCACTGGCTCCTCCCCCTATGACCCTCCTCCAAGCCTCAGTTAGGATACTGTGCCCGGACGAGCGTACACAATAAGGAAGGATTTTGAATCCCGGGTAAGACTCATACCAGCCACACCAATCACACCGTACAACTTGTGATCTGAACCCAGTTAACAGTATGACAACGTAGGAGCCTCTGAACAGACGGCTCACAACAAGAACAACCCGATTTTTTTGTAACAATAACTATGTACAAGTATTGCAGACAATCCGCACTTGGGATGGGCGCCCAGCATCCACTACGGACTACGAGAAATAGATTTATCGGTAAGTAAAATCTTATTTTCTCTAACGTCCTAGTGGATGCTGGGGACTCCGTCAGGACCATGGGGATTATACCAAAGCTCCCAAACGGGCGGGAGAGTGCGGATGACTCTGCAGCACCGAATGAGAGAACTCCAGGTCCTCTTTAGCCAGGGTATCAAATTTGTAGAATTTTTACAAACGTGTTCTCCCCCGACCACGTAGCTGCTCGGCAGAGTTGTAATGCCGAGACCCCTCGGGCAGCCGCCCAGGATGAGCCCACCTTCCTTGTGGAATGGGCCTTGACAGATTTAGGCTGTGGCAGGCCTGCCACAGAATGTGCAAGTTGAATTGTGCTACAAATCCAACGAGCAATCGTCTGCTTAGAAGCAGGAGCACCCAGCTTGTTGGGTGCATACAGTATAAACAGCGAGTCAGATTTTCTGACTCCAGCCGTCCTTGAAATATATATTTTCAATGCCCTGACAACGTCCAGCAACTTGGAATCCTCCAAATCGCTAGTAGCCGCAGGCACCACAATAGGCTGGTTCAGGTGAAACGCTGACACCACCTTAGGCAGAAAATGAGGACGCGTCCGCAGTTCTGCCCTGTCCGAATGGAAAATCAGATATGGGCTTTTATACGATAAAGCCGCCAATTCTGACACTCTCCTGGCTGAAGCCAGGGCCAGTAGCATGGTTACTTTCCATGTAAGATATTTCAAATCCGCCGATTTGAGTGGCTCAAACCAATGGGATTTGAGAAAATCCAAAACTACATTAAGGTCCCACGGAGCCACTGGGGGCACAACCGGGGGCTGTATATGTAGTACTCCTTTTACAAAAGTCTGGACTTCAGGAACTGAAGCCAATTCTTTCTGGAAGAAAATCGACAGGGCCGAAATTTGAACCTTAATGGACCCCAACTTGAGGCCCATAGACAATCCTGTTTGCAGGAAATGTAGGAATCGACCCAATTGAAATTCCTCCGTGGGGGCCTTCCTGGCCTCACACCACGCAACATATTTTCTCCAAATGCGGTGATAATGTTGTGCAGTCACCTCCTTCCTGGCTTTAACCAGTGTAGGAATGACCTCTTCTGGAATGCCTTTTTCCCTTAGAATTCGGCGTTCAACCGCCACGCCGTCAAACGCAGCTGCGGTAAGTCTTGGAATAGACACGGTCCCTGCTGAATCAGGTCCCGTCTTAGAGGTAGAGGCCACGGATTTTCCGTGAGCATCTCCTGAAGTTCCGGGTACCACGAGTATCGTTCTTACTCCCCTTTGCCGTATAATTCTCAGTACTTTTGGTATGAGAGGCAGAGGAGGAAACACATACACTGACTGGAACACCCACGGTGTTACCAGAGCGTCCACAGCTATTGCCTGAGGGTCTCTTGACCTGGCGCAATACCTGTCCAGTTTTTTGTTGAGGCGAGACGCCATCATATCCACCTTTGGTTTTTCCCAACGGTTCACAATCATGTGGAAGACTTCTGGATGAAGTCCCCACTCTCCCGGGTGTAGATCGTGTCTGCTGAGGAAGTCTGCTTCCCAGTTGTCCACTCCCGGAATGAACACTGCTGACAGTGCTATCACATGATCTTCCGCCCGCCGAAGAATCCTTGCAGCTTCTGCCATTGCTCTCCTGCTTCTTGTGCCGCCCTGTCTGTTTACGTGGGCGACTGCCGTGATGTTGTCCGACTGGATCAACACCGGCTGACCCTGAAGCAGGGGTTTTGCCAGGCTTAGAGCATTGTAAATCGCTCTTAGCTCCAGTATATTTATGTGAAGAGACATCTCCAGGCTTGACCATACTCCCTGGAAGTTTCTTCCCTGTGTGACCGCTCCCCAGCCTCTCAGACTGGCATCCGTGGTCACCAGGACCCAGTCCTGTATGCCGAATCTGCGGCCTTCTAACAGATGAGCACTCTGCAACCACCACAGAAGAGACACCCTTGTCCGTGGCGATAAGGTTATCCGCTGATGCATCTGCAGATGCGATCCGGACCATTTGTCCAGCAGATCCCACTGAAAAGTTCGTGCGTGGAATCTGCCGAATGGGATTGCTTCGTAAGAAGCCACCATCTTTCCCAGGACTCTTGTGCATTGATGCACAGACACTTTTCCTGGTTTTAGGAGGTTCCTGACAAGTTCGGATAACTCCTTGGCTTTCTCCTCCGGAAGAAACACCTTTTTCTGAACCGTGTCCAGAATCATTCCCAGGAACAGCAGACGTGTTGTCGGGGTCAACTGAGATTTTGGAAAATTCAGAATCCACCCGTGTTGTTGCAGCACTACTTGGGTTAGTGCTACTCCGTCCTCCAGCTGTTCTCTGGACCTTGCCCTTATCAGGAGATCGTCCAAGTAAGGGATAATTAATACGCCTCTTCTTCGCAGAAGAATCATCATTTCGGCCATTACCTTGGTAAAGACCCGAGGTGCCGTGGACAATCCAAACGGCAGCGTCTGAAACTGATAATGACAGTTTTGCACCACGAACCTGAGGTACCCTTGATGTGAAGGGCAAATTGGGACATGCAGGTAAGCATCTTTTATGTCCAGGGACACCATAAAGTCCCCTTCTTCCAGATTCGCTATCACTGCTCTGAGTGATTCCATCTTGAACTTGAATTTTTGTATGTACAGGTTCAAAGATTTCAGATTTAGAATAGGTCTTACCGAGCCGTCCGGCTTCGGTACCACAAATAGCGTGGAGTAATACCCCTTTTCCAGTTGTAGGAGGGGTACCTTGACTATCACCTGCTGAGAAAACAGCTTGTGAATGGCTTCCAATACCGTCGCCCTGTCTGAGGGAGACGTTGGCAAAGCAGACTTTAGGAACCGGCGAGGGGGAGACTTCTCGAATTCCAACCTGTAACCCTGAGATACTACCTGCAGGATCCAGGGGTCCACCTGTGAGCAAGCCCACTGCGCGCTGAAATTCTTGAGTCGACCCCCCACCGTTCCTGAGTCCGCTTGTAAAGCCCCAGCGTCATGCTGAGGGCTTTGCAGAACCCGCGGAGGGCTTCTGTTCCTGGGAAGGAGCTGCTTGCTGCCCTCTCTTACCCTTTCCTCTGCCTCGGGGCAGATATGACTGTCCTTTTGTCCGCTTCTTATAGGACCGAAAGGACTGCGTCTGAAAAGACGGTGTCTTTTTCTGTTGGGAGGGGGTCTGAGGTAAAAAGGTGGATTTCCCGGCAGTTGCCGTGGCCACCAAATCCGATAGACCGACGCCAAATAATTCCTCCCCTTTATACGGCAATACTTCCATATGCCGTTTGGAATCCGCATCACCTGACCACTGTCGTGTCCATAAACTTCTTCTGGCAGATATGGACATCGCACTTACTCTCGATGCCAGAGTGCAAATATCCCTCTGAGCATCTCGCATATAAAGAAAAGCATCCTTTAATTGCTCTAAAGTCTGTAAAATACTGTCCCTATCCAGGGTATCAATATTTTCAGTCAGGGAATCCGACCAGACCACCCCAGCACTGCACATCCAGGCTGAGGCGATGGCTGGTCGCAGTATAACACCAGTATGTGTGTATATACTTTTTAGGGTAGTTTCCAGCCTCCTATCAGCTGGATCCTTGAGGGCGGCCGTATCAGTAGACGGTAACGCCACTTGTTTTGATAAGCGTGTGAGCGCCTTATCCACCTTAGGGGGTGTTTCCCAGCGCGCCCTAACCTCTGGCGGGAAAGGGTATAATGCCAATAACTTTTTTGAAATTAGCACTTTTCTATCTGGGTTAACCCACGCTTCATCACATACATCATTCAATTCCTCTGATTCAGAAAAACTACAGGTAGTTTTTTCACCCCCCACATAATACCCCTTTTTGTGGTACTTGTAGTATCAGAGATATGCAAAGCCTCCTTCATTGCCGTGATCATATAACGTGTGGCCCTACTGGAAAATACGTTTGTTTCTTCACCGTCGACACTAGATTCAGTGTCCGTGTCTGGGTCTGTGTCGACCGACTGAGGTAAAGGGCGTTTTACAGCCCCTGACGGTGTCTGAGACGCCTGGGCAGGTACTAACTGGTTTTCCGGCCGTCTCATGTCGTCAACTGATTTTTGTAATGTGCTGACATTATCACGTAATTCCATAAGCAAAGCCATCCATTCCGGTGTCGACTCCCTGGGGGGTGACATCACCATTACCGGCAATTGCTCTGCCTCCACACCAACATCGTCCTCATACATGTCGACACACACGTACCGACACACAGCAGACACACAGGGAATGCTCTATTGAAGACAGGACCCCACTAGCCCTTTGGGGAGACAGAGGGAGAGTTTGCCAGCACACACCCAAGCGCTATAATATATATGGGAACAACCCTATATAAGTGTTGTATCCTTATAGCAGCTTAAATATAGTAATATCGCCAAAAAAAGTGCCCCCCCTCTCTGTTTTACCCTGTTTCTGTAGTGCAGTGCAGGGGAGAGTCCTGGGAGCCTTCCTCACAGCGGAGCTGAGCAGGAAAATGGCGCTGTGTGCTGAGGAGAATAAGCCCCGCCCCCTATTTCGGCGGGCTCTTCTCCGGAGTTTGTGAGATCTGGCAGGGGTTAAATACATCCATATAGCCTCAAGGGCTATATGTGATGTATTTTTTAGCCATAAAAAGGTATTATACATTGCTGCCCAGGGCGCCCCCCCAGCGCCCTGCACCCTCCGTGACCGCTGTGTGAAGTGTGCTGACAACAATGGCGCACAGCTGCAGTGCTGTGCGCTACCTCAGGAAGACTGAAAAGTCTTCTGCCGCCTGCTTCTGGACCTCTTCCATCTTCGGCATCTGCAAGGGGGGTCGGCGGCGCGGCTCCGGGACCGGACTCCATGGCTGGGCCTGTGTTCGATCCCTCTGGAGCTAATGGTGTCCAGTAGCCTAAGAAGCCAATCCATCCTGCACGCAGGTGAGTTGACTTCTCTCCCCTAAGTCCCTCGATGCAGTGAGCCTGTTGCCAGCAGGACTCACTGAAAATAAAAAACCTAAAAACTTTTTCTAAGCAGCTCTTTAGGAGAGCCACCTAGATTGCACCCTGCTCGGACGGGCACAAAAACCTAACTAAGGCTTGGAGGAGGGTCATAGGGGGAGGAGCCAGTGCACACCACCTGATCCTAAAGCTTTATTTTTGTGCCCTGTCTCCTGCGGAGCCGCTAATCCCCCTTGGTCCTGACGGAGTCCCCAGCATCCACTAGGACGTTAGAGAAAACCTCGTAATGCCGTGAGTAAAATACCTAACTGCATAGCAAATGTACTTGGCGCAGTCGCACTGCGGACATTGCTCATGCGCATTAGCGACTAATCGCTCCGTTGCGAAAAAAAAATACCGAGCGAACAACTCGGAATGACCCCCAAAATCCGTTAATAGTACAACACATCAAAACACATCATATATTTACCTGGAGTACCAACTCATAACATGGTCAGCACTGGCATAATGGTTACAGTGTCCGCTTGCAATGCGTGCATCATGTGTTCGAATCCTGTTGAGACCAGAAATTATTTTTTTTTCTGGTGAATTTATTTTTATATATATTTTTTTAAATAAATACACTTGTTTGGTCTGTTTTTTCTTTCCCGCTGGGCTCCATTATGTTTTGTACACAGACACCGGATAAAATCCGTTATGGGTATACCACATTGCAGGCGGTGGGGAAGCAAATTCAGTTTGCACGCATTGTGGGCTACAGATTCAATCCACGGTTTGTGGACTGCATCCGGCGTCTTACTGTACATCAGGCAAAAATGGCAGGGAGACGCTACGTTAGAGGGGAGCTTCTGATCCTGCTTAGGTGGCGGGACCAGCCATTTACTACGAACTCGGAGAAGCGGCGGGCTTACAATAAGATCTGATATGGATACTTGAAGATCCGAGCAAAATATGGCCAGTCCTGCAGCCTCAGGTCACTCCAGAGGAAGTGGAGTGATCTGGTCACCAGGGAGCCCAGGAAAATAAGATTTTACTCACCGGTAAATCTATTTCTCGTAGTCCGTAGTGGATGCTGGGACTCCGTAAGGACCATGGTGAATAGCGGCTCCGCAGGAGACTGGGCACAACTAAAGAAAGCTTTAGGACTACCTGGTGTGCACTGGCTCCTCCCACTATGACCCTCCTCCAGACCTCAGTTAGGATACTGTGCCCGGAAGAGCTGACACAATAAGGAAGGATTTTGAATCCCGGGTAAGACTCATAGCAGCCACACCAATCACACCGTATAACTCGTGATACTATACCCAGTTAACAGTATGAAATATAACTGAGCCTCTCAACAGATGGCTCAACAATAACCCTTTAGTTAAGCAATAACTATAAACAAGTATTGCAGACAATCCGCACTTGGGATGGGCGCCCAGCATCCACTACGGACTACGAGAAATAGATTTACCTGTGAGTAAAATCTTATTTTCTCTGACGTCCTAAGTGGATGCTGGGACTCCGTAAGGACCATGGGGATTATACCAAAGCTCCCAAACGGGCGGGAGAGTGCGGATGACTCTGCAGCACCGAATGAGCAACCTCTAGGTCAGGCATTCCCAACCACGGTCCTCAAGGCACACCAACAGTGCAGGTTTTAGTGATATCCAGGCTTCAGCACAGGTGACTTAATTAGTAGCTCAGTTATTTTGATTTAACCATCTGTGCTGCAGCCTGGATATCACTAAAACCTGCACTGTTGGTGTGCCTTGAGGACCGTGGTTGGGAATGCCTGCTCTAGGTCCTCCTCAGCCAGGGTATCAAACTTGTAAACTCTTGCAAAAATGTTTGAACCCGAGTAACAGCTCGGCAAAGTTGTAAAGCCGAGACCTCTCGGGCAGCCGCCCAAGAAGAGCCCACTTTCCTCGTGGAATGGGCTTTTACAGATTTAGGGTGCGGCAGTCCAGCCGCAGCATGTGCAAGTTGAATCGTGCTACAGATCCAGCGAGCAATAGTCTGCTTAGAAGCAGGAGCACCCAGCTTGTTGGGTGCATACAGGATAAATAGCGAGTCAGTTTTCCTGACTCCAGCCGTCCTGGAAACATATACTTTTCAGGGCCCTGACTACGTCCAGTAACTTGGAATCCTCCAAGTCCCAAGTAGCCGCAGGCACCACAACAGGTTGGTTCACATGAAAAACTGATACCACCTTAGGAAGGAATTGGGAACGAGTCCTCAATTCCGCCTTATCCATATAAAATACAGATAAGGGCTTTTGTATGACAAAGCCGCCAATTCTAAAACACACCTGGCCGACGCCAAGGCCCACAGCATGACCACTTTCCACGTAAGGTATTGTAGCTCCACGGATTTAAGTGGCTCAACCCAATGCGACTTCAGGAAATCCAACACCACGTTGAGATCCCACGGTGCCACTTGAGGCACAAACGGGGGCTGACTATGCAGCACTCCCTTAACAAAAGTCTGAACTTCAGGCAGTGAAGCCAGTTCTTTTTAGAAGAAAATCGACAGAGCCGAGATCTGGACCTTAATGGAACCCAAGTTTAGGCCCACAGCACTCCTGACTGTAGGAAGTGCAGAAATCGACCGAGATGAAATTCCTCCGTTGGGGCCTACCTGGCCTCACACCAAGCAACATATTTTCGCCATATGCGGTGATAATGTCTTACGGTCACATCTTTCCTAGCTTTAATCAGCGTAGGAATGACTTCCTCCGGAATGCCCTTTTCTTTTAGGATCCGGTGTTCAAACGCCATGCCGTCAAACGCAGCCGCGGTAAGTCTTGGAACAGACAGCGCCCCTGCTGCAACAGGTCCTGTCTGAGCGGCAGAGGCCATGGGTCCTCTGAGATCATTTCTTGGAGTTCTGGGTACCAAGCTCTTCTTGGCCAACCCGGAACAATGAGTATAGTTCTTACTCCTCTCCTTCTTATTATTCTCATTACCCTGGGTAAGAGAGGCAGAGAAGGGAACACATACACCGACTGGTACACCCACGGTGTTACCAGAGCGTCCACAGCTATCGCCTGAGGGTCCCTTGACCTGGCGCAATATCTCTGTAGCTGTTTGTTGAGGCGGGATGCCATTATGTCCACCTGTGGCCTTTCCCAACGGTGTACAATCATTTGGAAGACTTCCGGATGAAGTCCCCACTCTCCCGGGTGGAGGTCGTGTCTTCTGAGAAAGTCTGCTTCTCAGTTGTCCACTCCGGGAATGAACACTGCTGACAGTGCTAACACATGATTTTCCGCCCATCGGAGAATCCTTGTGGCATCTGCCATCGCCATCCTGCTTCTTGTGCCGCCCTGTCGGTTTACATGAGCGACCGCCGTGATGTTGTCTGACTGGATCAGCACCGGCCGGTGTTGAAGCAGGGGTCTAGCCTGACTTAGGGCATTGTAAATGGCCCTTAGTTCCAGAATATTTATGTGTAGGGAAGTCTCCTGACCTTTCCATAGCCTTGGAAGTTTCTTCCCTGTGTGACTGCCCCCCAGCCTCGAAGGCTGGCATCCGTGGTCACCAGGACCCAGTCCTGTATGCCGAATCTGCGGCCCCCTAGAAGATGAGCACTCTGCAGCCACCACAACAGCGACACCCTGGCCCTTGGAGACAGGGTTATCCGCCGATGCATCTGAAGATGCGACCCGGACCACTTGTCCCACAGATCCCACTGGAAGATCCTTGCATGGGACCCGGCGAATGGAATTACTTCGTAAGAAGCTACCATCTTTCCCAGGGCTCGCGTGCATTGATGCACCGACACTTGTATTTGTATTAGGAGGTCTCTGTCTAGAGACGACAACTCCTTGGACTTCTCCTTCGGGCGAAACCCTTTTTATCCTGTTCTGTGTCCAGAACCATACCCAGGAACAGTAGACGCGTCATAGGAACTAGCTGCGACTTTGGAATATTCAGAAACCAGCCATGCTGTTGTAGCACTTCCCGAGATAGTGCTACTCCGACGAACAACTGCTCCCTGGACCTCGCCTTTATAAGGAGATCGTCCAAGTACGGGATAATTATTTCGGCCATTACCTTGGTAAATACCTTGGTGCCGGGGACAGACCAACGGCAACGTCTGGAAATGGTAATGACAATCCTGTACCACAATTTTGAGGTACTCCTGGTGAAGAGGGTAAATAGGGACATGCAGGTAAGCATCCTTGATGTCCAGTGATACCATGAAATTCTCCAGGCTTGCAATAATCGCCCTGAGCGATTCCATTTTGAACTTGAACCTTCGTATATAAGTGTTCAAGGATTTCAATTTTAGAATGGGTCTCACCGAACCGTCTGGTTTCGGTACCACAACATTTTGGAATAGTAACCCCGGCCTTGTTGAAGGAGTGGTACCTTGATTTTACCTGCTGGAAGTACAGCTTGTGAATTGCCGCCAGTACTACCTTCCTCCGAGGGCAGCAGGCAAGGCTGATGTGAGGTAACGGCGAGGGGGAGTCGCCTCGAACTCCAGCCTGTATCCCTGTGATACTACTTGCAGAACCTAGGGATCCACCTGTGGGCAAGCCCACTGGTCCCTGAAGTTCCCGAGACGCGCCTCCACTGCACCTGTCTCCACCTGTGGAGCCCCAGCGTCATGCGGTGGACTCAGAGGAAGCGGGGGAAGATTTTTGATCCTGGGAACTGGCTGTCTGGTACAGCTTTTTCCTTCTTCCCTTGCCTCTGTGCAGAAAGGAAGCGCCTTTGACCCGCTTGCTTTTCTGAAGCCGAAAGGACTGTACCTGAAAATACGGTGCTTTCTTAGGCTGTGAGGAAACCTGAGGTAAAAAAATTTTCTTCCCAGCTGTTGCTGTGGATACGAGGTCCCAGAGACCCTCCCCAAACAATTCCTCACCCTTATAAGGCAGAATCTCCATGTGCCTTTTAAAGGCAGCATCACCTGTCCACTGCCGGGTTTCTAATACCCTCCTGGCAGAATGGACATTGCATTAATTCTGGATGCCAGCCGGCAAATATCCCTCTGTGCATCCTTCATATATAAGACGACGTCTTTAATATGCTCTATGTTAGGAAAATATTATCCCTGTCTAGGGTATTAATATTATCTGACAGGGTATCAGACCACGCTGCAGCAGCACTATTTATGCTGAGGCAATTGCAGGTCTCAGTATAGAACCTGAGTGTGTATATACAGACTTCAGGATAGCCTCCTGCTTTTTATCAGCAGGCTCCTTCAAAGTGGCCGTATCCTAAGACGGCAGTGCCACCTTTTTTGACAAACGTGTGAGCGCCTTATCCACCCTAGGGGATATCTCCCAACGTGACCTATCCTCTGGCGGGAAAGGGTACGCCATCAGTAACTTTTTAGAAATTACCAGTTTCTTATCGGGGGAACCCACGCTTCTTTACACACTTCATTCATTCATCTGATGGGGGAACAAAACACTGTCTGCTTTTTCTCCCCAAAAATAAAACCCCTTTTATGTGGTACTTGGGTTCATGTCAGAAATGTGTAACACATTTTTCATTGCCGAGATCATGTAACGGATGTTCCTAGTGGATTGTGTATATATCTCAACCTCGTCGACACTGGAGTCAGACTCTGTGTCGACATCTATGTCTGCCATCTGAGGTAACGGGCGTTTTTTGAGCCCCTGATGGCCTTTGAGACGCCTGGGCAGGCGCGGGCTGAGAAGCCGGCTGTCCCACAGCTGTTACGTCATCCAGCCTTTTATGTAAGGAGTTGACATTGTCGGTTAATACCTTCCACCTATCCATCCACTCTGGTGTCGGCCCCACAGGGGGCGACATCCCATTTATCGGCCTCTGCTCCGCCTCCACGTAACCTTCCTCATCCAACATGTCGACACAGCCGTACCGACACACCGCACACACACACACACACACACACACACACACACACACACACACACACACACACACACACACACACACAATGCTCTGACTGAGGACAGGACCCACAAAGTCCTTTGGGGAGACAGAGAGAGAGTATGCCAGCACACACCAGAGCGCTATATATTGCAGGGATTAACACTATAACTGAGTGATTTTTCCCCCAATAGCTGCTTGTATACATATATTGCGCCTAAATTTAGTGCCCCCCCCTCTCTTTTTAACCCTTTGAGCCTGAAAACTACAGGGGAGAGCCTGGGGAGCTGTCTTCCAGCTGCACTGTGAAGAAAAAATGGCGCCAGTGTGCTGAGGGAGATAGCCACGCCCCTTTTTTGGCTGACTTTTCTCCCGCTTTTTATGGATTCTGGCAGGGGTAATTTATCACATATATAGCCCTGGGACTATATATTGTGATGATTTGCCAGCCAAGGTGTCTTATATTGCCCTCAGGGCGCCCCCCCCCCAGCGCCCTGCACCCATCAGTGACCGGAGTGTGAGGTGTGCATGAGGAGCAAAGGCGCACAGCTGCAGTGCTGTGCGCTACCTTGTTGAAGACAGAAGTCTTCTGCCGCCGATTTTCCGGATCACTTCTTGCTTCTGGCTCTGTAAGGGGGCCGGCGGCGCGGCTCCGGGAACGAACACCAAGGTCGGGTCCTGCGGTCGATCCCTCTGGAGCTAATGGTGTCCAGTAGCCTAAGAAGCCCAAACTACCACCTGTTAGGTAGGTTCGCTTCTTCTCCCCTTAGTCCCTCGCTGCAGTGAGTCTGTTGCCAGCAGATCTCACTGTAAAATAAAAAACCTAAATATACTTTCTTTCTAGGAGCTCAGGAGAGCCCCTAGTGTGCATCCAGCTCAGCCGGGCACAAGATTCTAACTGAGGTCTGGAGGAGGGTCATAGTGGGAGGAGCCAGTGCACACCAGGTAGTCCTAAAGCTTTCTTTAGTTGTGCCCAGTCTCCTGCGGAGCCGCTATTCCCCATGGTCCTTACGGAGTCCCAGCATCCACTTAGGACGTCAGAGAAACTGGAATTACTGCGGCTGTCCCTGGGGAGTAAGTACAGTCCAGTACTGCACATTATTACTACTGTATTTAAGTAATGTACATTTCTCTAATGTCCTAGAGGATGCTGGGGTCCATTTAGTACCATGGGGTATAGACAGGTGTGTAGGAGCCATCGGCACTAAATTACTTTAAACGTGTGGGCTGGCCCCTCCCTCTATGCCCCTCCTCCAGACGTCAGTTTAGAAATTGTGCCCGGAGGAATCCGTTTGGATGGGCGACCATGTTAAGGTCATTAGGTCGACCACTATTGGTCGACAGTGACATGGTCGACATGGACTCATGGTTGACACATGAAAATGGTCGACATGACAGGTCAGCATATGAAAGGTCTCCAGTGATGAATACTCACCACTCTTCTGACTTCTGGCTCTGTTAGGGGGTGGCGGCAGTGCTGCGGGAGTGAGCACTGGCCAGGCTTGGGCTATGTTCAGTACCCTCAGGAGCTAATGGTGTCCTGTCAGCGGAAGCAGAGCCATGGAACTTAATGAGAAGTTGGTTCCTACTTCAAACCTCCCAACTTTCTTATGTTCTAAGGAGGGACACATGCGTGGCGAACCCGCGTGCTCCCGAAAAGGGGATAGGGCCTATGAAAAGGGGCGTGGCTTCGCGGATGTCCCGCAATTGCTAGCCACGCTAAGCAGGGCAGCGAGATCTAGCATGCAGGCCAATCTAGCACCAGCGATAGCGATGCGCAGAGCTGCGCATCGCTATCGCAATGGGAGGTACACACGGAGCGATCATGCGTAAAATCTAAGCAATCTAGTCAAATCTAAGTGATCGCTCCGTGAGTACCCCCCTTAAGTCCCACAAAGCAGGGAGACTTGCCAGCAGCATCCTCTAGGATGTTAGAGAAATACAGGCGTTCCGAAACATACAGTATCTGAGTGAGCCTAATAATGAGTATACTGTGAGATACTGTATGACATACTGTACAGTATGCTGTATCCGAAGTGGTGCATTCATGAACAAACTCCATATGCAGTAACCTTTTTGGTTGCTTTAAGAAATGTCATTTACAATATGGCTATCCCTGCCCCCCAGTCAAAACCTGTTTCTGCAGACACTACTGTTCAATTAGCAGCAGTTGAATGTGTATTCAGAGTAAAGTGGATTAACTCTTCGCTATTGTTTAGAAATGTAGTGTCTGCAGAAATGGTGTTTGACTGGGGGGAGGGACAGCCATACAATACTGTATGTTATACTGTAAATGACATTTCTTCGCAAACAGAAAGCCCTCCTTGTGATACATTTCTCTGTGAGTGAAAAATTGCACCAGCAAATCCGCTCATAACTGTCAATTTTCAAAAACAGTCTGTACCATGACAGTTAGGAGCTGATTGGCAATGGCTGAAACATTACTTACCGAGTAACAATGCAGTGCTCAACTAAATAAAGTGGTACTGATCATCAGGGCAGCGGGCGGCAGTGGAGCATAAACCGAGAGGAGCAGCTGCAGCAGTTTATCACTGCTGCTGGGCTGCCCCTGTCACCCCAGGATCAGAGTTGGCAGCAGGTGTTGTGGCAGCCTGGATGGTGTGCATGGCTTATTACACCTGCATTAAAATAAATGTTGCCAGCATGAGGGGTATCAAATGCAAAAAGGATATACAGCATATTCTCTTGCATACTGTATATCAGTGTGCCTAAGTTCACGGCTCCCTTATATTATAAATTATCATATGTCACTTCAAATGCTGCCATAATATCTAAAAGGGGGAGCTCTGCCTGCCGTAATATCTAAAAGGGGACTCCACCTGCCGTAATGTCTAAAAGGGGCTCCGCCTGCCATATTGTGTAAAAGGGGGCTCCACCTGCCGTAGTGTGTAAAACGGGGCTCCACCTGCCGTACTGTGTAAAAGGGGGCTCTACCTGCCGTAGTGTGTAAAACGGGGCTCCACCTGCCGTACTGTGTAAAAGGGGATTCTACCTGCCGTATTGTGTAAAAGGGGACTCTACCTGCCGTGGTCATGGTTGACACATGAAAATGGTCAACATGACAGGTCAGCATATGAAAAGGTAGACATGGCTTTTTTTTCAAATAGATTTTTAACTTTTTCATGCTGTACTATACACGTGGACTACGATTTGGAATAGTAACCTGTGCCGAGCACAGCGGTAGCGGAGCGAGGCACCTTGCCCGCAGCATGGCGAGCGAAGCGAGCCATGCAAGGAGATGCGGTACACTAATTCGGGTTCCCCGTCACTTTACGAAGAAAAACGACACCAAAAACAGTCCAAACATCCATGTTGACCTTTTCATGTGTCGACCATTGCCATGTGTCGACCATGAGTGCATGTTGACCATGTCAGTGTCGACCAATAGTGGTCGACCTAATGATTGTCGACCTTAACATGGTCGACCATTCATACCGGAACCATGCCCGGATGCCACACACCATACCGCAATGCTCGTTATACCCTATGCCACACACCGCAATGCCCCTTATACATTATGCCACACACTGCAATCCCCTGAAACATTATACCACATACCACAATGCCCATGATATAGGTGTGGATCATAGAATCGACAGTAACTAGGTCAACAATGTTTAGGTCAACCACTATTGGTCGACAGGGTTGGAAGGTCGACATGAGTTTTGTTTTTTGTTTTTGGTGTTGTTTTGTTTGTAAAGTGATGGGGAACCCCAATTAGTGCACCGTGTCCCCTCGCAGTAGAGGGCTCAGACTCTACTGCGCATGCACAGATCTCCGGGAAAATGGCGCGGCGGCCATTTTCCCAGAGATTTCTCTACTGCGCATGCGCAGAACTCTGTGAAAATGAGTTTTAACAGCACCTGTGACGTCGGCGCGGGACTCCGGAGAGGTGAGTATTACCCAAATGGGTGCACTGTGTGTGGTGTGGGCCCCCTCTGGACACATTGCACCCATTATAGAAACACCAGTGCCTGTGACACATTATGACACACCGCAATGTCCGTGATACATTATGCCACACACCACAATGCCCATTACACATTAAGTCCTACAGTAAGGCTTCTAATTACTTTTACATTACTGTACCTGCTCGTTGCCAGGGGTTTACTTGTATAGGGGATTTGGTCTTGGGGTCGACAATACTTAGGTCGACAGTGTCTAGGTTGACCACAATTGGTCGATAGTAAGTAGGTCAACAGGGTGTCTAGGTCATCAGGGCCTCTTGGTAGACATGTACTATATCGACATGACAAAAGGTTGACATGCATTTTTCTAAAATGTTTTCATTTTTTGAACTTTTTCATATTTTACGATCCACATGGGTTACGAATGGGAATAGTGACCGGTATCCGATTATATGGTCAACCATCATTAGGTCAACATTCATTAGGTTGACCACTAATTGGGGTTCCCGGTCACTCTGTGAAAAAAACGATACCCAAAAATGTCAATAGTACCATGCCGACCTATTTTCATGACGACCTAGCACATGTCCACTTATAGACCATGTCCACCTATCAACACTGTCGACCAATAGTGGTCGACATAATGACTGTCAACCTTAGTGTGGTGCACCCAATGACCGTTACCCCGTGTACCTAAGCACCTCCTCAGCCATTATTTACTGTTACAGCATTCAGTATGTGCAGTAATGTACTGTATCTAAGGGCACTGTACATTCCTTTTTGTACCCAGGGCATCAGCAGCGGATAAGATGGCGAAGGGCCCAGCAGCAGATAAGGTGGCGAAGGGCCCGGCACCACTCTTTCACTGCCATAGCGGGGACCAGTGCCACAAGCAGTAAGTCTTGTACTCTCTTTATTGGGTACTCTTTATACCAGTGGTTCCCAAACGTTTTTGAGTCACGGCACCCCTAGGCCAAAAGTTTCTTATTGAGAAATTTAGAAACAAATAAATAAACAAAAGTAAGATGTGCTTGTACAGTACTGTATGTCATCCTTAGGTTCAATTACTGTATGTGGTGAGGGACAGGATTCACTTCTGATTGCCCAAATACTGTACTGTAATTTATGATTGGAAGACCCCAGCACTGATTTTGCCTATTACAGTGACAATAAATATTTGAATTGGTTCTTGATCACCCCTGCAAGCGTCTATTTTTATTTTTGAGATTTACCAGTGTCTGTGAAACTGATCATAGATGTGCTAAATTTAGCACATCTACGATCTGATCTGAATTAGGCCCCAGGTGCGATTTGCACCTTGTGAAATGTACAGTAAACCATGAGGGTATGAATGCTTTTGTTTGATTACTGCTGGGGACAATGGTAATGCTGTGGCCAATGTGTTTAATACAGGCACCCCTGGACCAATTCCTCCGCCGCCGGTATTTGCGGACCCGCCTCGTCCTGGTAAGACATTTTTGTTAAGTTAAGGCTCATTTCACCACTGTTTCTAAACCTTATTCCCCACCCTGTGCCTCTTATCCTACACCCCACTGTGCCTCAGCTTCCCCTTGTCTCTTAGCCTTTCCCTGCTCCTGTGGCTGAGCCTCCCCATGTCTCTGCTGTGGAACATCATGATCAGTGGCGGATCTCGCCACGGGCAAGCAGGACTTTTGCCCGGGGCGCCGCCTTCCGGAGGGCGCTGGCGCCATCCGGAGGGCGCCGCACCGTGGCAAGATCCGCCACTGCTGCCCGCTGTGTCCCTGTCCGCCTCCGCTGCCGTCCCCATCCCCATCCCCGTCCGCCTCCTGAAGGGAACTAGACGCTATGCGTCTAGTTTCCCTTCCTGGAGAGTAACTTTGCTGAGCGGTGCGCGATGACGTCATCGCGCACCGCACAGCAAAGGTCCTCTCTACGAAGGGAACTAGACTCATAGCGTCTAGTTTCCCTTCGTGGAGAGGACCTTTTGCTGTGCGGTGCGCGATGACGTCATCGCGCACTGCTCAGCATTCAAGCGGCGCTTTTAATGTACAGGGGGCGTAATTGACCACGCCCCCTGTATTAGGCCACGCCCCATTTCCTGCCCGGGGCGCAGAGCGCCCTTGAACCGGCCCTGATCATGATGTCACGTAAACTGTGCTTTATAGGGTTCCTTGGGGGCCTGGTACAGTACAGTATTTACAGTCATTTATCTTTTTTCCCATAAAACAGGTACCGGCCAAGTTCCAGTGCCTATTACAGTGACAATAAATATTTGATCACCCCTGCAAGCGTCTATTTTTATTTTTGAGATTTACGGGCATTGCATAGGAGTCTTGATCACCCCTGCAAGCATCTATTTTTATTTTTGAGATTTACGGGCATTGCATAGGAGTCACTTTATAAGCGGGACATAAGGGGCACTCCTGGGGACATAAAGGGCACTACTACTGGGGGCATTTCTTTTATGGGCTCTACTGTACATAAGGGGCACTAACAGTACAGTGGCCATAGCATAAGGGGCAATACTACTGTGGGCATTGTATAAGGGGCGGTACTGCTGTGGGCATTATGTGTATTAGGGGTGCTACTGCTGTGGGCTTTGTGTATGAGGGGCACTTATGTGTGTCATAACATGAATAAGGGACACCCCTACAGTACAGTATGTGGTGGAATGTGAATAAGATTGTGCTACTGTGCATCATAATTTTAATTGGGTATACTATATATATTGGGCCATGCACCTTGATTTTTGACCAGGGCGCTATGGCCCGGACAACCTGACTAGGGGTACAGTCATAATAATGTTATTCTACATGCATACTGTTCATAAACTTTGATAAAGTGCTGTACAGTATACTGTACAGTACTCAACCTGTCTTACTGTTCTAATACTGTACATTGTTTTTTATTTTCACAGACCATCTCCGGCGATTGGTCCTTATACTGAGGGCGGTAGTCCAACAAATGTTTGTTTATATTTTACGTTGCTTATAAAAAAATAATATTTTTTGTTTTTTTCCTTCCAGTTTTTTTATTAAAGTTTTTATATAATTTACAGTTATTTTGTGTTATTATAATTTGTGTTAGTTTCCAACTTAGTACACTAAGGGGGGTATTCAATGCCGGACAAGGGGGCCAGAAGGTTCTGAAAATGGGACTTTTCACACGTTTTATAGAAGTTGCTTTCTCGTATTCAACGGGGTCCTGCGTTGCTTGCCCCCCACCCTCCCGGCGAGGCAAAAACGGCATGTCATTTATAACATACAGTATTGTATGGCTGTCCCTCCCCCCAGTCAAACACCATTTCTGCACACACTACATTTCTAAACAATAGCGAAGAGTTAATCCACTTTACTCTGAATACACGTTCAACTGCTGCTAATTGAACAGTAGTGTCTGCAGAAACAGGTTTTGACTGGGGGGCAGGGATAGCCATATTGTAAAGGACATTTCTTAAAGCAACCAAAAAGGTTACTGCATATGGAGTTTGTTCATGAATGCACCACTTCGGATACAGCATACTGTACAGTATGTCATACAGTATCTCACAGTATACTCATTATTAGGCTCACTCAGATACTGTATGTTTCGGAACGCCTGTATTTCTCTAACATCCTAGAGGATGCTGCTGGCAAGTCTCCCTGCTTTGTGGGACTTAAGGGGGGTACTCACGGAGCGATCACTTAGATTTGACTAGATTGCTTAGATTTTAAGCATGATCGCTCCATGTGTACCTCCCACTGCGATAGCGATGCGCAGCTCTGCGCATCGCTATCGCTGGTGCTAGATTGGCCTGCATGCTAGATCTCGCTGCCCTGCTTAGCGTGGCTAGCAATTGCGGGGCATCCGTGAAGCCACGCCCCTTTTCATAGGCCCTATCCCCTTTTCGGGAGCACGCGGGTTCGCCACGCATGTGTCCCTCCTTAGAACATAAGAAAGTTGGGAGGTATGAAGTAGGAACCAACTTCTCATTAAGTTCCATGGCTCTGCTTCCGCTGACAGGACACCATTAGCTCCTGAGGGTACTGAACATAGCCCAAGCCTGGCCAGTGCTCACTCCCGCAGCACTGCCGCCACCCCCTAACAGAGCCAGAAGTCAGAAGAGTGGTGAGTATTCATCACTGGAGACCTTTCATATGCTGACCTGTCATGTCGACCATTTTCATGTGTCAACCATGAGTCCATGTCGACCATGTCACTGTCGACCAATAGTGGTCGACCTAATGACCTAATGACTGTCGACCTTAACATGGTCGCCCATCCATACGGATTCCTCCGGGCAAAATTTCTAAACTGACGTCTGGAGGAGGGGCATAGAGGGAGGGGTCAGCCCACACGTTTAAAGTCATTTAGTGCCGATGGCTCCTACAGACCTGTCTATACCCCATGGTACTAAATGGACCCCAGCATCCTCTAGGACATTAGAGAAATGTACATTACTTAAATACAGTAGTAATAATGTGCAGTACTGGACTGTACTTACTCCTCAGGGACAGCCGCAGTAATTCCAGTTTCCTGGGCTCCCTGGTGACCAGATCACTCCACTTCCTCTGGAGTGACCTGAGGCTGAAGGACTGGCCATATTTTGCTCGGATCTCAAGGCGGGCTTTATTGTAAGCCCGCCGCTTCTCCGAGTTCGTAGTAAATGGCCAGTCCCGCCACCTAAGCAGGATCAGAAGCTCCCCTCTAACGTAGCGTCTCCCTGCCATTTTTGCCTGATGTACAGTAAGACGCCGGATGCAGTCCACAAACCGTGGATTGAATCTGTAGCCCACAATGCGTGCAAACTGAATTTGCTTCCCCACCGCCTGCAATGTGGTATACCCATAACGGATTTTATCCGGTGTCTGTGTACAAAACAAATACGGGGGATCCCCTGTCCGTTCCCCCCCCCGGATTTTTAGAACCAGGACCGGCTCGAAGAGCCCGAGGCTGGTTATGCTTAGGAGGGGGGACCCCGCGCATTTTTTTTCTGACTTTTCCCATTCCATTAAAAATGACATTAAATAAATTCACCAAAAAAAAAAAATTTCTGGTCTCAACAGGATTCGAACACAGGATGCACGCATTGCAAGCGGACACTGTAACCATTATGCCAGTGCTGACCATGTTATGAGTTGGTACTCCAGGTAAATATATGATGTGTTTTGATGTGTTGTACTATTAACGGATTTTGTCCGGTGTCTGTGTACAAACCATATTTATATTAGAAGGGATTAGGTACTTGGTTTGTCTTTTTTGGAGGCACAAGTATTATTTATATATTTTTAAAAAGATTTTTTTTTATTTTTTTTTATTTTTTTAAATGGAATGGGAAAAACCCGAAAAAAAATGGCGTGGGGTCCCCCCTCCAAAGCATAACCAGCCTCGGGCTCTTCGAGCCGGTCCTGGTTCTAAAAATCCGGGGGGAAAACGGACAGGGGATCCCCCGTATTTTTAAAACCAGCACCGGGCTCTGCGCCTGGTGCTGGTGCAAAAAATACGGGGGACAAAAAGAGTAGGGGTCCCCCGTATTTTTTACACCAGCATCGGGCTCCACTAGCTGGACAGATAATGCCACAGCCGGGGGTCACTTTTATACAGTGCCCTGCGGCCGTGGCATTAACTATCCAACTAGTCACCCCTGGCCGGGGTACCCTGGGGGAGTGGGGACCCCTTCAATCAAGGGGTCCCCCCCCAGCCACCCAAGGGCCAGGGGTGAAGCCCGTGGCTGTGTCCCCCCCATCCAAGGGCTGCGGATGGGGGGCTGATAGCCTTGAGAAAATTGAAAGTATATTGTTTTTTCCAGTAGTACTACAAGTCCCAGCAAGCCTCCCCAGCAAGCTGGTACTTGGAGAACCACATGTACCAGCATGCAGGAGAAAAACGGGCCCGCTGGTACCTGTAGTTCTACTGGAAAAAAAATACCCAAATAAAAACAGGAGACACACACCGTGACAGTAAAACTTTATTTCACACCTGCCGACACACACATACTTACCTATGTTGACACGAAGCAGTCGGTCCTCTTCTCCAAGTAGAATCCACGGGTACCTGAAAATAAAAGATAATTATACTCACCTGATCCAGGGTCCAGATTATAATCCACGTACTTGTCAAAACAACAAACCGAACACCCGGACCAAACGGACTGAAAGGGGTCCCATGTTTACACATGGGACCCCTTTCCACGAATGCAGAGACACCCCCGTGACAGCTGTCACAGAAGTGTCTCTTCAGCCAATCAGCGAGCGCAACGTCCTTGCACTCTGCTGATTGGCTCTGTGCGCGTCTGAAGTGACAGAAGCGCATCGCACAGCTCCCTCCATTAGTTTCAATGGTGGGAACTTTCCAGTCAGCGGTGGGGTTACCCGTGGTCAGCCGCTGACCGCGGGTGACCTCACCGCTGAGCGGAAAGTTCCCACCATTGAATATAATGGAGGGAGCTGTGCGATGCGCTTCTGTCACTTCAGACGCGCACAGAGCCAATCAGGTGAGTGCTACGACGTGGCACTTCCTGATTGGCTGAAGGGACCTCTGTGACAGCAGTCACGTGGGGTCCCGGCATTCGGGGAAAGGGTTCCCATGTGTAAACAAGGGACCCCTTTCAGTCCACTGGTCCGGGTGTTCGTTTTTTTTTTTGTCAAGTACGTGGATTATCTCCCGGACACTGGATCAGGTGAGTATAATTTTTTTCACAGGTACCCCGGATCGTCGGAGACTTGGAGACGTGCCAGTCGGCGTGTCAACATAGGTAAGTATGTGTGTGTCGACATGTGTGAAATAAACTTTTACTGTCACGGTGTGTGTCTCCTGTTTTTAATTGGGTATTTTTTTTCCAGTTGAACTACAGGTACCAGCGGGCCCGTTTTTCTCCCGCATGCTGGTACTTGTGGTTCTCCAAGTACCAGCTTGCGGGGGAGGCTTGCTGGGACTTGTAGTACTACTGAAAAAAACAATATTCTTTAAATTTTCTCAAGGCTATCAGCCTCCCATCCGCAGCCCTTGGATGGGGGGGACAGCCTCGGGCTTCACCCCTGGCCCTTGGGTGGCTGGGGGGGGGACCCCTTGATGGAAGGGGTCCCCACTCCCCCAGGGTACCCCGGCCAGGGGTGACTAGTTGGATATTTAATGCCACGGCCGCAGGGCACTGTATAAAAGTGACCCCCGGCTGTGGCATTATCTGTCCAGCTAGTGGAGCCCGATGCTGGTGTAAAAAATACGGGGGACCCCTACTCTTTTTGTCCCCCGTATTTTTTGCACCAGCACCAGGCGCAGAGCCCGGTGCTGGTTTTAAAAATACGGGGGATCCCCTGTCCGTTTTCCCCCCGGATTTTTAGAACCAGGACCGGCTCGAAGAGCCCGAGGCTGGTTATGCTTAGGAGGGGGGACCCCACGCATTTTTTTTTCTGACTTTTCCCATTCCATTAAAAATGACATTAAATAAATTCACCAAAAAAAAAAAAATCTCTGGTGTCGACAGGATTCGAACACGGGATGCACGCATTGCAAGAGGACACTGTAACCATTATGCCAGTGCTGACCACAATATGAGCAGGCACTCCAGGTAAATATATGATGTGTTACAGTATGATGTGTTCTACTCTTAGTGAACGCGCGGCACCGTGCTTAACATGGAGCATTCGCCACCTAGCGGTGAAAATGTGTATTACATGGCGTGGGACACAACGCACGCCATAACGTTATTACAACTCGCGATTCAGGACCCTAAAACTCGCGCTATGAGCAACGGTGTATGAGGATACATCTGTATCTTGTACTTCTTGAGCATGGTTTTCAGGGATATCTAAAAATATGTCATCAGGGGTACAATATATTACACATCGCAATTTACACAACAAATCTCTGCTGAGTAAGTTAGTCAGGGCCGCTGCTGCCAGGAGAAAAGAATGTTTGGCACGCAGAGGCCCAATCATAAATTCTGCAGGTTTTGCCAAAGGGTAATGTTGCACTTCTCCCGTTACTCCCACTGCCGAAATAGTTTTACCTGTGGTTCTTAAACCTAACGGAGAATGTCCTAGTTCTACAAAAAATGAGTTTTATGGTAAGAACTTACCTTTGTTAAAACTCTTTCTGCGAGGTACACTGGGCTCAGGAGGTTGACCTCAGGAGGTTGGTTCGGTCCCCCCTCTAAGTCCCACGAAGCAGGTAGCCTGGTTGCCAACCAAGGCTGCCTGAAAATAATAAACTAAAATAAAAACCAAAGGAAACTCTCTGGAGCTCCAGAGAAATGCACCCGGCTCCTGGGCACATTTTTCTAAACTGAGTCTGGTAGGAGGGGCATAGAGGAAAGAAGCCAGAACACACATACACACACTAAAGGTTTTTAAAGTGCCAAGCTCCAGTGGACCCAATCTATACCCCATGGTACTAAAGTACAAGACCCCAGTATCCACTAGGACATAAGAAAAATATGCTAGTCTGGAGTAAGATTGGGCCGTGTAGAGGGCGAGATGAGGTGCCATAGCTGGCGTTTCAACACCTCGCCTCACTCGTGGCTGCTTTGTGCTGAACATACAGTAGGTCTGTACATGAATTTAGGGCTGTACATGATTAGAATATTACATAACTATGTAATATGCTGGACTACTGGGCCTCCTGTGTTTACAGTTAGGTATACATGCATCTTAGGTTTTTAGTTTGTTGGCCTGTGCAGATTTTTTGTTGTTGTACTGATTGCCTATTTGTGGCATACCATATGGATCCCACCGTGGAACAAATATTCAAGTTGGCAGATCCATCTATCTATGGCTCAAATTGGTCAAGTGTAAAGAATTGATGTGAACCTTGCTTGTTGTTTTAACATTTTAATCTAATGAAGGGAGTGCTAAAACGAGTTTTATGGTAAGAACTTACCCTTGTTAAAACTCTTTCTGCGAGGTACACTGGGCTCCACAAGTCTGGACAATGGGTGTAGAGTAGGATCTTGATCCGAGACACCAACAGGCTCAAAGCTTTGACCTTCTTCCCAAGATGCATAGCGCCGCCTCCTATATCACCCCGCCTCCCAGCACAGGAGCTCAGTTTAGTTAACCAGCCCAATGCAGTAGCAGGAAAAGAGACGACGATGGTTAGTAGCCACATACACCACACTCTCACGACAAGAGAAGTGTCAGCGGCTAATGCCATATTAACCTAAAGAAGCTAAGTGCGTCAGGGTGGGCGCCTTGTGGAGCCCAGTGTACCTTGCAGAAAGAGTTTTAACAAGGGTAAGTTCTTACCATAAAACTCGTTTTCTGCTGCGGGGTACACTGGGCTCCACAAGTCTGGACAATGGGGATGTCCTAAAGCAGTTCCTTATGGGAGGGGACGCACTGTAGCGGGCACAAGATCCGGCGTCCAAAGGAAGCATCCCGGGAAGCGGCAGTATCGAAGGCATAGAACCTTATGAACGTGTTCCCGGAGGACCACGTAGCCGCCTTGCACAATTGATCAAGGGTCGCACCACGTTAGGCCGCCCAAGAAGGTCCAACAGACCGAGTAGAATGGGCTGTAATGTGAACAGGAGCTGACAGACCAGCCTTCACATAAACATGCGCAATCACCATTCTGATCCACCTGGCCAAGGTCTACTTGTGAGCAGGCCAGCCACGTTTGTGAAATCCAAACAAAACAAAGAGAGAATCAGACTTTCGAATAGAAGCAGTTCTCTTCACATAGATACGGAGAGCCCGTACCACATCCAAAGACCGCTCTTTGGGAGACAAATCAGGAGAGACAAAAGCTGGAACCACAATCTCCTGATTAAGGTGGAACGAAGAAACCACCTTAGGCAAATATCCGGGACGAGTCCTAAGAACTGCCCGGTCATGGTGAAAAATCAGATATGGGGAACTACAAGACAAGGCACCCAAATCCGACACTTTTCTAGCAGAGGCAATAACCAACAGAAACACCACCTTAAGGGAAAGCTACTTAAGGTCAGCTGAACCAAGAGGTTCAAATGGAGACTCTTGTAACGCCTCCAAAACCACCGACAAGTCCCAAGGAGCCACAGGCGGGACATAGGGAGGTTGGATACGCAACACACCCTGAGTGAAAGTATGAACATCAGGTAAAGTCGCAATTTTTCTCTGAAACCACACCGACAAGGCAGAATATGAACCTTGAGGGAGGCCAGATGCAGGCCTAAATCTAGGCCCTGCTGTAGAAAAGCCAAAAGTTTGGCTGTACTAAACTTGGAAGCGTCATAATGGTTAGATGCGCACCAAACAAAGTATGAATGCCAGACCCGATGGTAAATCCGAGCAGAGGCCGGTTTTCGGGCCCGCAACATAGTTTTAATGACCTCTTCAGAAAAACCCTTAGCTCTTAAGACGGAAGCTTCAAGAGCCACGCCGTCAAAGACAGCCGGGCTAGGTCCTGGTAGACACAGGGGCCCTGAACGAGGAGGTATGGGCGTTGTGGAAGTAGAAGTGGACGCTCTGACGATAGGCCTTGCAGGTCTGAGAACCAGTGCCGTCTGGGCCACGCGGGAGCTATGAGAAGCAGATTTCATTTTTCTTGCTTGAACTTCCAAATTACCCTGGGCAGGAGTGACACCGGAGGGAACACGTACGGCAGCCGAAACCTCCACGGCCCTGCCAGCGCATCCACGAATGCTGCTTGAGGATCCCTTGTCCTTGCTCCGAAGACCGGAACCTTGTGATTGTGTCGAGACGCCATCAGATCCACATCTGGAAGACCCCACCTTTCCACGAGGAGTTGAAACACTTCTGGATGGAAGCCCCACTCGCTGGCAAGCACATCCTGACGACTGAGAAAGTCCGCTTCCCAATTCAGGACTCCCGGAATGAATATTGCCGATATTGCCGGTAGATGGCGTTCTGGCCAAGGTAGAATCCGTGAGGCTTCCTTCATTGCCAAACGGTTTCGAGTGCCGCCTTGATGATTTATGTAAGCCACTGTGGTGGCGTTGTCCGACTGTACTTGAACAGAATGGTTCTGAATCAAATGCTGGGCTAGGTTCAACGCATTGAAGACCGCCCGCAATTCCAGAATGTTGATCGAGAGGAGAGATTCCTCCTTGGTCCACCGACCCTGCAAGGAGTGCTGCTCCAGCACCACGCCCCAACCTCTTAGACTGGCATCTGTCGTCAACAGGACCCAGTTGGATATCCAGAAGGGACGGCCTCTGCACAATTGTCGGTCCTGGAGCTACCAGAGCAGCGACAGATGGACCTCCGGAGTCAAAGAGATCATTTGAGACCTGATCCGGTGAGGCAGGCCGTCCCACTTGGCAAGAATCAGCTTCTGGAGGGGGCGAGAATGGAATTGAGCATACTCCACCATGTCGAATGCTGATACCATGAGGCCCAGCACCTGCACTGCCGAATGTATCGACACTTGCGGACGAGAAAGGAAGCAGCGAATCCTGTCCTGAAGTTTCAGGACTTTCTCCTGAGACCAGAACAACCTCTAGTTGTGAGTGTCCAACAGCGTTCCCAGATGCACCATGCTCTGAGCAGGGACCAGGGAGGATTTCTTCCAGTTGATGAGCGTGGGCTTGTAGAAACCGGACCGTAATATCCAGATGACGCAGGAGAAGATCTGGGGAATTTGCCAGGATTAACAAGTCGTCCAGATACGGCAGTATCCTGACCCCTTGAAGGCGGAGTACCACCGTCATCACCGCCATAACTTTGGTGAAGACACGTGGAGCCGTTGTTAAACCAAAAGGTAACGGCCGAAACTGGTAATGGAGGTTGCCAATAGCGAACCTCAGGTATTGTTGATGTGACACTGCTATAGGAATATGCAGGTAAGCATCCTGTATGTCCAGGGAGACCATGTAGTCCCCAGGTTCCAAGGCCAGAACTATAGAGCGAAGGGTTTCCATACGGAACTTGGAAACCTTCACAAACTTGTTCAGTGCCTTGAGGTTGAGAATGGGCCGGGAGGACCCATTCGGTTTCGGGACTAGAAACAGCGGAGAATAGTACCCCCGGCCCCTTTGAGCAAGAGGCACCTGTACTACGACTCTTGTATCCAGGAGGGTCTGTACCACCGAATGCAGAGTGTTTGCCTTTGTCTGGTCCGACGGGACGTCTGTCTGGCAAAATCAATGAGGGGGTCGGTTTTTGAAGGCTATGGCGTAACCTCGAGTGACGACTTCCCGTACCCAGGCATCTGAAGTGGTCTTCAACCATTCCTGGGTATACCCTAGAAGCCGGCCCCCAAGGGGGAGGCCCGCCCGTCATGCGGCAGGCTTATCGGTCTTTGCTGCTGGATGACGGGCAGCCCAGGCTCTTTTGGGCTTTGGCTTACCAGGTTTGGAAGTGCGGGCCTGCTTATGGTACGCCTGACCTTTTGCTTTACCTGAAGGACGAAAGGGGCGAAAGGACGTGCCTTTGACCTTCGACACAGAAGGAGCTGTATTAGGCAGACATGCAGTTTTGGCAGTAGCCAAGTCAGCCACTATCTTATTTAAGTCCTCCCCAAACAGAATATCCCCCTTGAAAGGGAGTACCTCCAGGGTTTTTCTAGAGTCCAGATCCACAGACCAGGATCTCAGCCACAATATCCTGCGAGCCAGGACTGACGTAGTAGAGGCCTTGGCTGCTAGGATACCGGCATCAGAAGCCGCCTCTCTAATATAGCGAGAAGCTGTGACAGTATATGACAAGCATTGTCTAGCATGGTCAGAGGAGATTTCAGCTTCTAACTCCAAGGCCCATGCTTCAATAGCCTCTGCCGCCCATGTAGCTGCAATAGTGGGCCTTTGTGCAGCACCCGTGAGGGTGTAAATCGCTTTTAGACAACCCTCGACACGTTTATCCGTAGGCTCTTTTAGAGACGTGACGGTAGTGACAGGTAGAGCTGAGGAAACCACCATCCTAGCCACATGTGAGTCTACTGGAGGAGGCGTTTCCCAATTCTTAGACAGCTCTGGCGCGAGGGGATAGCGAGCCAGCATCTTCTTTTGAGGCACAAACGTCGTACCCGGGCTTTGCCAGGGTTCCTGACGTATATCCACTAGGTGGTCAGAGTGAGGTAAAACTTGTTTAATCACCTTCTGACGCTTGAACCTATCTGGTTTCTTAGGAGGAACGGATGGCTCGGGATCATCCGTAATCTGCAGAATTAACTTAATAGCCTCCAAAAGATCAGGAACATCCACATGTGAACTACCTTCCCCATCAGCCGTATCTGAGTCAGAACCTGTGGGGTCAATGTATGTGCTGTCTTCATCAGACGAGATGTCAGTGACAGCAGTGGATTGTGAGGAGACGAGCGCTCGCTTAGAGGACCTCTTGGACTTAGGCGAGCGTTGGTCAGACTTTTTAGTAGTCAGGAACTGGTTCAACTTCTTTAATTGAGCAGATAAATCGTCCGCCCATGGCGGGTTAACTGTAGGGACCACATACGGTTGTACCGGCATTGGGGGTACCATAGGTGGTGTTAGTTTAGGAACTAGCGTATGCAGAAGCATGGAAAAAGTGGCCCACGGAGGGTCAGTATGTGCCTCCGTTGCCACAGTCCCACTGGGGGGCAAGGAGCCCCCAGAACCAGAGCCCACAGCTGCTATATTCTCCCCATATGTGCCTGTGGCTTCAGCAACACCAGCAGTGTGTTCCGCCCCAGAACCGTTACCCTCAGAAGCAGACATGATATAACTTGCAGTATGAGGTAACACAGTACAATTATTAGCAGCACTATATCCCTAAACCCAAACCCCTGCGCAGTGTAGTCAGCACCAGCGGAGATAAAGGAGAGATATGGTGACTAAATCACAGAGAAAAAATAAGAATTTACTTACCGATAATTCTATTTCTCATAGTCCGTAGTGGATGCTGGGGACTCCGTAAGGACCATGGAGAATAGCGGCTCCGCAGGAGACTGGGCACATCTAAAGAAAGCTTTAGGACTATCTGGTGTGCACTGGCTCCTCCCCCTATGACCCTCCTCCAAGCCTCAGTTAGGATACTGTGCCCGAACGAGAAGGGTGCACACTAGGTGGCTCTCCTGAGCTTCTTAGTGAAAGTTTAGTTTTAGGTTTTTTATTTTCAGTGAGACCTGCTGGCAACAGGCTCACTGCACCGAGGGACTAAGGGGAGAAGAAGCGAACTCACCTGCGTGCAGAGTGGATTGGGCTTCTTAGGCTACTGGACATTAGCTCCAGAGGGACGATCACAGGCTGTATCAGACCCCTGGACATGTAAGTAACATGAATAATAACTGCCCGAAGGCGTGACCACGACAACTTGGATAAAAGTCAATGATGTTTATTATGACAACTCCGCAACACAGCAGCAGTAAAAGAAAACGTAAAAGTCAGCAAAGAATAAATACAGTTCCTGGGTACTACAGGATGGCAGGAGCCACAGGGCACTGGTAGTGTGAGATAGTTCTTATGATCTTCTAGATGGAAAGTCCTTACCAGGCCCGACTGTAGCAATGGAGATAACCCAGGATTGTGCCAGCTGGTGTTCCAGGAAAAGCTGGGTTGCTGAAGATAAAACAGCTGCTGTGGATACTGGCTGGAACCAGACTGTTGTTAGCACGGAGTGGATACTGGCTGGAACCAGTTAAATAATAAATGAACTTGGGAGCGATGAAATATGAACTGAAATGTAGAACTTGAGAGCGGAGAAATAATAATACCGGTGGAGAGTGGTAAAGTGTAGAAAGGACACCGGCCCTTTAAGGGAAGCTGTACTCTGCTGGAAGCTGAGCTGGAAGCAGGTAATGTTGTAGCTGGAAACAGATGAATCCACAATGGATTGGAGAGTCAGGCTACACCGCAGGTGGAATGCTGGTGCGGGTCTCTATGGAGGAAGTCTTGAGACAGGAGCTGGAACCTGGAAGACAATCACAGGAGAGAGACAAACAGGAACTAGGTTTGACAACCAAAGCACTGACGCCTTCCTTGCTCAGGCACAGTGTATTTATACCTGCAGCAAGGAAGGGATTGGCTAGGCAATTATGCAGATTATCAATACTGAGAACAGATTGGTGGAAATGATCAGCTGACAGAATCCAAGATGGCTGCGCCCATGCAGACACTTGGAGGGAAGTTTGGTTTGTAATCCATGTGGTAATGAAAACAGTAATGGCGGCGCCGGCCACCGGAGACAGGAGGCGCCAGGCTGACAGATGCACATCCAACCACGCGGACACAGCGGAGGCCGCGGCTGACGTAATCGCCACTCAGACACTCTGCATGCAGAAGTTCAGGGACGGCGGCGGAGGCCGCGGGAGACGCCATGCCAGGTGTAATATGGCGTTTACTGTGACAGCGTCCCAGAGTGACAGGAGAGGATACAGGAATGTACACATCAGGATAACAGATGGGATCCGGTCCTGGAGCGCTGAGCCAGCCTTAGGAGGCATCTGATGGGTAAGAAATGGCGTCCAGATACCCGGATCGTGACAGGTACTTTGATTATCACCTGCTGGGAATACAGCTTGTGAATTGTTTCCACTACTGCCTCCCTGTCGGAGGGAGACGTTGGTAAAGCAGACTTCAGGAACCTGCGAGGGGGAGACGTCTCGAACTTCCAATCTGTACCCCTGGGATACTACTTGTAGGATCCAGGGGTCCACTTGCGAGTGAGCCCACTGCGTGCTGAAACTCTTGAGACGACCCCCCACCGCACCTGAGTCCGCTTGTACGGCCCAAGCGTCATGCTGAGGACTTGGCAGAAGCGGTGGAGGGCTTCTGTTCCTGGGAATGGGCTGCCTGCTGCAGTCTTCTTCCCTTTCCTCTATCCCATGGCAGATATGACTGGCCTTTTGACCGCTTGCCCTTATGGGGACGAAAGGACTGAGGCTGAAAAGACGTTGTCTTTTTCTCCTTTATACGGCAATACTTCCATGTGCCGTTTGGAATCTGCATCACCTGACCACTGTCGTGTCCATAAACAACTTCTGGCAGATATGGACATCGCACTTACTCTTGATGCCAGAGTGCAAATATCCCTCTGTGCATCTCGCATAAATAGAAATGCATCCTTTAAATGCTCTATAGTCAATAAAATACTGTCCCTGTCAAGGGTATCAATATTTTCAGTCAGGGAATCCGACCAAGCCACCCCAGCGCTGCACATCCAGGCTGAGGCGATCGCTGGTCGCAGTATAACACCAGTATGTGTGTATATACTTTTTAGGATATTTTCCAGCCTCCTATCAGCTGGCTCCTTGAGGGTGGCTCCTTGAGGGCGGCCCTATCTGGAGACGGTACCGCCACTTGTTTTGATAAGCGTGTGAGCGCCTTATCCACCCTAAGGGGTGTTTCCCAACGCGCCCTAACTTCTGTCGGGAAAGGGTATACCGCCAATAATTTTCTATCGGGGGAAACCCACACATCATCACACACTTCATTTAATTTATCTGATTCAGGAAAAACTACAGGTAGTTTTTTCACACTCCACAAAATACCCTTTTTTGTGGTACTTGTAGTATCAGAAATATGTAACACCTCCTTCATTGCCCTTAACAAGTAACGTGTGGCCCTAAAAGAAAAATACGTTTGTTTCTTCACCGTCGACACTGGAGTCAGTGTCCGTGTCTGTGTCGACCGACTGAGGTAAAAAGACGTTTTAACGCCCCTGACGGTGTTTGAGACGCCTGGACAGGTACTAATTGGTTTGCCGGCCGTCTCATGTCGTCAACCGACCTTGCAGCGTGTTGACATTATCACGTAATTCCTTAAATAAGCCATCCATTCCGGTGTCGACTCCCTAGAGAGTGACATCACCATTACAGGCAATTGCTCCGCCTCCTCACCAACATCGTCCTCATACATGTCGACACACACGTACCGACACACAGCACACACACAGGGAATGCTCTGATAGAGGACAGGACCCCACTAGCCCTTTGGAGAGACAGAGGGAGAGTTTGCCAGCACACACCAAAACGCTATAATTATACAGGGACAACCATTATATAAGTGTTTTTCCCTTATAGCATCTTAATATATATAATCATATCGCCAAATAAGTGCCCCCCCTCTCTGTTTTAACCCTGTTTCTGTAGTGCAGTGCAGGGGAGAGCCTGGGAGCCTTCCCACCAGCATTTCTGTGAGGGAAAATGGCGCTGTGTGCTGAGGAGAATAGGCCCCGCCCCCTTTTCGGCGGGCTTCTTCTCCCGTTTTTCTGAGACCTGGCAGGGGTTAAATACATCCATATAGCCCCAGGGGCTATATGTGATGTATCTTTTAGCCAGTATAGGTATTTCATTGCTGCCCAGGGCGCCCCCCACAGCGCCCTGCACCCTCAGTGACCGCTGGTGTGAAGTGTGTGACCAACAATGGCGCACAGCTGCAGTGCTGTGCGCTACCTCATGAAGACTGAAAAGTCTTCTGCCGCCGGTTTCTGGACCTCTTCACTTTTCGGCATCTGCAAGGGGGTCGGCGGCGCGGCTCCGGGACCGGACTCCATGGCTGGGCCTGTGTTCAATCCCTCTGGAGCTAATGGTGTCCAGTAGCCTAAGAAGCCAATCCATCCTGCACGCAGGTGAGTTCACTTCTTCTCCCCTAAGTCCCTCGTTGCAGTGAGCCTGTTGCCAGCAGGACTCACTGTAAAATAAAAAACCTAAAACTTTTTCTAAGCAGCTCTTTAGGAGAGCCACCTAGATTGCACCCTGCTCGGACGGGCACAAAAACCTAACTGAGGCTTGGAGGAGGGTCATAGGGGGAGGAGCCAGTGCACACCACCTGATCCTAAAGCTTTATTTTTGTGCCCTGTCTCCTGCGGAGCCGCTAATCCCCATGGTCCTGACGGAGTCCCCAGCATCCACTAGGACGTCAGAGAACTTAGTGTTAACCCAGTAGCTGCTGTATATTATGTTTTTGCGCCTAATTTATGTGCTCCCCCTCTCTTTTTACCCTCTTCTACCGTGAATCTGCAGGGTAGAGCCCGGGGAGCTTCCTCTCAGCGGAGCTGTGGAGAAAAAATGGCGCTGGTGAGTGCTGAGGAAGAAGCCCCGCCCCCTCAGCGGCGGGCTTCTGTCCCGCGTTTATGTACTAAATTATGGCGGGGGCTCATACACATATACAGTGCCCAACTGTATATGTGGCCAACTTTTGCCAAGAGGTCCTAATTGCTGCCCAGGGCGCCCCCCCCTGCGCCCTGCACCCTACAGTGACCGGAGTATGTGGGTGTAGTGTGGGAGCAATGGCGCACAGCTGCAGTGCTGTGCGCTACCTCAATGAAGACTGGAGTCTTCTGCCGCCGATTTCGAAGTCTTCTTGCTTCTTTCACCCGGCTTCTGTCTTCCGGCTCTGCGAGGGGGATGGCGGCGCGGCTCCGGGATCGGACGACAAAGGGTGAGATCCTGTGTACGATCCCTCTGGAGCTAATGGTGTCCAGTAGCCTAAGAAGCAGGACCTATCTGCAGAGAGTAGGGCTGCTTCTCTCCCCTCAGTCCCACGATGCAGGGAGTCTGTTGCCAGCAGATCTCCCTGAAAATAAAAAATCTAACAAAATACTTTCTTATAGCAAGCTCAGGAGAGCTCACTAAACAGCACCCAGGTTGTCCGGGCACAGATTCAAACTGAGGTCTGGAGGAGGGACATAGAGGGAGGAGCCAGAGCACACCAGAATCTAAATTCTTTCTTAAAGTGCCCATGTCTCCTGCGGAGCCTGTCTATTCCCCATGGTCCTTACGGAGTCCCCAGCATCCACTAGGACGTTAGAGAAAAAGGATAATAATAATAATACATTTGCGGTGCAGTGAGTATTTAGGAATTATACTTTTAAATATAATCACCTGCATATTGTATTGACAATTTTAATGGTAGCAGCCCCTCTATGTCTTAATCTGGCCCTGAATTTTAGAGTCACAGATGGATGTCTACTACCCCTTTCAGACTGACAAAAATTTCCCGGGTTATTGCACATGAACGCGCATCAACCCCCGAAAATTGCTCAGTGTGAAAGGGTCCTGTAAGAATTTCCTGGGTCTAGACCAGGGTTGAATCCGGGATTGTCCCGGGATGCGGTGCAGTGTGAATGGGTATGCCGGGTCAAGGCGACTCGGTACCCGTTCTCTGCATAGGAGGAGGAGGTGCTTGGAGATGATTATCTCCAAGCACAGCCTCCAGTGACATCACCAACCCGGCAATATGCCGGTTCGGGCCGCAAGTCTGAAGGGGTCTCAAGCCGGTTCGCACCAGTGTACACATTCCTGGGTGCGACCCGGCTATTGTCAGTCTGAAAGGGGTATAAGTACTACTTATACCCCTTTCAGACTGACAATAGCCGGGTCCGAGCGCCCCTGGCAAAGTGGCTGCCCCTCCCCCCCACACATATATTTGAAATAAGGGAGGCGTGTCAAAAAGGAACGTGGCCTTGTGGGGAAGGGGCATGGCCACACAATAGTACTTCCAATTCAAATTATGCCACACAGTATCACATTACACCGCACAGTAGGGTCCATTACTCACATTACAACGCACAGTAGTGTCTCTTATGCACGTTACACCACACAGTCGTACCTCTATAGGAAACAGTCTATAAAAGGCATATGGGGAATGCAAATAGAAAATGGAAATGTGACCCGTGCTAATAAATATATTCCTTATTTTATTTGGGGAATGCGGTCAAACCACATTTGCCATTAGTATATCTGATCCTGCCCATAGGCACACACATACAGTATACACTTACATACATAGTCACACACAAAACACATACATATGATACAGTACAGTCACACATGCAGTATATACAAATACATACTGTACATAGTTACACACTAATTCACATACATAGTCACACACTAAAACACACATAAATACAGTAGATATACTGTATACACACACAAACATACATACATAGTCACACACATACATAAATTCAGTCACAGACACACATACAGACAGACTATATAGTATCCCCCCCACCCCCCACATTACAGACAGGGTACGCTGACTGCATGTACTTTAGTAGCACACTGTCCTCTCTCCCTCTCCTCCATGCTGCTGCGCTGCCTGGAAGTGAGTGCCATGCTTCCACTCCGTCCACTGCCCTAGCCCAATACAGGGCACTGCAGTCCTGTGCCTTGCCCCCCCCAATATTCTGGCTCTGACTGTACCTGGTGATGTCTGTCACTGCCAGCGCCAGTGTCCAGCGGCACAGCTCAGCACAAGTGATCAATCAGACTCAAAGTAAACTACAGCTCCTAGCAGCCCTTGGTGCCAGGAGCTCCCAGCAACAAGGGCTTCTGGGAGCTGTAGTTTATGTTGAGTCTGATTACAAGCGAGGTGCAGTGCGCTGCTGCCGGACACTGGCGCCGGCACTAACAGACAGTCACCAAGTCTAACAGTACCACTTGGTTTTACCCCCTGGCCATGGATGGCACAGCCGGATGGCGCCCCCTCCTTGCCTGGTGCCCCTGGCGAGTGCCATCCTGGCCAATAGGTAGATACACCCCTGATAAGTAGGACCATTATTCTCAGACAAGGAATGAGGACAGAGAAATTAAAAAGGACACAGCTCAAGGTTGCGAACCATTTGAGGGCAGTGAAAACTTTCTGCTGTCCTAGTAAGTCAGTCAGTGATGATAATGACCATTATGCTGCTGTCATCATAAGCACATCACTCAGTAATGGGAATACTGTGCAGGAAATCCTCAACAGAGAATAATATAGCTGCATAGGCTGAAAGCAATATGTGCCTCTCCCTCTGTTGTGGAACTATAAACACCAGCAATCCCAGGGAGTGACAGACCCTGTTAGCCACTGAGGTAATGGTAATGGTGGAACATGTGCTGATGATGAAGAACCGCTATTCACTGCGTGACGTCACCAAGCCAGATCAGTGACGGACGCCACGCCCCTGTAATGGTCGAGAAGGCGGTACCCTTGTTCTGCATTTGCATTTCCCGGGCCCGCGCTTCCTGTCCTCTTATCTCTCTGAGCTTACAGCTGCGCGCTCACGCTCACCCCGGCTCAGCGCGCGTTCCCGCATCCCGCTGCTGTTCAGGGTACGAGGTGTGGACGGGAGCGCGCCGGGCCGGAGGAGGCGCGCTGTGATAGTAACCCGGCGGGTCACGTTACAGTCCGGGACGCCGGCTGCCCGGGTCTCCTCTGCCAGTAGCTGTCCCCGGGCGTTGCCCCCTGCTACGTAGGGAAGATGCCCGCCGTGTCTAAGGGAGATGGGATGCGGGGCCTGGCCGTGTTCATCTCTGACATCAGGAACTGTGAGTAT
The DNA here is from genome assembly GCF_028390025.1 of Pseudophryne corroboree. Classification (NCBI taxonomy): domain Eukaryota; kingdom Metazoa; phylum Chordata; class Amphibia; order Anura; family Myobatrachidae; genus Pseudophryne; species Pseudophryne corroboree. The sequence continues at coordinate 117,745,909 of NC_086454.1, read as the reverse complement.
GCGGGAGAGCTGGGCACAGCCATCACCTGGTGCCCGGGAGCCTGGCGCTTGGACCAATCAAGGGGGGCGTGTGTTGCTGCTGGTTGGCACTGCCTGTCTAGTGCTGGGGGGATTACTATGGGGGGGGGGGGGGGGGGGGCACAGTTACTGGGGGGGTGCAAATAGAATTGCCCTTAGCCAAGGGTGGTGTATGTGTGATGTGCTTATAAGGCCACTCTATGCCCTGTGCATCTGTAGGATGCAGACTGTGGGCGCTCTCTGCTCATCCTGATGATATAGAGAAATAACATGACATATTGTATTATACCATGGTGCCTGCAGGCCGGTGTAGAGTTACTCTGCAAGGTGCAGCTTACCATTGCATGTAATGGAAGCCTACTAATAACAACGCAGTTGCAGGTCTCTGTATTCATACTCCTATATAAATCAGCTTTGGAAAATTCCCAAACAGTGGACAGTTATCAATATTGTATGTTAAAGATCATTTACTGTATTAATACGAATGCTTAGGTGCTTACAAATGTAGTGGTCAGCCATGGCTGGTGACTGTGGTTTTTTTTAATTTTATTTATTTATTATTTGCTTGAAAGTGCTATTCCTCATAAATCTAAAATACATACTGTATGTGGCGTTAGTTTGGCTGATGGCTTATGTTGGGGAATGACATTTGCAAATTTTCATTTAAAAACAATTTGTATGTATGGTGCTACAAAGTATTCTTTCTTGACAACAGTTTTTGTTTAATTTAGTTGTAATATTTTTAATGTAACCAGTATGTATCTGTGATCAACATACCAAGAACTCGATTCTCTTAGCAGAAACGATGCGGGAGTGCGCATATATTTGCCATATATGGTTCATCTGGCATCGTTGCAGAACATGTACCTCTTTGGCAGCAAATTGAAATCCACAGTGTGGAATCGTGCTGAATTCTGATTTATTCATAACTCAATCAACCCCTAAGTATCCTTGGCTTGTTCACGATGTGTATATACTTTATTGAACCATAATGACATATTTCAATTGGGACAGCTCTGCAGGCTGTGTACCAAATGTGTAAAGGGGATCGGTATGGGATCCCGGCAAACGGGATGCCGGCTGTTACTGTACCAACAGCGGCATTCCGTCCGCCAGAATGCCGGCAGTGGTGCAAGCTCATTGTGGCCCCTTGCGGGCTCGCCACGATGCGGGCATGGTGGCTCGCTTCGCTTGGTACAGGGTCTATTCTCCCTCTATGGGTGTCGTGGATACCCACAGAGGGAGAATCGCTTGCCTCGCCAGTATTACGGCGGCGGCATTGAACCTCTGTCGGGATTGGACCAGGGGGATCCTGACGGGTGGTATGTTAAACGCATAGCATGTAAAGATTTGATATAACTTAATTTTTTTTTTTTATAGAGCTTTAAGTAGATTTTCAAATATAAAAACAGTTTCCATTATTCAAAAATGGGAATTGTTTTACAAGCTTGATGAGCAAAGGGAACCGCGTAATGGTATATTTACTAAAGTGCGGGTTTATGGAAGTGGAGATGATGCCCGTGGCAACCAATAGTATTCTAGCTATTAATTTCTGGAAGATGCTGGGTAAATAGAATCTGATTGGTTGGTATGGGCAACATCTCTACATCTATAAACCCACACATTAGTAAATATACCCCCTAAGTTTGGTAATATAAAAGGTACTTGCTTTTTAGTGTATAATTCCAGTTTTTATCAAAAATTCCAATGGACTTGTAGAAATATGTTGCATTCTAAGATCAAGCTCTACAGTCTCTTGAGGGTAAAAACTTTTATCTTAAAGGGGATTTATAAACTTCAAACCAAACATTAACATTGTTGCTGTAACGGCACCATCATTGGTGCATAGAGATTCCTTCTTATAAGTTCCCCCATGTGATAAATGTGTAAAGGAAGGTGTGGAAATATTTCCTAGTCTCTCTAGAAAATTATTTATAGTATATGGTGTAAATCCTCAGGTATCTGTCAATAGAGACAGGGTTGGTTCTATATCGGAGGGGCTGAAGGGACCTTGTGACGTATTGAGGGGAGGAGCTACGTCACCAGCGGGAGGAGCCACGGGCGAACAGGGTACCCGAAAAGTACCCTCGCGGGCTCGCTTCACTCGCCACGCTTCGGGCACGGTGGCTCGCTTCGCTCACCACCTAATTACTAAAGGTAATAGTTGGTGGCGTGGATAATAGAGGAACTATCCCGCTGGCCTAGCTCCTCCCCCTTGCGTCGTAACTCCTCCCCATTACGGAAAAGGTCCCTTAGCCCACTTGATTCTAGCATCTACCATAGAGACAGTGGTGCTCACAAGCCGCACAGCTTCCCTCCTGGAAATTAAGCCAGAATTGTTAATGCAATTTAAATAGTGGTGTTTATGCAGTCATGTGTGTTTTGTTTCACTTGCCAATTAATCTTCAGATTATTTCCAGAATTGTTAGGAATACTATGGGGTTGCCCATATACATGTCAATTGCGGAACCCCCAGTATTGCGGCTAAAGATTTTGTACGCACCTCTGACAAGAAATTAAAATTTGCAATGTAGGTGAGATGTGGAATTGTGCTCCAGAATTCGATTTGTACCTAATTGAATCAACCCCAAAATGTTCAACCACAATAATATTTGAGGCAAACGTTTCAGTTTTCAAACTTATAGGGTGATTCACTCAGCGTTGTGGGAATTTTGGCCCTCATTCCGAGTTGTTCGCTCGGTATTTTTCATCGCATCGCAGTGAAAATCCGCTTAGTACGCATGCGCAATGTTCGCACTGCGACTGCGCCAAGTAACTTTACTATGAAGAAAGTATTTTTACTCACGGCTTTTTCTTCGCTCCGGCGATCGTAATGTGATTGACAGGAAATGGGTGTTACTGGGCGGAAACACGGCGTTTCAGGGGCGTGTGGCTGAAAACGCTACCGTTTCCGGAAAAAACGCAGGAGTGGCCGGAGAAACGGTGGGAGTGCCTGGGCGAACGCTGGGTGTGTTTGTGACGTCAAACAGGAACGACAAGCACTGAAATGATCGCACAGGCAGAGTAAGTCTGGAGCTACTCTGAAACTGCTAAGTAGTTAGTAATCGCAATATTGCGAATACATCGGTCGCAATTTTAAGAAGCTAAGATTCACTCCCAGTAGGCGTAGGCTTAGCGTGTGTAACTCTGCTAAATTCGCCTTGCGACCGATCAACTCGGAATGAGGGCCTTAGTTCCAGAGATAATAAATTGCTCCCACTAGCGGTTTTCTACTTGCCCCCTCTTAATGGTGCGAGCAGAGATACACGTTAACTATTGCCTCTGGACTAGTCATGGTCTTACTGTGTGTGGTAACAGCATTGCACCCAGCACTTAACCTGGGAGATACAGTACAGTTAACTGCAGCTAAGCCTCAGGCACTCCTCGGGTTAAGGACAATGCAGTCAGTTGAGTAGCTCTAGGAACATAACCCAGGTGCTACTGTACATCCCAGCGATGCTGATTGAAACCCTCAGTTCATTTACTTTTCTCTAACGTCCTAGTGGATGCTGGGGACTCCGTAAGGACCATGGGGAATAGCGGGCTCCGCAGGAGACTGGGCACTCTAAAGAAAGATTCAGTACTATCTGGTGTGCACTGGCTCCTCCCTCTATGCCCCTCCTCCAGACCTCAGTTAGAATCTGTGCCCGGCCGAGCTGGGTGCTCCTAGTGGGCTCTCCTGAGCTTGCTAGAAAAGAAAGTATTTTGTTAGGTTTTTTGTTTTCAGAGAGCTTCTGCTGGCAACAGACTCTCTGCTACGAGGGACTGAGGGGAGAGAAGCAAACCTACTCACTTTTGCTAGGTAGCGCTTCTTAGGCTACTGGACACCATTAGCTCCAGAGGGATCAAACACAGGTACCTAACCTTGATCGTCCGTTCCCGGAGCCGCGCCGCCGTCCCCCTCGCAGAGCCAGAAGAACAGAAGCAGCAGAAGCATGAAGACATCGAAATCGGCGGCTGAAGACTCCTGTCTTCACTTAAGGTAGCGCACAGCACTGCAGCTGTGCGCCATTGCTCCCACAGCACACCGCACACTCCGGTCACTGTAGGGTGCAGGGCGCAGGGGGGGGCGCCCTGGGCAGCAATTAAGTACCTTTTTTGGCAAAAAGAGGCATATATACAGTCTGGGACTGTATATATGCCAGAGCCCCCCCCGCCATTTTTTATACATTAAAGCGGTACAGAAGCCCGCCGCTGAGGGGGCGGGGCCTTCTTCCTCAGCACACCAGCGCCATTTTCTCTTCACAGCTCCGCTGGAAGGACGCTCCCCAGGCTCTCCCCTGCAGTATTCAGGTGCTTTAGCGGGTAAAAAAGAGAGGGGGGGCACATACATTTAGGCGCAGTATATATATATATATATATATATATATATATATATATATATATATATATCAGCAGCTACAGGGTAAACACTAAGGTACTGTGTAATCCCTGGGTTATATAGCGCTGGGGTGTGTGCTGGCATACTCTCTCTCTGTCTCCCCAAAAGCCTTTTGTGGGGTCCTGTCCTCAGTCAGAGCATTCCCTGTGTGTGTGCTGTTTGTCGGTACGCCTGTGTCGACATGTTTGATGAGGAAGGATACGTGGAGGCAGAACAAGTGCAGCTGAGTGTGGTGTCGCCGCCGACGGTGCCGACACCTGATTGGATGGATATGTGGAAGGTGTTAAATGATAATGTAAACTCCTTGCATAACAGATTGGATAAGACTGTAACCGGGGGACAGGCAGGGTCTCAACCCATGCCTGATCCTACAGCGCAGAGGCCGTCAGGGTCCCAAAAGCGCACACTATCACAGATAGTTGACACAGATGTCGACACGGAGTCTGACTCCAGTGACGATGAGGCAAAGTTGCAGCCTAAAATGACTAAAGCCATCCGCTACATGATTGTAGCTATGAAGGATGTATTACACATTTCTGAGGAAAATCCTGTCCCTGACAAGAGGATTTATATGTATGGGGAGAAAAAGCATGGTGACTTTTCCCCCTTCCCATGAATTAAATGAATTATGTGAAAAAGCGTGGGATTCCCCTGACAGGAAGGTGATAGTTTCCAAGAGATTACTCATGGCTATCCTTTCCCGCCAACGGACAGGTTACGCTGGGAATCCTCCCCTAGTGTAGACAAGGCGTTGACACGCTTGTCTAAGAAGGTGGCCCTGCCGTCTCCGGATACGGCCGCCCTAAAGGATCCTGCAGATAGAAAGCAGGAAGCTATCCTGAAGTCAGTTTATACACATTCTGGCACACTGCTGAGACCAGCAATTGCTTCGGCCTGGATGTGTGGTGCGGTAGCTGCATGGACGGATTCTCTGTCTGAGGAGTTAGATACCCTGGACAGGGACACTGTTCTACTGACCCTGGCACATATCAAGGACGCGGTCCTATATATGCGGGATGCCCAGAGGGACATTTGCCTGCTGGGCTCTAGAGTTAACGCTATGTCCATTTCTGCCAGAAGGGTCCTGTGGACTCTGCAATGGACAGGGGATACCGACTCTAAAAAACACATGGAGGTTTTACCTTATAAGGGTGAGGAATTGTTTGGGGACGGTCTCTCGGACCTAGTTTCTACAGCTACGGCTGGGAAGTCAAATTTCTTGCCTTATGTCCCTCCACAACCTAAGAAAGCACCGTATTACCAAATGCAGTCCTTTCGTTCTCAGAGGAGCAAGAAGGTCAGAGGTGCGTCCTTTCTTGCCAGAGGCAGGGGTAGAGGAAAAAAAGCTGCACCACGCAGCTAGTTCCCAGGAACAAAAGTCTTCCCCCGCTTCCACTAAATCCACCGCATGACGCTGGGGCTCCACAGGCGGAGCCAGGAGCAGTGGGGGCGCGTCTCCGACATTTCAGCCACCAGTGGGTTCGCTCACAGGTGGATCCTTGGGCTATACAAATTGTGTCTCAGGGATACATACTGGAATTCGAGGTGATGCCCCTTCACCGTTACCTAAAATCGGCCCTACCAGCTTTCCCCATGGAAAGGGAGATAGTGGTGGAGGCAATTCACAAACTTTTTTTCTCCAGAAAGTGGTGGTAGAGGTCCCCCCCCCTCAACGGGGAAGGGGCTACTATTCCACTATGTTTGTGGTACCGAAACCGGACGGTTCGGTCAGACCCATTTTAAATTTAAAATCCCTGAACTTTTATCTGAAGAAATTCAAGTTCAAAATGGAATCGCTCAGAGCGGTCATTGCAAGCCTGGAGGAAGGGGACTTTATGGTGTCGCTGGACATCAAGGATGCTTACTTGCATGTCCCCATTTATCCGCCTCATCAGGAGTACCTCAGGTTTGTGGTACGGGACTGTCATTACCAATTCCAGACGTTGCCGTTTGGCCTGTCCACGGCACAGAGAGTTTTTACCAAAGTGATGGCGGAGATGATGGTGCTCCTTCGGAAGCAAGGGGTTACAATTATCCCATACTTGGGCGATCTCCTCATAAAGGCGAGGTCCAGGGAGCAGTTGCTGATCAGTGTAGCACACTCTCAGGAAGTTTTGCGTCAGCACGGCTGAATTCTGAACATTCCAAAGTCGCAGCTGATTCCTGCGACGCGTCTGCCCTTCCTGGGCATGATTCTGGACACAGACCAGAAGAAGGTGTTTCTCCCGGAGGAGAAAGCTCAGGAGCTCGTGACTCTGGTCAGGGACCTCCTGAAGCCAAAACAGGTGTCGGTGCATCACTGCACACGAGTCCTGGGAAAGATGGTGGCGTCTTACGAAGCCATTCCCTTCGGCAGGTTCCATGCGAGGATCTTTCAATGGGATCTGCTGGACAAGTGGTCCGGATCGCATCTTCAGATGCATCGGATGATCACCCTGTCCCCCAGGGCCAGGGTGTCTCTTCTGTGGTGGCTACAAGGTGCTCACCTCCTCGAGGGCCGCAGATTCGGCATACAGGACTGGGTCCTGGTGACCACGGATGCAAGCCTCCGAGGGTGGGGGGCAGTCACTCAAGGAAGAAACTTCCAAGGGTTGTGGTCAAGTCAGGAGACTTGTCTGCACATCAATATCCTGGAGCTAAGGGCCATATACAACGCCCTGAGTCAAGCGGAGCCTCTGCTTCGAAACCAACCAGTGCTGATTCAGTCAGACTACATCACGGCAGTGGCCCATGTGAACCGCCAGGGCGGCACAAGAAGCAGGGTGGCAATGGCAGAAGCCACCAAGATTCTTCGGTGGGCGGAGAATCACGTGCTGGCACTGTCACCAGTGTTCATTCCGGGAGTGGACAACTGGGAAGCAGACTTCCTCAGCAGACACGACCTCCACCCGGGAGAGTGGGGACTTCATCAGGAAGTCTTCACGCAGATTGCAAATCGATGGGAACTGCCACAGGTAGACATGATGGCGTCCCGTCTCAACAAAAAGCTAAAAAGATATTGCGCCAGGTCAAGGGACCCTCAGGCGATAGCTGTGGACGCACTAGTAACACCGTGGGTGTTCCAGTCGGTCTATGTGTTTCCTCCTCTTCCTCTCATACCAAAGGTGCTGAGAATTGTAAGAAAAAGAGGAGTGAGAACAATACTCATTGTTCCGGATTGGCCAAGAAGGACTTGGTACCCGGAATTGCAAGAAATGCTCACAGAGGACCCGTGGCCTCTGCCTCTCAGACAGGACCTGTTACAACAAGGGCCCTGTCTGTTCCAAGACTTACCGCGGCTGCGTTTGACGGCATGGCGGTTGAACACCGGATCCTAGCAGAAAAGGGCATTCCGGAAGCAGTCATTCCTACGCTGATAAAGGCTAGGAAGGACGTGACAGCAAAACATTATCACCGTATATGGCGAAAATATGTTGCTTGGTGTGAGGCCAGGAAGGCCCCTACAGAGGAATTCCAACTGGGTCGATTCCTGCACTTCCTACAGTCGGGTGTGACTTTGGGCCTGAAATTAGGGTCCATAAAGGTCCAGATTTCGGCTCTATCCATTTTCTTTCAAAAAGAACTGGCTTCACTGCCTGAGGTTCAGACGTTTGTTAAGGGAGTGCTGCATGTTCAGCCTCCTTTTGTGGCACCTTGGGATCTTAACGTGGTGTTGAGTTTCCTGAAATCCCACTGGTTTGAGCCACTTAAGACAGTGGAACTAAAGTATCTCACGTGGAAAGTGATCATGCTGTTGGCCTTAGCTTCGGCTAGGCGTGTGTCAGAATTAGCAGCTTTGTCATGTAAAAGCCCCTATCTGGTTTTCCATATGGACAGAGCAGAATTGCGAACTCGTCCGCAGTTTCTGCCAAAGGTGGTGTCAGCTTTTCATCTGAACCAACCTATTGTGGTGCCTGCGGCTACTCGTGACTTGGAGGATTCCAAGTTGCTTGATGTAGTCAGGGCTTTAAAGATCTATGTTGCCAGGACAGCTGGAGTCAGGAAAACTGACTCGCTGTTTATTCTGTATGCATCCAACAAGCTGGGTGCTCCTGCTTCAAAGCAAACCATTGCTCGCTGGATCTGTAACACGATTCAGCAGGCTCATTCTGCGGCTGGATTGCCGCATCCAAAATCGGTGAAAGCCCATTCCATAAGGAAGGTGGGCTCTTCTTGGGCGGCTGCCCGAGGGGTCTCGGCATTACAGCTTTGCCGAGCTGCTACTTGGTCGGGTTCAAACACATTTGCAAAGTTCTATAAGTTTGATACCCTGGCTGAGGAGGACCTGGTGTTTGCCCATTCGGTGCTGCAGAGTCATCCGCACTCTCCCGCCCGTTTGGGAGCTTTGGTATAATCCCCATGGTCCTTACGGAGTCCCCAGCATCCACTAGGACGTTAGAGAAAATAAGCGTTTACTCACCGGTAATTCTATTTCTCGTAGTCCGTAGTGGATGCTGAGCGCCCGTCCCTAGTGCGGCCTTTCTGCAATACGTGTATATAGTTATTGCTTGATAAAGGGTTATGTTATGTTGGCATCCATTGGTTGATGCTCTGTTATTTGTTCATACTGTTAACTGGGTAAGTTTATCACAAGTTTTACGGTGTGATTGGTGTGGCTGGTATGAGTCTTACCCTGGATTCCAAAATCCTTTCCTTGTAATGTCAGCTCTTCCGGGCACAGTTTCCTTAACTGAGGTCTGGAGGAGGGGCATAGAGGGAGGAGCCAGTGCACACCAGATAGTACTGAATCTTTCTTTAGAGTGCCCAGTCTCCTGCGGAGCCCGCTATTCCCCATGGTCCTTACGGAGTCCCCAGCATCCACTACGGTCTACGAGAAATAGAATTACCGGTGAGTAAATTCTTATTTTTATTTAACATGTATGAAAGCTGATATACACTGTAAATCGTGATTATGGCCGTCTTAATGGGATATTATTGTGGCCATAACATTTACTAAGCTTGTTATGTGATACGGATTCATGCCCTTTGCTGTATACATCTCCTCTGGCAAGTGCTGTGCATTCCTATGTACCTGTTTGGAGAAGTTAAAATGTCATAACACAGGGCTATCTCCTTAGGTCCTACATCAGGTTTTAGGTGCATATTCGTTAATATCCTGGTGCTTTTATTCATACAAGCGCTATAATTAATAGGTGTCCCAACACATTTGAATTGCTCTGTCAATTAATTAGTCCCTGGGAGACAATGGGGGTGGCGAAGCTGATGCTGAAAGCAGCTGTGTTTAGAGATGACAAACCACTCACACAGGAGGCCATAGTCTGACAGAAAGCTGCACGTGCCCCATACGGTTTTGGGTATGTGATGCTGGCGGTCAGAATACTGACACCGGTATCCTGACTGCTTGATAATTCTTACAGGGTCGCTGGAGCCAGTTAACACTAATCCTAACCCTTCCTCCCCGCAGCCTAAACCTAAGGGTGTGTACACACGGTGAGATATTTTCTTTTGATTTTGACTATATAGTCAAAATCGCAAGAAAAGTTAGTGCAGATCGCAAGGTGAAAGTCACCTTGCGATCCTGATGCGCTGTCCCGCCAGGTAGGTATCGCAAGAAAAGATAGACTGTGCAGGCCAGTCAATCCTTGCTAGATCGGTGTACTATCTAGTTCATCTCACATGTCAATGACATCTCACATAAGCCAAAATGGTAAGCACACATAGTCCATATCTCAAGAAAAGTTAGTCAAAATCTGTGCTATCTGGGCTCCGGGGAGTTCAAGGGAAATCGGGAGTGAAAATCGGGTATAGCAAGAATCTCACTGTGTGTACACACCCTAACTCTTTCCCCCGCAATCTTACCCTAACCCTCCTGGTATATGTAGGATTGGGATTCCGGTGTCTGGATTCTGACTGCCGGGATCCCAACCACTCCCCCCCCAATATGGCTAGTGCAGTATCTAAAGACACTGCGAGTGGACATCTCAGTTCTTTACAAATTGGAGGCATCATTAGCATGCGACTGCGCAAAAGACACAGCTGCCAAGTCTGTCTCCACCTCAGAATCAGGCCCTTAATCTTCAGTATTTTTTTCTTGGCCTCTGGGCCTGATTCAGAGATGGATACATACACAGCGGCTATATGAAAATGTCCTAATGTGTAAATAGACTCCTCCTGCATGCTTGTGTGATCCGCTGCTGTGTCAGATGACGCAGCATTGGCTCACTCTGCATCAACATTGTCCGTCTGAGTAACCCTCAGTATACTCAGGATGGTCGGGGAATTCACAATGCTGGCAGCGGGAAATCTGTGTCGGAAGACGTATGCATTGGCCCTGGCACACCAACAACACATGGGCAACATGCCTCCATTTTCTAAAATGGTCTCCTTTGGAGGCCTCAGCATGTCAGTCACGCTTTGACTTTGGAGGGTTCTGTGTGCTACGTCATTGGACCCATTCTGCAGATGCGCAACACTACAAACATAGGAGTTGTATGCATACTGTTGGTTTTGCATACAACTGTGAGCCGAGCCAATATACAGGTTGAGTATCCCTTATCCAAAATGCTCGGGACCAGAAGTATTTTGGATATGGGATTTTTCCGTATTTTGGAATAATTGCATACCATAATAAGATATCATGGTGATGGCACCTAAATCTAATCACAGGATGCATTTATGTGTCATATACACCTTATACACACAGCCTGAAGGTCATTTTAGACAATATTTTTTTATAACTTTGTGCATTAAACAAAGTGTGTGTACATTCACACAATTCATTTATGTTTCATATACACCTTATACACACAGCCTGAAAGTCATTTAATACAATATTTTTAATAACTTTGAGTATTAAACAAAGTTTGTGTACATTGAGCCATCAGAAAACAAAGGTTTCACTATCTCACTCTCACTCAAAAAAGTCCGTATTTCGGAATATTCCGTATTTCGGAATATTTGGATATGGGATACTCAACCTGTACTGTATAGCAGGGCTTTACACATTTTTCTAAAATCTAGGAGCCAGGATGAAAGTGTAGGAGTCAGACCACCGACCTCTTATCTCCCCCCTGCCGCAGCCATATTACTGAGCAGCCCCCCCCCCCCCTCCAGGCAAACCAACTCCCGCGGCCAAACAAGGGGCTACCCCCTGGCATACCAGCCCTCCGCATCCACACTGCAGTGCAGCTACCCCCCAGGCAAACAACCCCCCCCCCTTTGCAGCCACATTAATGGGCAGCTAACCCCCACGCTTGCAACCAACCCCCACGGCTACACAAATAAGGGGGTACCTCCAGGCAAACAACCACTCCGCAGCCTCCCCCCGGGCTAACAATACCTCCTAACCTGTAGCCACATCACTAACCCTCGTAAGCGGAAATCCCTGGCCACGCATAGACCCTCTTATTGGAGATCTCTATGCAGCCAGAGTTTGGAGACAGCAGACGGCAGAATGGCACAGACAAGCACTGCAGTCAGCGCAATCCAGGACAGACACTCTGCACATGCAGTCCTGTGCAAGAAATGGCAGCCACAATACAGGCATACCTCCAAAAATCTCCGCTGTGGCTGTTGGGGTGAAGAGGATCTGCTTCCTCCCTCCAAAATCTGGTAGCCGGGCAGTAAAATCTAGGGGCCACGGCTACCTGGCCCCTGGGATTTGTCGAGCCCTGCTATATAGACACTCATAAAATACAGAATCTCTGTCCCTCACACTGCTTTGTTGAACCATGCGTGTTGTTGAATACTACATTTAGCACAGCTACGATCATTCACACTGACATGCGGTAGCTCCCGACCAGCGCTGCTTTAGCGTCCTGGCCCGGGAGCTACTCATCGCTGTCCGGCCCACAGCAGCTGCTTGTGACATCACGCAGCCGCTGCGGCCCTCCCCCCATTGACTGCCTCTGCCTGTCAATCAGGCAGAGGCGATCGTAGCGGCCTGACGTCCTTTGGCCGTGCATGCGCAGTTCTGACCCGTTCGCACCGCTGCGATAAACTGCAGAGTGCGATTGGGTAAGAATGACCCCCCAAATACACAGAGCCTTGTGTACAGTATGTTTGTTGGCTTGTAATGTTACAGTGTTTGTTTCCAGAAAGCCACTAATTGCCTCTTTTCTACGTAACCTACAGTATAGATAGAGGATTTTGGACATTTATATCTCCAAAGGTTTGTGTTGGGGAATGTGGACAGATATGCACGTCACTGCTAAGTCAGCATGATAATGAGGCCTGCATGGTCTCCAGGGCACACTAGACTCCTTTCCTACCATCCTGTGCACTTTTCCTAAAAGCACCCTTTAAATACTATGCACATTACAGCAGGTGTGCATTGTACATTCTACATCTGCGATGCAGAGCAGCAGTGAACTAAACCTGCCGCCATGCCTTCTATCTCATTTGATAAATATCTTCAAATGTACAAAGTGACTCTTAAATTACAAATCTCTCAATATCTCCTGACTGTCACGGAACGTTTGGGGATAAAAGGGCACTAAACAGTGTTTTGGGGTTGAAATTAAAGAAAGGATTGTCAAAAGGTGGGACGTAAGTTGGACATGTAATTTGTACTATCATTTTTAATTGCAGTAATTATTTGGAAGCATTTCCTTCGTGCCTTCTGTTGGTAGGCAGCCTGAGATGGCTCCACCAGTTATGGTAAAGTAAAGCAAGAACTCCTTCACAAATCATAATCCAAAGGCTGCTCCTACAGATGGACTTCTATGTTTCTCTCTGAACATGGCTCCTATTGGTCTCTACATATTTGTTCTATTATTGAAAGTTGGAAAACCGTTCCCATTGGTGTGTTTTCCTCTCTGATTTGTACATGTAGCTTGTAATGACCAGGCTCTGCTGTCTGGTGGCTACTAATCTGGAGTCCTATGCTGCACATGTCCTCTTTAGACAACTCTGTCAGGGACATAATAGCGCGGCATGGATAAGGATATGAGAAGCTGTATACTGTCGCTGAGGGAAGGTGCTGTGACGCATATGGCAGATTGCTACAGGTCTCTGTGTTAACAGTAGCTTTGCTTACGCTTCCTTACGATCTATAATTATACCATATTCTCATATGTGCTGTGTTATTTAGGGTGTCTTAGGAAAAGTGAGAAACAGGAGGTGGAGATGCTAAAGGCCTCTTCCTAAAGAAGAAACCCAGTGTGTCATGTCTGCAACGAGACACTGTTAGTCTTATAGGAAAAATCATTCATTATGAAGAATAGCCATCATAAGCAGAAGAGCTAGATTTGAGCGGTCATCCAGAGAAGCAGTCCTATAAGCCATAAGACCATGGGGGTAATTCAGATCTGATAGCTGCTGTGCATTTTGCACAGCGGGCAATCGGGTCATAACCGCACATGCACCTCAATACGCACGTGCGTCGGACAACTACAACTGGCATCGCCGGTCAGCGACGGGACGGTGCCAAAATTCTAACACACCGGAGATCGCAAGGTGATTGACAGGAAGAAGCGGTTTGTGGGTGGCAACTGACCGTTTTCAGGGAGGGTGTCTGAAGTCAGCTCTGGCCCCGGACAGTCTGAGTCAATCTCACTGGAAGTGTAAGTCCTGGGCTGCGCAGGGACTGCACACACAGAATTTTAGCAGCTCGGCATACAAATAGCATCGCACACTTGCACGGCGAATATACACTCCCCCTGTAGGCGGCGACTATCTAAACGCAGGACAGCCAAAAATGCAGCCCAGCGTTCAGATTTTAATTACGCCCTATGTGCAGCCTTCCATTTAAACTGACTTGGGGGGGGGAAGGGGGGGATACACCACTCCTATCTCAATAAAAAAAAATTCTCCATTTATCAGAAGTATTAAAATTTTTTATAATGTCCTAAAAAATGAATTTGCCTGTAATGATCCATTGGAAGATCTGGGGGACTTGATCATCCAATGTGTCATTTAGAGAAGCGGCACATTCTATGGTATAGTTCTTTAATTTCAGTGTCTACTCATTGCAGTGCCTCTCACTCTAGGACTATTTTGGAGAGGTACTCTATCCCGATGGTGCATATGCGGAATGGTTCCTGCAAAGTTGCGCGCAATGCCTACTGAGTTCTAGCCTGATTTACAGACTCTCGTTTGAGGGTGGGGAGTGGGAGGAGTTTGGCTGTATGTTGCCCATGTATTCTGGGAGTGGCGAGGCTAGGGTCTATGTCCGACGGTGCAGACTTCCTGGCTTCAGATACAGCGCTGTGAGGGCCAATCAGAGTAACCTCAGGATCATTCAGACGGCCAGTGATCTGGCAGATGATTCAGTGCTGCATCTTCGGCGGCTGCACTCGATCTGCTTTATGAACCGAAGGAGTCTTTTTTTTTTTTTTTTTTTTTTTCCTTTTAGATGCCTCCTGTAGGCATTAACATATTTTTGCACAGCATCTGCGTCCATCTCTGCATCAGGCCCTCTATAACAAATGTGACCAGTGTCTATATTGGGCCAGAGCCTTAATTTTAGTGTTGGATCCATTGTAAGAAGTTCAGACATCTGGCAGTTAAATGCTCTGATCCCAGCATCATTGTGTTCTGCCTGCATTCTCCATTGGAATCTGAAAGCCTTCAATCTGCTGTGCTGAGGATGCTGTCACAGTGTCGACAGTTAAGATGTTGACGTTGTTGAAATGTAGCCATCTCAAATGTCATTCTGCACAATGCATTAGGTTTAGGATGCGGTAGGGATGGTTAGGCACTAGGGGGAGAGTTAGGGGGGTAGCGTACACACTGCTGGAACGGGTTCAGATGATGACTGTTGGAGTAGGGAAGTGAACTCTGCACCATGTTTTTTCAACATTCTGTTCATGCATACAATGCTAAGCATTATATCCATGTCGATATTCTCTTGTCAACATGATGAATGTACTAAAAAAAATCCTGGATTCCTCTTCATGTGGGTGAGTGGCGGCATTTACTTTTGCGCATGTAATGCTGCCGTCATGCATTCAACTCTGAATCAGCCCCTATAAAGTGCATCTCCGCAAGCACTGTTCTAAGTAACACATTCTTTCTCATACGTCCTAGGGGATGCTTCAAGAACCATGGGGTATAGACTGGATCCGCAGGAGACATGGGCACACTATAAGACTTTGAATGGGTGTGAACTGGCTCCTCCCTCTATGCCCCTCCTCCAGACTCCAGTTAGTTTCTGTGCCCAGTGAGACTGGATGCACACTGAGGAGCTCTCCAGAGTTTCTCAGGAAAAGACTTTATTAGGTTTGTTATTTTCAGGGAGACCTGCTGGCAACAGGCTCCCTGCATCGTGGGACTGAGGGGAGAGAAACAGACCTACTTCTTAAGAGTTCAAGGGCTCTGCTTCTTAGGCTACTGGACACCATTAGCTCCAGAGGGTTCGATCACTTTGTACGCCTAGCTGCTTGTTCCCAGAGCCGCGCCGTCACCCCCTTCACAGAGCCAGAAGAAAGAAGCCGGGTGAGTATGAGAAGAACAGAAGACTTCAGTGACGGCAGAAGACGCGTCTGAGGTACCGCACTGTGGCTGCGCTCCATCTCCCACACAGATCACGGCACTGCAGGGCGCAGGGGGTGGGCGCCCTGGACAGCATGGAGGGACTTAAGACAGCACTGGCATAGAAGTTAACAGTGCCCAGGCACTAGTTAAGGGACCCCCACCAGTATAAAGATTTTGAGCGGGACGGAAGCGCGTCATGTAGTGGGCGGGGCTTAGCCCGCACAGCTCTGACCAGCGCCATTTTTTCTCTTCACAGAAGGCTGCAGAGACGCTGGCCCTGACCTCTACACTGTCCTGGTGATTTATTTTATATGAAAAAAGCGCTAGCAGGTCTGGGCAGTCTTATTACTGGCCTCAGTACCGAGATAGGCGCTGGGTGTGAGCTGGCAGAACTCTCTGTGTCTCTCTCTGGCAGGCTTTAGTGTGCGTCTGTCTCCTATAGCCCCAGTGTGGTTGTGTCGATACGTGTGTGTGTCGACATGTCTGAGGCTGAATGCTCTTCCCAGGAGGCTGGAGTGGGGACAGACAATTCTGTGAGAGTGGCAGTGTCGGCACCGCCGACAGATGATTCGGTGAATATTAAGTGTTTTAAACGCAAATGTGACTAAGTTAGCTAAGAGATTTGATAAATCTGAGTCTAAGAACCAGACATGGAGGTAATCCATGGAAGATGCTTTGTCAAAGGCCCAGGCTCCTTCGGGGGTCACAGAAACGGCCACCCAGATAGCAGATACAGATACCGACACGGACTCTGATTCCAGTGTTGACTATAGTGATGCCAGATTAAATCCAAAACTGGCTGAGTATTCAGTACATGACTGTGGCAATAAAAGATGTTTTACATATCACTGAGGACCCAGCTGTTCCTGATACTAGGGTCTGTATGTATTAAGGAAAGAAACCTGAGGTAATGTTTCCTCCCTCTCATGAGCTGAACGCACTCTTTGAAAAAGCTTGGGAAAATCCTGACAAAAGGATGCATGTTCCCAAAAGAATTCCAGTGGCATATCCGTTCCCTTCTGGGGACAGGGAAAGGCGGGAGTCAATCTCCACGGTAGACAGCTTTATCGCGTCTATCCAAAAAGGTGGCGCTTCCGTCTCCTGACACGGCAGCCCTAAAGATTCCTGCGGATCGTAAGCAGGAAAATACACTGAAATCTATTTGTCACTACGGGGTCTCTACTCAGGCCTGCTGTTGCTGCGGCATGGGTGAGTAGCGCTATTGAACGGTGGGCAGATAACTTGTCATCTGAGGTAGAAACCCTAGACAGGGATAGCGTGCTTTTGACTCTGGGTCACATCAGGGACGCTGCAGCATATTTAAAAGAAGCTGTAAGGGATATTGGCCTTTTGAGTTCAAGGGCCAATGCCATGGCGGTCTCTGCAAGGAGAGCGTTGTGGATACATCAATGGAATGCTGATTCTGACTCTAAGAAGGCGATGGATTCTCTTCCGTTTAACGGTAGGGTCTTGTTTGGCGACGGCCTCACTGACCTGGTGTCTACGGCTACCGCGGGTAAGTCTTAATTTTTACCTTATGTTCCTGCGCAGCAGAAGAAATCGCCTCACTATCAGATGCAGTCCTTTCGGCCCAATAAATTCAAAAAAGGACGTGGGTCCTCCTTCCTTGCTGCGAGGGTGAGAGGACGGGGAAAAAGGTCACAGGCTGTGGCAAGTTCCCAGGAGCAGAAGTCCTCTCCGGCTTCTACCAAATCCACCGCATGATGCTGGGGCTCCTCTGCGGGAGTCCGCTCCAGTGGGGGCACGTATCAAACTCTTCAGTCAGGTCTGGGTGCACTCGGACCTGGATCCTTGGATAGTAGACATAGTAACCCAAGGGTACAAGTTTAGAGTTTCAAGACGTGCCCCCTCACCGATTTTTCAAATCTGCCTTGCCAGCTTCTCTTCCAGAAAGGGAGATAGTACGCGCTGCGATACTAAAGTTGTGTCCAAATCAAGTGATTGTCACGGTAGCCCCGTCTCAACAGGGGGAAGGTTTTTATTCGAGCCTGTTCGTGGTCCCGAAGCCGATGGCTCAGTCAGACCGATTCTGAACCTAAAATCCCTCAATTTCTTTCTGAAAAAATTCAAGTTCAAGATGGAGTCTCTACGAACAGTGATCTCCAGTCTGGAGGAGGGGGATTTTATGGTGTCGGTCGACATAAAAGATGCCTACTTACATGTCCCCATATATCCTCCACATCAGGCTTACCTGAGATTTGCTGTGCAGGTTTGTCCTTTCCAAACTCAGACGTTGCTGTTTGGTCTGTCCACGGCTCTGAGGATTTTCACCAAAGTAATGGCGGAAATGATGGTTCTCCTGCGCAAGCAGTGAATCGCAATTATCCCGTACTTGGACGATCTCCTCAAGGCGAGGTCCAAGGAGCAATTGTTGCAGAATTGTCAGTGAAAGAGCAACAGTTGGCTCCTAAATTTGCCAAAATCACAGTTGGATCCAACGACACGGCTGTCGTTCCTGGGTATGATTCTGGATACAGAATTGCAGAGTTTTTTTCTTCCAGTGGAAAAAGCTCTGGAAATACAGAACATGGTAAAACAGATTCTGAAACCGGCAAAGGTGTCAGTTCTTCACTGCACTCTGTTGCTGGGGAAGATGATGGCGGCCTACGAGGCCATTCCGTATGGCAGGTTCCATGCCAGGGTGTTTCAGTGGAACCTGCTGGACCAGTGGTCCGGGTCTCACCTGGACATGCACCGGAAAATAATTTTATCTCCCAGGACCAGAATTTCCCTTCTGTGGTGGCTGCACAGTTCTCACCTTCTGGAGGGACGCAGGTTCGGGGATTCAGGATTGGATCCTGGTGACCACGGATGCAAGCCTCCGAGGCTGGGGAGCAGTCAAACGGGGAAGAAACTTTCAGGGAAAATAGTCAAGCCAGGAATCTTGTCTACACATAAACATTCTGGAATTAAGAGCCATCCACAACGGCATACTGCAAGCAGAACAACATCTTCGAGGTCTGCCGGTCTTGATTCAGTCAGACAACGTGACAGCAGTGGCGTACATAAACCGCCAAGGCGAAACAAAGAGCAGAGCGGCGATGGCCGAGGCCACGAAGATTCTTTGCTGGGCGGAAAAACATGCCAGCGCTCTGGCAGCGGTCTTCATTCCAGGAGTGGACTACTGGGAAGCAGACTTCCTCATCAGACACGATCTCCATCCCGGAGAGTTTGTGTCTTCATCAAGAGGTCTTTGCAGAAGTGACAAGTCGTTGGGGAGTTCCTCAAATGGACATGATTGCATCCCGTCAACAAGAAACTTCAGAGATATTGTTCCAGGTCAAGGGACCCTCAGGCGATAGCGGTGGACGCCCTAGTGACACAGTGGGTGTTTCAGTCAGTCTATGTGTTGCCTCCACTTCCACTCATTCCAAAGGTGATAAAAATTATAAGAAGAACAAGGGTTCAGGCGATCCTCATTGTTCCAGATTGGCCAAAAAGGGCCTGGTATCCAGATCTTCAGGAGTTGCTCATAGAAGATCCCTGGCCTCTTCCTCTTCGGGAGGACCTGTTACAACAGGGGCCGTGCGTGTATCAGGACTTACCGCGGCTGCGTTTGACGGCGTGGCGGTTGAACGCCAAATACTAGCCCAAAAGGGTATTCCCAGTGAAGTCATTCCTACACATCTTCAGGCTAGGAAAGAAGTAACGGCGAAGCATTACCACCGTATTTGGAGGAAATTATGTGTCTTGGTGTGAATCCAAGAAGGCTCCTACGGAAGAATTTCACCTGGGGCGTTTGCTCCATTTCCTACAAGCAGGTGTGGATGCGGGCCTAAAGTTAGGCTCTAAAGTACAGATTTCGGCCTTGTCGATCTTTTTTCAAAAATAATTGGCCTCCCTTCCAGAAGTTCAGACCTTCGTAAAAGGCGTGCTGCACATCCAACCTCCCTTTGTGCCCCCAGTGGCACCATGGAACCTTAATGTGGTGTTGCAATTCTTGCAATCACATTGGTTTGAACCTTTGCGCAAGGTCGAGTTAAAATTCCTTACTTGGAAAGTGGTCATGTTGTTGGCCTTGGCGTCTGCAAGGCGACTGTCTGAGTTGGCGGCTTTTTCTCACAAAAGCCCCTATTTGATTTTCCATGCTGATAGAGCAGAGTTGAGAACTCGTCAGCAATTTCTGCCAAAAGTGGATTCATCATTTTATGTTAACCAGGCAATTGTGGTGCCAGTGGCTACTGACGCCTTGGCGGAGTCAAAGTCTCTCGATGTGGTCAGAGCTTTGAAGATCTATGTCGCCAGAACGGCGCAGATTAGGAAAACAGAGGCTCTGTTTGTCATGTGGGCTCCCAACAAGGGGTCCCTTGAAGAAATCTCATCAGACGAAACGCGTTGGATGATCTGTACCTACCCCATTCTAAGATGAGGAAAATTTGGTTTTATTTGCTTTTACTGTAGTTGATACTTTCATTTAGTGTGTTTAGCTCGGCTGTGTATTTATTGTTGTCCCATTTTTTTTGTCTCTTTTATGTTCAATGTTATGGTAATAAATAATATATTTATTGTTATAATTGGCAATTTCAATTTATTGTTACCGTGTTGCTACATATCCCTTATATATATATATATATATATATATATATATATATATATATATATATATATATATATATATATATATATATATATATATATATATATATATATATATATATGATTAATTAGGCGGTGCGGCACTCCAATGATTAAAACACCATATGAGACGTAAATACAACGTTTCAATGCCCTCTTTTAATGCGGCATTTTCGTCAGGATATAAATACAGATCAAGAAACATACCTTATATAAGGAACACCACCATGTGAAAACGCCAAACGCCGTGGCGGGACCGCTCACCCGTCTGACGCACAGCGGAAATGACGTCATGACACACTGAAAGGAAGCGTCAGACTGTGAATAGTGACAAACCCGTCACCATAACAACAACAGTAAACAGTGAACATATGAACACAAGTGCATATCACATACGCAATAAGTATAAATCATCAATGTAGTAACACATACTTTACAGGTCAATTGAAGAACTGTATAGATAAATGGAGTCAGAATTAGGCAAGAAGAGGACATGGTAAAGAAAAAACTCTTAATAGATGTTATGACCTAGACAGGAAAAAATAACTAAGTAATTTAGTAATTAGAAGTCAGTCGCAATGCCGGACTGTTCATTGAGGCCCCTAGGTACTAGGGTGCCCAAACGGAAAATCCAGCGTGCCTCACATTGAAGTAATTTAAGACCACGATTCCCACCCCGTAGAGACTGTGGCACATGGTCGATCATCCTATATTTAAGGGTGGTCAGATTGTGAGATGCTGAAGCGAAGTGTCTCGCCACAGGTTGATCACTATTGCCAGAGATTAATGCAGCCTTAATAGCTGACCGATGTGCTGCTATACGCTCCTTGAATGGGCGTTCGGTTTTACCTATATAGGACAAGCTACATGGGCAGATAATTTGGTAGACAGTGAATTTAGAATTGCACGTGAGCCTATGTCTAATATGCAGTATTTTTCCGGTATGTGGATGGTGAAAAGTGTCGCCAGGGATAAGGAATTTACACGTGACACAAGTGCAACGTATGCATCCCAATTTACCCCTATAGATACTAGGAGTAGGTTCTGTAATGTCCGCTTTGACTAAAATGTCACGGACATTACGGCCACGTTTATAGCATGCCATAAGGTGAGCATTGGACAAATTGCAGTCAGGGTCAGATGTGATAATCGGCCAAAGTTTTTTAGAGATTTTATTAATGGGGCCACTAGCCGTAGTAAATTGTGTTACCCAAGGAAGAACCTTTTTATTGTCGCTAGGTTTAGGTTTCAATAGTGACAATCTATCCATGTTCAGGACCTTGTTTTTGGTAAAAAGTAATTGATCACAATCATACCCTCTTTCAAGGAATTTTTTCAGTAAAATATCAATATGATGTTCTGCTTGTTTAATATCTGACGTGATGCGTCTCACACGAATGAATTGAGAATACGGCAACCCTGCAATAAGGGATCTGGGATGGCAACTGTTGTGTACAAGTAAGTTGTTACGGTCCGTGGGTTTACAGTACAAGTTAGTTGAGATATAGCCCTCATGTAGGCATATAGCAACATCAAGATAGTGAATTTCCGTAGAACTGAATGAAAAAGTGAACTTTACAGGGCTAGGGCCTAAATTATGTCGATTAATATGATTAATCAAATCAATGCTGTCACCCTTCCAAAAAATCAACAGGTCGTCAATGTAGCGACAAAAAAAGATAATCCTATTGGCAATTAATTCCTCCGAAAAAAATATAGATTTTTCAACATCAAACATAAAAATGTTGGCGTATGAGGGGGCCACCGCCGCCCCCATCGCACAACCAATCAGCTGTAAATAAAATGTACCGTTATACAAAAAAATTCCTAGTCAAAATACATTTAAGCAGCATAATCACAAATGTGACATCAGGACCACTATAGGATGACTGACTATTCAAAAAACGGCCCACAGCAGCCAGACCTAAATCATGTGGTATGACAGTATATAAATTAACATCAATGGTAAACATTGTCACATCAGGATCTAACTTCGGAAGTGCCAAAAGTTTCACAAGAAGTGATGTGGTATCAAGTAGATATCTCGGATGTTGCCTAATATAAGGTTGTAGTAAGCTGTCAATATATACAGAGGCAGGCTGTGACAAGCCACCACGGGCTGCAATAATAGGTCTACCCGGGGGGTCAACGATGGAATTATGGATCTTTGGAGTGGTGTAGAATAACGGAACCATGGGAAAAGCTGGTAGAAGTGCTTTTGAGAGTGCCTCAGAAATGATTCCATGGTCTAAGGCATCTTTAAGAATTGAAGAAAGCTCTGTTTTAAAGAACTGACGGATCCTGTGGGAGTAAACGGTAGGTAGAAGTATCATTCAAATGGACAGCGACTTGAGATTTATATTTATCCAGATCCTGGATCACCAGGGCACCCCCCTTATCCGCTGGGCGAAAAATCAATGATTTATTGTTAGCTAAATTATCCAATGCTTGTTGTTCCACCTTAGTAAGGTTATGTCGGCACGGAGGTAAAGTAGATATAGACGACTGGACTTCTTCATTCAGGAGGCGCATAAAAGTTTTAATAGATGGATTAAACGATTGAGGTTCAAACGTACATTTTACAAGGAGGTGGTTTACAAGGATTGTATGTTCAGAAACTTAAGGGGGGTACACATGGAGAGATCCTTGCTTACATTTTAAGCAATCTGACTAGATTGCTTAGAAATGAAGCACGGATCTCTCCGTGTGTAGGGTGCAGGCGACAGCGCGTCACACTGCTGTGTGAAATGAGTGTCTCCCCTTGCTCAGCACACGTGTGAGGGGTCTGTGCTGGATCGCTCAGCACACATCTCTCCTCATGTGTACGGTGCTTTAAGTTAATAATCTGTGTCAAACATAAGCAAAAGAATTAATTTAAATTTTAAACTTTGTGGCAGTTATTAAGTTAAAACAAACCAGTAGATGAGACCATTTATAATGCCAGTTGGTAATTAGATACTATTGAAATAGCCAGCTCTGTATTTCATTTTGATAGGTCGTATAGTGTGTACCCAGCTTTACTCTATCGTCCGTATGTCATTCCAACATGGATTGGAACGTTATATTGTACACATCAGTGACGTGTAAGCAGGGGAGGCAGGGCCTCTCCTGCATACTCCCTGTCAGACTATAAAAATGATTAGACTAATACAAAAAAGAGATTTATAATTTAGAATATCTTCGTTGTATTATTCTAATAGGTTTTTATAGGCAAAATTTACCAAACTCCTCACTGTTGGTGGATGTGGCATGAGCTCTGATGGACACCTCTGATACTCAGTTGACCAATCGATGAAGTGCTCAGAGTCTGGCGCTCAGCAGCAACAGTGCTGCAGAGATGTGGGACCCAAAGTACCAGATGGCGAGGGGCAAGGAAATCACCGCCAGCAGAAGGGATTTACAGAGAAAACACATGAAGGAGAGCAAGGTGAGGCCTGTCCGCTGTGGACAACAGGACATTGTCTGGGGGTTTATAATGTCTGTGTAGTAGGATAGGGGGTTTCCCTGCAGACTCCAATAGCTGGCACCTTCCTGCCTTGAAAGTTACAGCTGCCTGACCTAGCTGGGACTGTGTTTTTCCTTAAATGTACAGTACATGTCCTCTGAGCAGATGTAGTTATGCATTGCCGTGTCGTGTACAATACACAATGCTCACCGGATAGAAGTCCCACCAGAGATGTGTGGTTGAATTCCAAGAAGTTATGCCGGTAATAAGAAGACTCCCCTTGTGAAAGTGTAGTGGAGCGGTGATGTAAATGTATTTCTCATCTTTTTATGTAGAAAAATATTTCCCCCCCCCCCCCACTTCAAAAAAAAAAGAAAATAAAATAAAAGAAAGCTATTTTAATTTTTCTTACTGTTGTAATCCCAGAAATGTCAGTAAATCATTTTTTCTTTTTTTGTTCTTTGAAAATGCAGCCCACTGAGAAATGTTTGCTGCAGAAATCTGCAGCAACCATCATACACTCCATTCCCAGCTAATCTGCATATAGGTGGCAGCTGCAGAGAAGGGTCACAATTACATTATAGGAGAAAGGGGTGGCCAAAGGTTGTACTGTATGTCCGTGTTACCCATAGCAGCCAGACAAACTAGGATTGCTGCATTAGATGCCAGCCAGTTCTGCAGCATGACGTGGCCCAGCTTTCTTAAAAGACCACTGCCATTATTTTCTTAAGGCCGTGGTCTGTAAATGCAATTTCTGCGCTTTTCTTATATCTGTTGCTGCACAGTAGTTGGTATTGCAGCTTTTCAGTGCTGGAGTCCTGACTTTAGTCTGACCCAGGGATTTATCAGTGTGGGGTTTAAATGGGGATACAGTCAGTTTACCTCCAATCAAAATCCCGACGTTCAAAATCCCGACACCAATTGACCGATGGTCAAAATCCCGACATGGACAAAATACCGACAATTAAAATACCTACAAGGTCAAAATACCGACATGTAAAATGCCGACAGGTCAAAATACCGACTTCATGCTTTTTTTTCATTGAAACCGACTTGTTCATACTTTACCATCCCAGTGGACCTGGAGGGGGAATATAATAGTGTGCCGAGCATAGCGAGGCACCGTGCCCGAAGCATGGCGAGCGCAGCGGTACACTTTATGTGGTGTCCATGTTGACTTATGTCGACATACACACAAAAAAAACAACAAGAAAACGTGTCGGCATTTTACATGTCGACATTTTACATGTCGGCATTTTACATGTCGGCATTTTACATGTCGGCATTTTGTCCATGTCTGTATTTTGTCCATGTCTGTATTTTGTCCATGTCTGTATTTTGACCTTGTCGGGATTTTGACCATCGGTTAATTGGTGTCGGGATTTTGAACGTCAGGATTTTGATTGGAGGTATTTCATACCGATCCCGTTTAAATGGTTTGCTACTTCACTACTAAAACATTCTGATTAATAGGCTTCTGATTAAATTAAACCTTTGTGTGTGGAATATAGATTGCAAGAATCATATGTAGGTGCTATATATTTAACTTTTAATAAGTATGCTGTTAATATAGAGTGTTAATAGATTAACAGGTTAAATTAAATGCATTTCTTTAATGTTTGAAGTTAAGTACTATTCAGTTTATAATGAACACATTGCACTACCACTATGATATCATACACATACTTCACTTTTTTTATGGTTTTCTCTCTGGGAGATTAGGATGGGCAGGTAGAGGTGGGAGTTAAGAAGCATAGAATATGGCCATGCGGCCCTACCCTGCTGTGGAATGCCAAAGTTTTGCACCATTAAGCCCCTGGACTTATGTCCACTGTTGTCTAGACACAAGTACAAGGTGTGTGCAAAAAGTTTCCGGATGTGCAGTGCATAGGTAGAGTAGACACAATCTGACTGTCTGGTTGTGAACTGTAATCTCTGACTAAAGTTCTTGTGAAATGTTGAGGCACAGAACAGTATATGAGCAGCACTGCACACTGAAGAAGTCAGCTTGTTCACTTCCTTCGCAAACTCATTGTAGAGCACAACAGAGGCCACTTGAAGAGCCGTGATCTTCTACGACTACAATAGTTATCTGTGACAGCAGTAGAAGTTTGACCGACTGCAAGCTGCTTTTGTGGAGGAAGCACCATCCTCAACCACTGACTTTGAGTGGTTTGCAGAATTTTGGCATTGGAGACAATCCCTGGAAGACTCTGGTGATTTGGTGCCACAACATGCTGGTCAGGTCTGATGGCTGTCGCTCAGACTGTCTAGGGCAGTGATGGGGAATCTTTGGCACTCCAGCTGTTGTTGAACTACACATCCCAACATACCCTGCTACAGTTTTGCTAATTGGCCATGCTAAAACTGTAGCAGGGCATGCTGGGATATGTAGTTCAACAAAAGCTGGCATGCCAAAGGTTCCCCATCACTGGTCTATGGGAATCATCAGTGGCACTGAATCTTGAATCTACAGTTTTGACCCTGAGACCTGCCCCAGTGGACCCTGGTTGGAGGTGCACTGCCAAAGAAGGTCCAACATGAGCGCAGCGTGGCCAAGCAGGGGGTGGCTGTACCGTACCACTGGTCATATAGCTCGTCCCACTTGTGCAGCAGCGCACCGTCACTGGGGACTTGTATTCCTGCTGGAAGCCATTTCCAGGCACCATCCAAGAACTTGCACTTGTGGTGACTGATAATGTCGATATTATCCTAAAACATAAAGCTATACCTTTAAACACACTTTTACCATGGAGCCGCTGCGGCCGCTAAACTTAATATGCACTCTACGTACCTTTTACGCTATTTGCATAATGAGTCCCGTACCATGTACGGACTCTGCGTACAAACGCCGCGCTGGGGGTACGAAGTACACGCAGCGCGTACACACTCAATTAATACACTTTTAAACCTTATACAGTTAGGCAATGTAATACACTTTAAACCCTAGCAGGGAAAAGAGGACACAACACCGATTTGTAGTTAATCACTGGGTTCCGACACCACAGAGTAATATTTCTGAAAGGGGGTTAACAATACAAATTATGCACTACAATACAACAGAGTAAATGGCTACAGTCAATGTACATATGTGAGAATATTCACATGTGCTTCCCGGTCCGGTCCTCCGCTATCAGGTAGATAGCGTTGAGAGTCTTGTGTGTCCGGCCAGGCATCAACAGGCTTTTTATACAATACTTCCAAAAGCAATACAATGGATACTGTAATTCCTTTGTCCATTGGACACAGGGATGCATCTTTACAGTACAGGAGAGGTCATAGGTTGATTTGAAAAGGTGGGCGATGTCTTTCTCAACTGTTCTTGTGGGTGGTCTCCTGGATTCCCGCCGCATACATAATATACAGTAAATACAGTTTATCCCTTAGAATGTAAGCTCTCACGAGTAGGGCCCTCTTCCCTCATGTGCTTATACTTTTCTTACTTTAATAATCCTCAACTGCCCAGATCCCACAGTTTTTTGACCACCTGGAACTTATCTCTATGTTTACTGGTGTAGTTATGCTTAGTTGCCCTGTACTTGTCCTATATTGTATTCAACTCAAAGTCACTGTTTTCCTATTTTTTATGTGCATTTGTACTCTGTAATTGGGCGCTGCGGAACCCTTGTGGCGCCATATAAATAAAGGATAATAATAATATCATCTATATTCTGCTTCTGCACATAACTATCCACAGGAACATGCGATCTTCCTCAAACCAACACCGGAATGTTACCCTTAAAATACCCTACAGCTGGATACCAGACACCACCTTATAACCTTGTTCTGTCCCCTCCTATCATGCAAAGGTGAATCCCCTTGTTCTGGAATCATTTAAACTGTTGATACTTGCTGATGTGGTGCAGGGGGACTATGTGTACAATGTGCACTACTTGGATTAAATATGTAATGTTTTGATAGCCCTCCATGCGTTCACAAACTCCGCCGTAAATACCCACACCAAGCGCAGGATTGCGGGAGCGACCATACGCAAATTGCGGATATGTGCACGCACGGCGGAACAAGTGCACGCGCAGTGGGTATGTGTGTGCAGTTTATACGTGCTGTGTGTTCTGTAATATTTTTCGACTTTGACATGACCTTCTCCATCATGACTATGCACCTACCTACAAGTCCAGGGAAATGGGGGATTTTCTGGCCCATGAACTCATCCAGGAGCTTAGCCATTCTCCGTACAGTCCAGACCTGGCTCCCTGCAACTTTTGTGTTCCCACAAATCAAACACAAAATGCGTTGAATTTGTTTTGAGTCACCTGAGGCTGCAGTGGAGACCTTCTTGGTCCAGCTGCTTCACCAAGTGTTTTATGTGCATGAAACTTTGCATAGACTCCTATGGTGAAAAATGTAATGTTTGCTTTGTATGTAATCTTAATACTTTCTCTTACGTCCTAGAGGATACTGGGGACTCCAAAAGGACCATGGGGTATAGACTGATCCGCAGGAGGTGGGCACACTATAAAGACTTAAACTGGGTGTGAACTGGCTCCTCCCTCTCTGCCCCTCCCCCAGACCTCAGTTAGACTTTGTGCCCAGGAGTGATGGGACACACATTAGGGGAGCTCTCCTGAGTTTCTCTGAAAGACTTTGTTAGGTTTTTTATTTTCAGGTAGACCTGCTGGCTAGAGGCTCCCTGCAGCGTGGGAGTGAGGGGAGAGAAGCAGGACCTACTTCTTCTTAGTTCAAAAGCTCTGCTTCTCGGCTACTGGACACCATTAGCTCCAGAGGGTTCGATCACTTGGTGCGCCTAGCTGCTTGTTCCCGGAGCCACGCCGTCACCCCCCTCACAGAAGCCAGAAGAAAGAAGCCGGGTGAGTATGTGAAGAACAGAAGACTTCAGACGGCAGAAGACTTCAGTAACGGAGGGACAGCGCGCTGCGCTCCATGCTCCCACACACCAACAGCACTCTCAGGGTAAGCAGAAAGAAAAGTACAGCGCCTATTGGTCACAAATGCAAGCTTGGTCACATGAAAGCATTTATCATTTTATTTTCTCTAACGTTCTAGTGGATGCTGGGGACTCCGAAAGGACTATGGGGAATAGCGGCTCCGCATGAGACTGGGCACAAAGTAAAAGCTTTAGGACTAGCTGGTGTGCACTGGCTCCTCCCCCTATGACCCTCCTCCAAGCCTCAGTTAGATTTTGTGCCCGAACGAGAAGGGTGCAATCTAGGTGGCTCTCCTGAGCTGCTTAGAGTAAAAGTTTAAATAGGTTTTTTATTTTCAGTGAGACCTGCTGGCAACAGGCTCACTGCATCGAGGGACTTAGGGGAGAGAAACGAACTCACCTGCGTGCAGAGTGGATTGGGTTTCTTAGGCTACTGGACATTAGCTCCAGAGGGACGATCACAGGCCCAGCCATGGATGGGTCCCGGAGCCGCGCCGCCGGCCCCCTTACAGATGCTGAAGCAAGAAGAGGTCCATAAATCGGCGGCAGAAGACTTTCCTGTCTTCATAAGGTAGCGCACAGCACTGCAGCTGTGCGCCATTGCTCTCAGCACACTTCACACTCCGGTCACTGAGGGTGCAGGACGCTGGGGGGGGGGGCGTCCTGGGAAGCAATGAATTTACCTTAGTTGGCGAAAAATACATCACATATAGCTCCTGGGCTATATGGATGTATTTAACCCCTGCCAGTTTTCCAGAAAAAAGCGGGAGAAGAGCCCGCCGTGAAAGGGGCGGGGCCTATCTCCTCAGCACACAGCGCCATTTTTCCCACACAGCTCCGCTGGTAGGAAGGCTCCCAGAATCTCCCCTGCATCCTGCAACTACAGAAACAGGGTAAAAAAGAGAGGGGGGCACTTATTTGGCAAAATAACAGATATAAGCAGCTATAAGGGATAGACACTTATTGTAAGGTTGTCCCTATACATATATAGCGCTCTGGTGTGTGCTGGCAAACTCTCCCTCTGTCTCCCCAAGGGGCTAAGTGGGTCCTGTCCTCTATCAGAGCATTCCCTGTGTGTGTGCTGGGTGTCGGTACGTGTGTGTCGACATGTATGAGGAGGAAAATGATGTGGAGGCGGAGCAGTTGCCTATAATGGTGATGTCACCCCCTAGGGAGTCGACACCTGAATGGATGGCCGTAATTAAGGAATTACGTGACAGTGTCGGCACGTTACAGAAAACTGTTGACGACATGAGACAGCCGGCAGCTCAGTTAGTGCCTGTCCAGGCGTCTCAAACACCGTCAGGGGCTATTAAACGCCCATTACCTCAGTGGGTCGAC
Organism: Pseudophryne corroboree; assembly: GCF_028390025.1. Taxonomy (NCBI): domain Eukaryota; kingdom Metazoa; phylum Chordata; class Amphibia; order Anura; family Myobatrachidae; genus Pseudophryne; species Pseudophryne corroboree. Next base: position 117,715,807 of record NC_086454.1, on the reverse strand, counting down.
ACGGACCCAGACACAAACACTGACTCCAGTGTCGACGGTGAAGAAACAAACGTATTTTCCAGTAGGGCCACACGTTACATGATCACGGCAATGAAGGAGGTTTTGCACATCTCTGATACTGCAAGTACCACAAAAAGGGGTATTATGTGGGGTGTGAAAAAACTACCCGTAGTTTTTCCTGAATCAGATGAATTGAATGAAGTGTGTGATGAAGCGTGGGTTACCCCCGACAGAAAACTGCTAATTTCTAAAAAATTATTGGCACTATATCCCTTCCCACCAGAGGTTAGGGCTCGTTGGGAAACACCCCCTAGGGTGGATAAGGCGCTCACACGCTTATCAAAACAAGTGGCGTTACTGTCTCCAGAAACGGCCGCCCTTAAGGAGCCAGCAGATAGGAGGCTGGAAAATATCCTTAAAAGTATATACACACATACTGGTGTTATACTGCGACCAGCAATCGCCTCAGCCTGGATGTGCAGTGCTGGGGTGGCTTGGTCGGCTTCCCTGACTGAAAATATTGATACCCTGGACAGGGACAATATATTATTGACTATAGAGCATTTAAAGGATGCATTCCTATATATGCGAGATGCACAGAGAGACATTTGCACTCTGGCATCAAGAGTAAGTGCGATGTCCATTTCTGCCAGAAGAGGATTATGGACGCGACAGTGGTCAGGGGATGCGGATTCCAAACGGCATATGGAAGTATTGCCGTATAAAGGGGAGGAGTTATTTGGGGGCGGTCTATCGGACCTGGTGGCCACGGCAACGGCTGGGAAATTCACCTTTTTACCCCAAGTCACCTCGCAGCAGAAAAAGATACCGCCTTTTCAGGCTCAGTCCTTTCGTCCCCATAAGGGCAAGCGGGCAAAAGGCCACTCATATCTGCCCCGGGGCAGAGGAAGGGGAAAAAGACTGCAGCAGACAGCCTCTTCCCACGAACAGAAGCCCTCCCCCGCTTCTGCCAAGTCCTCAGCATGACGCTGGGGCCTTACAAGCGGACTCGGGCACGGTGGGGGCCCGTCTCAAGAATTTCAGCGCGCAGTGGGCTCACTCGCAAGTGGAGCCCTCGATCCTGCAGGTAGTATCTCAGGGGTACAAATTGGAATTCGAGACGTCTCCCCCTCGCCGGTTCTTGAAGTCTGCTTTACCAACGTCTACCCCCGACAGGGAGGCGGTATTGGAAGCCATTCACAAGCTGTATTCCCAGCAAGTGATAATCAAGGTACCCCTCCTACAACAGGGAAAGGGGTATTACTCCACGCTGTTTGTGGTACCGAAGCCGGACGGCTCGATGAGACCCATTTTAAATCTGAAAGCCTTGAACACTTACATAAAAAGGTTCAAGTTCAAGATGGAGTCACTCAGAGCTGTGATAGCGAACCTGGAAGAAGGGGACTACATGGTGTCTCTGGACATCAAGGATGCTTACCTCCATGTCCCAATTTGCCCTTCTCACCAAGGGTACCTCAGGTTTGTGGTACAGAACTGTCACTATCAGTTTCAGACGCTGCCGTTTGGATTGTCCACGGCACCCCGGGTCTTTACCAAGGTAATGGCCGAAATGATGATTCTTCTTCGAAGAAAAGGCGTCTTAATTATCCCTTACTTGGACGATCTCCTGATAAGGGCACGGTCCAGAGAACAGTTAGAGGTCGGAGTAGCACTATCGCAAATAGTACTACGACAGCACGGATGGATTCTAAATATTCCAAAATCGCAGCTGATTCCGACGACACGTCTGCTGTTCCTAGGGATGATTCTGGACACAGTACAGAAAAAGGTGTTTCTCCCGGAAGAGAAAGCCAGGGAGTTATCAGACCTAGTCAGGAAACTCCTAAGACCAGGCCAGGTGTCAGTGCATCAGTGCACAAGGGTCCTGGGAAAGATGGTGGCTTCTTACGAAGCGATTCCATTCGGCAGATTCCACGCAAGAACTTTTCAGTTGGATCTGCTAGACAAATGGTCCGGATCGCATCTTCAAATGCATCAGCGGATAACCCTGTCTCCAAGGACAAGGGTGTCTCTCCTGTGGTGGTTACAGAGTGCTCATCTCCTAGAGGGCCGCAGATTCGGCATTCAGGATTGGGTCCTGGTGACCACGGATGCCAGCCTGAGAGGCTGGGGAGCAGTCACACAGGGAAAAAATTTCCAGGGCTTGTGGTCAAGCATGGAAACGTCACTTCACATAAATATCCTGGAACTAAGGGCCATTTACAATGCCCTAAGTCAGGCAAGGCCTCTGCTTCAGGGTCAGCCAGTATTGATCCAGTCGGACAACATCACGGCAGTCGCCCACGTAAACAGACAGGGCGGCACAAGAAGCAGGAGGGCAATGACTGTAGTGGCAAGGATTCTTCGCTGGGCGGAAAATCATGTGATAGCACTGTCAGCAGTGTTCATTCCGGGAGTGGACAACTGGGAAGCAGACTTCCTCAGCAGACACGATCTTCACCCGGGGGAGTGGGGACTTCACCCGGAAGTCTTCCACATGATTGTAAACCGTTGGGAAAAACCAAAGGTGGACATGATGGCGTCTTGCCTCAACAAAAAACTGGACAGATATTGTTCCAGGTCAAGGGACCCTCAGGCAATAGCTGTGGACGCTCTGGTAACACCGTGGGTGTACCGGTCAGTGTATGTGTTCCCTCCTCTTCCTCTCATACCAAAAGTACTGAGAATCATAAGAAGGAGAGGAGTAAAGACTATACTCGTGGCTCCGGATTGGCCAAGAAGGACTTGGTACCCGGAAATTCAAGAGATGCTCACGGAAGACCCGTGGCCTCTACCTCTAAGACAGGACCTGCTCCAGCAGGGACCATGTCTGTTCCAAGACTTACCGCGGCTGCGTTTGACGGCATGGCGGTTGAATGCCGAATCCTGAAGGAAAAAGGCATTCCGGATGAAGTCATCCCTACCCTGATCAAAGCCAGGAAGGATGTAACCGTACAACATTATCACCGTATTTGGCGTAAATATGTTGCGTGGTGCGAGGCCAGGAAGGCCCCTACGGAGGAATTTCAACTAGGTCGATTCCTGCATTTCCTGCAAACAGGACTGTCTATGGGCCTCAAATTAGGGTCCATTAAGGTTCAAATTTCGGCCCTGTCGATATTCTTCCAAAAAGAACTAGCTTCTGTACCTGAAGTTCAGACGTTTGTCAAGGGAGTACTGCATATACAGCCTCCTTTTGTGCCTCCAGTGGCACCTTGGGATCTCAATGTAGTGTTGGGATTCCTAAAATCACATTGGTTTGAACCACTCACCACTGTGGACTTGAAGTATCTCACTTGGAAAGTGGTAATGCTGTTAGCCCTGGCTTCAGCCAGGCGTGTATCAGAATTGGCGGCTTTATCCTATAAAAGCCCTTACCTAATTTTTCATACGGACAGGGCAGAATTGAGGACTCGTCCTCAATTTCTCCCTAAGGTGGTTTCAGCATTTCACTTAAACCAACCTATCGTGGTGCCTGCGGCTACTAGGGACTTGGAGGATTCCAAGTTGCTGGACGTAGTCAGGGCCCTGAAAATATATGTTTCCAGGACTGCTGGAGTCAGAAAATCTGACTCGCTGTTTATCCTGTATGCACCCAACAAGCTGGGTGCTCCTGCTTCTAAGCAGACGATTGCTCGTTGGATTTGTAGTACAATTCAGCTTGCACATTCTGTAACAGGCCTGCCACAGCCAAAATCTATAAAAGCCCATTCCACACGGAAAGTGGGCTCATCTTGGGCGGCTGCCCGAGGGGTCTCGGCTTTACAACTTTGCCGAGCAGCTACTTGGTCAGGGGCAAACACGTTTGCTAAATTCTACAAATTTGATACCCTGGCTGAGGAGGACCTGGAGTTCTCTCATTCGGTGCTGCAGAGTCATCCGCACTCTCCCGCCCGTTTGGGAGCTTTGGTATAATCCCCATGGTCCTTTCGGAGTCCCCAGCATCCACTAGGACGTTAGAGAAAATAAGAATTTACTTACCGATAATTCTATTTCTCATAGTCCGTAGTGGATGCTGGGCGCCCATCCCAAGTGCGGATTGTCTGCATTACTTGTACATAGTTATTGTTACAAAAATCGGGTTATTGTTGTGAGCCATCTTTTCAGAGGCTCCTTCTGTTATCATGCTGTTAACTGGGTTCAGATCACAAGTTGTACGGTGTGATTGGTGTGGCTGGTAATGAGTCTTACCCGGGATTCAAAATCCTTCCTTATTGTGTACGCTCGTCCGGGCACAGTATCCTAACTGAGGCTTGGAGGAGGGTCATAGGGGGAGGAGCCAGTGCACACCAGCTAGTCCTAAAGCTTTTACTTTGTGCCCAGTCTCCTGCGGAGCCGCTATTCCCCATGGTCCTTTCGGAGTCCCCAGCATCCACTACGGACTATGAGAAATAGAATTATCGGTAAGTAAATTCTTATTAAAACATATAGTTTGAGCATATTAAAAAGTGATTGGATAAAGTGCACATAAGTGGCAACTGCCACATGAAATCAGATATAAATCAGAAATGGTGTTATTCCCAGTATTGTAAATCCTTATAGGAAGTTAGTAATGCATGGAGCCTGTTACCTATAAAAGTCCCCTTGGGTTTGAGGGCCCAATGTCCTATCCGTGAGTTATAGTTACCACCAGCGTCCCTTGAGGTAATTAGGCGAATCTGCGTCCGCAAACGGCTGTTCCTCAGAGGGTGGTAGATGTGGATCCTCCACGGTGTAATAGGAAATTCTTTAAGGGTCCAAATGTTGCAAAACCACAGCGGGGGCTTGGTCCAGGTTCAATCCTTCCAGAGGTTGGGAAAAACACTGTCAGGCAGGTCCCACCAACGCGTTTCGTTGCATACATGCAACTTTTTCAAGTTTATCAACCACCCATCTAGCGCCTGGGAGTAGCAATACCTTTGGGTATTTCTTTTTCTTTTATCTCGCATAGCACTCTCAGGGTGCAGGGCGCTGGGGGGCGGAGCGCCCTGGGCAGCAGGTTACTGTTTTCTGGAAAGGGCTGGCTGTGAAAGTTTTTTTTTTTTTTTTTTCGGTGCCTTCTCATACCCCCGCCAGCAACAGCGCGCTACGCGCATTTGATCTCCCGCCGCCGGCTTCCACGGGTGCAGGGCGCTGGGGGGGGGTGCGCCCTGAGCGGGGAGAAGAGGGGCAACCGTTCCCCGCACGCCGTGGCCGTTACCCCCGCCATTTACAGCCTGCGGGCGCGCTGCGCGCCGGTGCGCCCACATACTGAAGGGCTTGCTTGGGTACGGGGCGCCCTGAGCAGCATTAGTTTCATATGATATAGTGTGTTTACACTATATATGGGCCAGACCTGTATATCTGGGATATAAGGAGCTATAGCGCGCCGAGGGGGGCGGGCCTTAGCCCTCACACAAACAGGGTCAGCGCCATTTTTTCCCCCTGTCCCCGCCAAGATGTATGTATTGCACAAACAAGGGGGGGCACTGTGTTTTAGTGTTGTATACTCATATATAACACTAGTTGACTTAGGATTGGGCATGCAAACATTCTTGTGTGTAGTTTTTGTGTGCTCCCTGTCAAAAATACCCAGTTTAGTAAAACTTGTGTTGTCAGGCGTGAGTGTTCGGTTATAAACACATATGGGTTCACTGTCGACATCGCCGACGCACGTGGGTACTTGCTACAAATAAGAAGTATATGTTTATGGGGAACACAATGGTATGTGGGTGACCCTGTCGGCACCAACTGTTGTCACCGCGGGTAACTGGACATGCTGTATATGACTTATACCTGTGTATATAAAGTTGAACGTTACTTCCTTCGGACCCCTTGGGGTCGCAACACTGTAATTTTCCGTGGTTACTAATCCCTGCTGTCGACGAATACTGGGGTTTTCTGTCGACTATAATGTTTCCTTGTAGATCCACAACTGGGGCTTTTCAGTACATGGGGGGTCATTCCGAGTTGTTCGCTCGTTATTTTTTTCTCGCAACGGAGCGATTAGTCGCGCATGCGCAATGTCCGCAGTGCGACTGCGCCAAGTAAATTTGCTACGCAGTTTGGTATTTTACTCACGGCATTACGAGGTTTTTTCTTCGTTCTGGTGATCGTAATGTGATTGACAGGAAGTGGGTGTTTCTGGGCGGAAACTGGCCGTTTTATGGGTGTGTGCGAAAAAACGCTACCGTTTCTGGGAAAAACGCGGGAGTGGCTGGAGAAACGGAGGAGTGTCTGGGCGAACGCTGGGTGTGTTTGTGACGTCAAACCAGGAACGAAACTGACTGAACTGATCGCAGATGCCGAGTAAGTGTGGAGCTACTCAGAAACTGCTAAGAAGTGTCTATTCGCAATTCTGCTAATCTTTCGTTCGCAATTTTGATAAGCTAAGATTCACTCCCAGTAGGCGGCGGCTTAGCGTGTGCAAAGCTGCTAAAAGCAGCTTGCGAGCGAACAACTCTGAATGACCCCCATGGTCATACACGTTCGGACCACATTAATGTCACTGGGGACCAGAAGGCTCGGGACAATCTGATTATAATAAATATATATATATATATATATATATATATATATATATATATATATATATATATATATATATATATATATATATATATATATTATTAAAATATGTGGCTATATGTGTATTGCAATATATATATTCATATATAATATAAAATATGTGGCTATATGTGTATTGCAATATATATATATTCATATGATGTTTCTGATGAATACTGGTGTAATAGTATTCCTTCTCATGTGCTGATCGCTCTGTTGATAAAGCTCTAGGTCGGCTGTGACTCACACCCTCTCCGGAAGTCCGAAGGGTTATTCTCTTTCCGCCACGGATGGAATATGGTGAAAGTCAACGACTGGTCGACACGGGGCCCTGTCTCAATGGATCGTATACAGGAAAGCTAAGTGATATGATTATTTTTCTATGCTGTGGGCTTTTTGCATTGCAGACACATGAGGGAGTGTTTGTGTTTGGTAGGTCATTAAATAGATTTACCCTAAAGAGAGAAGGGTGGTTCCTTATGTTGGATCCTCTCTATAATTTTGCGGCAGGCTGTCGTATGTATACAGGTAGTGTGGCCGGGGGATTGCTGAGGCTGACTCCGTGTGTTACTGGAGTTTTTTCTCTGGGATGGTGTACCGCTGATGGGGGGGAATACCTCCGTTCAGCCAATCTCGGTGGATATTCCTGGTAAGTCTAACTTCGGGTGTTAGATTCCCTGGCAACAGTTAGTGACGCATTCCTTTGAGGGATGCAGTCTTTTTAATCGGTTAAAATACAGTGTTTTGTTTTTTCCCTTTCTGTACAGCCTGTGAAAGGTGAAAAGGTAAGAGTTCTGCAGCCTGGTTAGGTTCGCGGATGTGGATGTCGTTTCTATTTCTACAACATACACCACAGGTTGTAGAGTTTATGTGGAGGGACCCTGCTCCGGTGAGGACTCAGTTACTACTTACAGTTAGTCCACGAATACCCTAAGACGGGTGAATTACTTATAGAATCCACAGGGGGACATTCTGGAGTACAGATGTTTCCCCTCACTGGTTTTCTAAGGGATTTGGCCGTCTCCCCTCTGGAAGGGGAGGTAGTACGCAACGCCGTACCAGGGGTGCGTCGGGTTCAGGGCCTTGTCCTCCTGTCCCGGTTATATATTAAAAAAAAAAAAGAAAAAAAAAAGGGGGTTTTACATGCGTCGTTCAACGCATTCAGATTTCCTGGAGGGATAGCCAGGATTGTCTTGGTCATTTCACGAGAGTGATGGTAGTATGATGGTTTTCTTTCGATAGTAGGAGCCATTGTTATTCTATATGGAGATGTTCGCCTGAGTGGGGCGAGGTCAAGAAACAAGTAGTGCAATACATTTTCTCTCTGCCTGTTTTCAACACAGGGATGGGCTGTTGTTCCCAACGGCGCAGATGGCGGAGATAGTATCAGGGTAGATACTGAACAGTTGAAGTTCTGTGTTTTCCTGTGGAAAAGAGGTCTGAGGATCCTGAGTCGACTCAGATTTGTAGTGCCACTTCATCAATATGTTGCGTTGATAAAGAAGTTTGGTGCGGCCTCAGACGCGTGAGCAGGTTGAATGCTAGTGTGGTTTTCATGGGACCTGTTGGGAATGTGGTCTGGGTCTCACCGGCGCAGACACCGGAATATTGTTCTAATGGCCAGGATATCACTCCTGTGGTGTCTGCTCAGTTCTCATCTCCTAGAGGGACGAAGGTTCGGGATCCAGGTTTAGATCCTGGTGTCCATGTGTGCAGATCTGAGGCTGGTGGGCAGTCCTTACATGGGTAGTATTTACAGAGGAAAAAGGTCAAGCTGCGAGGCTTGTCTACATTAAGCTTTCTTGAATTAAGAGCGTTTTTTCAATGAACATATTCTTTGCGATCTGCCCGTGTTAATTTTGTCGAACGACTTGACAGCAGCGGAGTAAGTAAGTCGCTAGGGCGGAACAAGGAACAAAGCGGCAATGGCAGAAGCTGAAATTGTTTGCCGCCGAGTGGAAAGACTGGTAAACGTTATATTAGCAGTCTTTGTTCTGGACGTTAACGAAGGAGTAATAGATTTCCTCTGCAGACGCGCTCTGCATTCGGGGGGAAAAACTGTTGTCATCGAGAAGTTTCACAGAAGTGACAAGTCTTTGAGGAGTGTCTCAATTGGGCATGTTGCCGTCTCGCCTCAACGAGAGACCTCAGGAATAGGATTCCAGGTCAAGGATCACTCAAGCTATAGCGGTGGACGACCTTGTGACACCTTGGGTGTTTTCAGTCGGTATATGTTTCCTCCGCATTCACTCTGCTGAAGGTGATAAACGTAAGGAGAATTGATGTTCCGGCGTTCCTCATTGTTCCGGTCTAGCCAGGGAGAGCTGGATATACAGTTCTTCAAGATTTGTTCATATAAGATCACTGGCATTTAGCTCTACGGGGGTTACTGTTACAACAGTTGAATGCCATATCCTAGTCCGAATGCGTATTCCCAGTGAGGTCATTTCCACATTCTTTCAGGCTAGAAAGAAGTAACGGCAAAGCCTTACTACCGTATTTGGGTTTCAGGGCGGTTTGGCCTTAGTTTAAAAAAAAAAGTTCAGACTTTCGTGGAAGGAATACTGTACGCCCCACCTCCATTTGTGCCCCTATTGGCACAGTGGGATCTTGCCGTGGTGTTGCGTTTCTGGTGTCTCACTGACTGGAACCTTTATTACAGGTTGCGTTAAATTTTCTCTCTTGGAGAGTGGGCATACGTTTGCCCTTTGGGAAACTGCGAGGCGGTTGTCGGAAGTAGCGGCTTTGTCTCGCAACAGTCCCTGTTTGATCTTTCAAGTGGAAAGATTTGAGAACTCTGATAGTAGTTCTGCCGAAAAGGTTTCGGGGTTTATCAAAAGTTTGCCTATTTTGATGCCTGTGGTGACTTCAGCATGGGCTGATTCAAAGTCTCTAGATGTATTCAGGGCTTTGAAGGTTTATGTCGAAAATTGGGCTCAATTTGTGGTAACGGAGGCTCTGTTGTCAGTATGCTCCCAGCGTGCTTGGGGCGCCTGCGTCTCTGCAGTCTGTTACACGTTGGATTTATGATACGTTTCGGCGTGTTAGTTCTACGGCTGGTTTGCCGTTACCGAAGTTGGTAGAGACCCATTCTACTAAGAAGATGGGCTCTTCTTGGGCGGATGCCCGAAGTGTCTCGGCGGGTTAACTTTGCCGAGCGGATACTCGGTCGGGTTTCAAACACCTTTGCTAAGCTCTACCAGTTTGATACCCTGGTTGATGGGGACTTCATGTTTGCTCATTCGGTGCTGCAGAGTCGTCCACACTCTCCCGCCCGTTTTGGAGCTTTGGTATAGACCCCATGGTCCTTTCGGAGTCCCCAGCATCCTCTAGGACAGGGCTGGCCAAACCGGTCCTCGAGATCTACTAACAGTTCACATTTCTCTGACGTCCTAGTGGATGCTGGGAACTCCGTAAGGACCATGGGGAATAGCGGCTCCGCAGGAGACTGGGCACATCTAAAGAAAGCTTTAGGACTAGCTGGTGTGCACTGGCTCCTCCCCCTATGACCCTCCTCCAAGCCTCAGTTAGATTTCTGTGCCCGACGAGAAGGGTGCACACTAGGGGCTCTCCTGAGCTCTTTGTGAAAGTTTTAGTTTAGGTTTATTATTTTCAGTGAGACCTGCTGGCAACAGGCTCACTGCATCGTGGGACTAAGGGGAGAAGAAACGGACTCACCTGCGTGCAGAGTGGATCGGGTTTCTTAGGCTACTGGACATTAGCTCCAGAGGGACGATCACAGGTTCAGCCTGGATGGGTCCCGGAGCCGCGCCGCCGGCCCCCTTACAGAGCCAGAAGAGCGAAGAGGTCCAGTGAAATCGGCGGCAGAAGACGATCCTGTCTTCAGATAAGGTAGCGCACAGCACCGCAGCTGTGCGCCATTGCTCTCAGCACACTTCACACTCCGGTCACTGAGGGTGCAGGGCGCTGGGGGGGCAGCGCCCTGAGACGCAATAAATCGATGAAAACCTTATATGGCTAAAATAAATGCATCACATATAACTCCTGGGCTATATGGATGCATTTAACCCCTGCCAAAACATACAAGAAAATGGATGATAAGGACGCCGAGAAAGGGGCGGAGCCAATCTCCTCAGCACACTGGCGCCATTTTCCCTCACAGCTCAGTTGGAGGGAAGCTCCCTGGCTCTCCCCTGCAGTCACTACACTACAGAAAGGGGTTAAAAAAGAGAGGGGGGCACAAATTAGGCGCAGTATAAACAATACAGCAGCTATAAAGGGAAAAACACTTATATAAGGTTATCCCTGTGTATATATATATATATATATATATATATATAGCGCTCTGGTGTGTGCTGGCAAACTCTCCCTCTGTCTCCCCAAAGGGCTAGTGGGTCCTGTCCTCTATCAGAGCATTCCCTGTGTGTGTGCTGTGTGTCGGTACGTTGGTGTCGACATGTATGAGGAGAAAAATGATGTGGAGACGGAGTAGAGTGTCTGTAATAGTGTTGTCACCCCCTAGGGGGTCGACACCTGAGTGGATGTACTGTTGAAATTGCGTGACAGTGTCAGCTTTGTATAAAAGACAGTGGTTGACATGAGACAGCCGGCTACTCAGCTTGTGTATGTCCAGACGTCTCATACAGGGGCTTTAAAGCGCCCGTTACCTCAGATACAGATGCCGACACGGATACTGACTCCTGTGTCGACGGTGAAGAGACGAGCGTGATTTCCAATAGGGCCACACATTGCATGATTGATGCAATGGAAAATGTTTACACTTTTCTGATAATATGAATACCACCAAAAAAGGGGTATTATGTTTGGTGAGGAAAAACTTCCTGTAGTTTTCCTGAATCTGAAAAATAAAATGAGGTGTGTGATGATGCGTGGGTTTCCCCCCGATGACAATTGATAATTCTAAAAAGTTATTGGCAGTATACCTTTTCCCGCCAGAGGTTAGGGTGCGTTGGGAAACACCCCCTACAGGGGATAAGGCGCTCACACGCTTGTAAGAACAAGGGCTCTACCCTCTCTTGAGATGGCCGCCCTTAAGGATCCTGCTGATAAAAAGCAGGAGGGTATCCTAAAATGTATTTACACACATACTGGTGTTATACTGCGACCAGCAATCGCCTCAGCCTGGATGTGCAGTGCTGGGTTGGCGTGGTCGGATTCCCTGACTGGAAATATTGATATCCTAGATAAGGACAGTATATTATTGCCTATAGAGCAATTAAAAGATGCATTTCTATATATGCATGATGCACAGCGGAATATTTGCCGACTGACATCAAGTATAAGTGCGTTGTATTCTACCAGTAAAGTGGTCAGGGATTCCAAACGGCATTTGGAAGTATTGCCTTAAAAAAGGGGATGTACCCTAGGTCGCCTCTCAAAATAAGACGCCGTATTATCAGGCGCAGTCCTGGTTGGCAAGCGGACAAAAGGGTTCCTCTTTTCTGCTCGTGACAGAGGGAGAGAAAAATGGCTGCAGAGATCAGCCAGTTCCCAGGAACAGAAAACCTTTTCCGCCTCTGCCAAGCCCTCAGTATGACGCTAGGGCTTTACAAGTTCAGGCACGGTGGGGGCCCGTTCTCAGTGAATTTCAGTGCGCAGTGGGCTCACTCGCAAGTAGACCCCTGGATCCTTCAGGTAATATTTCAGGGGTACAAATTGGAATTCGAGACGTATTCCCCTCGCCGTTTCCAAAAGTCTGTTTTTACCGACGTCTCCCGCTGACAGGGAGGCAGTTTTGGAAGCCATTCACAAGCTGTATTCCCAGCAGGTGATAATTAAGGTACCCCTCCTGCAACAGGGAATGGGGTATTATTCCACACTATTGTGGTACCGAAGCCAGACGGCTCGGTGAGACCGATTTTTAAAATCTAAAATCTTTGAACACTTTACATACAGAGGTTCAAATTCAAAATTGAGTCACTCAGAGCAGTGATTGCAAACCTGGAAGAAGGGGACTACATGATGTCTCGGGACATCAAGGAGGCTTACCTTCATATCAAAATTTGCCCTTCTCACCAAGGGTATCTCAGGTTATGGTACAGAACTGTCACTATCAGTTCAGACGCTGCCGTAGGGATGGTCCACGGCACCCCGGGTCTTTACTGAAGTAATGACCGAAATGATGATATTCCTTCGAAGGAAGGGAATTTTAGTTATCCCTTACTTGGACGATTCCCTGATAAGGGTAAGATCCAGAGAACAGTTGGAGGTCGGTGTAGCACTATCTCAGGTAGTGTTGCGGCAGCACGAGTGGATTCTCAATATGCAAAAATCGCAGCTGGTTCCGACGACTTGTCTTCTGTTCCTAGGGATGATCCTGGACACAGTCCAGAAAGACGGTGTTTCTCCCGGAGGAGAAAGCCAGGGAGTTATCAGAGCTAGTCAGGAACCTCCGAAAACCGAACCAAGTCTCAGTGCATCAATGCACAAGGGTTCTGGGTAAAAATGGTGGCTTCCTACGAAGCAATCCCATTCGGCAGATTCCACACAAGAACTTTCCAGTGGAACCTACTGGACAAATGGTCCGGGTCGCATCTTCAGATGCATCAGCGGATAACCCTGTCACCAAGGACAAGGGTGTCCCTCCTGTGGTGGTTGCAGAGTGCTCATCTTCTAGAGGGCCGCAGATTCGGCATTCAGGACTGGGTCCTGGTGACCACGGATGCCAGCCTGCAAGGCTGGGGAGCAGTCACACAGGGAAGAAATATCCAGGGCTTATGGTCAAGCCTGGAGACATCACTTCACATAATATCCTGGAACTAAGGGCCATTTACAATGCCCTAAGTCAAGCAAAGCCTCTGCTTCAGGGTCAACCGGTATTGATCCAGTCGGACAACATCACGGCTGTCGCCCACGTAAACAGACAGGGCGGCACAAGAAGCAGGAGGGCAATGGCAGAAGCTGCAAGGATTCTCCGCTGGGCGGAAAATCATGTGATAGCACTGTTAGCAGTGTTCATTCCGGGAGTGGACAACTGGGAAGTAGACTTCCTCAGCAGACACGACCTCCACCCGGGGGAGTGGGGACTTCACCCAGAAGTCTTCCAACTGATTGTAAACCGTTGGGAAAAACCAAAGGTGGACATGATGGCGTCCCGTCTTAACAAGAAACTGGACAGATATTGCGAAAGGTCAAGGGACCCTCAGGCAATAGCGGTGGACGCTCTGGTGACACCGTGGGTGTACCAGTCAGTGTATGTGTTCCCTCCTCTGCCTCTCATACCAAAAGTACTGAGAATCATAAGAAGGAGAGGAGTAAGAACGATACTCGTGGTTCCGGATTGGCCAAGAAGGACTTGGTACCCGGAACTTCAAGAGATGCTCACGGAAGACCCGTGGCCTCTACCTTTAAGAAAGGACCTGCTCCAGCAGGGGCCTTGTCTGTTCCAAGACTTACCGCGGCTGCGTTTGACGGCAGGGCGGTTGAACGCCGGATCCTGAAGGAAAAAGGCATTCCAGATGAAGTCATCCCTACCCTGGTCAAAGCCAGGAAGGATGTAACCGCAAAACATTATCACCGCATTTGGCGAAAATATGTTGCGTGGTGTGAGGCCAAGAAGGCCCCTACAGAGGAATTTCAACTAGGTCGTTTCCTCCATTTCCTGCAGACAGGACGGTCTATGGGCCTAAAATTAGGGTCCATTAAGGTTCAAATTTCGGCCCTGTCGATTTTCTTCCAGAAAGAACTGGCTTCAGTACCTGAAGTTCAGACATTTGTAAAAGGGGTACTGCATATACAACCTCCTTTTGTGCCTCCAGTGGCACCTTGGGATCTCAATGTTGTTTTGAGGTTCCTTAAGTCACATTGGTTTGAACCACTCACCTCTGTGGACTTAAAATATCTCACATGGAAGGTGACGATGCTGTTAGCCCTGGCTTCAGCCAGGCGTGTGTCAGAATTGGCGGCTTTATCATATAAAAGCCCTTACTTAATTTTTCATTCTGACAGGGCAGAATTGAGGACTCGTCCTCAATTTCTCCCTAAGGTGTTTTCTGCTTTTCACATGAACCAACCTATTGTGGTGCCTGCGGCTACTAGGGACTTGGAGGACTCCAAGTTACTTGACGTTGTCAGGGCCCTGAAAATATGTTTCCAGGACGGCTGGAGTCAGAAAGTCTGACTCGTTGTTTATCCTGTATGCACCCAACAAGCTGGGTGCTCCTGCTTCTAAGCAGACTATTGCTCGTTGGATTTGTAGTACAATTCAGCTTGCACATTCTGTGGCAGGCCTGCCACAGCTAAAATCTGTAAAAGCCCGTTCCACAAGGAAAGTGGGCTCATCTTGGGTGGCTGCCCGAGGGGTCTCGGCTTTACAACTTTGCCGAGCAGCTACTTGGTCAGGGGCAAACACGTTTGCTAAATTCTACAAATTTGATACCCTGGCTGAGGAGGACCTGGAGTTCTCTCATTCGGTGCTGCAGAGTCATCCGCACTCTCCCGCCCGTTTGGGGGCTTTGGTATAATCCCCATGGTCCTTACGGAGTTCCCAGCATCCACTAGGACGTCAGAGAAAATAAGAATTTACTTACCGATAATTCTATTTCTCATAGTCCGTAGTGGATGCTGGGCGCCCATCCCAAGTGCGGATTGTCTGCAATACTTGTACATAGTTATTGTTAACTAAATCGGGTTATTGTTGTTGTGAGCCATCTTTTCAGAGGCTCCTTCGTTGTTATCATACTGTTAACTGGGTTCAGATCACAAGTTGTACGGTGTGATTGGTGTGGCTGGTATGAGTCTTACCCGGGATTCAATATCCTTCCTTATTATGTACGCTCGTCCGGGCACAGTATCCTAACTGAGGCTTGGAGGAGGGTCATAGGGGGAGGAGCCAGTGCACACCAGCTAGTCCTAAAGCTTTCTTTAGATGTGCCCAGTCTCCTGCGGAGCCGCTATTCCCCATGGTCCTTACGGAGTTCCCAGCATCCACTACGGACTATGAGAAATAGAATTATCGGTAAGTAAATTCTTATTTTTCCAGACTACCTAGCTGGTGCACAGGTGTAGTCATTACTAATTAAGATGTGCTGCATTCATTCCTAACTGACAATTCTACAGATCTCCAGGAGGCCTGGAAAACATGAACTGTTGGTAGATCTCGAGGACCGGTTTGGCCAGCCCTGCTCTAGGACGTAAGAGAAAATAGGATTTTAGTACCTACCGGTAAATCCTTTTCTCTGACGTCCTAGTGGATGCTGGGACTCCGTCAGGACCATGGGGAATAGCGGCTCCGCAGGAGACAGGGCACAAAATTTAAAAGTTTGACCACTAGGTGGTGTGTACTGGCTCCTCCCCCTATGACCCTCCTCCAAGCCTCAGTTAGGTTTTTGTGCCCGTCCGAGCAGGGTGCAATCTAGGTGGCTCTCCTAAAGAGCTGCTTAGAAAAAGTTTGTTAGGTTTTTTATTTTCAGTGAGTCCTGCTGGCAACAGGCTCACTGCAACGAGGGACTTAGGGGAGAAGAAGTGAACTCACCTGCGTGCAGGATGGATTTGCTTCTTAGGCTACTGGACACTAGCTCCAGAGGGACGATCACAGGTACAGCCTGGATGGGTCACCGGAGCCGCGCCGCCGACCCCCTTGCAGATGCCGAATAGAGAAGAGGTCCAGAAACCGGCGGCAGAAGACGTCTCAGTCTTCATGAGGTAGCGCACAGCACTGCAGCTGTGCGCCATTGCTCTCCGCACACTTCACACCAGCGGTCACTGAGGGTGCAGGGCGCTGGGGGGGGCGCCCTGGGCAGCAATGTAATATACCTATTCTGGCTAAAATATATCACATATAGCCCCTGGGGCTATATGGATGTATTTAACCCCTGCCAGGTTCCAAAAAAACCGGGAGAAGAAGCCCGCCGAAAAGGGGGCGGGGCCTATTCTCCTCAGCACACAGCGCCATTTTCCTGCCCAGCTCTGCTGCGAGGAAGGCTCCCAGGACTCTCCCCTGCACTGCACTACAGAAACAGGGTAAAAACAGAGAGGGGGGGCACTTATTGGCGATATTAATAATATTTGAGCTGCTATAAAGGGAACACACTTATTAAGGTTGTCCCTATATATATTTATAGCGCTTGGGTGTGTGCTGGCAAACTCTCCCTCTGTCTCCCCAAAGGGCTAGTGGGGTCCTGTCTTCTATCAGAGCATTCCCTGTGTGTCTGCTGTGTGTCGGTACGTGTGTGTCGACATGTATGAGGACGATGTTGGCGTGGAGGCGGAGCAATTGCCTGTAATGGTGATGTCACCCCCTAGGGAGTCGACACCAGAATGGATGGCTTTGTTTATGGAATTACGGGATAGTGTCAGCACGCTACAAAAGTCGGTTGACGACATGAGACAGCCGGCAAACCAGTTAGTACCTGTCCAGGCGTCTCAGACACCGTCAGGGGCTGTAAAACGCCCTTTACCTCAGTCGGTCGACACAGACTCTGACACTGAATCCAGTGTCGACGGTGAAGAAACAAACGTATTTTCCAGTAGGGCCACACGTTATATGATCACGGCAATGAAGGAGGCTTTGCATATCTCTGATACTGCAAGTACCACAAAAAGGGGTATTATGTGGGGTGTGAAAAAACTACCGATAGTTTTTCCTGAATCAGAGGAACTGAATGAAGTGTGTGATGAAGCGTGGGTTACCCCAGATAGAAAACTGCTAATTTCAAAGAAGTTATTGGCATTATACCCTTTCCCGCCAGAGGTTAGGGCGCGCTGGGAAACACCTCCTAGGGTGGATAAGGCGCTCACACGCTTATCAAAGCAAGTGGCGTTACCGTCTCCTGATACGGCCGCCCTCAAGGATCCAGCTGATAGGAGGCTGGAGAATACATTAAAAAGTATATACACACATACGGGTGTTATACTGAGACCAGCAATCGCCTCAGCCTGGATGTGCAGTGCTGGCGTGGCTTGGTCGGAGTCACTGTCTGAAAATATTGATACCCTGGATAGGGACAGTATTTTACGGACTATAGAGCAGTTAAAGGATGCATTTCTTTATATGCGAGATGCACAGAGATATTTGCACTCTGGCATCAAGAGTAAGTGCGATGTCCATATCTGCCAGAAGAAGTTTATGGACGCGCCAGTGGTCAGGTGATGACGAGCAAAAGGACATTCCTATTTGCCCCGAGGCAAAGGAAAGGGTAAGAGACTGCAACAAGCAGCTCCTTCCCAGGAGCAGAAGCCCTCCCCGGCTTCTACAAAGGCGTCAGCATGACGCTGGGACCTTACAAGCAGACTCAGGGGCGGTGGGGGGTCGCCTCAAACATTTCAGCGCACAGTGGGCTCACTCGCAGGTGGACCCCTGGATCCTGCAGGTAGTATCTCAGGGTTACAGGTTGGAATTCGAGAAGTCCCCTCCTCGCAGTTTCCTAAAGTCTGCTTTGCCAACGTCTCCCTCCGACAGGGCGACGGTATTGGAGGCCATTCACAAGCTGTATTCTCAGCAGGTGATAGTCAAGGTACCCCTCCTACAACAGGGACAGGGGTATTACTCCACGCTATTTGTGGTACCGAAGCCGGACGGCTCGGTAAGACCGATTCTAAATCTAAAATCTCTGAACCTGTACATACAAAAATTCAAGTTCAAGATGGAGTCACTCAGAGCAGTGATAGCGAATCTGGAAGAAGGGGATTTTATGGTGTCCTTGGACATCAAGGATGCTTACCTTCATGTTCCAATTTGTCCTTCACACCAAGGGTACCTCAGGTTCGTGGTCCAAAACTGTCATTATCAGTTTCAGACGCTGCCGTTTGGATTGTCCACGGCACCCCGGGTCTTTACCAAGGTAATGGCCGAAATGATGATCCTACTTCGAAGAGAAGGCGTCTTAATTATCCCTTACTTGGACGATCTCCTGATAAGGGCAAGATCCAGAGAACAGCTGGAGGTCGGAGTAGCACTAACCCAAGTAGTGCTCCAACAACACGGGTGGATTCTGAATTTTCCAAAATCCCAACTGATCCCGACGACACGTCTGTTGTTCCTAGGGATGATTCTGGACACTGTTCAGAAAAAGGTATTTCTTCCGGAGGAGAAAGCCAGGGAGTTATCCGATCTAGTCAGGAACCTCCTAAAACCAGGAAAAGTATCTGGGCATCAATGCACAAGAGTCCTGGGAAAATTGGTAGCTTCTTACGAAGCGATTCCATTCGGCAGATTCCATGCACGAACTTTTCAGTGGGATCTGCTGGACAAATGGTCCGGATCGCATCTGCAGATGCATCAGCGGATAAAATTGTCCACAAGGACAAGAGTGTCTCTGCTATGGTGGTTGCAGAGTGCTCATCTGTTAGAGGGCCGCAGATTCGGCATACAGAACTGGGTCCTAGTGACCACGGATGCCAGCCTGAGAGGCTGGGGAGCGGTCACACAGGGAAGAAACTTCCAGGGCGTGTGGTCAAGCCTGGAGACGTCTCTTCACATAAATATACTGGAGCTAAGAGCAATCTACAATGCTCTAAGCCTGGCAAAACCTCTGCTTCAGGGTCAGCCGGTGTTGATTCAGTCGGACAACATCACGGCAGTCGCCCACGTAAACAGACAGGGCGGCACAAGAAGCAGGAGGGCAATGGCAGAAGCTGCAAGGATTCTCCGCTGGGCAGAAAATCATGTGTTAGCACTGTCAGCTGTGTTCATCCCGGGAGTGGACAACTGGGAAGCAGACTTCCTCAGCAGACACGATCTGCACCCGGGAGAGTGGGGACTTCATCCAGAAGTCTTCCACATGATTGTGGTCCATTGGGAAAGACCAATGGTGGACATGATGGCGTCCCGCCTCAACAAAAAACTGGACAGGTATTGCGCCAGGTCAAGAGACCCTCAGGCAATAGCTGTAGACGCTCTGGTAACACCATGGGTGTACCAGTCAGTGTATGTGTTTCCTCCTCTGCCTCTCATACCAAAAGTACTGAGAATTATACAGCAAAGGGGAGTAAGAACGATACTCGTGGCTCCGGATTGGCCAAGAAGAACTTGGTACCCGGAACTTCAGGAGATGCTCACGGAAGATCCGTGGCCTCTACCTCTAAGACGGGACCTGCTTCAGCAGGGACCGTGTCTATTCCAAGACTTACCGCGGCTGCGTTTGACGGCATGGCGGTTGAACGCCGAATCCTAAGGGAAAAAGGCATTCCGGAAGAGGTCATCCCTACCCTGGTAAAAGCCAGGAAGGAGGTGACTGCACAACATTATCACCGCATTTGGAGAAAATATGTTGCGTGGTGTGAGGCCAGGAAGGCCCCGACGGAGGAATTTCAACTGGGTCGATTCCTACATTTCCTGCAAACAGGATTGTCTATGGGCCTCAAATTAGGGTCCATTAAGGTTCAAATTTCGGCCCTGTCGATTTTCTTCCAGAAAGAATTGGCTTCAGTTCCTGAAGTCCAGACTTTTGTAAAAGGAGTACTACATATACAGCCCCCGGTTGTGCCCCCAGTGGCACCGTGGGATCTTAATGTAGTTTTGGATTTTCTCAAATCCCATTGGTTTGAGCCACTCAAATCGGTGGATTTGAAATATCTTACATTGAAAGTAACCATGCTACTGGCCCTGGCTTCAGCCAGGAGAGTGTCAGAATTGGCGGCTTTATCGTATAAAAGCCCATATCTGATTTTCCATTCGGACAGGGCAGAACTGCGGACGCGTCCTCACTTTCTGCCTAAGGTGGTTTCAGCGTTTCACCTGAACCAGCCTATTGTGGTGCCTGCGGCTACTAGCGATTTGGAGGATTCCAAGTTGCTGGACGTTGTCAGAGCATTGAAAATATACATTTCAAGGACGGCTGGAGTCAGAAAATCTGACTCGCTGTTTATACTGTATGCACCCAACAAGCTGGGTGCTCCTGCTTCTAAGCAGACGATTGCTCGTTGGATTTGTAGCACAATTCAACTTGCACATTCTGTGGCAGGCCTGCCACAGCCTAAATCTGTCAAGGCCCATTCCACAAGGAAGGTGGGCTCATCTTGGGCGGCTGCCCGAGGGGTCTCTGCATTACAACTCTGCCGAGCAGCTACGTGGTCAGGGGAGAACACGTTTGTAAAATTCTACAAATTTGATACCCTGGCTAAGGAGGACCTGGAGTTCTCTCATTCGGTGCTGCAGAGTCATCCGCACTCTCCCGCCCGTTTGGGAGCTTTGGTATAATCCCCATGGTCCTGACGGAGTCCCAGCATCCACTAGGACGTCAGAGAAAATAAGATTTTACTTACCGATAAATCTATTTCTCGTAGTCCGTAGTGGATGCTGGGCGCCCATCCCAAGTGCGGATTGTCTGCAATACTTGTACATAGTTATTGTTACAAAAAAATCGGGTTGTTATTGTTGTGAGCCGTCTGTTCAGAGGCTCCTACGTTTGTCATACTGTTAACTGGGTTCAGATCACAAGTTGTACGGTGTGATTGGTGTGGCTGGTATGAGTCTTACCCGGGATTCAAAATCCTTCCTTATTGTGTACGCTCGTCCGGGCACAGTATCCTAACTGAGGCTTGGAGGAGGGTCATAGGGGGAGGAGCCAGTACACACCACCTAGTGGTCAAACTTTTAAATTTTGTGCCCTGTCTCCTGCGGAGCCGCTATTCCCCATGGTCCTGACGGAGTCCCAGCATCCACTACGGACTACGAGAAATAGATTTATCGGTAAGTAAAATCTTATTTTCTCCTAGTCCGTAGAGGATGCTGGGCGCCCGTCCCAGTGCGTACTGTGTCTGCAGTTATTGATTTTTGGTTGCGCTTTGTGGTGATTCTTCTCTTTCAGGCTACTGCTGACGTTGTTCATGCCTTGGCATGTGGTTTCTTATTATTGGTTGGGTTGACACAGGTTGTGTTACATATTCTCTCAGCATATGGCTGTATGTTTTTTATACCTTGGGTTGGTATTCTGTTGAAGGCCATGTCTTGCGGTATGTTCGTGGTGTGAGCTGGTATAACACTCACTGTGTTTAAATTATAAATTCTTTACTCGAAATGTCCGTCTCTCCTGGGCACAGTTTTCTAACTGAGGTCTGGGGGAGGGGCATAGAGGGAGGAGCCAGTTCACACCCAGTTTGTCTTTATAGGGTGCCCAAGCTCCTGCGGATCCGTCTATACCCCATGGTCCTTTTGGAGTCCCCAGCATCCTCTACGGACTAGGAGAAAAGGATTTACCGGTAGGTACTAAAATCCTATTTATTGTGCATCCGGAAACTTATTGGACACCCTTCATATAGTCTTAACAGCTTGCAGGATAAAATGTATTGCATTATGCTTAAGGTGGCAGATTCAGCTACTGTCAAGGTCCGATCGGAGCCCTTCACACTACTAAAGTGCTGGTTATCCGAGTAGGATAAAAGTTAGTTTTTTTTGCTTGTAACCCATTGAGGTATGCACAAAAATGAACATGGTTCATTCAAATTAAGCGTGATGAATCTGTCCCCAAAATGTTTACATTTCCTCTTTGGGGCTTCTGATAATTTATAGCAGTTATGTTTTATTTACTTTTTTCTTTACGATTACGCATATGTAAGGGTGCATACACACTTGCCGAGAAAGTGAGCGTCGCTCATTTTCACTCTTACTGAGCTACGTTGTTTACTTTCTTGACAAGTTTGTATGCCGCCGCCGAGCGATACGCGGCCTCGCGGGTCATTAACGACCTTCGTTGTCAGCCGTTCGTGCAGCTCAATTTGGACTGTAATCCAAGAGCTGCTTCCATGGCCCAGCCACGGTGTGATGTGTGTATGCACTGCCGCCGACTGCCCGGCCCGGGAGGGGGAAACACTAGGCAACCTGGCTCATAGAGCACATCGTCTAGTGTGTACCCACCTTAAGTGATTTGATTGGTTTCTCAAAATACACATTCAGTAAGCATATGTGATGCCTATTCTGACATGGATGCAATAAGGCACAGTTATAGACCCGTTACAAGGTACATAATTCCTGTGATATTGCATGTGTCAGATTGCAAATACAAAATTATTTGAATTGTTATCCTATTGGCTGATTCTGACATTACAGAAAAATATGGTATGGAGTATAATTTTATAGTCATTTAAAGTCCACTTTATACTGTAACTTCACTGTGTTTTGGAGAGGCACTTGTACAGTTGAGTGGCTTTACCCTTTGCTAGGTGCCAGGCCTGCTGTACTATGACGAAGCCAGTCTCATCACAGATAGCGGAGTACAGAATGCCCTACTTTACAGCAGATCAGATGGAAATCCAGACAGCACAAAGATACAGTGACTTTCTACTGTACTGCAGTGTGTAGTGTATTACAGGCTGGCACATTGCCCTGTTGCTCTTCACTGGCTGGAGTACCGGTGGAACAGTGAACAACCGGCAAGTGACGAGAGTGGGGAAGTATATGTAGTTTTTACCAGTACCAATGTATGGTGATTTTGAGACACCTGATGCTGATTTAAAAAATATTACTAACCTTTATTTACATGGCTCCAGCATATTCTGGTGTGCTTTTTAATTGGGAACTAAACAGTAATAAAATAAGACTGTATAATAACAGACAAAGGTGAGAGGGCCCTGCTCGCAAGACTACAGTCAATAACTAACTGTAAACAAATATGTCAGCTCATTGCTCATGGGCAAAGCTTTTGTAAAACGGACTTGTCAATCGGCAGTGGATTCCTGGAGTGTGATGCAAGTTATCGGTGATCAGGATGCTGGTAGTCTCATACCGACAATTAGAATGTCGACGGGGGGCAGATCAATTTATATTACCCCTCCCTTAACTTGCCTGGGGTGGCGGCTAGGGCTAATACACCAGGGGGTGGCTGATAGGGCTAAGACTGGGGTGTGTGTCTTACTCAGGGGGTGGGTGGGGGGGGGGGGGGGTACTGGTGAGGATGCCATCACTCATGAGACCAAAGACCCAATGTGTTAAAAAGTGAAACAAAATGAATTACAAATACAGGTCCTTAATTTGTTAATACTATGTGGCAGGATGTATAATGGCGTGTTTTACACATTCGCAGTGCAGGACGATCCCCGGTTGTCCTTAACAGCGACTGGTACCTGCAATAACAACAAACCTCCTGCCCCCCAGAATTTACCTGTTTTCCACTGGTCCAGACAATCGCTGGGAACTGTGTAGCTGGACTAGGACATCCGGCAGTGATTTGCAATGATCTCACATTCCCCCCCACTCTGTCACCCACATAGATGTTTGAAAGAAATAAGTTGTATATCTAGACGGGAAGTCAGTGGGATAATTGAGCATGCGCAGTAGTGCTGCCAGTCCACAAGCCAAGTGACTAGGCATGCAATCACTTTGCTTTATAGATTGCTGGGATGGACTCTTATCAGAACTTGTTTTCCAGCAATTTAGATTGGTACATTCCTTTGGGGGGAAAAAATCCTTATTACTGGTATATGTGGTGATACAGATTTTAGAGACTGGCTGGTGTTTTATCTGCCCCTTAATGTGGTAGGCTTTCTAGTCTAAAAATTGCAGCCCTTATTCCTACACATAGGTACCTCCTATGATAAACATGTCTTTGGCCAATGCTATCTGAAGATGGTGTTTAGCTACTTGGCGCCAAACACTACTTGGGGCCAAGCTCAGTACATTTGCCAAATTAGCAGCCCCATAGAAACCCATGGGGGCTGCTTTTAGGAGTCCAAATGGAGAAACAGCAGCAGATATCTTAGACAGCTTTTCCTGTCCTTTCGCATTTACTCTTTCATGGACTACTTTGAGGAGGAGCAGATATTGGAGGCACTACTTCCATCATGGGTCTGCAACCTGCGGCCCTCCAGCTGCTGTAGAACTGCACAACCCAGCATGCCATGCCTCAGTTGTAGCATGCCTTAATAGCAAAACTGTTGCAGGGCATGCTGGGATGTGTTTGGACCACAGCAGCTGGAGGGCTGCAGGTTGAAGACCCATGCATTACATGAAGCTCCACTGTGTGTACCTCCAGGTGTTCCACTCTCAGGCTTTGATTTGTATATATTTGCACCAGCATTTGAACCCCTTTGGAGCCTGAACGCTATGGAGAAGAGACCGGGTAATACCCAGGCAGTATGTTTGGTTATATTATGTTTTGGTGAAAGCAAGGCCCAGTATTTTTTCGTTGAGGAGCTATTAAAGGAATAACTGAGTATTTGTGAACGCACAAAGATAAATGCCTCTCGAGTATAAACAGGCTAATTTATATGTACCCCATCTCATTTGAGAAGAGTGAAATCTAGATACAACAATGGCTAGACTATCCAAACCTACAACTTATCACCTTGAAGATGCAAACCATTTCAAGGCTAGATAAAAAATTAAGTAAGAACTAGATTTCCTTTAGCTGCTGGTGAATCTCTGAGTTCTGCAATGGCACCAAGATCTCTGAGGATTTGTGGCAAGGACCTGGAAAGATGTATAAAAGATCAGATTAAAGGAAGTGAGCTTCTCAAAAATGTGGACTATATTCAGATTGTCATGGAATATATTTGTGAGGCTGACCTCCAGTGTCCATGCACAATTTGTGGAAGAGCATTGCGGTTACATCCCTGAATTGTGGATTTCCAGACTAAGAATAAACTTGTTTGCTTTTGAGTGAGAATTCATCTTCCGTCAGAGGTTGGGCACTAAGGAACCGTCAAGGAGGCAAATTCGCAGCATCAGGAAAGACCTAAAAAGACATTTTAAGAGGCGAGCAGGTGGTGCAAGCCCATGGATATATTTGAAAAAGCCAAGTCTCTGCCATAGCCTATGTCAGGTATGTAGACATTAGGGTACACAGGTGCAACTGTCCATCAGCCAAAGCTGGCAGGAATTCAAGGTGGAGAGAAGCTGCTCTCCACGTTTGAGAACCTCTGGTCTGTCTTCAACAGAGTCCTAATACAGGATAAGTTTAGGAGATGGAACATAGAGCCAAGCAGTCTTAAGTCTTCTAGGCCAAAAATTCCAAGGAAATCGGCATCCATTCCCTAGATATGGTTTGAGCTATTAACATTTACTATGTGTCAAACACTGCAGTTTCGGGGGGAAAAGAGTTTGTTTAAAAAAACAAAAAAAAAACACATTAAAAGGTGAGACCGCCCAGAGGTATCTGTTGCAAGATGGGTAAAATCTTGCATTTAACTGTATACAGTCACAAAATTGAAAATGCCAGAAAGTATAAAGTCACATGCTACTAGAGCTATGGCTGCATGCTGGTCAGCAATGGCGTTTGATTCTCAGGGGTGCACATATAAAATAAAAATAAAACAAATTGCATGCAGGGTTACACTGGCTGCTTTAGCATGTAGCCCACAAATACCGAACACCTTTTTAATTTTTACACTGCAGTTTAGATATGAGTTAGATACACGCCCCACCCAAACCTAAATCTCTCGGCACATGTTACATCTGCCCCATCTTCAGCACATCATGGTCTTTATCAAGGCACAAAGCTGCTTGCTCTATATTGCTTCACTCCCAACACAGATACAGCCCTATAATCTGTACCCACTGAAGAACTTTGCAGAGCTGCAGTATAATGTTGCATCCAAAGATTCACTAAATATTACTGTATAGATTTTCAAACTCTGAGATGACTTATTGAGGGAGAGTGCTTAGTTCACTTTCATATTAAACTTTTTAGATGATGTCCTTCAGTTGAAATGGTTATGGTGAAGTTAACCCCATTGTGTAGGGATCAGTATGATATACTGGTGGCCGGGATGCCGGATGTCAGTATACAGACGGCGGCATCCTGGCCTTCAGTATGTCCGCAGCAGGGTCAGCGCATAAAGTCCCCTTTGCGGGCTCTCCGTACTCGGTGGCTCACTGCACACGCCCCAGGTTCTATTCCCACTCTAGGTGTTGTGGACATCCGCGAGTGGGAATATCCCCTGTTAGCCGGGATTCCAGCAGTCAGCATTGTCGGTGTTCGGGATTCCGGCGTCTGTATCCTGACCGCTGGGATCCCGACCGTCGGCAATTTAACTGCATCCCATTGTGTGAGATGCCATGGAGTAGTTAGGGAAACTAGATTAGCATGTGGTAATTTCCAGTTTCTGCTTCGGGGCAGATGTACTAAGCCTTGGAGAGTGAGAAAGTGGAGAGAGTTAAAGTACCAACTGCTGGGCTCCGAACTATATATTTTTTTAAACACACCTTGTGACATGGCTCTTAGGAGCTGATTGGCTGGTACTTTGGGTCAGATTTAAGAAGCTTCACTTCTGCATTACGGTGTAACGAGTCCGGATAACTGCAGCATGTTGTAGCTGGTTTGTCGAAGTAACGGTTTGCCAAAGTACTCTCTCTCGTTGTGGCAGCTGTCACTGGCCAGCATTGCATACATCCTGTGTATGCGTCGGTCAGAAATACCGCAGCGGCACCTGCGACTCTATCGAAAGAAGAAAAAAACCTTTATTGTTTTGTCCACACAGTGTGCCGCATAGCTGCAGTTGTCTGAACGGTCAGTCATACATCTGCTGGCACATCAGTGCGCTATTGATAGATTGTAGATAGCAGCGCTTTCCGACATGGGGGAGAATCCGTATCAGCTCTTCATACATCTGCTGCTTCATCTTTTTCACAAAATTTGAAAAGCCATTGTAAAATTCTACACAAATATTCAAAAGGAAATCTTTCTATGTCTGAGATAAAGATGTCACTCGTATCAAGAAATAAATTTGGGTCATAGGAAATCAGGCAGAATTGATGAGTGCTCAATTATATCACTGTTCTGACAATGCCACGCTTTAAGAAATGTACAAATTGTCAAAACTATTTTGAGTCCTGGTGCTAAGAGTGTGTATATGCATATTATAAATTGATAATGCTTACGCTTCTTGACTGATACATTATACAATAAATTTAGCCACAATACAATGAATACATTTTTATCTGTAAGTTAAGACTTAAACACAGGGACTGCAGGATATGTGGATCAATGTAATCTAAAATATTTAATATTATTGATCCTCTTCCTATTCCTTTAATGTACAGAATAGCTATAATTCATAAAGTGTTGTCCAGTTGTTTAGCCATATGGCCAATGGCTCTGAGTATCAATATTTCTTTCTCTAACGTCCTAGTGGATGCTGGGGACTCCGTAAGGACCATGGGGAATAGACGGGCTCCGCAGGAGACAGGGCACTTTAAGAAAGAATTTGGATACTGGTGTGCTCTGGCTCCTCCCTCTATGTCCCTCCTCCAGACCTCAGTTTGAATCTGTGCCCGGACGAGCTGGGTGCTACTTAGTGAGCTCTCCTGAGCTTGCTATAAGAAAGTATTTTGTTAGGTTTTTTTATTTTCAGAGAGATCTGCTGGCAACAGACTCTCTGCTACGTGGGACTGAGGGGAGAGAAGCAGCCCTACTCACTGAAGATAGGTCCTGCTTCTCAGGCTACTGGACACCATTAGCTCCAGAGGGATCGTACACAGGATCGCACCCTTGGTCGTCCGATCCCGAAGCCGCGCCGCCGTCCCCCTCGCAGAGCCGGAAGACAGAAGCCGGTGACAGAAGCAAGAAGACTTCGAAATCGGCGGCAGAAGACTCCAGTCTTCATATGAGGTAGCGCACAGCACTGCAGCTGTGCGCCATTGCTCCCACATACTCCGGTCACTGTAGGGTGCACGGGTAGGGGGGCGCCCTGGGCAGCAATTAGAGACCTCTTGGCAAAAGTGGGCATATATACAGTTGGGCACTGTATATATGCATGGGCCCCTGCCATATATTTACACAAAAACGCGGGACAGAAGCCCGCCGCTGAGGGGGCGGGGCTTCTTCCTCAGCACTCACCAGCGCCATTTTCTCTCCACAGCTCCGCTGAGAGGAAGCTCCCCAGGCTCTCCCCTGCAGAATCACGGTAGAAGAGGGTAAAAAGAGAGGGGGCACATAAATTTGGCGCAAAAACAGTATATACAGCAGCTACTGGGTTAACACTAAGTTACTGTGTGATTCCTGGGACATATAGCGCTGGGGTGTGTGCTGGCATACTCGCTCTCTGTCTCTCCAAATTGCCTTGTGGGGTAATTGTCTTCAAATAGAGCATCCCCTGTGTGTGTGGTGTGTCGGTACGTGTGTGTCGACATGTCTGAGGTAAAAGGCTCCCCTAAGGAGGAGATAGAGCAAATATATGTGTGAGGGTGTCTCCGTCGACAACGCCGACACCTGTTTGGATATGTGTAATTAAGTGCTAAGGTGAATTTATTGCACAAAAGATTAGAGAACAGACAGGAAATCTACCCATGTCTGTCCCTATGTCACAGAGACCTTCAGAGTCTCTCAATGCTCACTATCCAAAATAATAAACACTGATATCGACACGGAGGTTGACTCCAGTGTCGACTACAATAATGCAAAGTTACAGCCAAAATGGCAGAAAAGTATTCAATATATGATTATTGTAATAAAAGATGATTTGCATATCACTGATGACTCATCTATCCCTAACACAAGGGTACACATGTTTAAGGGGAAGAAAGCTGAGGTAATTTTCCCTCCTCTCATGATGAAAAAGAGCGGGAATCTCCAGACAAGAGACTGCAGTTTCCCACAAAGAATTCTCAGGCAGTATCCTTTCCCCACTAGGGCCAGGATAGGTTGGGAATCTTCCCCTAGGGTGTCACGTTTGCCCAAAAGGTAGCCCTGACG
The DNA here is from genome assembly GCF_028390025.1 of Pseudophryne corroboree. Classification (NCBI taxonomy): domain Eukaryota; kingdom Metazoa; phylum Chordata; class Amphibia; order Anura; family Myobatrachidae; genus Pseudophryne; species Pseudophryne corroboree. Next base: position 117,686,735 of record NC_086454.1, on the reverse strand, counting down.
TAACAGCTATTCTCAGGGATCCTGCAGATAGCGTGCACATTCTGGTACACTACTCAGACCGGCAATTGTGTCGGCATGGGTTTATAGCGCTGTGGCAGCGTTGACAGGTACCTTATCAGCAGAGATTGAGACCCTAGTATGTAGATATATATAGATATATATGTATATATATGTGTCTGTGTATATATATATTAAAGATGCTGTCTTAAGATATATATATATATATATATATATGTGTGTGTGTGTGTGTGTGTGTGTGTGTGTGTGTGTGTGTGTGTGTGTGTGTGTGTGTGTGTGTGTATATATATATATATATATATATATATATATATATATATATATATATATACATATATATATATATATATATATATACATGCCCAAAGAGACATGAGTATACTGGGTCCTAGAGTCAAAGCTATGTCGATTTCTGCTTGACGTATCCTGTAGAATATGCAATGGACAGATGATGCCGACTTAAGAGGCATATGGAAGGCTGAGGATTGTGTGGAGAAGGGTTCTCGGACCTGGTCTCCACAGCTATAGCTGGTAATTCTGATATTTTGCCTTATATTCCTGCACAGCCTAGGAAAGCACGACATTATCAAATGCAGCCTTTCGAACAAAGAAACAAGAAAGTCCGAGGTGCGTCCTTTCTTGCCAGAGGCGGGGGCAGAGGAAAGAAGCTGCACAACACAGCTAGTTCCCAGGAACAGAAGTCCTCCCCGGCCTCTACAAAAATCCACCGCATGTCACTGGGGCTCCAAAGCCGGAGCTAGGCCCGGTGGGGGCACGCCTTCGTAAGTTCAGCCACAAGTGGGTTCACTCCCTGTTAGATCCCTGGGCAATAGATATTGTGTCTCAGGGATACAAGCTGGACTTTGAGAAGATGCCCCCTCACCGACGGCCCTGCCGGCTTCCCCCCACGAGAGGGAAACAGTGTTAACTGCAATTCACAAATTGTATCTTCAACAGGTGGTGGTCAAGGTTCCCCTCCTTCAACAAGGAGGGGGTTGTTATTCGACCATGTGGTAGTCCCGAAACCGGACGGTTCGGTCAGACCCATATTGAATTTAAAATCCCTGAACATATACCTGGAAAGGTTCAAGATGGAATCGCTAAGAGCGGTCATTGTAAGCCTTAAAGGGGGAGATTTTATGGTGACTCGGGACATAAAGGATGCATACCTTCATGTCCCCATTTATCCACCTCATCAGGCGTACCTCAGAATTGCGGTACGGGATTGTCATTACCAATTTCAGACGTTGCCGTTTGGTCTCTCCACGGCCCCGAGAATGTTCACCAAGGTAATGGCGGAAATGATGGTGCTCCTGCGGAAGCAAGGTGTCACTATTATCACGTACTTGGACGATCTCCTCATAAAAGCGAGATCAAGAGTGCAGTGGCTGAACAGCGTATCACATTCTCTGGAAGTGTAACGGCAACACGGCTGGATTCTATATATTCCAAAGTCGCAGTTGGTTCCTACAGCTCATCTGCCTCTCCTAGGCATGATCCTAGACACAGACCAGAAAAGGGTTTATCTCCCGATAGAGAGAGCTCAGGAGCTCGTGACACTGGTCAGAAATCTATTAAAACCAAAACAGGTGTCAGTGCATCACTGCACTCGAGTCCTTGGAAGGATGGTGGCATCATACGAGGCCATTCCCTTCGGCAGGTTCCATGCGAGGACCTTCCAATGGGATTTACTGGACAAGTGGTCCGGATCACATCTTCAGATGCATCAGTTAATCACCCTATCCCCCAGGGCCAGGGTGTCTCTCCTGTGGTGGCTGCAGAGTGCTCACCTTCTCGAAGGTCGCAGATTCGGCATTCAGGACTGGGTCCTGGTGACCACGGATGCAAGCCTCCAAGGGTGGGGGGCAGTCACATAGGGAAGAAATTTCCAAGGGCTGTGGTCAAGTCAGGAGACTTGCCTTCACATCAACATCCTGGAACTAAGGGCCATATACAACGCCCTACGTCAAGCGGAGTCCCTGCTTCGCGACCAACCGGTTCTGATTCAGTCAGACAATATCACCGCATTGGCTCATGTAAACCGCCAAGGCGGCACAAGGAGCAGGGTGGCGATGGTAGAAGCCACCAGAATTCTTTGCTGGGCGGAGAATCACGTAAGAGCACTGTCAGCAGTGTTCATTCCGGGAGTGGACAACTGGGAAGCAGACTTCCTCAGCAGGCACGACCTCCACCCGAGAGAGTGGGGACTTCATCAAGAAGTCTTCACGCAAATTGCAAGGCGGTGGCAACTGCTACAGGTGGACATGATGGCATCCCACCTCAACAAAAAGCTACAGAGATATTGCGCCAGGTCAAGAGACCCTCAGGCGATAGCTGTAGACGCACTAGTGATACCGTGGGTGTTCCAGTCGATTTATCTATTTCCTCCTCCTCCTCTCATACCAAAGGTGCTGAGAATCATAAGAAAAAGAAGAGTGAGAACAATTTTCATTGTTCCGGATTGGCCAAGAAGGACTTGGTATCCGGATCTGCAAGAAATGCTCACAGAGGACCCATGGCCTCTGCCTCTAAGACAGGACTTGTTGCAACAGGGGCCCTGTCTGTTCCAAGACTTACCGCGGCTGCGTTTGACGGCATGGCGGTTGAACGCCGGATCCTAGCAGAAAAAGGCATTCCGGATGAGGTTATTCCTACGCTGATAAAGGCTAGGAAGGACGTGAAAGCAAAACATTATCACTGTATATGGCGAAAATATGTTGCTTGGTGTGAGGCCAGGAATGCCCCTATGGAGGAATTCCAGCTGGGCCGTTTCCTTCACTTCCTACAGTCGGGAGTGACTTTGGGCCTGAAATTGGGTTCCATTAAGGTCCAGATTTCGGCTCTATCCATTTTCTTTCAAAAAGAACTGGCTTCTCTTCCTGAAGTCCAGACGTTTGTAAAGGGAGTGCTGCATATTCAGCCCCCTTTTGTGCCTCCAGTGGCACCTTGGGATCTTAACGTGGTGTTGAGTTTCCTGAAGTCACACTGGTTTGAGCCACTCAAAACCGTGGAGTTAAAATTTCTCACGTGGAAGGTGGTCATGCTATTAGCCTTGGCTTCAGCTAGGCGTGGGTCAGAATTAGCGGCTTTGTCACATAAAAGCCCCTATCTGGTTTTCCATATGGACAGGGCAGAATTGCGGACCCGTCCACAATTTCTGCCAAAAGTGGTGTCATCCTTTCATATGAACCAACCTATTGTGGTGCCTGTGGCTACTCGTGACTTGGAGGATTCCGAGTTACTAGATGTGGTCAGGGCTTTGAAGGTTTATGTAGTCAGATCGGCTAGGGTCAGGAAAACAGAATCTTTGTTTATCCTGTATGCTTCCAACAAGCTTGGGGCGCCTGCTTCAAAGCAAACTATTGCTCGCTGGATTTGTAACATGATTCAGCAGGCTCCTTCTGCGGCTGGGTTGCCGCTGCCTAGATAAGTTAAGGCCCATTCCACAAGGAAGGTGGGCTCTTCTTGGGCGGCTGCCCGAGGGGTCTCGGCATCACAGCTTTGCCGAGCGGCTGCTTGGTCAGGTTCAAACACCTTTGCAAAGTTCTACAAGTTTGATACCCTGGCTGAGGAGGACCTGGAGTTCTCTCATTCGGTGCTGCAGAGTCATCCGCACTCTCCCGCCCGTTTGGGAGCTTTGGTGTAATCCCCATGGTCCTTACGGAGTCCCCAGCATCCACTAGGACGTTAGAGAAAATAAGATTTTACTTACTTGTAAATCTATTTCTCGTAGTCCGTAGTGGATGCTGGGCGCCCGTCCCAAGTGCGGACTTCTTCTGCAATGCTTGTATATAGTTATTGCTTGCATAAGGGTTATGTTGGTTGCATCAGGGTTGATCTGATGCTCCGTTGTTCATACTGTTAACTGGATAAGTTTATCACAAGTTATACGGTGTGATTGGTGTGGCTGGTATGAGTCTTACCCTGGATTCCAAAATAATTTCCTTGTAATGTCAGCTCTTCCGGGCACAGTTTCTCTAACTGAGGTCTGGAGGAGGGACATAGAGGGAGGAGCCAGAGCACACCAGTATCCAAATTCTTTCTTAAAGTGCCCTGTCTCCTGCGGAGCCCGTCTATTCCCCATGGTCCTTACGGAGTCCCCAGCATCCACTACGGACTACGAGAAATAGATTTTACCGGTAAGTAAAATTTTATTTTATAGGATATGTCTGTTAATTTACTCAAAACAATCTTAGTAATCCACTATTGCCTCTTGGTAAAGGGCACTATTTATCTTGGAAGGCTCTTCAGTGATAGAATTTGGTATAATAGGAGTCAGTACCTGCTGTTTCTTGGTGGGAAGTATCAAAGCTCCAATCTGGTTCTATAATTGTCTGTATCAAAGCTATTGCCCTTTGCGTATTGAATAGTCTTGATGCTAGGCTGTTTTAGCATGGCGCTGCAGCCCGCTGTTGCTGCATGAGTAGATGGCTCGCACTTGCGCACAACATCTATTCACATTAAATGGAGTGCTTGGGGAAAGCCCAACAGGTGCTGGGCATGCCCCCATCAGTGATGTCACGCCTGGGGCATGCCCTCAGTGATGTAGAGGGGTCCTGACTGCCCCCAAAAGTGATGTTGGCTGAGACTGCATCCGCTTCCGGGCAGGCCGTGACCTCTTTTTGAGTGGCCGTACGCTACCTTCCCGGCACCTCTGCACCCTTCCCGGCCTTAATCCTGGAGGGAACACCTTGGCCAAAAGGTGGCCAGTCTTGTCCATCCACTGGAAGTAATGTGTGTTGAATCATACTGGCAGGGCATTAAATAGAAGGATGGATCTCTTAAATAAAACAGCCCATCTGCTGAAAAGCACTTTAAAGCACAACCTTTTTTTTTCATGAATGTTTATTGCATTCACGTACTTAAAGGAATTCTTAAAGAATTTTGTGAAGGAGTCCTAACCATTGAGTAGTCTGTGTAGAAATGCCATCTGGTGTAGTCTTAAGACTGACAAAAGTCTGAACTGTGTTCTTGTAACGAAGACCTATGGAAGGGATGTTAAGAGGCGGTAGGGATGGATGTGAGAAGGAGAGGGCAGATGTACACAGTTGCTTAGGGATTTCTCCTCTAGCTTTGAACTTGCTACTGTCCAGCTGTGAACTGTTGTCTTTTGTAGACCCATTCCGCCACCCTTTTAAAATGAAATCCTCTGCACGATCCATGTTAGTGCATTATCGTTTTTTGTTTGTTTGTTTGTTTTTTAATTGTATCAAACAGCCTCTGTAGAGTCTGCCAGGAAATATCCAAGCAGTAAATTGTATCTTGTCCTCAAAATTGTCTGGAGGTCAGCAGAGACTTGCAGATTTCATAGCTTTTCAGCCCTATTTGTTGAGCAGCCAGAGCTGGGGCTTGGCTTTGTGTCTATAGAGCACTAAGACTATAAATATTTATATACTGGGGTAATGCACGCAAGCTTGCAAGTGTAAGTAGTGCCACACTTCCCATGGTATTAGTGCGTGATGCTAGGCTGTAGGGGATGTAAAGTTTGTCAATTGGTTTATTTCACTTTGGGCCGAAGTAGATGGCTGCTGAAGAAGCCCATTAGGGCTAAAACACACTACCCGGATTTTGCCGGCCGGGAAAAAGCCGGACGTCTTTTTCCCGTGCCGGCATTGTAGTTAACAGTGTGAGGGGTAGGGTCCCTTCACACTGCACGGCCCCGGCCCGGCTGCCGGGTTGCAGCCGGGTCTCGCCACTGGAAGGTCCGGCTGCCGGGCGGGCGCCTGGCCGTCTTTGCAGCCAGTAAACCGTGTGTGTGAAAGGGGAGCTTTCACACACAACGGTTTTTTCCCAAGCCGTGTCTAATGCTGCGCATGCGCACAGCATCACACACGGCTCAAAGCCGTCCTGTGTGACAGACTCTGCCGGTTTCTCCCGGATGGCAAAAAGCCGGACAAAGTTTGTCCGGATTTTTGCCATCCGGGAGAAACCGGAGTGTGTGTTACAGCCCTTAGGTCTCGCTGCAGGGCACGCAGGGATATTCAGAGGTTGACTGATTTGTGCTTCTAGTAGTGGAGCTCTAGAGAAACTCTTCTTTCTTGGTAGGCAGATCACATCCTCGTAATACTGGTGTGCTTGCCTAATAGGGCAGATGTATTCAGCCTGGAGACTGCATAAGTAAGTGATAAACCAGTGATAAGTGCAAGGTGATAAATGCACCAGCCAATCGGCTCCAATATGTAAATTAACAGTTAGGAGCTGGTTGGCTAGTTCATTTATTACCTTGCACTTATCACTGGTTTATCACTTCCTTATGCCTTCTCCAGGTTAATACATCTGTTTGTTACTGTTGAGCGTGGTTTCCAGTAGAGAGTGGATGAGGACTGATGTTATATTATGGCCTTTACAGTAGAACCCCTCTCACTCACTCCTTGTGTTATGTCCCTTCATGTACTGCATGACAGCGTAAGGGCATACAGAGGGATATGCTCTAGGCCGTTTAGACTAGACTAAGAGAAATGCTCAGCATAGCTGTCTATTCCTTTTCCATCACATTTATAATGCACAGGGTAACTTTTCTCTGTACAAAATAAGAACTTGCTTAACCCATGAATGCTCTTGCACAAGATTTTCTAAATTCTGATTTTTAGGGCACAGTTCAGGACGTGGTAATCACATCAGGAGATCATTATAGTAACTTGCAACAGTGGGCCTGCGCCCTATTTATCTTTTTTTCATAGAAACTGCATAGATTTGCTACAAGTATAATACATATTGTATCAGCTGTAAGTAAATATAATCTAATCTGTCCTTATTTCATCACTGAAGCTTCATTTTTCTGGTCTAATGGTGCGTATTATTTCAGCAGCACTTCCCTAGTTATTTTTATCAATAGGTAGGGTGCTGCTGCGCGCAGTTACCACACTCTGTCTCTTCTGCATGACAGCTGCTCCATCTGACTGTTTGAATGTTCTTATCTGCAGGGACTTTGTGTGCAAATTGTGATGGCCTGAAAGTTATCTCCCACATACCAAACAGGTTCCTTCTGATGATATGGGCGGAGGGGTAAGAGATCAATGTTTTGTGTGCAACTGTAAGGGAATGGCTAGTGTTCAGCAGTAGTTACTGCCTCTGTTAAACTAACCAGGAGGTTTTTTGTGGTGAATAGATGAGACCTTCGGTTTTCCAGAAAAAGAATTAGTAACAGTTGAAATCGTTTCATCATTAACAATAATGTGGAGTAGCACTAAAGCAGAGTTAGTTGAGATGTGGAGTGGGCGTAAATCGTTCACTTCTGCATATACCTGGAAATAAAGATGAATACTGGATGGCAGTAGTACCATACCAGGCACATGTTACAGGCCTTCACATTCCACCTGTGCCGATGTTGTAAATCTTAAGTGATATCTAATTGCAAAAGTGATAAACATAAAATAAACTACAGGAATTTAATACAGCAGAGAACTCCTATCTCTCTCGTGCACACAAAGGAACACATATTTTCTTTAAACACACTTACAATAAGCACCAACTTCCATTTGCAAGTGACCACTAGTGCTGGCACCAGTCATCTACTGTTTGTACCTGCCCCTGACCCACTGCACATAATGGGGGCAATTCAGTTGCTGGTTGGCAAGTTAGCTCCTGAGCTAAGTGCCAGGGGACTATTCAATTAATTTCCGTGACTGCTCCTTATTTGTATTAAGCAGCTTCTCCTGCTTAATACAAGTTCTGGGCTCACTTCAGTTACAGTGGGTCCGGCACTCGCTATCAGCCCTGATGCCATACTTTATGCGGATTCCACTTGCAGCTCAGGAGGGTGTGAGCGGAATCCACCATAAGTGCAGCTTCTGGGCTGGTTGTGCAAGCTATTGAATAGCTCCTCGGTCTACGTTAGATTAGAGCTAAATTGAAACAATTTACTCTAGCCTGTATCTCTTCTGCAGGTGTGTAGGCCTCTTTCCCCCTGTAAACATGTGTTATCCATTACATACACACACCCTTACAGTGCTTGACCTATGTTAACACTGTTTTGTCCCCTTTGATGCAGACATACTGTAAGTGGCAGAATTGTGGCCATCTGTATGAGAACGTATGCCTGCGCACAATGGGGGTAATTCAGACTTGATTCTACCAGCAAATTTGTTAGCAGTTGGGCAAAACCATGTGCGCTGCAGGTGTGGCAGATATAACATTTGCAGAGAGAGTTAGGTTTGGGTGGGTTATAGTGTTTTTGTGCAGGGTAAATACTGGCTGCTTTATTTCTCTGACGTCCTAAGTGGATGCTGGGACTCCGTAAGGACCATGGGGAATAGCGGCTCCGCAGGAGACTAGGCACAACTACAAAGAAAGCTTTAGGTTTAACTGGTGTGCACTGGCTCCTCCCACTATGACCCTCCTCCAGACTTCAGTTAGAATCCTGTGCCCGGCTGAGCTGGATGCACACTAGGGGCTCTCCTGAGCTCCTAGAAGGTATATTTAGGCAATGAAAAGTGTGTTGCACATTTCTGATGTTACCCCCGGTACCACAAAAAAGGGTATTATGTTTGGAGAGAAAAAACTACCAGTAGCTTTTCCTCCATCTGAGGAGTTAAATGAAGTGTGTGAAGAAGCGTGGGCTTCCCCTGATAAAAAGATGGTAATTTCTAAGAGGTTACTAATGGCGTACCCTTTCCCGCCAGAGGATAGGTCACGCTATGAAACATCCCCTAGGGTGGATAAAGCGCTCACACGCTTGTCAAAGAAGGTGGCACTACTGTCTCCGGATACGGCCGCCCTGAAGGAATCTGCTGATAGAAAGCAGGAGGCTATCCTGAAATCTATATATACACACACAGGTGTTATGCTGAGACCGGCTATTGCTTCAGCCTGGATGTGCAGTGCTGCTGCTGCGTGGTCAGATTCCCTGTCAGAAAATATAGATACCCTAGACAGGGACACTATATTGCTAACCGTAGAGCATGTAAAAGACGCACTTTTATACATGAGGGATGCACAGAGGGATATTTGCCGGCTGGCATCCAAAATTAGTGCAATGTCCATTTCTGCCAGGAGAGGGTTATGGACTCGGCAGTGGACAGGAGATGCAGATTCCAAAAGACACATGGAAGTTCTGCCTTATAAGGGTGAGGAGTTGTTCGGGGATGGTCTCTCGGACCTCGTTTCCACAGCAACAGCTGGGAAGTCTACATTTTTACCCCATGTTCCCTCACAACCAAAGAAAGCACCGTATTATCAGGTACAGTCCTTTCGGCCCAATAGGGGCAAGCGGGTTAAAGGCGCATCCTTTCTGCCCAGAGGCAGAGGTAGGGGAAAGAAGCTGCAGCATACAGCTAGTTCCCAGGAGCAAAAGTCCTCCCCCGCTTCCTCTAAGTCCACAGCATGACGCTGGGGCTCCACAGGCAGAGCCAGGTACGGTGGGGGCCGTCTCAAATTTTTCAGCAATCAGTGGGCTCGCTCACGGGTGGATCCCTGGATCTTTCAGATAGTATCTCAGGGGTACAAGCTGGAATTCGAGACGTCTCCTCCCCGCCGTTTCCTCAAATCTGCCTTGCCAACCGCTCCCTCAGGCAGGGAGGCAGTGTTACAGGCAATTCACAAGCTGTATTCACAACAGGTGATAGTAAGGGTACCCCTACTTCAACAAGCAAGGGGTTACTATTCCACAATGTTTGTGGTACCGAAACCGGACGGTTCGGTGAGACCCATTTTAAATTTGAAATCCTTGAACACATATATAAAAAAATTCAAGTTCAAGATGGAATCGCTCAGGGCGGTTATTGCAAGCCTGGACGAGGGGGATTACATGGTATCACTGGACATCAAGGATGCTTACCTGCATGTCCCCATTTACCATCCTCACCAGGAGTACCTCAGATTTGTGGTACAGGATTGTCATTACCAATTCCAGACGTTGCCGTTCGGTCTATCCACGGCTCCGAGGGTCTTTACCAAGGTAATGGCCGAAATGATGATACTCCTTCGAAAGAAGGGAGTTTTAATTATCCCGTACTTGGACGATCTCCTGATAAAGGCGAGGTCCAGAGAGCAGTTGTTGGTCGGGGTAGCACTATCTCGGGAAGTGCTACAACACAGTCACAGCTGGTCCCTACGACACGTCTACTGTTCCTGGGGATGGTTCTGGACACAGAAAAGAAAAAAGTGTTTCTCCCGGAGGAGAAGGCCAAGGAGCTGTCATCTCTAATCAGAGGCCTCCTAAAACCAAAACAGGCGTCTGTTCACTGCACGCAGATCCTGGGGAAAATGGTAGCTTCTTACGAAGCGATTCCATTCGGCAGGTTTCATGCAAGAACTTTTCAGTGGGACCTGTTGGACAAGTGGTCCGGATCGCATCTTCAGATGCATCGTCTGATAACCCGGTCTCCAAGGACAAGGGTGTCTCTGCTGTGGTGGCTGCAGAGTGCTCATCTTCAAGAGGGCCGCAGATTCGGCATACAGGACTGGGTCCTGGTGACCACGGATGCCAGCCTTCGAGGCTGGGGGGCAGTCACACAGGGATGAAACTTCCAAGGACTATGGTCAAGTCAGGAGACTTCCCTGCACATAAATATTCTGGAACTAAGGGCCATTTACAATGCCCTAAGTCAGGCAAAACCCCTGCTTCAAAACCAGCCGGTACTGATCCTGTCAGACAACATCACGGCGGTCGCCCATGTAAACCGACAGGGCGGCACGAGAAGCAGGACGGCGATGGCAGAAGCCACAAGGATTCTCCGATGGGCGGAAAATCACGTGTTAGCACTGTCAGCAGTGTTCATTCCGGGAGTGGACAACTGGGAAGCAGACTTCCTCAGCAGGCACGACCTCCACCCGGGAGAGTGGGGACTTCATCCAGAAGTCTTCCAAATGATTGTAAACCGTTGGGAAAGGCCACAGGTGGACATGATGGCGTCCCGCCTAAACAAAAAGCTAGAAAGATATTGCGGCAGGTCCAGAGACCCTCAGGCGATAGCTGTGGACGCTCTAGTGACACCGTGGGTGTACCGGTCGGTTTATGTGTTCCCTCCTCTTCCTCTCATACCAAAGGTACTGAGGATAATAAGGAGAAGAGGAGTAAGAACTATACTCATTGTTCCGGATTGGCCAAGAAGAGCTTGGTACCCGGAACTTCAAGAAATGATATCAGAGGACCCATGGCCTCTACCGCTCAGACAAGACCTGCTGCAGCAGGGGCCCTGTCTGTTCCAAGACTTACCGCGGCTGCGTTTGACGGCATGGCGGTTGAACACCGGATCCTGAAGGAAAAGGGCATTCCGGAGGAAGTCATTCCTACGCTGATTAAATCTAGGAAAGAAGTGACCGCAAACCATTATCACCGCATTTGGCGAAAATATGTTGCGTGGTGTGAGGCCAGGAAGGCCCCAACGGAAGAATTTCAGCTGGGCCGTTTCCTGCACTTCCTACAGTCAGGGGTGACTATGGGCCTAAAATTGGGTTCCATTAAGGTCCAGATTTCGGCTCTGTCGATTTTCTACCAGAGAGAACTGGCTTCACTGCCTGAAGTTCAGACTTTGGTTAAGGGAGTGCTGCATATTCAGCCCCCGTTTGTGCCTCCAGTGGCACCTTGGGATCTCAACGTGGTGTTGGAGTTCCTAAAGTCACATTGGTTTGAGCCACTTAAAACCGTGGAATTTAAATATCTCACGTGGAAAGTGGTCATGTTGCTGGCCTTGGCTTCGGCCAGGCGTGTATCAGAATTGGCAGCTTTGTCATATAAAAGCCCTTATCTGATTTTCCATATGGATAGGGCAGAATTGAGGACTCGTCCCCAGTTTCTCCCTAAAGTGGTGTCAGCGTTTCATCTGAACCAACCTATTGTGGTGCCTGCGGCTACAAAAGACTTGGAGGCTTCCAAGTTGTTAGACGTAGTCAGGGCCCTGAAAATATGTTTCCAGGACAGCTGGAGTCAGAAAGACTGACTCGCTATTTATCCTGTATGCGCCCAACAAGTTGGGTGCACCTGCTTCAAAGCAGACTATTGCTCGCTGGATCTGTATTACGATTCAGCTTGCACATTCTGCGGCTGGACTGCCGCATCCTAAATCAGTGAAAGCCCATTCCACGAGGAAGGTGGGCTCTTCTTGGGCGGCTGCCCGAGGGGTCTCGGCTCTTCAGCTTTGCCGAGCAGCTACTTGGTCGAGGTCAAACACGTTTGCTAAATTCTACAAGTTTGACACCCTGGCTGAGGAGGACCTAGAGTTTGCCCATTCGGTGCTGCAGAGTCATCCGCACTCTCCCGCCCGTTTGGGAGCTTTGGTATAATCCCCATGGTCCTTACGGAGTCCCAGCATCCACTTAGGACGTCAGAGAAAATAAGAATTTACTCACCGGTAATTCTATTTCTCGTAGTCCGTAGTGGATGCTGGGCGCCCATCCCAAGTGCGGATTGTCTGCAATACTTGTATATAGTTATTGCTTAACTAAAGGGTTATTGTTGAGCCATCTGTTGAGAGGCTCAGTTGTTATCATACTGTTAACTGGGTATTGTATCACGAGTTATACGGGATTCAAAATCCTTCCCTATTGTGTCAGCTCTTCCGGGCACAGTATCCTAACTGAAGTCTGGAGGAGGGTCATAGTGGGAGGAGCCAGTGCACACCAGTTAGACCTAAAGCTTTCTTTATAGTTGTGCCCAGTCTCCTGCGGAGCCGCTATTCCCCATGGTCCTTACGGAGTCCCAGCATCCACTACGGACTACGAGAAATAGAATTGCCGGTGAGTAAATTCTTATTTTTTACACTGCAATTTAGATTTCAGTTTGAACACACCCCACCCAAATCTAACTCTCTGCACATGTTACATTGCCCCCCCTGCAGTGCACATGGTTTTGCCCAACTGCTAACAAATTTGCTGCTACCATCAGGTCTGAATTACCCCTTTTGTTGTGGGCATGTAAGATACACTACACCTCCTGGCGTAGTACTCTTTGTCTCAGTCTCCATGCTTGTAAATAGTTGCTGGTTCCACATTGTCAATGACAGCCGACAGGTTGATCTGGTTGCTTTCATTTTGTGTTCTTTATAATGTCACTGGCTAATTCCGCTCTGAAGAGAGGCACGGTTTGTATTCCCGTGCTACACATCACTATTAAATTCATTGTGATCTGGTTTTAGTTATAGTATTTGTATCCATTATCTGTATCTGTTGTAATATGAAAAGAGTAATCCACCAAGTGGGCTATTATCCTCTCCCTCTCTTGAGTAAGTTAGCTGTATTTGTTCTTATCTGATGACGGAGGTTCTTTTAGTTTTCAGCATATTTAGATGGTTAATGTTTAGGGCCCCATACACTAGAATGATAATGTCTGATTTCGGGCATTCTGCCCAATATATCAGGTGAAATCGGGCATTTTGTAGGTGTTTCCGATCCGATCTGGTGCGCGTTCCTGTGAGCATCGGATCGGATTGGATCCTCCAGATTGACCGTGCTGCACTAGCGATCATGTCCGACCCTGCAGGCATGGCTGGGATCGCCCAAGATGTATCGTGTGCAAAAGGACCACATACGATGTATCTTGGGCGATCCTGCCGCCCGGGAGGCTGCCGGGGTGATCACCTGCGACATGACGGTCGGACATGTAGCATGTGTAAGGGGCCCTTTAGAGCAGTAATTTTCAACCTGCGGCACACCGATAAGATTTTAAAATTGCCAAGGCACACAATCAGTGCACCACGGGAAAAAAACACATTGGCCCCCACAGTAATTAAACAGACGGGATGCTGCTGTCAGTATACGGACAGCCAACATCCCGTTTGTCGGTAAAACATAACTATTCCTTAATAATGCCACACACTTTTCCCCCAGTAATTCCACACACTGCCCCCCCCATAATAATTCCACTCACTGCCGCCAATAATAATTGCTGCTGCCCATAAAACCTGCAGCTGTATCGCTGAGATGGCAGCATGGATGGAGGAGCAGCAGTAGCCAGTGGACGGACAGGTGGGGGGGGGGCAGGCACTCCAGGCAGGGATGCAACATAGCGGGCGTGACCTATGAGTCACGCACACGGAAGTGCACAGCGCTGCCCGAGCTGGCTATTGATTGCGTCTAGTCTCTGGCTGGCGGTCGGCAGCGGATCTCTCTGGCGTGCAGCAGCGGGGAGCATCTCTGTCTGGCAGGCGGCACACCTAGGGGGTAAATTTACTAAGGTGGAAGTCTTTTATAACTAGTGATGTTGCCCATAGCAACCAATCAGATTCTACTTAACATTTATCAAGCTGCTTCTAGAGGATAATAGAATCTGATTGGTTGCTATAGGCAACATCACCAGTTCTAAAAAACTCCCACTTTAGTAAATGTACTCCCTAGAGACCGCTCTGCCGTGGCAAAGAGGTTGAAAGTTGCTGCTTTAGAGTGAGGTTTGAGATCATAGAAGTCCCACACAGGCCATGTTTTGGGTATGACTTATAGGCCCTACACACTGGCCGATTTTCTGAAAGATATGAACGATCTCGTTCATAAATGAACGAGAACTCGTTCATATCTTTCAGTGTGGAGACTCCAGCGATGAACGATGCGCGGCCCTGCGCTCATTCATCGCTGGTCTCCCGTCGGCTGTGTATGCAGGCCAATATGGACGAGATCAATGCAGCCGCGTGACGGGGGGAGTGAAGAAACTTCACTCCCTCCGTCACTGCCCCCCCGCCGCCGGGTCGCTCGTCGGCCGTTTCGGCCGTCTTGCACCTCGGCGGCGCATCGTCAAATGTGTAGGGCCCCTTAGTTTTGCTTTGGACCTTGTTAGAGCAGAGTCTCGCTGTGATTCTGCCTGAATACTGTAGTTCATATTTAGCCAAGTCCAATTACTGACATTGAATCCAGTGTGAATGTAACATATGTTAGGGGTAATCTTGAACCAAACCTCAGCCATGATTCAAATGTAGAACTGTGAAGGTACTGAAACCTGTATTTTGAGACACTGATACATTTTTGGGGTACCCGTAATAGGGGGTGGGGGTGGGTGGTGTTGGACTTGGATTGCATAATTGTCTTTCCTATTTTATTTGCTTGTGACTTATTTTTAAAGGAATAGTCAGAAATGAATGATCAAAGGCTTCCCAAATACATTCCTGCTTTGTATGGTAAATCTAAGAGGAATTGTACAAAATTAGGACTAATAGACCACAAAACTTATTCACTTGAGAAAAAAATCTGGGTGCAATTTGCACTTGGAAAAACTATTCTGTGTTACAGGGAACAATTAAAAATGCACACAATAACGTGAAGTTATGGAGGCGCAGACTAGCCTAATGCTGGGTTCACTCTAGATGAGGTGTGTGACCGGCTGATCCGACGGGACGCCGCAAGTGTGCACACACTTGTTGATGCTGGGGTCCGATGGGGAAGCCACCGTGACATGCTGGATTCCGCAACATGTCGTCTCTAGTGACATCCCCCATCGGCCCTGCTGCAGGGCCGACGCGGATGTCACTGCTCAACTGTGATGTTGGTCCCTGCAGCCACTGTTTGGGCAGTTGGCTGGACACACGTGCGCACAGCCTGACATGTCAGTATATCTGCATCCGCTTTACTGTAGGTCTGACCCGAAATGTCTGCAGATGACGTTGTCACTCACAGTCGTGCTCAAAGTTGACTTGTTTGATTTTTGGATATCGGAGACTCAACCTGTATTTTCACTGCAAGTAAAAATAAAATACATTTTCTCTATCGTCCTAGTGGATGCTGGGGTTCCTGAAAGGACCATGGGGAATAGCGGCTCCGCAGGAGACAGGGCACAAAAGTAAAGCTTTCCGATCAGGTGGTGTGCACTGGCTCCTCCCCCTATGACCCTCCTCCAAGCCAGTTAGATTTTTGTGCCCGGCCGAGAAGGGTGCAATCTAGGTGGCTCTCCTAAAGAGCTGCTTAGAAAAGTTTAGCTTAGGTTTTTTATTTTACAGTGAGTCCTGCTGGCAACAGGATCACTGCAACGAGGGACTTAGGGGAGAAGAAGTGAACTCACCTGCGTGCAGGATGGATTGGCTTCTTGGCTACTGGACATCAGCTCCAGAGGGACGATCACAGGTACAGCCTGGATGGTCACCGGAGCCTTGCCGCCGGCCCCCTTGCAG
This sequence comes from Pseudophryne corroboree, assembly GCF_028390025.1. Taxonomy (NCBI): domain Eukaryota; kingdom Metazoa; phylum Chordata; class Amphibia; order Anura; family Myobatrachidae; genus Pseudophryne; species Pseudophryne corroboree. The sequence continues at coordinate 117,670,689 of NC_086454.1, read as the reverse complement.
ATGCTGAAGTAAGAAGAGGTCCAGAATCGGCGGCAGAAGACTCCTCAGTCTTCTAAAGGTAGCGCACAGCACTGCAGCTGTGCGCCATTTTCCTCTCAGCACACTTCACACGGCAGTCACTGAGGGTGCAGGGCGCTGGGAGGGGGGCGCCCTGGGAGGCAAATGAATACCTATTTTGGCTAAAAATACCTCACATATAGCCTCCGGAGGCTATATGGAGATATTTAACCCCTGCCAGAATCCGTTAAGAGCGGGAGACGAGCCCGCCGAAAAAGGGGCGGGGCCTATCTCCTCAGCACACAGCGCCATTTTCCCTCACAGAAAGGCTGGAGGGAAGGCTCCCAGGCTCTCCCCTGCACTGCACTACAGAAACAGGGTTAAAACAGAGAGGGGGGGCCACTAATTTGGCGTTAGAAATATATAAAAAAGATGCTATAAGGGAAAACACTTATATAAGGTTGTCCCTATATAATTATAGCGTTTTTGGTGTGTGCTGGTAAACTCTCCCTCTGTCTCTCCAAAGGGCTAGTGGGTCCTGTCCTCTATCAGAGCATTCCCTGTGTGTGTGCTGTGTGTCGGTACGTGTGTGTCGACATGTATGAGGACGATGTTGGTGAGGAGGCGGAGCAATTGCCTGTAATAGTGATGTCACTCTCTAGGGAGTCGACACCGGAATGGATGGCTTATTTAGGGAATTACGTGATAATGTCAACACGCTGCAAGGTCGGTTGACGACATGAGACGGCCGACAAACAATTAGTACCGGTCCAGACGTCTCAAAAACACCGTCAGGGGTTTTAAAACGCCCGTTTACTTTAGTCGGTCGACACAGACACAGACAGGGACACTGAATCCAGTGTCGACGGTGAATAAACAAACGTATTCCTTATTAGGGCCACACGTTAAAGGCAATGAAGGAGGTGTTACATTTTTCTGATACTACAAGTACCACAAAAGAGGGTATTATGTGGGATGTGAAAAAACTACCGTAGTTTTTCCTGAATCAGATAAATTAAATAAAGTGTGTGATGATGCGTGGGTTCCCCCCGATAGAAAATTATGGGCGGTATACCCTTTCCCGCCAGAAGTTAGGGCGCGTTGGGAAACACCCCTTAGGGTGGATAAGGCGCTCACACGCTTATCAAAACAAGTGGCGGTACCGTCTATAGATAGGGCCGTCCTCAAGGACCAGCTGACAGGAGGCTGGAAAATATCATAAAAAGTATATACACACATACTGGTGTTATACTGCGACCAGCGATCGCCTCAGCCTGGATGTGCAGAGCTGGGGTGGCTTGGTCGGATTCCCTGACTAAAAATATTGATACCCTTGACAGGGACAGTATTTTATTGACTATAGAGCATTTAAAGGATGCATTTCTATATATGCGAGATGCACAGAGGGATATTTGCACTCTGGCATCAAGAGTAAATGCGATGTCCATATCTGCCAGAAGATGTTATGGACACGACAGTGGTCAGGTGATGCAGTTTCCAAACGGCACAAAGGTGTATTGCCGTATAAAGGAAGAGGAGTTATTTGGGGTCGGTCCATCGGACCTGGTGGCCACGGCAACTGCTGGAAAATCCGCCGTTTTTACCCTAAGTCACATCTCTGCAGAAAAAGACACCGTCTTTTCAGCCTCAGTCCTTTCGTCCCTATAAGATCATATCTGCCCAGGGATAGAGGAAAGGGAAGAAGACTGCAGCAGGCAGCCCATTCCCAGGAACAGAAGCGTTCCACCGCTACTGACAATTTCTCAGCATGGCGCTGAGACCGTACAGGACCCCTGGATCCTACAAGTAGTATCCCAGGGGTACAGATTGGAATGTCGAGACGTTTCCCCTTCACAGGCTCCTGAAGTCTGCTTTACCAAGGTCTCCCTCCGACAAGGAGGCAGTATGGGAAAAAATTCACAAGCTGTATTCCCAGCAGGTGATAATTAAATTACCCCTCCTACTACAAGAAAAGGGGTATTATTCCACACTATATTGTGGTACTGAAGCCAGAAGGCTAGGTGAGACTTATTCTAAAAATTTTTTTGAACACTTACAAAGGTTCAAATCAAGATGGAGTCACTCAGAGCAGTGATAACGAACCAGGAAGAAGGGGACTATATAGTGTCCCGGGACATCAGGGATGCTTACCTCTATGTCCCAAATTTGCCCTTCTCACTAAGGGTACCTCAGGTTCGTGGTGCAGAACTGTCACTATCAGTTTCAGACGCTGCCGTTTGGATTGTCCACGGCACCCCGGGTCTTTACCAAGGTAATGGCCGAAATGATGATTCTTCTTCGAAGAAAAGGCGTCTTAATTATCCCTTACTTGGACGATCTCCTGATAAGGGCATAGTCCAGGGAACAGTTGGAGGTCGGAGTAGCACTATCTCGGATACTGCTACAACAGCACGGGTGGATTCTAAATATTCCAAAATCGCAGCTGATCCCGACGACACGTCTGCTGTGCCTAGGGATGATTCTGGACACAGTCCAGAAAAAGGTGTTTCTCCCGGAAGAGAAAGCCAGGGAGTTATCCGAGCTAGTCAGGAACCTCCTAAAAACAGTGCATCATTGCACAAGGGTCCTGGTAAAAATGGTGGCTTCCTACGAAGCAATTCCATTCGGCAGATTTCACGCAAGAACTTTTCAGTGGGATCTGCTGGACAAATGGTCCGGATCGCATCTTCAGATGCATCAGCGGATAACCCTATATCCAAGGACAAGGGTGTCTCTCCTGTGGTGGTTATAGAGTGCTCATCTTCTACAGGGCCGCAGATTCGGCATTCAGGATTGGATGCTGGTGACCACGGAGCCCAGCCCGAGAGGCTGGGGAGCAGTCACACAAGGAAAAAATTTCCAGGGAGTGTGATCAAGTCTGGAGACTTTTCTCCACATAAATATACTGGAGCTAAGGGTAAATTTATAATGCTCTAAGCTTAGCAAGACCTCTGCTTCAAGGTCAGCCGGTATTGATCCAGTGGGAAAAACATCACGGCAGTCGCCCACGTAAACAGACAGGGCGACACAAGAAGCAGGAGGGCAATGACAAAAACTGCAAGGACTTTTCGCTGGGCGGAAAATCATGTGATAGCACTGTCAGCAGTGTTTCATCCCGGGAATGGAAACTGGGAAGCAGACTTCCTCAGCAGGCACGACCTCCACCCGGGAGAGTGGAAACTTCATCGGGAAGTTTTTTTCCACATGATTGTAAACCGTTGGGAAATACCAAAGGTGGACATGATGGCGTCCCGTCTGAACAAAAAACGGGACAGGTATTGCGCCAGGTCAAGAGACCCTCAGGCAATAGCTGTGGACGTTCTGGTAACACCGTGGGTGTACCAGTCGGTGTATGTGTTCCCTCCTCTGCTTCTCATACCTACGGTGCTGAGAATTATAAGACGTAGAGGAGTAAGAACTATACTCATGGCTCCGGATTGGCCAAGAAGGACTTGGTACCCGGAACTTCAAGAGATGCTTACAGAGGTCTTATGGCCTCTGCCGCTAAGAAGGGACTTGCTTCAGCAAGTACCATGTCTGTTCCAAGACTTACCGCAGCTGCGTTTGTCGGCATGGCGGTGGAAAGCCGGATCCTAAGGGAAAAAGGCATTCCGGAAGAGGTCATTCCTACCCTGGTCAAAGCCAGAAAGGAGGTGACCGCACAACATTATCACCACATGTGGCGAAAATATGTTGCGTGGTGTGAGGCCAGGAAGGCCCCACAAAGAAATTTCAACTCGGTCGTTTCCTGCATTTCCTGCAAACAGGAGTGTCTATGGGCCTCAAATTGGGGTCCATTAAGGTTCAAATTTCGGCCCTGTCGATTTTCTTCCAGAAAGAATTGGCTTCAGTTCCTGAAGTCCAGAAGTTTGTCAAGGGAGTATTGCATATACAACCCCCTTTTGTGCCTCCAGTGGCACTGTGGGATCTCAACGTAGTTCTGGGATTCCTCAAATCACATTGGTTTAAAACCAGTCAAATCTGTGGATTTGAAGCATCTCACATGAAAAGTGACCATGCTCTTGGCCCTGGCCTGGACCAGGCGAGTGTCAAATTGGTGTTTTTTTCTCAAAAAAGCCCATATCTGTTTGTCCATTCGGACAGGGCAGAGCTGCGGACTCGTCCCCAGTTCTCTCCCTAAGGTGGTGTCAGTGTTTCACCTGAACCAGCTTATTGTGGTGCCTTGCACCTACTAGGGACTTGGAGGACTCCAAGTTGCTAGATGTTGTCAGGGCCCTGAAAATATGTTCCAGGACGGCTGGAGTCAGGAAAACTGACTTGCTGTTATCCTGTATGCACCCAACAAACTGGGTGCTCTTGCTTCTAAGCAGACTATTGCTAGTTGGATGTGTAATACAATTCAGCTTGCACATTCTGTGGCAGGCCTGCCACAGCCAAAATATGTAAATGCCCATTCCACAAGGAACGTGGGCTCATCTTGGGCGGCTGCCCGAGGGGTCTCGGCATTACAACTTTGCCGAGCAGCTACGTGGTCAGGGGAGAACACGTTTGTAAAATTTTACAAATTTGATACTCTGGCTAAGGAGGACCTGGAGTTCTCTCATTCGGTGCTGCAGAGTCATCCGCACTCTCCCGCCCGTTTGGGAGCTTTGGTATAATCCCCATGGTCCTTTCAGGAACCCCAGCATCCACTAGGACGATAGAGAAAATAAGAATTTACTTACCGATAATTCTATTTCTCGGAGTCCGTAGTGGATGCTGGGCGCCCATCCCAAGTGCGGATTATCTGCAATACTTGTACATAGTTACAAAAATCGGGTTATTATTGTTGTGAGCCATCTTTTCAGAGGCTCCGCTGTTATCATACTGTTAACTGGGTTTAGATCACAAGTTGTACGGTGTGATTGGTGTGGCTGGTATGAGTCTTAACCGGGATTCAAAATTCCTCCCTTATTGTGTACGCTCGTCCGGGCACAGTACCTAACTGGCTTGGAGGAGGGTCATAGGGGGAGGAGCCAGTGCACACCACCTGATCGGAAAGCTTTACTTTTGTGCCCTGTCTCCTGCGGAGCCGCTATTCCCCATGGTCCTTTCAGGAACCCCAGCATCCACTACGGACTCCGAGAAATAGAATTATCGGTAAGTAAATTCTTATTTTTTCAGTGCTACACGATTTGTTCAAAAACGGCAATTTGCACTAATTCTAAAGCAGGGCCATCATTAGTACTCAGCCTGTCCCCTGGACTACTACCTACATGCCTGTACATGTGTTAGTGAGAGTGCTGATATTTCTATAATATTATATACAGTACGTTTGTTTTGAAGCCGAAGTTGTAACATTTCTACCTCCTCTGCCCAAAATGATTCAGACTCCACAGCCTTGTCTCGCATAGATCTTTATTTGCTTCACACTAATTGCGTGATCTGGAAGACCAATAAGAGTCTGCAATCATTGTGATCCTGGCTTCATATTAGTCCATGCGATCACCAATCCCTCTATAACCTCCTGATTGCAGTTTGGACTGTGAGTCAAACCATAGATCCCGGGTAAGAGTGGCAGGATGGTGTAGTCCCTAGATCTCCAGAGAGGGATGTTCTGGGTAGGGTTATTTCTCCTTCCCACTCCCTATTCCGCCTGCAAGTAGGTTTGAGATTCCATTATGAATCTAATTTACCACTCTGTTGTAAATTATGTTCCTATAATCCAATTACTGTACAGTGCTGTCGAATTTATAGGAGCTTGATTTTTGAGAGACACATTGGATCTGCACATCCCTTTTTATGAAATGTATTTTTAATACTCTACAGATAATATAAAAATAAACCCCTCCAGTCTGATCAGGCTCAATTGGGAGTAGTCCCTTATCTAATCTAGAAAGCTTCCCATAGTGGTGACAGATGTGGATCCTTCCTGTAAGTCTTGGGGTTTTCATGTGTGTGCACGTGAGTTTCCTTTGTGTGCGATGAAATAGCATTGAACTCATTTGGCCTTTGTAGTGTACATAAGACAGGCATATACATTGGGCATGTTATGCAGTGCACCAGCCATAATAGTCTTGCAAGCTCCTCCCTCCTTGGCAATGTTTCTGCTGTTGTAATGAGAGCTATCAGTCACAGCAATACACTTGACTACATCAATACAACATGCTGTACGATTATAGCTATCACAGCTGCCCTGCTGTGACATGCCAGTTCTCTTGCAGCATACGTGTGTATGGAACATGGGAGCCCAGCTTGGACCATTATAGTAGGAAACCAATGCTAATGGCTCTTGGCAGATGTATCTTATTTACAGCCTCTTTCCTAATAATGGGCCCTACACACTGGCAGATAAAACAGAAAGATATGAACGTTCTCAATGAACGAGAACTCGTTCATATCGTTCTGTGTGTAGGCACCAACGATTAACGATGCGCGGCCCCACGCTCGTTAATCGTTGGTGCCCCGTCGCTTATGCATGCAGGCCAATATGGACGAGATTGTCCATATTAGCGTGCAGTGCTATGGAGCCGGGTGACGGGGAGAGTGAAGAAACTTAACTCCCCCTGCCTTCGGGTCGGCCGTATCCGCCGTTGGAAAGCTCGGCGGCGGATCGGTATGTCGGTAGGGCCTTAAGTGTTGAGGGCAAAAAGCAGTGATGAGCTATAGTTTCCAGATTATGCTTTTTTTTTTTTTTTCTCCTATAGCAACTGGGATTTTTTGCTGCACTGGCTCTTCTAGCATCACAAAGGTGTAAATTTGCAAATGGATATCTTTTTCATTTACAAAACTGGGGCTAATACCCCTTGCTTCATGCAGTTATATTTTCCTCCATATCACAACCTGGCATTTGTGCGAAAACTGGTGGAAATGATAAATGAAGCTGTTTAAATCGGTTGTTTAAGGATTCCATCTGCATCCGCATACTCCAATTATAATAATATTGATGATAAATTCTAGTTATTAGTGGCAGTATAATTATACAGTGGGAGTAACAGACAAGGTAATTCCCATAGAGACATTGCTGTGTGCAGTGGATATTGGGGGTTATTCAGAGTTGTTGGCAAACTAAATAAATTAGCAATTGGGTAAAAGCATGTGCACTGCAGGTGGGGCAGATGTTGTTTCACTGTTGGTTTGCCTTGAGGACCGTGGTTGGGCATGATGGTCTATACATTAGGGTACTAGATCTGAAACAGAACTGGCAGAGGGATTGGGGACCAATATTCTCTGAACATTTTATGAACTTGCTATTTATTAAGATTCTCCTCTTATCTTCCGTCAGGTAAGAGCAAAGAAGCAGAAATAAAAAGGATAAACAAGGAACTGGCCAACATTCGCTCCAAATTTAAAGGTATGTGCTGTATCCATGTGGATCTAAATACATGACATGGTGACCTGGCATTCCCTCCTTGGTCACATTACAAAGCAAGTGAGACTTGCTGCAAAATGGAACTCTCTGTTACACCCTGCAAAACTCCATCCATCTGCTTAATTGTAAGCCTTTATAGGACAGACCCTGACGTTTTCTCATGTCTTCATCTGGTATATGTATTACAGTGCACTACACCTCCTACATACGTTACATGGGTGTATAAACATATAAGACTTGTCCTCACAGTTCTGCAGCTTGCACACCTACAGGACTTCCACCTGCTTTTCTTCTATTCTCTTCTCACTTGTGGCCTCTCCTGTGACCAGTGAAATGTATGTGGCTCTGTGGGAAATGGAGGAGTTAATCTGGTTCTAAAATTGCAGCAGCATCATAATGTTGTGAAGAGATCCCAGCACCATGGCAACGGGGAGGATGAGCAATCGGAATCGTTGTAGTGTTGGCTTATCCACTACTGTGAGAAATATCTAATTTTTTCCGTAATGCTTTGGGCAGCGGTAAAACAACTATAGCAAATAAAGACATTTTATTAATCCCTTCAGATTACAGCAAATACGGCAGAGTGACCCTTTGTTTATACAGGTGGCTAAAATGTGTGTGTATTGACATTTGCAGTATAGTTAATATTTGTCTGTGTTCTTTCATGTTAAACCCATATTTCTGCCTCTTAAAGTGGTTGGTTTTTTCTTGAGATGTAGGATCCCCAAGTGTTGCTAGAGAGGATTATTCGGACACAAACTAAATGCCCACATATTTCTTCATATTCCTATTAGGAGCACTTCTTGTGCAATGATAAGGTTTCTGCTGATTTGCCGTTTCTGTGTGGAAAGATCCCGGAGCGGGAATTGCATATGCATGGGTCAGAGGCCATCATACAAAAAGCTGAAGTAGTAGAAATCAGGGTGAAACAGATTCCTCACAAATCAAAAACAGGAAACCCTGCGAGATGAAACGTTCCATTCACTGAAATAACATGCATAGTGTAGCACCATTATTAACCCTTCTGGCAGTTCACTGCTGGGCTTCATTTCACTCAAGGGTGTGGCTTTTTGTAATGGTTTGTTTCTTTGGAAAACGGAAGTAAAAACTATTTGGTTTCATAGTTTTTGTCTCCAGCGTCCCGCATCTTTGTTCCTCTAGAGGAAAACTATATGGTTTTGCTTGGAGTTTAAGTACATTTTTCCTTCATGTATTTTAAACTACAGCTCCAATCAGGAGATCCCCTCATTCTGACAGAGTTAGGGAGGATGGTTTTTTAAATTCCTTGCAGCACTGTGAAGTTCTCTTTCCCCTGTGAGCTTCCTATCCAGTTTACTTTTATTTTGATTTTCTTTACAAACTACCCCAAATGCACAGTTAGGGCAATCTACACCTATTACTACCACAATGATCCTTTTCATAGTTTAGTCTTTAAGGGATCTATTCATGAAGCAGTGATAAGAGTGAAGATGATAGCCAATAGAGAAGTTGCCCTTGGCAACCAATCAGCGGCTCTGTATAATTTTATAGTATGCAAATTATAAATGTCATTTCAATGCTGATTGGTTGCCAGGGGCAACTTCTCCACTGGCTCACTTCTCCACGCTTTTCATGAATAGACCCCTAAGGGTCCAAATAGCGTCGCCATACAGTATCTGTTAATCTTGAAGTCTGTTAGAAGTTATACGTTAGTACAGAGCCATGTCAGTGAAGTTTTATTGGATGCTTCTGATGTGGGTTGTTGACTACTAGCTTCTACTTATGATCCTCTGACAGGTTGTACTACACCTGTGTGCAGTATGACCCTGGTGACTGAGTACTCCTCATAATACTGTCATTCTCTGTCTGTCCCGATAAGGTTCTAGCTTTGTTTTGGGCCACAGTACCAGTGAAGAGAGGAACATTTTCAGAGCGGTGCAGTTGAAGTATTGGGAGAGTAATTTTGCACGCTTTACCAGTGGAATTTGTCCTTCGGTCTCCTGTGTCCCATTTATTTTTGTTTCAGCTGGAATTCAAAGGCCACCACAGAGCAGAATTATTTCACCATGATTTTCCCAGCTCTGTTTAGCTATAATGTTTGCTATATACATATTTGCTAATTGTGCAGAATTTTCCTTGAAGATTGCAGAATTTCTTTTATCTCATACTGCAGAACAATAGGGTTTTGTACTGTTATGAATACTCAGTGTGCAGGTTGTCTCTTTTATACTCTGTAATATCAGCGCCTCTTTGTCAGACATGCATAATAATGCAACTGTTGGCAAACCAAATGGGCATCCTATACGAAAAAAGGCTAACGCTTCTCCTCGCCTCTATGGTGGAAACTCAAGTGTTTTGCATGCCTGCGGCCATTATTGCTCCATTCAGGCGTGCACAGCTGCTGGTGCTGACAATACTGTTATGATGTTCCATCATTTTGACGGTCTGGTAACTAATACTGTATATATTTATGTATAGGTTGAGTATCCCATATCCAAATATTCTGAAATACGAAATATTCAGAAATATGGACTTATTTGAGTGAGATAGTGAAACCTTTGTTTTCTGATGGCTCAATGTACACAAACTTTGTTTAATACACAACATTATTAAAAATATTGTATTAAATGACCTGCAGGCTGTGTATAAGGTATATATGAAACATAAATTAATTGTGTGAATGTAAACACACTGTTTAATGCAAAAAGTTATTACAAATATTGCTAAAATTACCTACAGGCTGTGTGTATAAGGTGTATATGTAACATAAATGCATTCTGTGCTTAGACTTGGGTCCCATCACCATGATATCTCATTATGGTATGCGATTATTCCAAAATAGTTTTGGTACCAAGCATTTTGGATAAGGTATACTTAACCTGTACTTTTCCTTTCGAGTTGCAAACTTTTAAAGCTTGTTACTTATCAACTTTCAATAATTTTAAAGAAACAATAAATAACATTCATCTATAAGTTGTAATATTTATTTTACTTGGGGGAGGGTGGGCGTGGAACATTTACTATTCTTCTTTTAGTCTGCTAGAATTCCTGCAGTTTTTCTATGCAAGCGTTGCCATGCCTTTATATACATACAGAATGAGTGGCTGGCTATGCGCTACACATGAATTAACAAGTAGTTGTATACCATGCATGACATATAAAACTGCAGTGTAACATAGAGGTGGCTGCCTCACAACACCCCCATAAAATCCCTTTTCAGTTACAGGCACATAGAGTATAGTGTTATGCAGATAATTGGGCCTATCATTCTGCAGTCCGATTTGGAATATTAAGGTATATGTAGCATCTTTGTGTTTTAATGTTTTTAATTAGCAGCAGTATTCTAGTGAACATGTAAAATAATACGTAGGGCTGTAAGTCACACCTGTCCTTTGTTTTCACCACAAAGCGTACAGTATGTCTCTTACTCATCATCTTAAAGAACAGTAAGCTGCATTCAGCTTTTATTTTTTTGTCCAGACACTTGTTTTTGTATTTTTTTGAAGCTATGCAGTTGTATTGCTCTGCGTATTAATATAATTGCTGTTCCTGCTGGAGGTGGCGTACACCCGCTCCCTGTATGTACCACACCAAACTAAGGCTAAAATTCCAAAGTAGGGACTTCTGGACTTGAGTTTTGTGGTATGTTGCAATAAAACGTAATGATGCCGTATATTAAAATATATCACACCTGCTTTGAATTTGGTATTTATGACATGGGTGGTGAATGCATGCATCCCTTGCTTACTGCTTCCACTTCATTAATGTAAAAAAAAAGTGCCACCCTTGGCCAGCTTGACCTACCCATCCAGTGCACTGTACCAGGGTAAAGCACACATCCGCGATGATGTGCAATGCACATGGCCACCACCATAAAAGAAGTGGATAGAGACAAAAGAGAGGGGAACAAAATGTAAGAGAACAAGTGATGAGGTAAAAAGATGGGGTAAAGAGGCGGAGAATGAGAGGCGCACACTGGGAAGGGAGGGTTAGGGTCAGGGGGAATATGAACATTTAGAGAGAGAATATTAGCGTGTGAAAGATGGGGGAACAGGTGATAGGGAGTGGTGGGGGGAGAGAAAGTAACAAAATGCCTGCCAGCAGCTGCTAAATAAATAGCTCTCTTCTGTATAAGTGAAAAGTGGGGGTTTGGAAGCAGTTTGGCTAGATGTGCTTGTAGACGTGGTGAGGCGCAGTCATACAGTCATTAAATAGGACTTAGAGACAAAAAGACAAGGGGAACAAAGAAGAAAATGTACCCCTGCTCATAAGACATTGGGGAGGGTGTGGAGTCCGAGGTAGAGACAAGAAATGGTCTGTGGGTGAGGTAAGTAGTTATCCATGAAAGGACAGAGACGGATGGTATGGTGGGTTTGCAGGTCCAGCACTAAACGCTTTACCCTATCTACATTATATCTGATGTCAGGTCAGAACTGCGCATGTGGCGCCGGTGCATGGCAGTCGTCTGTGCCCAGCGATCGCCTCTGATACAAGCGTGGCCGGACCGTTGGGGGGGAGTGGCGCGGCGACTGCGTGACGTCTCACGCGGCCAGTGGCAGTGACGCACAACTCCCGGCCAGCCGCAGGAGCTGCGCTTGCCGGGAGTTACTCCACAGATTCAAAGGCAGCGCCACTGTGCGATGATTTTGTATTTGTGGCGGGGGGGCGGCGGCGGCACTGACATGCGGGGTGGACTAGTCCTGTGCTGGGCGTCCCCCCGCATGTCTAAGCTTACGATCGTAGCTGTGCTAAATTTAGCACAGCTACGATCAACTCGGAATGACCCCCAAAGACTGTTAGTGACTAACTTTGCCCCTTGTGCAGGACAGTGCATGTAATAAAAATCTCGGTGGAGTCCCAGTGAAAGTGATCCTGGGGAGAACACCGAACAGGAACAACAGTAAATACAACAGAGATAATAGGTGGCCACAAACCATGCAGTAAATGAGAACAACACTGACTTTTTATTTTATGTAATACTATACCATCCATCAAATGACAGCTAATGAAACCCCCTCCCAAGGCCACATGAAGTACCACCAGCGCAGTTCTGTAGAATTGGTGTGTTTTTTATTTTGTAATCGTATACTTGTATATTTGTTTCAGTTATTAAGAGACAATAATTGGTGAATATTTAAACTACTGCAGACGTAATGTGTCTGATAAGAGCAGGGAGCAGTACTCACCTCTTTATGGAACCTTTGGAACTATAAGACTCTAAGATGATTTGTGAATGTGTGTGTGTGCGCGCGCGGCTGGCGTGTGAAACCGCAGTCTGTTAATAAGTTAACCTAGGAATATATAACCTTAGATGTTCTTAAAACAAGGTTCTATTCTAGACACTAATGCTGCATTCAGATCGCAAGTGCCGGATCCTACCCGGTAAGAGAAACGTGTACTTACCGGGTGGGATCCGGCATTTGCGCTCCGTTGCTGGCTTTCCGACCCGGCAATATACCGGGTCGGTTGCCATAGCAGCGGAGGGCGCAGCAGCAGCAGGGGCGGGGGTGGAGGTGGCGCTGGGAGATGAGCTCATCTCCTGCGCCGCCTCTGCCTATGCTGTGAATGGGAGCCGTGTCGCATCGGAACAGTTCCCATTCACATTGCGCCTGACCCGGTAATAACCCTTCTTTTTTACCGGGTTGAATTACCGGGTCAGGCGACCCGCTAATTCACCAAAGGACCTTTCACATCGCACACGGACCCGTTTCGACACGTCAATATGCCGTGTCGATACCGGGTTTTTAGTGCGATGTGAAAGGGGTATAACTTAAACTCATTTTGTTCTGTTCACATACAGAAATGTGAGTAATGTGTGATCTGGAATAGACTGTGTTGGAGAGGGGCTTTTACAAGATTACTGGATGTCCTGGGGTGCAGAGGAAGTACACTATGTGTGCAGCTTAGCGCTGTTACAGGAATAGTCAGCACTTTTTTTTTTTCTTTCCAATCTTTCTGTGAAGTTGGCAATTTGACCTCTCCCCTGTTGCTTGGAATGTGAGCCTACACTCTAGGTCAGGATTCAGCTACACTTCCTCTATGCGGCACCACATGCTGCTTGTAATGTGGAAAACCTTGTATACCCTAGTATTTGCAGAACTTTCCTTTTTACTTTTTTGTTCAACTGTGGGTTTTTTTTGTGGTTTTTATTATGCACTTTGGGGGGAATCGTATTATCCGCGATAACCCATTTTTGTATGAAAAACCAGACTTATACCGCTAATTGCAAAAAAAAAAAAAAAAAACTCTATCCTATTAGCAGAGAGAACTTTTCTCAGTTTATCGCAAATCTCATTTCACCTACACGGAGCAGGTGAAAACTTATGGAAAATCCCTATTTTAAGGTACAAATGTCGGAATTTGGTTCAGAACCCCCAGGACACCCCTCCTAATAACTAATTAGGCACTTAAAAGGTTTTAATTCTGGCCAATAATGACATGTCCGTTTTGGGGTGAAAAAGTGCAAAGTGATGGAATTTGGGGTTCAATGTATATAATAGGTATATTGTGGTGTTTTTATGGGTGGGACAAGTGTTTTTAGGTTTGCAGGTGGGAGTAGACTGTTTGTTTTACACTTTATTTTTTTATTTTTTATAAAGTCCCATAGAATGACGCAAACATATACTTACACCCATTTTTTATGTAGTCCGAATTAAATTTGAGTACTTATTTTGCTGAAAAAAGCTTTCATTTAAAAAAAAAAAAAATGCATTTAACAGCCATTTGACCCAATTTAAGTACCCCAAATATATTTAATATGACCTATAATACACTTTTTTTACTTTTGTCCTATGCTAGTTTAGCAAATTTTTTTTTTTTTTTTGAGGTACTAACATTTCCCCATCTTCACCCTGATTTTTCACTTTTTTCTTTCGCCCATGTCCTGTTTTGGCACGTTTGGAATAGGATAGGCGAAACACAGAAGTGCACATACCTTTTTCGTCACAATTTTCACGTGATAGATACGAAAAAAATTCAGCGGAAAGTTGCAGCGATTTTGCGGTTAATAAGATACCTCCTTTTTGTATTTTTCTTTTTTGAGTAAATTACTTATTTCGATACTGTGCATGCACATCAAGAATTTATGTATAGTGAGTTTCTTGTAATAATAATTTGGGCAGCATGGATGGTGTGTAATGGTTAGTATTAATGCCTCACGGCATGAGGTCACGGGATCCATTCCCACCATGGCCCTAACTGTGTGGAGTTTGTATATTCGTCCCGTACTTGTGAGTTTCCTCCCACAATCCATAAATTATCCTGGTAGGTTAAATGGCTCCTACCAAAAAAATTTACCATAACGTGTAAGTGTTTGTATGTATAAGAGCAGACTAGATGGGCAAAGTGGTTCTGCTGTCAAATTCTGTGTCGCATCTCCTTACTCCTGGAGTGTTAGCACGTGAGAGGGTGAACGTGTGAAGAGAGAAGGAAGTGCGTGTTCATGTAGCCGTGGAGGCAGATCCCTTTGAGCTAGAAGTTTGGGACAATGATATGCAATGATTATATTCCACAGCCCCATCCACCCTGTGCTTATTGGCTTATCGCATATTGCTCCCTCAACTGTACTTAACTTATTAGCGTCATGGCTGTGTTTTTCGCGTTAATTGACATTTTAAATTTTGCCTTCTGCAGGAAAGCAAATTTCCATTGGATTTTCTAAAAGGATATTCACTTGTATCTTGACTTAATATAGAATTGTGCTTCTGTATGTAATAACATTGTGACTTTACCATTTATTACAAACACTGTAGATTTAAATCACCATGCAATCTTTAAGCTATCATGTGATGTAAGTATATGCAATTGTTATGCTTGTACGCCTGCTAACAATTGCCAGCGGTTTTGTGAGCGTAATACATTTCGAGGTGCATCCATTGTTCATTCTAAATGCATATACTTGCACCTCTTACTGAGCTCCCCTACTTCTGTGCAGTTTGTATTCTTGCTGCTATAGTGCTACTTATTTCTAACGTCCTCTATTATATAGAATGCACCCCCCCCTACTGTGGGCTATAATTATGCCACCAATGGGTTCTGCGACTATGTAGAGGTTTTTACAGGTTGTTTGAATCCGCATTTATTTCTAAATTCCATAATTACTTACCTAATTCAGAGGTGATGCAGTGCCGATGTTTGCGCAGTTGAGCAATTTGCTACTGCGCATGAAAACCCATAGGGCACTCAGTTTGCCCTGATTGTATAACCCCATGCCAATGCAAGATGGGGTATTTTACAACTGCTGGTCAATTTATGCCTTCCTTGGCCATTGAAATTGGCATTTTATGGATTGCACTTTCCGTTGCATGCAAGTTGAGGGCTGAAACTCTCATTTTCATATTACCGCAGCTGCTAATACGAAAATAGCAATAGCGAACGCAACTACGTCCACCTTTTATATCAGCCCCTTATTTCTGATCTTGGTCGCAAGACAGCCCTCCAATATGGAGTGTTTCTATAAAATCTGGGTATTGCCTTTACTACCGTGAGCTTTATAGCAGTCTTCTGTTGGAGACTGTTACATCTCCTACACGTCAGGCATTTGCATGTTATCTTAAAGCTTCTGGACAAACATAATGTAAATGATTCTGCCTGCAGGCACACTTACTCATGATAAAATACATATACTTTGGTAAACTGCTTTCAGCACTATGTATTCCCTAAGCTTTTAACAAGCATTTTTCAGTGCGTAGATGAGCAGATAGCACTATATTAGTTCAGAAAAAAATGCTTTAAGTTAATAATGGACATTATTTAAATACAATTTTGAAAATGAATTACACTAAATCTGTAAATACTAGCAGTGAGTGCTACCATCTACACACAGAGCATGCAGACATTTGGGTAAACTCAATATGTGCTGTGTGTGTATAGGTTATTCTTCAGTGGAGGCTTGGCCTGACAGGTCATTGCAGTCTCATGGATGTCACACATCTAAGTATCTGTATGTGACCGTTGTTTTATATTCTTCTAGTTGCAGTAATGGGTAGTTGCTATGATTAGTGTATGTATAGGTAGATAAATATATGGAAACCTCATCAATATCATGACTGCTTGTGTGTGTGTTTTGGCATTGAGTCTACCATTATGTGTAAGTGTGCAGGAGGGTGCAGCGCTATTCTACCACATACAGTCATTAATCAGATGTTCAGCTGATGGTTGTGAGAAAATACGGTCTCCAGATCCTGTCTAGAATACTCTATAAATGCTCAACTAGGTTCACATCTGGTGACGGAGGAGTCCATGCCGGAGCATCCTTCTCAAACCATTATGTATACACTTGTCCTCTGGATAAGGCTGTGTTCCTCCTGGAAGACACTGCATGAGGATATTCTCTCCATGGGCTGAGGATGATTATTGTTCAGTACCGTTGGGTAGCGGGTCACCTGGACCATGCTTTGAAAATGTTCCACATTCCATTGGCAGTTTAGGTAGCACTCCCCAACCGTGATACTCTGCTCTGTGGGGTTGTCCTCACGCTGCTTTGATTAAACTGGGTGCACAACCCACAGATTGCAATTTGCAGTCCATTTATCTGCAATTGCTGTCATGTTTTGTCTGTCACTGAGAGATCATGTTCAGCCGTCACAGTCCTGTAGCGCGTGCTTCTGACCAGTGATGCTGATTATTTATTTTTCTCCAGGGTTCAATTCTGTCCTCCCCTTAGATACTTTTGCTTGTTAAACGCTATAACACCATGCTACCTTGGTCACTGCAACAGATGCCAAGCATGCGCCAACAATTACCTGTCGTTCATAGTCACTAAGGGCTCCACTTGCAGCCATGTTAGCCATAATTACACAGTGGGTAGTTAGGACAGTCTTGAGTTTTATACATGGCCCAGACCATACTGTGGGGCAGATGTATTAACCTGGAGAAGGCATAAGGAAGTGATAAACCAGTGATATGTGCAAGGTGATAGAATCTGATTGGTTGCTGCCTTTAACTGTTAATTTACATATTGGAGCTGATTGGCTGGTGCCTTTATCACATTGCACATATCACTGGTTTATCACTTTCTTATGCCTTCTCCAGGTTAATACATCTGCCCCTGTGTGGCTAGGCACCCTGGGTTTCCTGGGGGTACTTGCAGAGGTGCCCTGAATTGGTGGTGTACGACCAATTCAAATTATTTACAGTAGGTCTAATAGACAAAACCAAGTGCTTGTGTATTCCAATCATAACATTTTGGACAAACAGAAGTGAATCCTGGTCCTCACCACATAACTGACCGTAAGGATGACATATAAACACAATTTACTTGATTTTAATATTTTCAAAATTTCTCAATAAGAAACTTTTGGCCTAAGGGTGCTGTGAAAAAAATTCTAATACTCTAGGCCAGTGATTTTCAACCTTTTATTAACTCGCGGCACAACAAACAATATTTTTAAATTGCTGAGGCACACCACCAGTCCTCCACGGGGAAAAACACACATAGTGGCCCCCACGGTAACAAAAGAACACACGGGCACTCACAGTAATAAAATAAATACATTTGCCACCAGAGAAAACTCCCACACACATTTGGCCCTCACAGTAATAAAACAAACATTTGTCTCCTCACAAATAAAAACAAATATTTGCCTCCTCAAGAACAAAAAACACACACACTAGCCCCCATAGTATTAAAACACACATTTGTTCCCAAAATAAAAATAAATAAAATACATTGATCGCTACCTGCTGGTAGAAGAGAAAGGAGCTCAGGTCCCTCATCGGCTGGAGTGAAACTCACAGTGCAGATCTGTGAGCGATAGACAAGCATGCAGGCAGACTAGCTGCCTGGCTGGTTAGCTGGCGAGTGGGGCCGGTATGCGGGCTGGATGGCAGACGGTCGTACGGGCTGGCTGGTGGGCGGACATGCTGCCAGCCATGCTATGCAGCGCGTGTGACCTGTGATGCCATGCCGCCGCGTCACTATAGGTCTCGGCTCAGGCACTCCCAGAAGAGCCCAGCGCTGCCGCGTGTCCGCTGTCCAGGTCCACAGTTAGTGAAGGGGACTCTGACTCTGCGGCACACTTGTCAACCAGCTGTGCCACGGCACATGGGTTGAAAAACGCTGCTCTAGGCCGCCGTGATTCAAAGTTTGGGAACCAGTTGCTTGTAGTAATTTGCTTGATTTCTGCCACGTTGGGGATTGTTGTCCTAAAACTCTCGTATCCTGTTTTCTTCTGAACATGACAGGGAAATGCAGTCCATCTTAGTACCAGGCGTCTTCTCTGAAAATGGAACAAAAAGAGATAGTTTTAACATCTTCCATTTTGGTCCATTCTCTGCTTAACCACATTTCCAGTGTAAACCTTAGATGTGTCACCATAGGGACCAGTGATACCCAAGGCTGTGTGACAGTCACTAGAGTTTCATCTAGAAAGCAGACGCAAGGGTAACGCAGAGATATGAGGCTGTTATGGGATGCAGTCAATTTACCTACAATCAAAATCCCAACAGTTAAAATACCAACAACCATTAACCTATGGTCAAAATACCGACAAGGCCAAAATACCAACATTACAAATTTTGACACGGTCAAAATACTGACATGAGTTTTTCATTGAAAACAACTTGTTCATACTTTACCATCCCAGTGGACGTGGAAGGGGAATATAATAGTGTGCTCGAAGCATGGCGAGCTATGCGAGGGGACGCCATGCAGTTATATGGTGCCATGTCGAGATACACACCAACATTTTTTGAAAACTTGTGTTGACTTTTTCACCTGTCAACATTTTAAATGTTGGTATTTTGACTATCGGTCAATTGTCAGTATTTTGACTGATGGTATTTTGATTGTAGGTAAATCATACTGATCCCGCTGTTGTAGAGCAACTCAACACTTAAACCATTCAACTTCTCTGCTGCACAAAGTTAACTGAACTTTCCAGACATCCATTATCCTTTCCAGATGTCTCAAGTTCCTTTCACAGGGTTTGTAGAGTGTTTGTGTTCCCAGGGTGGTTTTTTTCCATTTAAAAGTGGATAAACTTGAGAGTGAAAGCATTTTATGGACCAGGTGTAATAGGTGGATCCCTGTATATGATTATAAATAGAAGTGTTTGAACTGCAGAACTTAATGTATTCCTTTACTTTCTGTTTATTTCTCTCCTGGCTCCAGGAGACAAAGCTCTGGATGGCTACAGCAAGAAGAAATATGTCTGCAAGCTGCTGTTTATCTTCTTACTTGGACATGACATTGACTTTGGTCACATGGAGGCTGTGAATCTGCTCAGCTCCAACAAATACACAGAGAAGCAAATAGTAAGTCAGTCTGTTTTCTATAATCCTCATTGCTGTGTGTACGTGGGATGTCCCCTCCATGACTGTCTACTTCTTACACTGGCGATGGTGGACATGTGAGGAGACCCGAGAGGATCTCTATCAAGGCCAGCATTATGGTGTCTAGCTACTGTCCTGTGCTGGTGCATATGGATTTTTTTTTATTTTTAACAGTTGTCTGATTATTGACAGGCCGCACTCTGTGCTTGTAGTGGTTTTTTAAATTGTGTGTGTTTTTAGATTGTTGTCCACAACCTAGTAGTGTATTTGCATTAAACAATTGTGTGAATTGGTGTTTGGTAACCATTGAAGCAGCCCTCCCATATTAGTGTGTGTATAACAATACTCTGAAGCCTGTAGATCAGAGAACTTCTCTGTTAATTAGAGCAAACATTAGAGTGTTGATTATGTATCACACTTGAGTGGCTGGACAGCCTTTGGCGAGTTATGTCATTTCCACGTGCATCTTAGGCTCTGGCTCTACGCTGGGCAGGATGTCCCCACTCGTCACTATACACCAGTGATTTATGGCTGCCAGATAAGACTATGAGAATTTTATTTATGCAACCGTTTTATACCCTGCAAAATGAAAGTGTTTGATTTACAGTGCGCTGGGGACTCTCTCTTTATTTCCACGTTTTTAAAAATCTATTTTAGTTATAGAAGTAGTTTCCATCTTAAGTAAAGTGTAACAAGAAATAAGCCTATGGTCATTTATTTACAGTGCCCAATGTTATATCTGACATACACATGCTTCATCAGCAGTCTCCTCTCTTATAGATATACAGCAGATATAGATTATATCTCATGTGTGTGTATAGAAATGTGTATTTTACAGATTTATATATCTCGAGTTTATTTCTATATAACGTGTATGTGTGTGTTGGAATTCTTCCCTTTTTTTTTTTAAATTTTAATCTAACCGCATGTGGGAAAAGGTGTTTGATAAAACAAAGTAAAGTTGATTGATTAAACCTACAGTAAGTAAGCAAAAGAACACATTCAGGTTAAGTTATTCCAGTCTGCTGCTGCCATTCCTGCTAAATATGTGGGCGTGTAGATTACGTTTTCTTAAGGTTTTAAATATTTCAAGAGATGTTTTCCTCCAAAAACTAAAGCAGAATGTTCCACGTTCTAGGAGCTGTATGGCTTGGCTTTATGATATGAGCTTAGCCAGAAACAGCTCCTATGTACATGAAGATCGCCCATGGTCTAATAATAATAATAATAATAATAATAATAATAATAATGTTGTTATTAGATTTTTTTATATGTATTTTTTAGTTTAGGTTTTGCAAGTCTTAAACAGCATGTCATAGGTTGTTCCTTTCCCTCAGGGTTACCTCTTTATCTCCGTGCTGGTGAACTCCAACAGCGAGCTCATCCGTCTCATCAACAATGCCATCAAAAATGACTTGTCTAGTCGCAACCCCACCTTCATGGGATTGGCTCTGCACTGTATTGCCAATGTGGGCAGCAGAGAGATGGCAGAGGCCTTTGCTGGTGAGATCCCCAGAATACTGGTCGCTGGGTAAGACTGGACATTTTACAGTAAAGTCATGCTATATTCCATCATATATTTCAGTATTGTAGGTCATTTATGTACTTGTTACCATTATTGCTTATTAAATATTAGTATGGTAGGATAGACAAATGTGCGGGCAAAGTGGGTGCTTGGGTGTTTCTGTAGCCAAATGCCACAATTTGCTGTGTCCTTCCCCTAGGTCTAGGATTATACCTCCCTAGAGTCATTTAGTCTAAAGACTTTTAAGGCGGGATCCTATTAAATGCAACAATTTACTGCACGGTAATAATAGGCTTTTTATCCCGATAGTATTATTGGGCCATCCAGTTATAGGCCGTTTTTTCCATGTGGGAAATGACCAGTTAGCGGTCGCTAACACTTGGGATCCAGGATAAGTTCCTGGACCCTGTAAGTGCCAGCTTACTGGGCTAATTGGATAGCCCCAGGGGGTTCCATTAGCTGTGATAATGTACCACAGCTAATAGGATACCCCTCTTAGTCTTTTCTCTTTTTGAGCTTAAGTCAAAATAACACTAACCAGTTCCCATCACTGACATTTAGCCTGTCTGCACACTACATGTCGCTGATTAAGTATATGGCCCACCAGACGCTCCAACTTCATTCTCTCAGCCACCCCTCAAACTAGGATTAGCTCTGTAATATAATTCACTGTAGCACAACATTGGAGCAGACTACAGCTGTCTATCCTCCTGCTTCGCTATATGTCCATTACCTGATGTGCTTTTATTCAATTAGTTTTTTTTTTCCTATGTATGAAAATAGGATAGCTTATTGTTGTATGTATGATAGAAACCTAGAATTTGATGGCAGGTAAGAACCATGTGGCCCATCCAGTCTGCCTGTTAGGGATAGGGATTTGATTAGGGTTTATGGTGTTGGAGATTACAGTTAAATATCATAAGAGGTTGTTTGCCTATATTTGGCCAAAGATATGGGCCTACCAGCCACGTCCACGTCGCCTCTGTCCGGCAAGTCCCTAACACTCTGTGGTTCACGTTGGGGGCACAAGACACCGCCACACCAGCCCAGCCAAAAACAGGGTATACACAGTTATGTTGCTATAGTTACACACAATGGAGTATATGTAATAGGGTCCAAGTTTGCCAGAGGTGTGGGATGTCGGTCGAGAACAGCCACATTTTTAAAGCAGCAATCCTTTACAAGGCAAAACCAGGTTGGTTTTGCCTTGTAAAGGATTTATGCTTTAAATATACGGCCATCCTTGGCTGACATCTCGCACCTTCGGCAAACTCTAACCCTATTACAGGGTGAACTGCTACAGTTACACACAGTGGGCGGAATTCAAATGTTTTCTGCTGGCGCCCAAACTGAGCTACTTAATTGTTGCTCCATTCGGGTGTGATGGCTGGAGGGGTCTGCATTTCAGATCGCACCCCCCCCGGGGGTGGCGAGCTGCCCAAACGTCTCTTTTCGCAATCGCACCCTGCACTTTTGGGATTATGGGCCGCAATAACGGGACTCTATTGAATATCTCTTCCGTGATCTCCGGTCACCTTAGATGGGAGTTCACACTCGATAATCAATTGAATTCCGCCCTATGTGTGTCAGTAAACCAGTGCTATACACAGGCTGCTGTAGAGACACACAATCTTGGAACAGCTGTTAGAAGTGCTAACTTAATGATACATGCAGTTACTGCTGAGCACTTGCTTTTCCTATGACTGCTACTTTCAATTCCCCTGACTGTCCTGTATTTATCTCAGTATTTCAGAATTCACAGTCTGTCAGCGATCCAGAAGTCATGGGTATAACTATTGAGAGCAGCTTTAGCTACTATAGGTCTGGCAGTAGATGCCACTGGTCAGAGCCCCTCAGCTGCCAATACCCATATACAGAAGCTGCTACCGGTGTTGCTATGGGACATTCTTGCTTCTGTCCTCTGAATGATGCACTCGGGAGAATAGGTATTTCTCCGCTGGCAGCTTAATGAGCTTCCTGCAATGTTATCACTGAACAATACAAAAGCATTCTATGGCCCAGAATGCTGTGCATGCCAGCCATCATACTGGTCCTTCAAAATCCTATTCTGGTCAGATGGATGGAAATTCTGTAGTTTTCTTCTTTTCTGAGTAAGTGCAGAGCAACATGCAGCAGAATAAACTGGGGGACTTTACTTTTGTAAGTGGTGGAAGGGGTCCCCCCAACACCCCCCCCCCCAAAAATAAAAAATAAAAAAAAATAAAAAAAATAATAATAATTTGTTAGCCGTCTCTTTAAACTTGCTGTGGTTTTCTCAATGGTCTGTTTCTGCAATTCTGCCACGGCTGTGTATTGCCCAAGAAGTGTGAGCAGTTCTACCATCTATCCTTTGTGTTTTTGGCATTTTTATGGCGTTTTGTCCTTTGTACAGAACATTGTGAAGGGTCAGAAACAAACAAGAATGTATGGGGGTTTTTAC